>NC_045560.1:14552500-15152500 GCF_009819795.1 Aythya fuligula | reverse complement strand
ATGAAACTGAAGATCCTACATTGTATCAAGCAAAATTTATCTATAAATACTTTTTGGCAAGTTCTCATATAGAACTGTGCAGAATAATATCAAGTAAACATAAAGCTACATTAAAAGTCCTTATTTGTATAAAACCTAAAAATTTTTATATGTGTAAAAAGATTAAAGCCAAGCATTTCTTAACAAAATGTACCTGTTTTTAAATGAACACATTACTTTGAAAATGTGTTGTAAGAGCACAAAATTGATTCCTTTTGCATATTAACATGAAAACACTTTCTGAGAAGAATAAAGGTGAAAAAATTCCATGTCCATTTTATTCATGGAAATTCCTGGAAAAACTCCACCTCAGGTTTTCATTTTCTAGCAAATATGCTTTAAAATGTGAAAGATTTTTCTACAGAATTAAAACCAAAAATAAAGTAAAATAAAATAAAATGCATTTGTACATAATTCTACTGTATTCTACTGTATTCACCAAAGATTTTCATTTCAATTTCTGCAAGAAACCAATGACAAAGAGGGAGATTTTCCACTTATAATCTTCATAATACTTGCTATGATTACAGTTATTTGCAAAATCAGAGAAAAAATCTGATTAATCTGAAAATTATTATGAATTTGACCCATCAGATGATATATATCTTCTACAACAACAAAAATAACATAACCCAGATTCTATGAATCTATAGTAATTCTTTCCAGTTCTGATCTGACAGAAACCTGTGGAAAAGGAATAAAGGGAAAAACAAATATAAATATAAATATATATACATATATATATATGTACATACAATACATACAATACATATATATATAAAACAAGCAGAAGCAGATATTTCTTCCACCTTAAATGAGTAGGAGTATACAGGTAGATGCTGTACACAGGTAAAAACCAACAGGTAAATGCTGCTAGAAGAATGAAAGGAGAGATTATTTTCTATTTAAGACTATTTAATATTTTGTAAGATATAAATAAATACAAGTGCTCATTCTAAACATAGTTTTTTTTGTTTTGTTTTGCCTTTTTTTTTTTCTCTTTAGACAATTACTTCAAAAATATGAGCAGTCAAATTTATCAACAATGGCAGCAATTCTTCTCCAAGGAATGTCTTTAATCTGTAGGTTTTATAATAGGAGAAATTGGAACTGCAGGTTATAGCCTTTTTTTCTAAATTGGTTTTGGACTTACTCTAGAATGATGGACAGATTCCTAGTTCTTCATATGGATGGGATTTTTAACACCAATTCCTGCTCATAATCAAAGGCAGAAGGAGAGTAGTGCAACACTTTTAGTTAAGCTTACTCATGCCACATTTAGGTTCATTTATTCTGAATATGTTTAGAGATATTATTCTTTTCCTAATTATCACAATAGTCAGCCAAGAGTTGTTCTTCAGGGGTTACTTTGAATTCAGGGACAAAGAGCAGGAACCACCTGTTGAGAGATATGTCCATGCAGCCGTTTCCAGAATGGGGACTAGCTTCTTGAATGTTGCTTTTCATGGAAGTAACCTTAAGGGCAGAACTTATATAAGAATCCATTAGGGACAGACACAATTGGATCTATCATAGCATATAATGACTTTCTGGGCTACATGTCACTTTGCTTTGCATCTTACAGGCAATTTGTGAATGGCAGTTGGCGAGACAAGATCTGCTATATATATTTTCCCGTAGAATATTGAACATGACACAAAAAAGTCTGATTTTAAACTCAAGATAAATAATAAAAAATAACATAGAAAAGCTGTTAGTAAATACTGCAAAAGGAAGTGCTTGAGGGTGTTTTCTGATAGTGTAGTTATTTATAAACCTTTCCCTTCTACATGCTAAAAGACTCATTAAGGATCGGGATTCTGGATAAGAGCAATAGAATGTATTGTGCAGTGGGTAGCATGAAGTAAATATTCAATAGGCACTGGAGAGTCCTTGTTCAGGGACCAAGCTCGGGAAGTGATGTAAACTGTTCACAGAGCACTTAATTTGATTCTATCAGAGATTTATTTCAGCATGTGATTGATGGAAACTGACTAAGTGGTAGTGTGGCAAAAGTACAAAAGCTATTGAACTATTAATGTTATTTATAAGGACAGGACTAACTGTGATAAGCAAGGACCAATATGAAATGTTTGCTTGCTTATTTAGAATGAAAACCCTTCCTTTGCGAGGAGAAAGCACTATTGCACAGGCTTAATGGAAACTATATTAACATGTAGACATACCGGAGTCAGCATAGACGCAACTCCATGCTGTATGATGGTGTGAAAAGCAGGTTAGGGCTGAAAGTTTTTGCAACAGATTTTGGAAGCACATTATGGTCAAAATGGTAAAAAGCCATTAGTACAAAGATGCTGAACTCTCTTGGATTCAGAAAATGTTGTTCTTCATCTGTGACCTGTCAGCTGCACTGGGCTTTGCCATTTTATTTCTCTGTTAAGGATGGCAGAAATGGGTAAGCAAAGTGGAGCAGCAATCAGTATTCTTTGTATTTGACAACTATTTCATCTCCCAAAGAAATCACCCCTTCCTTAGGTCCACATTTCCTGAGTGCTTGGAAAGCATGACAATATAAATATATGCCAATCAAGTGGTTAGCATAATAACATATTGTGAAATTATATGTAAACATCAAACTACATTGATTGGGCAATTTCCTATCCAGTTATTCTTGAATTACCACTTCCCTGAATATGTCTTTTAGGAATGTCTGGGATAAAAAGCAATCTGCAATGTTTTATTCTCTTTAGACCTAATTTATTCAAAATATACCAACTTCCAAATACTGGTCGATATATTGCAGGCTCCTGGGCCAGCAATAGCAACCTAAATTGGCAACCGACTGACCAGCTACAGAACTCAAGGAATAATATGGGTAATTGATTTTTAAATATTTGCATGAAATAATTCAACAATATCTTGCATGTGATTTACTGCATGAGCTCAATCTCTAACCCATTTAAAACCATTTCCCTGAACTCAAGCAGAGGGATCAGACATACCAGCATTCCTAGTACTGGAATCCTCATGGTACCATTTAACTTGTAGAAGGAAGGAAGGTTTAAAGTCGCAGGTGGCCTCACAATTCCTGGGAAAGGTCCCACTTCCCATGCAGGTCTCCTCAGCAGCTACACAAAGCCAACCAAACTGTCAATCAAAAAGTAGTGATTAGAAGTCAGTCCAAACATCTGCCTTTCTTGTGTGGTTTCCCTGGGTGTTCTGCTTAGATTCTGTTGCATAGAAATACATGACATGAAAGAGTTTGTTCACTTCACAGAAAAAGGCACAGCAGCTTCTTGGACTTCTGTCTTATTTGCTTTAGCCAGCCAATCGTCTGCATGACAGAGAACATTTTTTAATTTGATGCTGGCTCACTGATTAACAGCTCAGGTCCCTTTACAGATATATATTTCTTAGACTTGCCAATCAGCAAGATTAAACAGTAAGCTTGTAGTAATTTACTTATAAAGAGTGAGCGGGTGACAGCCTCATATCAGCTAATGTTGGCATATTATCTACTAAAAGAAAAATGAAACCAAATATTTTGTCTCCTAAGAATCAAAGTAGGAAAGAACAGGAGGAATGTGTGGCATTCTTCCCCAGTGGATAAGGCAGTCATTGCCCAGATAATAATTAGGTCTTTTTCCTTTATTGACATTGTAGGCTGGATTTATGCAGAAAATAAAGTATTTGAAGTAATGTGATATCCATGATCTACTTTTAAGTTTATTCAAAGTTCATAGAGGCCAAGGAGAGTTTTGTCTTAACAAAGCTTTGATTTGAGAGCTCTTTTGCCCCAAAAAGTCTGCATGACTTGGATATCTGGAATATATATATATATATATATATATATTTTTTTTTTTTTTTTTTTTCCTGTAAGAGCAGGCTTTCTGACAGTTCTGGTAGGCAACAAGGTCAGAATAACATCTAAATATCTTCCAACTGGCTAGATACTGATTCTGACAAGAATCAGAATGTGTAGAGACCATTTTAATTTTCACAACATTTTAACCATATTTTCTCAGAAGCATCCACACAAAAAATCCTGGGTTTGCAGTTAAGACCCAACTGTATCTCATCTGTCATTAGAACCACATAAACTCAGGGATCTCTGGAACTTAGGGAAAACACTTATGACAGAAGGATCTCCAAAAGGTTCAGGTGTACATAGAATTAGTTCTGACGCTCCATTTTGTTCTGTATGTCCAGATCCCAGTCACTAGCTGGAACACAGATCTCTTGGCCATGTCTGTTGTATCAGAAGAATGAAATTGTAAAATAGATAAAAGTACCATGACTGTGATCTTCCTTTCCTCACCGTTGGCTTTAATTGGACTATCGACCAGCCTCAGTGGGGCCACACAGTGACTGAGTTCAGACTCCCAGCTGTTGGACATGTCCAGCCCTGCCCGTATCCAATGCATCCAGCATGAGCATGAACCCTACAAACCAACAAACCTGCCTGGGCTTACCCAGTGCAGCCCCAGTGGCTCAGTGTCATATCTTTTAACAAGCCTCAACAGGCAGGCTTGGTGGGGCTGGGATGGACACCTACCTGACAGTTTGAACATTTGACTGTGTCTATACTGTAAAATCAACAGTCATTGAGAACAGGATCAAGACTTGGTCCCCACTGTTTACAGGTACAGGATCCCTAGTGCTGCCTTGACCTGTACAACAGCAAGCACAGGTCAGGTGCTTGCACTGGCTAGGATGTCTTTCCTGCAGGCACTTGTAGGAGGATATCTGGCTTTGTGGAAGAAGAGAGCACTCTCTTCCTTGTTTTGTATCCTGCTCCTGTGACTCGTACTGTTTATGTATACACATGTAATGAAACTTCATTGCATGGTGTCTGAAATATAGGTTTGATGCTAATTTTTCTTGTCTGGTCTGTATTTTAATTTGACCCGACATATTTTTCCCCTTGCAATCATACCATCTTGAGTGTCTGTTATAGTGATAAAATGTCTCATGTGCTCTGCCAGAAACTGTCATGTTCCCATTGTTTTGTGATTACAGGCAAGCTGAGTCATAGTGGCATTCAAAACAAAACAAGAAAAGGAAAAAAATGTCATGTCTTCAGCACTTAAGGCAAAAGTGAATATAATTTAGAAAGGTAAATCATAACATTACAGGAGGTCAAAAATAGATCTCTTGCCCAGTTTTTTAAGATGAGACCTGTATGCAGACTCAAATTATATCTAGGCTGTCCAAACTCAGAAGATTTGTCAGGAGTGCCATGCTTATTGAGTGATAAGTAAACTGGAAGAATATGAGATAAAGATAATGGACTAGTCACATATCTTAGGCATTTAAGTTTGCTATCATTTTTTCCTTTTATGGATAATATGAATTATTTTCTTGAGGTGCTGGACTCTGTGTTGTTTGTTGGACATTGCAGCTGCTCACCCTATCTTGGCTTTTTAGTTTTTCTAATTGGTGAGCCAATAATATAGGGAAGATGGAATGTGCTACACAAGTGCAAAGCACTGGCCAGGCTCATTGATTTTAGTGGAAATTAAGGCCTACATCTATATTTTATGCTTATATAGCACATTCCTTCTTCCACACTTCCATTTATGGGATAACATTGTCACTGGAGGGAACACATCACATTCACTTCTGTATTACTTAGCCATGTAATGTGATAGTGATAAGATCAAGATGTTTGGCACTAAAATCCCAACTGTTTCAGCAAGTGCTTCATGGTTGCTTGGGGTGTCATATCTGTTAACAAGCTTGTTCATCATCTTTGCTTTTTCCTTGTGGAACAGGTAATGAGTGGTAACTTGTGTATCTTTTTCTCTAGTCATCCACTGCCCTGTTACCGAAACAATCATCCTTCATTGAATAGCAGTAAATCTTTCCATAAACTGGATTTTTTTTCTTCATGCTAAAATCTATAGACTAATTCACATAGTAGATTTTCATGCAGAACTCTCTGGTTTTTAAATACAGGACAGCTGGGAATCCCCAGGCCAACACATGCTATTATAATCATAGATCAGTCACTTTACCAGTCTCTTTTTCCATTTCTCTCTCTATAAAAGTGGGACAATCTGATATTTATCCTCCTTGTGGCCTTGTTGCATGATTTAAGAAATGTTTACGGCACAAGACTGTTACTAGCATAGCATTGTTTACTCCTCCAAATGTTGATTAAGGATACTGAAATTATCTGGATTATAACAGTACGGTATAAAAGGAAATGAAAACGAGTCTTTAATCACTCTCTCTGTGTATAAAGGAAAACAGATAAGATCATCCCCAAACTCAAACTGTAAATGGGACCTTGCCTACTGAGTACAATTTTGTCACACATTTTGACTCTGGATATTGCATCATGGCAAAACCTCTTTGCTGCCTGCTGCTGTCAAACATAATGAAAAGGATAAAGACAAGGAAAGTTAATGGCCACAATATCTCATATGGGCCTTACTTCCACAGATCTGGTAACCTTGTCTGGAGCTGCTTTTACTACATGCAATGACATGCTGTGGCTTCAATTACATGGATGCTGCTGTGTTGCTGCTCTGCCTACTGACACTAAGATACTGCTTGGATAAATATAGTCTCCTGAAGGATTTCACTGAGTCAAGAGTGATGAAAATTTCTTCTGGATGAGACAAGTTAGCATTGCTATTGCTGACTCAAGCAGTGGGGGGATCCTTTGTGACTGGCGTAGAAATGCTGCTTTGTCCAAGTCTGCAACTGTTCCCCTGCTTAGGAGGCAAAGCCCCAGCTCTGTTTCTCCTAATTTGGTTGGTGTCTATCTTAGCTTGCTGTGATACTAGCACATCAACCCCTGTTTCTTTGTCTTCTCCAAGAAACTGTGCCACTGCCCCACTTTCATTCACTTCTTAAGAAGCCCAACAATTCTCAGAAATCTCAGGAAATCATAATGAATGTGAAAATGTGGAAAGCTGAGAAATTGTGTCTGTGATGCCTTCATGAGCCTTATAAAAATCATACATTTACTGAGTGTTTTAAAAATCTTCAGTTCATTACTGTTTATTTCACAAACTGTGTTGCTCCCCCCCACCCTCCCCCTCCCGCCCCAGTCTTCCTGTTACGTATTTGACCCTTGGGTCCCTAGCAAGTGCATGTTAACAACGTGCATGTAAGATGCTTCATATTACAGATGCAGCAGTGTGCAGTGCAGATCATAAAGCACCTTTAACTGAGTACCAACTCTCTTTCATTCGGAGTCTGCCTTTGTCAGCTTTTCCCCTCTTACAGTTCAGAAAAAGCAAAGGAAAGTTAAAGGTTTGCCATGGGATCTCCATTACTTCCCTATTCAAATTTCCAGTTATTATGCTAGACCTCCATAAAAATCATTCTTTCTACTCCTTTGTGCCAGATCTGGATGACCATAATCTCTTACAATGTTAAAAGTTTCTAGCCCCATGAAATATGAACCACTCATCTATGTAGGCTTCAGCAGCTGGTAATTGAATCTGGTTTGCCTCTCTATATCCTCATACCCCTACCCTTTTTCTGGGATGCTACAGCTACACCTATGTCAGTAAACTGAGTAAGATTAGGGCATGCCCCAAGCACTGGCACACACTATCCATACTGTAAAACTACTAATATGGTACGTGACACGTCTTTGGATCAAACAATCCAACATTCTCTCAGACAAGCAGTGGGCATGACTCAGCATTCAGCATGGGCTAGAGACTGTTCCCATTTCTCCACGTAGATACATTTACCCTGCCTGGGAGTTAGACAGAGTGAGAGAGAGGTTAGGTAGACATGAACTGTGCTGTATCACTTGGCTACAGGTGCATCCACATCAGTGTTTTAGTTCAGATATGAAGCATGTATTAGAAACTAATTTCCTGATTAAAGTTTCCTGTTGCCCAAAATCCCATCCTGAACAAAATACAGGGTGCAAATATTCTCTGTCATTGAGGGCAACACTGCACCATGAAATAAAATGATTGTAAGTTAGTGGCAGTATCCTAATTTCCAAGCTACTAGCTGTGGCAGGTAAAACAAAATAAAATGTTTCTGTTAAAAAAAGTATTTCAGTGTCTCAATGTACCTTTGGACATTGGAGGCGACCTTCATTACCACATTGAGCTTTGGGGCTTGAATACAACATTTGATATTCTTTTTCCTCATGTTCCTGTAACAGTGCTATCATGTATAAAATAGTTAAGGTTTTAAATGTGCCATCTAAAAACTCAAGGCTCAATGTACTAAACCTTTGTGCTCCAAACAAAAGATGTCTAGGTTAGATCCGCAAAAGATGCATCAAGTTCAGCATAAAAAAATCATTTAATAGCTGCACAATAGTTCTCACTTGGCCACAAAGATTAAGCAGCCTTCAATGGCAAGTTTGCAGTGATGTCACGATCCTAATTGGTATTGCTGGTACTATATCCTCTAGTCACTTATTTGAAGGATCTACTGCTTAGAACAAAATTTCCAAGGAGCTTTCCAATGGGATCTCTTCTCCAGATGTTATTTCCAATTCACACCATTATTTAAAGTCCCATGTAATCTCTGTGAGGTTGTAAGAATTTTTCTTTGAAATATTGCTGCTGTGTTTTGTATAATGGACAACAGTCCTCAGGACAGAGAAATATTGATTGAAAAAGAAAGCTTTCTTAGAGGATTACCTGATGAATGGATATCTACCTAAAGTTTGGTAGGTCAGTTTTAGGGACAAGTACCATGCTTGTCCTATGTCCAGCATGGGGAACAATTTAATTCAGATGCATATCTCTGGGAGGCCATTGCAGAATTTTCCACTGCTACTTTGGGCTAGCACTAAGATCAATGACCCTGTGCCAAATGCTTTGTTTTTCTACAGTTCTTCTGTTGCCAGTCCTTATGTGCCCTCACAAAGGATATTGGACAACCAAATGGGAGGAAATGAGTACTAGAAGGTAGGAGATACTTCATGCAGTAGATCTAGAAAAAGATAGCCTGGAACACGTCTACAAGACAAGTCATCATTTTGTATTGTGCAAAGATCAGATATCTGTTTGGTATAATCTGTACACTGAGGAATTATCACTTAGGTCCAGTCCTGGACCATACATACATGGGACTATGAGAACTCCTTCTCTGGCTGTCTGTCTGCCCAACAGATGGACATGATAGATCTGGCTTTTTGTCTTTTTTTCTTCTTTTTCCATATCCAGTTGGCAGATCTTGTAATTTGCTGGGATGACCCTTCCAAGGGCTTGATATTGAACCTGCCATCTGTCTAATAATGTGGCCAGCTGGACACTAACACCAAGATTCAGTTCCAGACTCACATTTTCTTTCTCTGGCCCCTTTTTGATCTGTTTGTTCTTGCTTTTATCTGGACCCAGTAGACATGATGTTGTGCAAAGTCTCATAAATTCCTTAGCCAACCTTTTAGTTTCTGGGTATACTTCATGATGGCAGGGGCATTGTTTTCCTGTCTCCTCAGACATTTTTTCATTGGATGTGGACCACACAGGATGCCAAAAAGGAGAAACCCTGATGAAATTATTCTCTCTGTTAATAAGCAGCAATATCTTCTGGTTGAAGCAATTGGTTTACATAAATCACTTGATCATTTCCCTCTGAGTTTAATTGAACCACTGCACTAACTCATCAGTTTGATTCACACAGATTCTTGACAGCACACACAGATTCTTGATTCATTAGAAGCACATACTATTTTGTTGTTCACTTAGAGATCATCCTTTAGGACATTCAGAACATTTGAGTTTGACAAAGACATTGGGTGTTATTGGATCCAACTAAGTTACTGAGTAGCAGGTCTGACTTTAAAAGACCATAAAAGAATTGTATTCTGCATAAGCTTGCTACAGGACCCCATCATGTTAAGGACACTGCTGTTAATGACATGAGAATTACTGCATCTAGGTGTCTTTGCTGGGTACCCAGAAGTGACCACACAGAAAAAAAAAAAGACCCTAGATGTCAGGGAATGGGAGAATGGACTGCTCAGTAAAGGAAGGCAAGTCAGGAGCTGAGAACAGCAGCAATGCAAGCAGGGCATGGCTCTCAGTAGCCTAGACCTGCAGCACCCCAGCAATGTGGGCAAAGCAAGTCCAGGGACAGAAGCTGGTTTCAAGTAAGAGTCAAGATTACTGGACAAGCCTGTAGTGACCAGGAAGGTCTGAAGTCAAACAAGGAGACCAAATCTGTTTTTCAGGGTCAGAACCTACATCAGTATATTGCATGGTCAGGAACAGGCATAGCTGAAACTTTGCTCAAAACAGGACCAAGGCTTTTGTGCAACAGATTTAATGGTTCCTGTCAAAACACATAGGGTGAATCTGATCTGTTATCCTTTACAAGTTTAATTTTAGTAATGTTACATAACAGATGTCTCACTTTCAATTACAAAAATATGAAGTAGCTATCATTTTTCATGAATATACCAAAAAAGTCTTTATTGCTCCATAAACAAGTGTTTCTCTTTATTAACATGACTTTCCTTGCTTGATCCATGAGAGACTGTAAAGTCAATGTCTGTGTTCTGATAGTTTCCTTGCTTCTATCCAATAACATGTCTGTGCCATGTCTTCTTGGAAGAAAAAGATCATTCTCCCCCAAGGGGAGAATCTTGTTCAACATTTGTTCTATGTCTTCTGCAGCTCCTGCTGCTTCTTCTAACACAGATAATGCCACTCTTAAGTGTAAAGACCTATGTTTAAAATGATCAGTTTCTTGCCAGCTGTTAAATGAAGTACAGTACAAGGACAGTCCTCCACATGTCCACAGAGATAAGTTAATGATACTATGCTAATCAGGTGTGTGTTGTCCCCAATTAGCAAGCTTTACTGTGTATAGAGGAAGGTCTACTCACCCTGAATCCACTGAAGCTTGTTGTGGCAGACCATTGATTTATGCTGTTGTTGTTGCCTTAGAAAGCACAGAAGGGTTCATATTGGCAGGGAAGTGGGATCAATCCTGTAATTACAGTCCATTAGCAGGGATGCCACTGTCAGGGCTCTCTTACATTAGAAATAGACCATCATTTCTAAAACTGTCTAAAACAATGAGGTCTATGAAAATAGCTCCCACTTGTGAGGAAGAGGCTTGTACAATCAGCTGCAGAGGTAATTGCATTGGAGCACAGGTCAGCATGGAGGGGAGATGGTCCTTGTCTCCGTGTATTATAAGCGCTATGGCTAAGGCTGGCTCCCTTGGTTTCAGAGTGATTTGCAAGACCACATTTGAAAGCAATCTGCCTGCAGGTGGTTTTCCCCAGAAAGATTTCTCACCAGACTTCTAATTAGGGCTTTGCACTGTCTTCTTCTTCAGCTGGCAGAAGTTTAAGGAATTGCTTTCAGATTCCCTGTTCAGCTTCTTACAGACACTTCCAGGCCTCTGCCTTACCAGCTCCATCTGTGACTTTAGTTTTAAACCAATGCACAGCCACTCCCCTCTTCTCCTAACCAAATCTCTTCTTGATGAATTCACAGTTGGTATTTCCCACTGTTTAATTCCAGAAGGTGAAGTATGACTGTAATTAAACATGGTGCTACTCATGGTCACATTGTCAACTGCTGTTGCAGAGTGTAATACACTAGTTGTATTATTTTTGTGAGAACAGGTGCCAGCCAGCTGACATGGGGTGCTGGGTACTTGTGAGCTCAAACAGCGAGCTTATCAGTTGTAAATCTGGCTGCCATTGGCTGTCTGGCATCTCCAAACACTTAGGATGCTAATTTGGAGATACTGCTGCTGGTAAATTATCAGATCTAGTATCTACAGTTGACAACTGTCAAGCATCCGCATTTTCTTTGTTCTGCTTCTGCTCCACCCAGAGAAGTAGTAGATTGAATACCCTCTCTATTGCTGTTGTTCCAAGGCTCCAAACCCTTTTAATGGGCCAACATTAGGATCATTACCCAGATTTTATTTTTTTGATACAACCTACCTGTGCATTGACTGAAATGCAACTCCATTTCTGTGAATTGTGTTCAGCTGAATGTGCTGAACATGTTCAGCATTGCCTTCACCACCTGCTTTTATCTCAGAGCTGGAGAACAAGAGAAAGCCTCAGTAAGAGAAGAATATTAATAATCTTTAGATTTCTTTCAATGTCTTCTTCCCTTCCGCATTCCCTTTTGCCCTATGTAAATCGTTTAGCCATGCCTCCGCTTACCCGATCAGACCAATCTATCTTTTTGTCTGTCAGCTTCCTGTCCAAGTGTCAGCAGTTCCAGGTATGGTGGTGCTCAAGCCCTCCAGCTAGGTGGGGCTGAGCAATATATCCTCAGGGTTACTGGAACAATTTATGCTAATTCAACTCCCTGGATTTTAGCCCAAAGACTGCACATAAAAGAATTGAAATCAGCACTCCCTAGTCTCTAATTCCTAGCTTAGTCTCTACACACTTATTGTAATCTTCCTGGACTGTCTGGGCAGTTCTTCTAAAGGAAGGGCAATCTCACTCGCTGACCTATAGCTTTTTTTCTCTTAGCTAGGTCAGCAAGCTGCCCCAGCCAAGAAAGTGTTTAACCCTTTAGCAGCAAGGATTGCCCTGGGTGACATTTCCCTGACTCCTCTACAAGAACAATGTCAATGATCATTAAGATCATCATTAATGATCATTTGTTTAAAAACTCAATAATGCGATTTCTTGGCATGAAAGTACAGTCCAGACCTTTGGGAAATTCAGATTCATTTGCAGAACTTCATTCTTGCAACCTCCGCATAACATATGCACAAATAGGTTTAGAGAAACTTGGAATTATCTGCAGTTTTTTATCCAAACTTTACAACTTAAGCCTATTTCAACCTGTATGTTGAACAGTACCTGAGCAGTACCTTAGGAGCACTGGCTCCTCTGAAGCACAGTACTCACAGCAGTTCCCCACTTTGCCCCATAAGTTGCACTTAGTAGTTGAGGAGTTTCTTTTGCTTGGTCTTGGTACAAAAGTATTAAAATAAAAATCTAAGGAACCATGAAGCTGCAGGAAGCTGCTCTTCTATTAAGGTAGCAACTGTTCCTCACTTCTGTTGCTTCCATCACTTTTATATCATCCTCCATGTAAAAACTGCTTGGTTACACTGTAAATAATTGCATTTTATTCCTCTCCCATGTTCTCCTTCTTGTCCCAAGTAACCTGTTTGAGTCTGGCAGCAGCTGTCTTTTGAAGAGAAATTGACAAGAAATATCAGTGACAGTCAATATTTAAGGTACATCTTCCATATATCCCTATACGCTGCACACAGATTTAGGGGCTTTTGTACCACCTGTCTGAGCAGCAGGTAGTGGAAAGTGTTGCCATATTTCTGTGCTGTTTACAGAAGAAAACTGAGCAACTGCCCTACACGTGCTTCATAAAGCCACTCATTCTCCAGCAGGATCAACAGATGTCTTTTCCAACAGATGTTTGAGCAGTATAGATGCATTCCTGTCATATGGTCATGAGGTATCTGCTGTACCAGCCACCAGGGACAAAATGGTAGTCAAGAGCAGATCAAAGCAGTGTGACAGGGGACAGCCACCTGGGTTGGAGAGGACAAAAATCTAATTCTCTCCAGAGAAGGCCCACATTCAAGGGAGCCCTCCTGCACCCTTCTCAAGGGCATAAAGGAACCAGGATTGACTACTTCCGCAAGCACACAACACACAATAAACATGAACACTTTTTGCTTCTCTACCTCATGCTTTCTTGGCTCTTGCTGTGGTCTGTGGGTGACTGGGCCAAGACAAGCCCACCCTGAGGAACTGTGCACAGACAAAGACACTCACCTGCAACAGCGCGTCATGGGAAAGTGAGAAGGGAGCTTGCAGGGTTTGGCATGACAAGTCCATGCTACACAGCCCCTGCCACCCCACTGCACCAGCATCACTGGAGCCATAGCCTTCAGTCCATGTAGGTGCTGCTATGACTTTCCTTCAGGTCTGGAGGCTTCTGTGGGAGCTCTACTGTGGCATGTGTAAACAGGAATGCATCTAAATGCTTCTTTTCAACCAAGAAAAAGGCCATTTTGAAATCCCTCAGGAACAGGAAGAAATTTTCAAAAGTGACTTGCAAAAATCACAGGAGAACCTCTGTTAATATTGCCCTTCACTGGCTGCTGCACAGGTACAGAGACAGCCCCATCTTAAAGTGCTTCCACTCCAAGAGGAAAGACAATAAGCGGGTATGAAAAGCCATCTAAGAATTATGAGGAAACAGCTAGAAAACTGGTCAGCACAACAAACACTAGTTTCAGCACAGCAGCAGCCTGCCAATTGTCACATCTTTTGCAGCCATCACAGCAAGAGAGAATTTTAAAAATGGATTTTAAGGAGGGGCAGCCTCCACGGAGGTGCTTGTTTGAAAATTGAGAAAGGAAAGGAAAAGAAAAAGAAATAATAATTGAAGTCCAGAGTGACATTGAGTGTTCCTTGCCTTTGCTTTTGAGACTGAGCTGTTCTGGGTTGGGGGGGTGGAGGGGGAGCTGGTGGATGGGGAGAGCAGGGAGGGAGTGTTTCTTGGCGGAGAGAAAGAATCTTTTTGAGTATGTGAAAATACACACACGTGCACACACACATACAAAAAAACATTTCCCTGTTAAGATGTTTTCATTGCCTACATCTCGGAATCTTTGTTACGGTTACATTTGGTTCTCATTTAATCTGTGCTGCCCCCCTCGTGCCTCTGTCTCTCATCCCTCTATTGTTGTGCTGAGGCTTTTTTCTAGCCTCTCTCCTCACAGTGCCACCAAGGCCTCATGCCAGTCTTTCTTCTCTTCCCCTCTTACTATTGTTTCTATCTGTCTTTTCAGCATTCCGAGTACCCACTCTTATTTTAAGCCTTTTTCTTTTTTTTTTTTTTCTTTTAATTTTCCACTCTCTCTCTGTCATTATTCCTGTTTCTTTTGTCTGTCATTTTCTTCTCCTGTGTTTTAAGCATGCCCTTTGCTTTTATTTATCCTCTAGATAATTTCTAGCCTTTTTTTTTTTTTTTTTTTTTTTTTTTTTACCCCATCCTTTCTCCCTTCTGATTGCTTCATTCCCCTTCTCTCTTTTTCTCTTTTTCATGCTCTCTTATCCCATGGGAGCCTGTTGTTACTTAGTTATTTAAACAACTCTTCAAGAAATAATTTTTGTTCATTGTGAATCCACGGGTCAAAGTCCACCTTGGCAAAGGTACCTCCACTGATTTCAGTGGGTCAGCCCAAGTGCTGAAGCTTGTATGACTTCTTTTCTTCCAGAAACTGAAGGCTTTGATTACAAACAGAACTATTTACATATTAAGCATGTTTGTGGCCAGAATTTGCACTCAGTGTACTGCAGTGAGATCATTTAATTCACAACAAAAATATTTTTTTTCCTGCTACCTATTTATTTCTTATTAAAAACACGTGAAATTTTGTTGGAGAAACATGGTCTGAGTTGGGGACCTGTTAAGTGCTCCATTGTGTTTAAAAGGAACAAATTTTCCTGACAAAAGCGATGCTACAGCAACCTTGTGCTTGTGAAAATATGTTGATGTTAGTTTTTGGGGTATTCTAGACTCTATCTGCCATGATGCTCTGTATTCACCTTCACTGAGTGAAGACATCGGATTTTCTGAAGACAATATTTGAGTATCTTGCTGCCTTCTGCCATTTAAACAGCCACTTTTTTGTCACCTATTTATGTTTTTTGTTGTGGTGGTGTGTTGTTTTTTTTGTTTTGTTTTGTTTTGTTTTTCCCTGATGAGAAGAAGTACAGATCCAGAGGAAGACACATGGGCTGAATATGTGGGAAGCAGTCAGAGTGATCTTAATGTGAAAGGTCAGAAATGCTCTTTATTAGCCATATGAGTTTTATGGGTTGTAAAAGGAACCATCAAATTCAAGTCATGTTCCTTGAATTGCAGGAACTGTGCCTTTTCTCCATTCTGGATAGTTAGAGAAAATGAAAAACATGAAGAAAAAAAAAAATACGTATAGAGGACAGAAGATTTCTTCAGCTGAGTATGCTTTTAATTAAATCTCAGCATTTGAAGTGAATACCCATCCTGCATGAAACAAGGCATTGGGAAATTTTTGAGTGCTATCACTCTGCTGAAGTTGTTGCCTGCTTCTGACCAATGGTCTATTTCCCTATTAAAAAATATTAATCCTTTTTTTTTTTTTTTTCTCCCTTTTCATGATGTTTTTTCTTTTCAGCATCTTTTCTTTTTCAGTCACAGCCAGACAAATTCCTTCTCACAGTTACATAAGTGTTTCCCTTTTCCACTTTCATCTCTCATGTTGCAGGAACCATTTCCTCTTCCGCTGCCATTATCTGGAATGGGCTTCTCTGTATCAGTGACTCTTTCATCTCCTTTCAAACATCATGTACATCAGTCATACTCTCCCTTAGATAGCCTGCTTAGGCCCCCTGTCACTTTTACATTTAAATTATGGTTTAAATTATAGCCTCATTGTATAAGCATTTAAGGGATATAATTTGTGGAAATGACTACAATAAGACAGACTAGTTCCATTTCATACGGCAGCCAAAGTGTACAGGTTGTGGACATGTTTAGCCCATATCTCAGCTTGATTAAAAAAAAGTAAAAGAAATATGACTGGTTAGAGAGCTGAGAAAGGTGATCCTGTGACCTACCACCTGCAGGAAGAGCACTACTGGTGCAGAACCATCCCCTTGCTTTTGACATCTCACCAAATCACCATTTGGAGCTCAGTCCTCCAGCACTGCATCAATAGCCAAACCTGAAGTCAAGGCACCAGATCATAGCTGACAGATAACCTCTGAACCTCCCTTCATCAATGATATAGCTTAGGTCTCAGGTGCCTAAAATTTAGTTTGATGAATCTGGAGCCTAGCCCCTTGCCTCAGGCATTGCTTCCTTGGAAAAAGTCACCACCTTCTCTACCCAGTTTCCCTCCCCACAAAGAGCAGGCCAAAAGCACAGTGGCAGCTTCAATCCGAGAGCAGGCCCATGGGTTGCAGAAGATTATTTGTATGAATGCTGAATGAAAGCCATCCACATAAAGAAGAGCCTCTGTGCTTCTGGAATCCAGCAAACCTCTAGCGATGGCCACAGATCAACGCGCTTTCTGCAAAGCTACCTGCAGGTGTCAAGCCCATGCCTGAGCTCCGCAGCAGCAACACCTCGAGTCACAACATTCCTGTGCCCTGCAAACCTCTGGCACACCACTCTGCTACATCTTTTTTGCCTGAGTCTTCCTCTGAGCTCTTAGGGGCAGAACAGAGTCCAAAACATAATTGTGTAAAGTTGCAAGAACAGGTAAGAACACATCTTATATGCCCATCAGACAGGCTTGAAATTAAAATCTGGTATAACAGACAACTACTCTCAGATCTAACTGCAAACGGTAAATAAATCCAGCTTGTAACTTAATGATCCTTGTGTTTGCAACCAGCATTGAAAACTGCCTGGGGAACAAAAGCTGGAACTGTACGTGGAAGACAGAATGAAGTCATCGGCAATTGTATACCGAAAGCACCTGGATTTTATCATTCTGACCTGGAGATACACTCACATTGGTTCTGGCCAGAAATCCACCAGTCAGGGAGGGCTGGGCTTCAGGATCAGTCCCCTGTATATTAGGTCTGTGCTGCTGCTCATTTCACGTTCATATCCCATGTTAGACACCCTGCGCTGCGCAGAGGCTGCGTTACATTATCCTGCTGGTCCCTCCTGCTCCCCCCTCCCACAGCTCGGACCAAAATTGTCTGCCTTACTTGGAATTCATTTCAAAAACAGATTCATGTGGCGCCTGCTATTCCCCAATAAACAAATAAATTAGCTGCTGTGATATGGAAATTTGCATGATTCACTGTACTTAAAAACTGTTAGCTGTGAACTTATTAATTGAAAACCACAGGACGATAATAAGTGTGTCCTTCAGTCTGAACATGAGTCCCTTTTTATAATGAATTTGTAAAGCAATAAAGATGTGTTTTTCCAGGAAAACACCACCGCCTCAGGACAGTTGAGACTCAGTCGAGCCTCACAGGAGGCAGAGGCACTTTTGGGGAGGGAGGTGCAGGGCCCCCTGCCAAAGTGGCGATGCCCTGGCTGCAGGGCACAGCAAGGCGCTGGGGTGCTGGGGGGCAGGTTTGCTGCTCTGCCTCTCCGAGCCCCTCCAGCAATCCTGCCCTCGCCTTCCTGCTGGTTATTCCCTTTTCACTTCCCTCTGCTACCCCCAGCCCTGGGGGCACTCCCTGCTCTCCCTCCTCTGGCATCCCCACAGATGGGCGGGGAGAAATGATTTAGCCCTCATGAAACATCACCTTTCAGCTGACTCTGCTTTCCCTGTAGAATGCTGCATGTATTGATTTATTTGCTCTGCTTTAGTCGTATGTACTCAGATGGGATTCTTCTGTCTTCCATTTATGGCAGAGAGACCATTTATTCTCTATCTTTTTTAGAAAATTCTTAAGCAAACCATTTATTTTTCAAATGAGACACAAAGGCTAAAATCTGGCAAGCCTATGTTCTCTGAAGTATACGTAGGCAAGGCAGATCCCACATGTAAACAGCTACCCAAATGCATTTGTGTGTCAAACACAGAGAGTCTGGGCCCCCTTCTGAGTGGCACTCTGTGCAATTCCAGTGCAGCCAGTAGTAACCACCAGTCTGAATTAGGATATTGTACCGTGCATTTTCATAGACACTATGGTTTTCAAACATGAAACGTTAAACCCGTATTGAATAAGCATTGCAATATTTGGTGTGAATCTTGGCAGAATCATCCATTGCTTTGTTTTCTGTATTTTTCCTTCTTCTCTGTTTTCCTTCATTTATTCAGCAAGAAAGAAAGAGACTGCCTCTAGTGCTTGAATTTTAATTCTTTGCTGCACTGTCCTTGGGCAGAGCTGAGTGTTTCTGAGAGGTGTAATGCATTGTACAGAAAAGCATAAATGTGGTGCCAGTGGTTCTAATGCCAGGATTCATCACTGCTTTCCTTATCAATGGCTGTTATATCTTATTTTTTAAATACATTGAAAAATACCCATATTTAAGCTAACTTGGAAATTACAACGCTCACAAAAACACCGAAACAACTGTCAAAGAACCATAGCATTTGTGGGATTTAATTTAAATGTAGATTTATGTTTCTGTTGTTCTTGACAACAACAGTAAACTATCGCATGCATTGCAAAGCCAGAGTTTTGTTTTTTTCAGAAGTATGCTGTAACCACATGAACCTGCTGCCAGTATTGGCCCAAAAAGGAGACCCATATGCATTGCTGAAGATATTGTCCTGTGAAAGATCCATTTTATGGGGTAGGACAAGGGCATAAGACAAATCACTAAAACTTTTATAGGCAGGAATTGCTGAAAAAAAAATAATTAAAAAAAAATAGTAATTTAGAAAGATTTTCCTGCCATGAAAAAAAATATAAATAAATAAATAAATAAATAAAAACACAACTGTTTTTGCCCTACCCCAGCTATCTCTCAACTACCTGTTGTTTCTCAATCTAACATGTTATACCACTGTGATTTCTCATCTACTCATCTACTGTTAATGTAGACAAATTGCTGCAGTGGTCCAGCCAGCAGGGCCACATCTGTGGGAGGTTCAGCAGATGTGCAACATCCAGGGATCTTTCTTCAACAGGGATTCCCCATCATTAGATTCTTACTGTTGTTGGTAAGGTCACAGCCACAGCTATTACTTGTTTTCAGCATACTAAAATGAAATCAGGATATTTCTGGCTCATTGAAACGTTAATTTCCAGCTTACTCTTAATTATATATCCCATAGCTATTTTGTACTTTGAATCAAATGGACAAACTTAGTACTTGGTACTTAGTACACTCACTCTCCCCAATCCTTCACTGAGGGGAATTACCACATTTGTGCTTTGAAATGTAGAACAGAGTATCTGCAACAGATCTAGCCACTGGGTTACTAGTGTTCCGAAGCTGCTGTAGGAACAATTGATTTCAACTCATAGTCCATCCACTAATCATCAGTACATACCAAAAAACAAAAACAAAAACAAAACAAACAAACAAAAAAACTTATATGTACTATCAGTATCTACACTTCCTCTCTAAAATTTATAAAAAATTCAACTCAGAAAAAGTCAGGAGCATGGCAATCAGATTTTGGAGGAAAAAAAAAAAGTACTAGTCTGTCTGTAAATTTTGGTTCTTGTTAACTAAGACTGCTATTTGTCTAAAGGACACCTTTTAAAAAGGCATAATTTAACCAGAAAGGCAGGAAAATTATTTGAGCTCACTAAATGAATGCACATGACTAAAACATGAAAAAATCAAGCTTGACATTCAAGATACATCTGAAGTTAAAGGGCAAGAAAATCTAATAAATCAAAAGAACACTTTTATATCAGAAAAGCAAAAAACCCTCTTACATGTCTTTCAGAGCCACAGAAGCATGGCCCATGTTATGATTTCCTATTTATTTTAAACTAAGTAATATCTCACCATTATCTCATAGAGTTCAGATAAAATTGGCAATGTAAGACTTATGAGCAAGTACATGAACTGCCCAACTCTAAAGACACCTTTATTATATGATCCTTAATGCCCCATTCTGGTTGCTTAATGTAAATTAAAGAATGTCTTAATGAAGCGGGAAGGAGACTCAGGAAATGAACAGATAAAAAAGGAATCCGGTAAGACACTAGCCTAGATCCAGATCAAAAACACAAATATTAAAATAATGTCTCTTTTCGAAGCATTTTATCTCATTGTCCTATTTTATCATTCTGATTGGCCTATCCAGTTTTGCATTAATATATCATTACTGGATATCAACACTTTTAAGGAGGTAAAAAAGAAAAAAAATCACCAGAGATAAAAAGAATCAAAACAAAGAATAAAAACTTGACTCTTACTTATCCAATACTCAGGCATGTTGCAGGGATTTTTGTTTGTTTGTTTATTTGTTTTGTTTAATCAAAGGTACTTAAATATTAGCTTTGCATCTATCAAAACCAGCTTCTCAGGCTACCTCCCTTTATCAGCTCCAGTACTGTTATCAGGCATTTTTTACAATAATCCTTCTTAAGACTTTCTTCAGTGATAAAAGGAAAACTGACTAAATAGCAAGGAACCAAACTCAACTTTAAAAAAAAAAAAAAAAAAAAAAAAGTACTTCTCAGATCATTTAACATGCCAGAAATAAATGGTTTCTACATGACCAGGGTCCCCTTGGATTAATTTGGGTACATAAGCAGGGTTGTAATGCTCACTTTACGAATCAAATCTTGAATCTGCAATTCTCAGTAGGAAAGAATCTGTAAAGTTTTTCTCCCAGAAATATTAAGGACATGTACTTTTCATCCTGGCATGCCAAAGGATGAAAACCAGCAAGTCGAAGAGGAGATGGACACAAGCATCACATGTTCTTCCCTACTGGAGAAAAAGGGGAAAAAAAAGGCTGCACGCATCCCACTCAGACAGACTCTTGCTGACAACTCCTTAAGTTAAATATAGTCATCTCAGTTAGAGTGTCTGCTGCACTGCAGCTGCTGCTAAACAGCATTTCCCTGACATGGGTGTGCAACTCACAGTCTGCATCTGTGGGTGAGTCCGCAGCCAGCTTTGGGGATGGCTCTCCATGAGCTGAGGGCACTGGGGAAGCGACACATATGTACATCTCCTGTGCAGGGCTAAGGCATGATGAATTGTCACTTCACAACTATTTGTGCAATGGAAGCCATCAGAAGTAAACTAAGTATGATTTATTTTTTTTTTTTTGGTGACCAGCTGCAAAGGAGAAAATGAACTTTTAGAGAAAACTTGTGCTACCATCCTACTCATCAGCGTTGTTTTAAAACCACTGCACTACGTTAGTAGCAAGAGGTCTCCTTGGAAGAGTGAGTCATGTACTTTTTGAGACTTGTGGGCTTCCTTTCTTCTGAATCACAGCAAGTTTACTGTCGGATAGGGATACCTTCCCTACAAGAACCAAAAAAGAGGTGAGGGAATGAGAAAAATGGCTTGGATTAAGCAAATAAATCTCAGAAAACAGAGGATAAGGTCAATGACCTTCATTCCTTTTTTTTTTTTTTTCCCCTCCCAAACTTTAAGAAACTGAGTGAAGAAATTGCAGTGTATACACTAAGGGTTTTTAGAAAGAGCACACCATGTCCTAAACAGTGGTCATTATGCATTTGGAAGTGAAAACCATCCTCTGTTTTTCTCTTAGATCAGCTTCGTACATTCTCATCACCTGCTTATTTTATGTCTAACAACAAATAGCAATAGGTGAACTGCAACAGGCAATGAGTTCTGCTTTGTTTAGCCTGAGAATTGCTATATGCTTATCCAAACCTTATCTGCATCCTCCTACAAATATGTGAACCTATGGGCATTAGAAATATTCAGGCACCTGTTACTGAAGTTAATGGGAGCTGCAAGCACAGAGTTCCCAGGACAATCAGATATCTTAAGTCCGCAAAATTATGTTGAAAATCTCCCAGGGACAATTTTTCTCTCCCATCATGTTTACTACTTCCCAACAGGCAGGAAATATTTGAAGCACAGGATCACTTGTGGTATGCTGGCAATCCTGATATTTTTATGGGAAGAAACCAGGAGACAGGGAAGGCCATCACAGATAGATAAAAAAACTATATAAATATAAAGTAACTGAAAAGATTCAGTGTCTGAAAATGCTCAGTTTGGGATTGTCTCAAGATTCTGGGTGGATTTTCAGTTGGTTGTAATTTTCATCCCAACAGATTAAGCACTCTTTACTAAAAGGGAGGTTCCTCTGGAAAGTGCAAGGAAAATGGCTTCTTAGGCCCCTTCTTATAATGGAAAACACATGGGCACACTGCTAAGCTCATGCACTGCCTTTCTGCATTCAGTGGGTCTCTTTGCAGATGAAGAGTTTTGGGAAAGAATGAGGGCTGCAGGTTTCAGGCTGGTAGGATCAGGATAGCATTTTACACACTCTAAATCAAGAGAAGAGGATTCTTTTCCATTTAAATACTGCCTTAGGAAAAATGGCTTTAGGATGACTTTGGTGGTTTCTAAAGCTTAAAATTATCCCCTGGAGAAAAAGGATACAGTTATGAGGAAGAATAGGTACTGTAAAACAGCTTGCTGCAAAGGTCCTTAGCAGAAGAGAGAAACTGTCTGGTTTGCTTGTAATTCTGCCTTGTTTGGCTTTATGATTTTGGTTGCACTTTTTAAAGTAAACCTAATTGGTGGCTCAATTGGCTGTTTCCAACACTGATCAAATACTGCAAACTATAAAAGTACACACATATTTTAGTGGAATGAAAATATCGTACCGGATCACATCAAATACGCTCCTACACAAACATTCACACAAAGTCATTTTTTTCACAAATTTTGACATGCCTGAAAATGCAGTACATTCACAGCAACCAGGTCTCATATAACTCAGGGCAAAGCTGACTGCACACAGACCACTCCGAGCCTGAGTCTGCCTGTCCTAAGTCCTTCCTGCCCCTTAGCCTCAAGGCACTGAATGTAGTCCAAAATGCAACATCTCATGTACTTGGATGGAGATGATTCACAATGTGCCCCACCATTTTATGAGCCTATATGGGGCACCTTGAACAAGATCTATCGAACCCAAAAGTTGAAGTCAGCCTTGCTTCATCTTGTAGAAAAACTTGGGCACTGAGTCAGCAGCTGAAATTCAGACATTGGAAGTTGTGGTTGTGGAAAGCAACCACAACCTTCCCAAACACCACTACTGCATTTCCTCAGAGGTTGTGCAGCATTTATTGTCCCAGTCTTTGCAGAGGCTGCACAGGCTAGAAATGTCCTTGGGGAAATGAGAGAGTAGTACATAACTCTGTAGTTACGGCACTCTCCCCAGGTACGTTCCTGTGGTGCTGACTGGCATTAGGAGATGATGCAGGAGCAGCTGCCTCTTCTTTAATGCTCTCCAAACAGGTGTCCATGGTGGCTCTGAGTAAGTTTTCATGTTCCCAAATCCTCTGAACCTTATAAAGTCCTGCCTAGGTGGTAGATACAGGGAAAGAGAGAGGCCCAAAGAGACCTTTCTGCTTTTGCATCATGTGAATTTGGAGTCCTGTTAACTATCTGTAAATGTAAGCTGGCTGGTGATGAGCAGAGTATCCCCATAAAGTTGCTTTCTTTTAACCCTTGGGGGTTTTGTTTCTCAAAAGACCTTCTGCAGCAACAACACTGGCTGTGAATTCTTCACCAACCCAGATCATTAGCCAGGGTTCCTTAAGATTAAATGGAGCTCTTTGCACTCCTCACATTTTCAGATCAAGAATGTTATTTACAATGTGTGTGCAAAGGGTCGCAATCATGCATAAGCACAGTGAGATCAGACAGCTTTTATAAAGCATAGTTAAAACTATGGAACGCATATTTGTAGACTGTTGTTGATAGGAGATATTTCTGGACTTAAAGAAGTTTTTAGGAAAGTGCTTAGTAAGCAACATCAAGGTCCATCCAAAACAAGAAACCTCTTCTGATTCTGAAGTGCCCTGACCTGTAGATTGATGAAAAGTGGAACACTATACAGAATGTCACCATATACTCACCTTTGACTGACATTTTCATCCCTACTGGCCATAAGCCGTTTGCCATTGTTGGTGACATGCTGACTGACCTAGACAGACATTTAACCTTAATTTTTGTAGTCATTATCACTTTCTTTCTTTTTAACTAGCTTAGCTCTGTATAGGTAAGTATATATGTTATTCATTGGCGAGGGGGCCCTTTCAAATTGACAGCCTGGGTTATGGGACCAAGTCATAAGACAGGACTATCCTAGAATCCATTTTGAATAGCTGCTATTCTAGAAGCAGAAGGTATTATTGCCATAGGTCAAGGTCTTAGGTTTTCAGCTTTTATACAGAAGTGGGCATCACTCAAAATCCCAGGTCTGAATAATCCAAAATGGAGATTTGAGGTTTAATGGGCTTATGGTGCTTGTAATCATTTTCTTATACTGCCTTGCTGAAAGACTTGTTAGAGAGTAAGATTTTCATTTTCTTCTAGTACAGCTCCCCAAAACACATTTAGCAGTGTGTAAATTAGCTGGTGTAGGTCGCCTGTCAGCTTCATTGACCACTGCATTCACCTCATGGGCTAGAAAATCCCTGCTGAAGATCTGCCACATCCTATTGTTCTGGAGATGCATATAGATAGATACACTGAATGTAATAAGTTCTGTTTTCCATGTGTTAATAATGCTAGAAATGCTTACAAGGATGTATAATAATGAATATAAGTTGAAAAGAGTGGGAAGCACATGCTCATGGGGTGTGTGGACATAGGAAAGAAGATGCTTTTACCTATTAAGTACAAGATATATGGGAAGTCTGCACAAATCTTCCTGGCTTTCTGTCACATAAAGGTAGGCTCACTTTCCCATTTTAAAGATGAATTTAATAAAGTGAACGATAGGGCCAGATTAATTTTGTTTTCATCTGTAGGTATTGTACCAATGGGAAATGCCATCTGATAAAGGGTCTGATTCAGCTACCAACCTTTCTTGAAAAGGCATAATA
The DNA here is from genome assembly GCF_009819795.1 of Aythya fuligula. NCBI lineage: Eukaryota > Metazoa > Chordata > Aves > Anseriformes > Anatidae > Aythya > Aythya fuligula. Next base: position 15,127,065 of record NC_045560.1, on the reverse strand, counting down.
GAATAAAAGCTATCTTCAAAGGACATTGATGTATTTATGTACTGAAATTAAAAAGTAGACACTTCTGTCTTTGCTAAAGTTGACTGAGTTTATGCCACATTTCTCCAGCAATCTAGCAGCTTGGCTTGGTGTGAACAATGTTCTGCTTTTGTGTCTCGGGGTCAGTGGCCCTGCCTGTTATTCTTGGAGACTTTTTTTGGTGTGTAATAAGCTAACTATGTGAGTTACCAGATCTCAGTTCTGCATAAGGAGATGAGCACTGTTCACAGAGAGAGAAGAGACAGTTTTGAATCTAAGGAAATAAAAGGCAGTGCAGTGTCTTTATTTTCATTCTAGCCTAACAAAGCTTGATGCTGGCATGCTCAAATCTAGGCAGAATGCTCAAATCTTGACAGTCTTGGAATATCAGCAAAATTAAAACCATGAGCACAGAGGGTTTTTCTTTTAATTGGGCTTACTGCCTCCACTAACAAATTGCAAACATAGACTCAATATAGCTGTAAACAAAAATCTGCGTGTAGAACCGCATGTATTGTTCAAATAGACACCAAATAAACTTCTCAGCATAAATGCTCCTTCTGCACTACCCCCTACACTCTCTTCACCTATATACGGATATATAAACAAAGCCACACATTTTCATTGGCTTTTTTTTTTTAGAAAGTACGGGCATTTATCCCCACCAGACTGTTTATAATGATGCTCTAGGTTTAGCTGCATGTCCCCTTTGGCTTTTCTCCTGAAGCGGAGAAACATTTGCACAGAGCACACCAGGTGTTACTTTCATATCCTCAGACATACTGGAATATATGAACACAAACACTAAATCAAAATACAGCAAAATTAATGATCACGGCTAGGCTAGAGAAACCAAGCTCCTTATTACCAAACAAGACTTGTGTGTATTGTTTCTGTTATCTTAGTTCCCAGATTATTATAAAATCAGATACCAATATCTAATTAGCTGTTCTAATTTTTGGTTTGAGTCTGCATAAATTATGCAGAAATGCCCAACTTTCTCCTGCTTTAATCAATATAATATGTCAGAAGGTTGCTTGGGGTTGTAAGATAATGAGATAACTAAAGCAGTATCCTGTACACTTCATTATTATAGGCCACAGCCAAAAGAAATATCAGTATTTCCAAATTATCCCCACTTAAGGCATGCAGTCTGAAGCCTACTGTTCATCAAGCAACTGCTTATCAGCCCTGTTTTCTTGTAATACTGCATGACTATCAAATAAAATGTAGATTGAATGATGTAAATGGATATATCTTTTCCCAAACCCTCCAATTCCTGAACACTATAAACTGCAGCATCGTTTCAATGTACGTATTTAATCTCTATATGGATAGACCTTTAGAGAGGAACTTGTAAACCTCTGAGGGCATAATTTTGTCCAAAACTAACTCTCATTTCAGGTATGATCCCACTGCAATCCAAGTTCACTTCCAGGGCACTGTAACCTGCTCTTGCTTGTAATGCTAATACTTTAATATAGATGTAACTTCTATGAGTACTGTGGTCATTTACAAATGAAGCAAATTCTTTAATTTCCTACAGAGCTGACATCTATCTTCCACTTTCATCTGCTGCATTAACACCCTTAATTATGAACAGATTCAAACAGTTTTGGTATAGAATATAATTTTATGTATTCATGACATAAGTGAAGGATAAGAGTCAAGAAAAATATCATTGCAGTGGAAGAGGTGTGAATAAGTACAGTGAAAGACGTATTACTGTTCATATATTCTACATGCTAATCTTCATAGCATTAGGCAACACTAGCTCTTCAGCTGTACAAATAAGACAACTATTCATCACAAATCCTCCTAAATTACCTAAGTACCCAAAGGGTGATTTCAGTGGAATATAGGCATCTAAGTCCAAAAATTGGATTCTCAAAATGAATTATGCACATTTGTGTGAATTAAGTTCCCTCAGAGACAAAGGTTTTGTCGCTGTTCAAAGCCTCTTCCACCTTGGCCATCATAAGGCCACCATACTTAAACTAATTAAAGGTCTACCATTAAGCATTCCCTAACTAGATCCTAAAAGGAGTGATCCCACTGATATCATACACTGGAAAAAAGAACAAACAAACAAACAAACAAAAACCAAAACAGATTGTACACAAAATACAGTGGCATTGACAGTTGATGGCATCCATCAAAATTAAGATGAAATTAAGACCCAGCTAAACCAGAGGAGGAAAAAAAATAAATAAATAAATTAAAAAAAAAAAAAAAAAAAAGAGGAAGAATGATTATTTCAGTGAGAGAAAGGTTCATTTAGTTGGGAAATTGAGAACTTGGCTACTAAACACCAGATTCCTACCATCTTCCCCTTGCCCTTTCTGTTGATTGTCATTGATAAATTCTGCTCAGCTTCTCACTCAGCTTCTGACTGTTTTGAATTCCAATGAAAGTTCTTGCCCCAGCAGCAACAGAAGTTCAGCTTGAACTTTGGATTCTAAAAAAGAAACAAAAAAAACCAGGTACTTAGGGTGGTTGTGGTCACAGAAAATAACACACAAACAGTGGCAGCAATGCAAATTAAACCCTAAGTTCTGAACCAACTTTTGTCATCAGAAGGGATGAAGGAATAGAATGCACATCCAGATCAAAATTTCACACCAGCTGTATATTTACTTAGGCCAGGATTTTTCTCATATGTTTCTCATACTATTAAACCATTAAAATGAGAAGAATGTGAAAAAGAAGATGGAAATCAGGATCCAGACTTGAAATTTGCTATTGGATTCTTCCAGTAAAATCAGAATGTTTAATTTTTTAAATAATCATGGGTGTCTTTCTATCTAGAATGAGTGGGATTGAAATTATTAACAATTTCAGTGAAAGATCGAGGAATGAGATATGGCTGTGACTGAACCACTCCTGGCAGAACTGAAAATAAGCTTATCCATTGACATAATGTAATGGAAGTAGTTTCTGCATAACACCTTCAGCTATGACCTTGAAGACAAATCCCTCTGGATTCAAAAGCCATTCTTTCCCAATGAAAAACATGGAGACAGTTAAGGTAAACTATGGAAGAGCACAAATATAAGAAGTCAGATCGGAATGGGTGCTCTGAGAGAAAGTCTGAGTCTTTTCTTGAAAGAAGGTGAGGACACTGTTGAAATAAATACATTAATTAGTGCTTTGTCATAGGGCTTACAGAGGGGGATGGGTGGCAGATGTCAGAAACACATGGACATCTCCCAAGTGGGGAGGAAGAGATATTAAAAAGAAAAACAATTGAGGGTCATAACCTGACAGGTAATCAAGAAATTGAAATGTCTGAAGAATGACAGAACTTTGAGGCCAGATGGGATCCAGCATTCTGGAAAAATATGGCATTCAAATACATGGGGGAAAGAGTAATCACTTTAGTGCCCTGCAGATTTATAACATACATCCATAATGGCAGCACCTGTGTATCCAAGTACACTGTATGCACCCATTTCATCATTTGTGACTTTTGAGTGCATAGCATATCTCCTTTGTGTTTATTTTTGTTTCCTGCTAAAAAGCTTACATTAGATGGAATTTTTTAAGTTGCTTTTCTTCCTCCAGCTCCTCGGTCTGTATTTCCTTGCCCTCCTCTTTTGTCCTGACTTCGACTTCACAATTTTACTGCTTCTTTATTTCTTCGTTGGTACAGAAAGTGAACAAAATTGATCCTAACACTTATCATTATCCCCTTCCTCAAGGCACAGCCCTCCATGGTAAATTGTTCTCATTCAAAATGTCTGTCTTGGTAGCCAGACTAATTCTTTGTTCTTAAGCACCCAAACCATTTCCTAACCTATCTGTTTGATGAATGACCTTTTTATGTTTTAGCAAAAACCCTGGTCTCTTTGGAGCAGATTAGCAGGTTACAACTTGGTATTAAAATCAAAATTGAAAAAAAAAAAACAACAACAACAAAAAAAAAGGAAACTTCTTGAATACTGTGCAGGTTTAAAATCTGAGATGTGGGTTGAGGATGAGGAGTTTGCAGCTGCTCCCCCACTATGTGATCAGAAATACATACAATGCTAGCCAATGCTCAAGAGGAAGATATGGTCTCTTTTGTCCATGCCTGACAAATTCATTCCTGGTTGTAAATGAAATTTAGAGTTGAAGAAAAGAGACAAAATCCAGGATTCTCAGCACAGAGCACTTTCAGGTATCCTAAGAAAGACACAATTTTACTTCTATTAAGCCAGGCCATCTGCAAAATAGACCTAATAACGTTATGTATTACTAGTGAAGGGTTTTTTTGTTTGTTTTTTTTTTTTTTTTTTTTTTTTTTTTGTAAGAAGCTGGAGACAGGGTGTCCTGCCAGAGGAATGTTAGCTGTGGGGTGACTGGGTGAATGAATGTGATACAATAGCAGGCATGAAGACTTTTTTTTTTTTTTTTTTTTACTTTATTTTTCTACAGCTAAAGCCTTCCTGTTACTCCAGTATTGTACATCTTTCTGAAAACCAGCCAAGGAGATTGAGCGGGTCCTCAGCTTTAAAGAGAAAGGCACTTGTTCTGTCCTCCTCAGGAGGCCGGGAGAAAGGGAGCAGGAGCCAGTGCCAAGACAACATGGGAACCGCACCCCAGTGGAGCACAGTGCCTGCCAGCAGCCCCTGCTCAGCTCATACTGTGTGACCGCAGAGACAAGTCTCTACAAAGACATCTTCACTTACAGTGGAGCTACAGCAGTGTCAGCAGTTACATCGCCAGCTCTGTTTAAAGAGGCTGGACCCCCTGCTAAAACCAGTCTAATGATGTAAACTTGGACCCAATGCCTCAACAGTATTTGCTTAGATGTCTAATTCCTGCTGTAGTTAGATGCCTACCACCTTTGAGGAGTTCCATCTTCAACTGAGATCATTTGATAAAGAAATTAAATTGTCATGACAATCATTTAATACTTACTTTTTCATGCATCTTAGTGCCTTACAGTTTGTGCCTTACAGCACAAGATTACTGAAAGATAGGAAACTATTATCTCTGCTCAGAAATGTGGTACTAGGACATATGGTAGGTCAGGTCCATTGTCTAAATTCACACAGGAAACCTGTCTGAGCCTGGGTTCAGAGCCAGGTCTCCAGAGTCTCAGCCCAGTGCACTAGATGATAGGCTGCCTTTCTCCTCTGGAAAGGTGACTGAAAACCCTCTGAAGGAAGAGACTGCATTGCTTGTCTAACTGCAACAGTAGGAAGAAATTTAAATGCTAGTCAGGTTCAGGAAAGGGGGAAATTATGTTTTAATTACAAAAAGTCAGCATGGATTCACAAAAGCAAGCTTGTGCTTAACAATCCACTGATGGGATTTTTTTTAGGTTGGATAATAAAAATATCTGATAACAGGAAGCTATACATTCTGTTTAACTAGATTTTTATGTAGAAAAAGATCAGGTTCTTTGTGTTCTACGTCTGACTACAGGGATGCAAAAGAAATCCCCTTTTAACACCTGCCGATGACAGCTTTCTGTTAGAAACTACAAAGACTTCTCTCTCACATCACAGAGATGGGGATGAGAAGACAGTTTTAAACCTCCAGAAACTTCAAAACATGATCGAGAACATTAAAAAGGAGGGAGTCTCTCATCAGGCCATTCACAGTGAGACTCACCAAGGAGATGTAAGCCCAGAGCTAGATACGTATCAGTCTCTGCTCCCCACAGCCAGCTTGCCCCTGGCTAGAGAGGCACATGGAGGTGTGAGAGGGATAGAGAACCCTGTTTGACTCCGGTACAATAGAGAAGTCTAAGAGCTACCAGGTAATGCCCCATTTTCCTATTCTATTTCTCTATATTTGCCTTCTCTGGATATCTAAATTTAATAAGCTACAAATTAGCATGAGTATTTTTAAAGATGTATCTGTGAACGTTAAAAGTTTAACATGTAAGGATGTGACTAAAAGAGAGTCACTAGGATTAGTATGAGGATCAATTTTCTTCACTTTCTATATCAGTGACCTGGAAGAAAGAAGATGCAGTAAGTGGATTACATTCACTGATGTTATAAAGTGAAGGGGCAGTCAAGGCAAAGAAGGAGGGCAGCAAAATTCAGAATACACAGTCTAGGAGCCACAGACAGATAAGTAGTTATAGGTTTCAAAGTACATGTATGTAAGGTAGTAGTCATGCATTATGAGACATTAAGGAAGTGCAATATATGGGGTTAGTGGTGGATAAAAGTCTAACATCGTTAGCAAAAGTGCTGAACAGCAGCAAGAAAGTGGGAAAAAAATCTCTAAACTGTAATATAGAGAAAGGTAACTGTAAAGCAGGGGAAAAAAAAATCATTCAAATCGTGCAAATGAGGCTGGTTTTGTGACAAAATATTGCATATTTCTAACCAGCTATGAAAAACATGTTGTTGAAAAAAAAATGGTAGAATAGGCTTCTGCCAGAAACTGACAGCTGTTGAAATATCTTGATTATCCAGGGACTGGAGATGAAATCCAGGTTTGTATTACTGAGGATAGAAGATTAAAAGGAGGCCTTGCTGCAGTACACACAGTCCTAAGGGGAAAAGAGGAGAAATGATACCAGGTTCTTCGAGCCAGTGACAAAAGTGAGGGCAGGGAGGCCTGGACTTCAGTGAAAGGCAGGTCTTAGAGGGGATGGGGGGATTTCTTTGCACAGGCAATGAATCACGTAGCAGACCAAGGGTAACGACCGGGACTAGGAGCATAAAGAATTTTAAGAAGGAGTTTGGAGTGTATTGACAGAGCAGGACCAATATATGGGGTACAGTGGTAGCCTGTACAGGAGGCCACACACTGACATGACTCCCATACCTGCTGTTCTCCTCACTGTCTGTGGGGCTGACCGGGAGGTTGTAGAGATGTGTAGGGATCATTGTGAACACTGGATTGGATTCCATGTGAAGCACGGCTTTTCTGCCACTCCTTTTCCTTCCAACAGCTGCTAACTAGCTCACTTGTCCCCTTTTGCTGGCTGCTCTACTGTTCCTAGGCTGGGGTGGCTGCTTGCAGCTGCTTCAGGAAATGGCTGCCCTGACCACCCCCAGCACTCCTCTTTCTTTTTCTCTGTGTGATCTGTGCTTGCTACTCATTTGTCACAGCCATTACGTTGTCTCACACCTTCCGCGCTGGTCTGCTGACATCTCTCCCCTTCCCAGCCCTCCCCAGCCGCAGGAGCAGCCATGTCCTCCCTCACCTCCTAGCCCAGGGCCAGCCTGCATCTTCTCTTCCCTCCACCCTTTCACAGCATTTCTGTGCTCTTTCATCCGCTCTGGTAATTGCTGCCTCTGAACGAGACCTTCTTGGCCACCCCTGACACATACCACATTCAGCAGACTCTTGAAGTCTGTTGCAAACTGCCTCCAAAGCTGCTGCTCCATTAATCCCATGTCATTTGATTTGCTGGCCTGGTGTAATGCACACTCTTTTGCTCACTGCTTCGAAAGAGAAAGATCCTGGTACATAGTTTGTGTGATTTTTGGTCTTAAAAAAATTTCCCGAGTCCACAGTGTCTGAGTGGGTTGAAAATTTCCATACTGTTTTCCTCTCAACCTTGAAATAAATGTTAACTGAACTGTGAAAAGCAAACCATTGACCATGTTTCTGTCTGAACAGATTCGTGCTAACAATATTCAACCTTGCACTATCACCCAGCATTTCTTCTTTGCATCAAAGCCCTTAGCAGACACTCCACAATCAATGTTGCTTTCCTAAACCATGATAATTCTCATCCAAGCCAACAGATTGGTCCTGCAGTACAGATGTATGTTCTAGTCACTGTAACCAATTTCATGAAATCAAGCCTTGCTGTGGGCTTGCAGAGAGGTCTTAGAAACCCTATGGTATTATGCCCTACACCTTGTGACTAGAGCAGCAGGGAGTCCTGGTGAAGCTCAGGGACAGACCCAGATTGTTCCGTCCCAGCATCTTCTGAATCATCCTGAATGCATCAAAAACTATGGAGTCAAAAATTGAATTTGGTTATTTCTAATATTAAAATAAATGGAATAATTTGGCTTATGTGAATTTCCTTATGACACATAAGACCAGAAACAGCAAATTCCCTAGTGGGTATATATGATTAATGTATGATGAATTTATAACATTTTTGCTTCTGACAGACATTCAGAATTTGGGGTCTGGTCTACTAACACTCTCTCTACATAAAATTTCACTTTTTCTTTTTCTGACAGCAAACTTGCTGGCAAGCCAGAAAATATCAGAAAAATAGATACATTTGGGAGAAGGTTTTACATTATTATTGGGTCTTTGTTCCAAGCAATTTCTGCATCTTAGGGATCAAGGTGAGCCTCCCATAATGCACCTGCTAGTAAGCAGGTATAAAAAGAAAGTATTTCTAGGCATTTATCTTTGAGATATCAGACTCTAAGATGAAAAGACGACTAGGGATTTACTGACCATCATAGACAATAGCTCACTATGATTAAAGCTATGTATGGTTACCTGGACAAAACTACATCAAAGTGCTAATTAGGGAACATATGCTCCTGACTGGATCGCCTCTGAGGCTAATATGCTTTCATTTGTGTTAAAACCCCTGGCTGATGCAGAGAATCAGTGTGAGCTAGAAAGATATATCCATGTAATGGACAGTATTACTGCACTCTACCATCTTCTCTGTGATATATTCTCTTTATGCAGAGAAACAAAATTTGTGTTTATCTCAGTGCCGAGACATCCAATTAAAGAGCCTTGTCCTAAAAAATCATCTGGCTGAAAGTAAAAATGAAAGAAAATTGGTCTGATTCACTTATTCCCAATGATAGGTACTTAACTGTCACTTCTCAGGAGCTCCTAATCCTATAATATTCCCAAAAGGCTTGCTATAATCAGGATAGAACATATTTATGTGGAGAAGAAAGGAAAAATACCACCCACATCTTATACATGAATACAGAGGCATTTGAAAAACAAAAATAAACAACAAAAAACATGAACACACACATATATATAAACTAATATATAACATATAAAAACATATCTATATTTATATAGAGAGAGAGAAACTAAGACAATGGATAGGTGACAAAGCAAATGGAGGAAATATATATATTGGCAATAGAGCAGCCAAGAGTACTTTATGCTAGAGAGATCTGAATGTCCCTCTGGTTGTGGAGGGTCTATGGGGAGCAGAGCTGCACCTGCTCTCTGGGGAACACTGTCTTACTCTCCAAAACTGACACATAACAGACAGTGGTACAACAAATCAAGTCATACTGAAGGAAGGATGACATTGTTTAACCTGAAAAAAGCAGCATCCAGCTAGTCTCCTACTGAGCCAGAAAACTGCATACACTTAAATGTAAAAGAAACCAGACCTATCTCTACAAGTCAGACAGTCTTTGATACTCTTTTATCTAAGAAAGAACAGTTCCCCATTGTTTCCCAATTGGACATGGACCATTTGGAGGCCATATGGACATCCAAGTTTTACTGCACATGCGAAAGATATTTTACAGTAACAAGTCGACATTCTCAATGCTTCTTCATAGAGTGAGCATGAGTCTGTAGGGTAGATCAAATTCTTCCTTAAGGAAGAAAACAAAACAGTAGGACTAATGCTACTAAGTGCATTACATTTAGCGCTCCACTTCATCTAGTATAAAAGTAGGTAAGGGTAGCAAAGGTGTATTGAAAATGACTGCAGAGGTTCTGACCCTCCGGAAACTCAGCCGCTTTCATTTATTGCTTACTTGAAGAAGTAATTAGGGTTCTCACTTCTTGGCTAATGCCTCCTAATGGTCACTTTATTCTTGAAAATTGTACAGTACCATAATGGTTGGAAGATAAAGTAGTTGTGTAAAAAGGTTTATTAGGAATGGCCCAGTAAAACTCTAAAGGGGGAAAAAATTCTCTCAGAACTATGAAGGCTTTTGGCCTTTGTTTCTGGAGAGAGGAAGAATAAAATAATTTGTTTGGTAGTGTGCAGACAATACAGGCAATAGGAATACATAATTTAGCCCAAGTGCTGTGAATGCAAAAGGCTGATCTTGTGGCTGAACAATGCCCTGTCAATATGAGCTCCTGTTTGTCCTTTGGATGTTTCTATCAGAGAACAGAGTTTCTTTCATCCTTTACACAATGTAGTTTCAATTTCTATGTGAGAAAACTAGAGGCAGCACTCTCCTCTATTCAGTTATTTTATTCTACTTACCCACATGCTGCTTCCACTGCAGTGGTGTTAGTTAAATGCATGGGCGAGTGAACAGATCTGGAGCCTTTTCCACATGAAGGCTGTGCTTCTGCTCACAGTGAGTGTTCAGGCTGGTGCACCTTCACATGCTGACTCAGCCTCATGCAGGACAGCAAGAACTTGCCAACATGACACATGTGAGAATGCTAAAACTGTAGTTAGGCAATTGCTCTCAAAAACAGTGAGTGCCCAGCACTGGAGGGATGCACATACTCCTAGAGGTGACAGGACTAGATGGGTGTGGGACAGATAGCAGCTTTTGTTTTGTCAGTGGAAGCTCAACTGGACTGAAGCAGCACTGGCCTGGCTAGGAGATGAGTTATAGCTGAGGAAGGGTTTCTGTACATGGTCCGTCATTTGTCTTACAAAAATTTCATCTTATTCGGAAATGCATCATTTCCAGTGCATGTTTCTCAGAAATCCTTGGCTTCTTTATTATGCCTGATTCCCTACTTCCAGTGACGAAGCAAAAGAAGCCTTTAAATCCACAGACTCCTGACTCAGCATCATCAATAACTGAGCTGTTAAATCAGCTCCTTCTTGCTGAATGGCGCTTTATTCTTGACTAGAGCCTGTTGCATGAAGACCATGTTTCTTTTAAAAACTAGGTTGTTCTGAGCTAAAATTCTCCCAATATAAACATGCTTTTCAAACCTCTGATTGGCTTTGTCAATGTGTAAAATCCCATTTTTTCCACATATTCACAGTAATTCAAACGTAGATGTCAATCACTTTTTCATTCCCAGGAAACAATTTTGTACCATGGAATACATTTCATTCCTGTCACGGCACAAAGTGAACTATTTGAAAAGGATAAATATCACTTAAGAAAATATATTTTGCCCTGCTCCTGCAGTACTGCTTTTAAAATGTTATTTCTTATTGTATTTTCTCCTACAACCTGGCTTTGTGATACTGCTGTTTGCATGCAAAAGCTATTTAAGTGGAACGTTGCACCTCACTTGTTCAGAGCTTATAATGAAGAAAAATGTGCAAAAGCATTACTTTGTGAAAACCGATAAGTAAGCATACTGACTGTCAAATGATGTCACCCATGCTTGGCAGACAAAAAAATAAATGACTGCATAAGCCCAGTACAAGAGTCTGTGATCCACAGAGCATGAAATGTTTAGAGGACTAAGACTCTGTATTCTGCATTTCTTCATACATCTTACTGATTCTCTGTTTCTTTTACTGCCATGCAGATTCTGCAGCGCATTGCAAAACAACTAGCTGTGAGACCCCTTAAATGTATGTGGGATCAATCCCTTATGAGATATTATCTCATTAAGACTGGCCCAAACCCCAACGTGCTCAGTGGTATTTAGGTTACTGCATTAAGTTGACAGAATGCAAGGAGTCATTACACTGAGGTACTCAGCAGAGAGTATGCATTTCTCCATTAAAAAAAAAAAAAAAAAAAAAAAGAAAAAAGAAAAGAAAAAGGAGGGGGTGACCATTTTTAGCTTAATTGTTCTCATAAACAGACAGAGGTAACAAACCCCATATTAAAACTATTCAGTTACTCCTACCCAATATCTGCCTGGTGCTAGTTCTGTGCTACTCATGGCATCTGGCAGTGTTTTCGCTTAAATAGGGTTGTTGTTTGTTTTCCTTGCCAGCTCTGCAACCCATATCTGCTTTTGTTTGGGGATAGCGAGACTATTTGGTGATGCTTCTGACAGAAAGACAATAAGCAGTTTGTATGCATCCCATGTACGTGGGCTCAGTCCTCCACTGTGCCTGGTTAATGGTGCTGTGCTGCAGAGGGGAAGGGCAGCAAGGTAGCTGTTCCATGTGGGAGCTCTTGAAATGCTGAAACCAGGACAGCAGCTGCCTCGTGCTCCAGGCTGTACCTCCAAAAATGCTGCCTGGTGATATTTTCTCCCAGCAAAAATTCACTGAGAGTTCAGGCTGCTATGGCTTTGCCCTCTCCTGATCTGACATGTCCCCTGTCTCCAGAGATGGGGAAAAGGTGGCTGAAAGCCAAAATGGGGAAATCTCAACATAATATCCTATTTAGAGGAGCAGCTAAATTGCGGAAAAGAGTGACAGTATCCTCCTTTGGAGGGCTCAGAGTAGGGACAGGGGTCTTGTGTGAGATATTTCACTTGCAAAAAGGAGCAATTTAGGCTCTTCTGTTAGCAAGCAATTACTCTGAGTAACAGAAAAAAAATCATAGCCAGAGTTTTAGAGCTGCTTCCCTACCTGGCCATGGAGGCACAGCAATGAGGATCTCATGAATCATGAAGATCTGTATGACACAAAGCTATAGATATGACTAGATATTTCCTCTAATGTTATCTAAGTGCAGTGATGAGTTCTTCCTTCTCTTGCCTGTCTGAGCAAGAGATGTGACAACCCCAAAGAGAGAAGAGATAAGGGAAAGTGTAGAAAATAAATTAATACAGTTATAACCATATGAAGGTACACGAAGCATGGAGCGGAGCTTGAAAAGGAGAACATTTTGCTGTGTAAATTCAAATCAGAAGAGCTGATTCTTTCTGCTTTCAAGAACACTGCAACACCACTTGTCTCCCACAGCAGGCTGAAAATCAGCATGAGGGAAGGAAGTGAAGACCAAAACTAAAATAAAAGCTTGTGGCATCCAGGTGCTCAGGAGAGACAAATTTGCCTTTGGTTATGAAGTTACTAGTGTCATTTTTGAAATAAAAATGTTGCTCTGTTAGAAAAGAGCTTCTATTCCATACCATTATTTCTGAGATTTGTCCTTCCAAAATTAAGCACATTTCCTGATGAAACTGGAAGCTTCTGGCTTTCCTACATTATTTTTCATGTGTTTTGAAAACTAGGATGACCGATATAATAATTTAGACTAGGTAATAGTTGTCTTTTTAAAGTATATCTCTGCTTGCAGCAACTTCCCATTGCTATAGCGAGCAAGCAAATAAATGCACAGATATGTGATAATGGAAATGTTTTCTTCTTTTGCTCATTGAATTTTTCATTAACAATCCTCAGGAAAAAAAAAATAGTCATCTGTAGTAGCACATTTGGAGATACTCTTTCCCTCATGGTCTTCAGAGAGGTTATGTACAGGTGCAGAGTGGAGATTGTATGCCAACAGTATTCTGTATGCTCTAGCATGTATCTCTGAACAGCTTCTGGTGATTTAAGATACTATAAGGAAAAAAAAAAAAGAACATTATGCCTTTCTTTGGCATAGCTATGGGAGAGAATAAGGAATATCAGCTCAACCGAATAAATTTGTTTTAATCACTAATTTGCTGGGAAAAAATATCTTTCTCCAATCATATGATGTTCTTTAAAGATCTTCCTTCTTCAACACCCACTGTGCCAGTATATTCTTTTGTTGCTCATTCGTGAGCAGCACATTACTGACATTCAATAATCAACATATTTTTCCTAGAAATATTATGTGCCATTTACCGAAAAGCAATGTTTAAGGGGTTGTTTTGATGAAATTGCCTTCCAGGAAACTCGTTTATACACGCCTTCTGAAAAACGAACAACATGATCTGACACAGATAATATTAATGTACTCATAAAGGTGAATAAGAATGTGAGTAGCCACACATACAAATAATACTACAATATTAAAAACTCCATATCTACCTCCACAACTTTTGAAATGTATTATAGGCCATATGTTAGCCTGCATCACCAAGCAAGATGTCTTTTTGTACATTTTTCAGCAGCAGCAGAGCTTTCCAATGCAACAGGCTGAGTCCTGGGGAAATTTCCCTTCATTTCATCCAATTTTTCCCACAAGTGTACAAGTGAGATAACTTGACTTAATGATGTCATTTCAGTGCCAGCCTCTTCAGCAGCAATTACTGAAGGGGAAAAAAAAAAATAAAAGAATGAATTCCCTGGGTGCTTTTGTTAGTTCTTCATTATTTTCTCTTTGAAAATTATTCTTCCATACTTCATCTTGAGCTGCCTTTTTTCAAGCTGAAAAGCCCTATTGCTTCCGCTGAATACATGGACATGACCACCCACACTAGAAAAACCTTACCTCTTGCTGAGCTTCTCTGAAATGGTAGGCAGCAGGGCTCATGCAGCAATAAAACTTCATGATCACAGGGGAAGGAAATAGCGCAAGGCTAGGAATCCTCCTGCTGCTTCCATGTGATTTCCTAATTTCAAAATAGGTTGAGAAATAATAGGGGGAAAATATATTGTGAGAATTTCCTCTGTGTTCTTCTGTGATTTCCTGCCTGGCCAGTTGTATGTGGAAGGAACTCTATTAAACTGCTACCCTGACAGCAGCAGCTTTGTACTTGGTCTAACAAGCAGGAAAACTTTATTCTCCAATATTGTTAAAAGGAAGTTTTCCTCTTGAATCAAGGAAGTGGAATCACAGGGGTTATTCTCTCTGGCTTTTGATTTTTTCCTGGCCCCCAGCATGAATGAGATCTTGATTTTGAGCATGTGAAAGGTTATGATTGTTCACACTCAGTGCTCTGTTTTGGTCCAGTATTTTAGGTGAGATCCAGCTGTGATGATTTTGATGCTTGTCACACAAACAGTTAGAATGGCTCTGCAGTTTGGGATGCAGACACTTTGTGTGGGCTACATACTAGGAACGGTTACTGGGAACCACCTTTCATGTGACGTTTTGGGGCGGAGATAGTTCATATTACTGCTTTACTTCCCTCCTTCCTTGTAAACCTTTTCCTGTAAAGGGTCAACCTGTCTGTTCCTACCTCAGTCTAAAGTTAGAGTGTCAGATAGTATAATAATTTTTTAGGGACACAAAAGGAAACCTAGGCAGAGCTAAGTTTCACACTAAAAATGCCATGGCAAAGTGTCAATGCTACATAGAAAAATAATGATCTTGAATTTCCTTTTTAAGAAAAATAGCTAAAATAAACAGTATTATAAAACGTATTGATTATAAAACCCAGGGCAAGCCCCGATTTACTCCTCCACCCAGAGGACTGTTGGCTTTACACTGTACGTGTATTATGAACAATCACAGCAAGATCAACCAGGTACTAAATTACCATTTCTGCCATCCACCCACTTGAAATATCTTTATTTCAGTGTACCATTTTCCACACCTCAGTACAGTGAATTTTGTCAAGTTGTCCCATCAGCCACAAATCACCTTTTTGTGTGTATATATGTCTGTGTCTCTGTCTGTGTGTATGGTGGTCTGGTTTGGTTTGGTTTGGTGTTTTTTGTTTTTCAATTGAGAAATTTTACTTCAGTTGATTAGCATTATTTGAGCATGCATTTTTTTTTTTTTTTGTGGTTTCCTTTTCCTTTCCTTCTCTAAATTGTTTAAAGAATAACCCACTGAAGGAAGTGAATGAAAACTGACATCACACTGTGTCAGATGATTAAGCATTCCAGAATCTTTATTTCAAAATATAGTGGATTATTGTCCCTTTAGACAGTGGATTTTTACTGTGCTACCACCTAATGAGAACACATGTGGTCTTCAGAGCTGAAGTCACAGAGGGGCACTGCTTTTAAATCCCATGAATTGTCTGGTAGACTTGTTATTTGCTTTCCCCTCTCCCTCCCCAGAGTTTCATAGCCTTTGAACACCTCAGAAGAAGTGCTAATGCTCTACTTCACAGAAAATGTCCTAGATACAAACTGGCCCACTACAACAACAGCCTGAGTCCCATTGCTCTCCAGTGCCGGTCTGGCTTCACTATTTATTTTAAGCCAGATATGAGAGCGGAGAGGCAGTGAAAGGTCAGGAGAATGGCTAAAATATGTACTTAGGGGGGGTCACAACTGCGGGAAGAGGAGCTCAGCCATGCCAGCTCCATGCCATCCTCCACCAGCTCCCCCCGTGCTCTGATTTCTCACTCCGAGTAGGTTGGACTCTCCCACCACACATTTGCTCAGGCTGAATCCCACCGTGGGACTGTTGCTCAGCAACAGCAACTAGAACAATTTGTTTTTGGACCATTCGGAAGATGACTACATTTGCGGCATATTCCCCCCCCCCCCCCCCCCGACCCCCCCCTTCACCCCCCCAACTCCCCCCCATACCTATTCCTGGATGTTGTAAATATTCATCTGAGTTTTGCATATACAGTAGTTTCCCCTTTAGGTAAAAAACATACCATCTAAATGAGCTTTTAAGAGTACTTTACTCTGATGCATGCCTACATTTCTTCTCATTCAGTAGATATAATGTTGCACATGAAATGGCTTTGTTGGGCTTCTGGGGGTTTTGTTTTGTTTTGTCTATGTCAGACGAATTTCAGCTGGAGCAGGGCCGGCCTCTTTATGACAGTGCTGCTTCATTGCTTTGTTTGAGACACATAAAACAAGTGAAGGATTTAAATAGTTGTGAACACCTGAATGACTTTAAAGCATTCTACTAAAAGATAGGTTCAGATCTCCAGATTTCCAATTTCCTTCCTAATTGTTTCTTTATCTACAAATCTTTCAGCGTCCCATCAGAAACAGATTTTCAATGCTTTTATCTTAAAAGAATTTGTATAAGGACTTTAATGCAATATTCAAATCTTTGTCATAGATTTCCCTATGCTTTCACCTGCAATAGTAATTTATTCTGAATCTTCTCCCTTTCTGACACAGAAAATACAGTTGCAATGGTCACTTTCTAGTACTGCTATCCTGACCTGCCACCCTTTTGGCAGGGCATTCTCTCATTGCTGGAGAGAAAATAAAATGTGCCTACTTTTATGTCTTTATGTGCTTGCTTCATGCCAGCATATGGACATCCCCCCATCCCTTCCATGGTTGGTGAGGCTAATTTAGATATCACAGCTACAAACATCCCCTACAGCCACCCCCTAATGTCTTGCCCTCAGACCTGATGGAGTACAAGAAGGAAAAGAGAGAAAAGGTGAGGGAGGAACCAAAAGAGTTCAGAAATCAAATATTACTGGCTAAAACAATGATATGGATGTGTGCATGCGTGTGTCTGTTTTTGTGTGTTCAGAGGGGCTGGGTCCCAGCCCACTGAAGCACATGGACATGTTCCTTTGTTTACCTTCAGTACTTTGTTTTTAGCTAGGTTTATGCTCCTGTACCTTACCGCCTTGGACGAGGGTAGCTTGCTTTCTGCCCATGTAGATATATGTTGGGAATCATGCATTTTAGCACAGCCCTTGCTATGCTTATCCTGCCTCAGCATCCTCTTCTGGGCTGCCAACTTACAGGTAGGGAAAAGGAAGAAGGCAGCAAACATGGCATTGCTCTCAGGTTTTCAAGGGCTTTGTTGTCAGGGGCACTGTTCCCCTTGGGCTCCCTGAGGAGCAGAGGATGCATCTGTTCCTCGTGGGGGCTGGCTCCAGAGACAGCAAACCATGTCCCAGTGCTCGCACCACTTTGGAGGCTCCAGCTAATCCCTCTCTGCAGCACAGCACGGCTCCTTGCTCCTGCAGCCCTGCCCTGAAACCTCTAACGGGGAGCTGCTCTGCACAGAAGAAATCTTTTACACACAGAAGCCCACAGGATATGCAGGGAGGACGCAGGCAGGTACACAAACACACAGAGTCAAGTGGCACTAGGATAAGCTCTGTTTCAGACTCCCCTCTGTTCATGCCCAAAAACAAAAGCTATTTTTTCTTCCTAATTAGTTGTGTAAGAGCAAACACTAATGCACAGTTGACATAAATACAAAATCATATTTTTTCTCACTTCCCTCAGTGCATGCTACGTTTAGGTTTTAAGTGTACATTTTATTTCTTAAACTTTGTATTATTATTATTTTTAAAAATGCAAGTTAAATGTTAATCAATGAGGTAATCTTCATTAAAATTACTAGATATTGATATTCAGTTCAAACCAGATATTTCCTCATTACTTTGAAGGAACAAATTACCAACTCCTGCTTCAGTGAACTCCTTGATACAACACGCATTTATCCATGCCCCATGGGGGTTATTACAATGAGATTCACCTCTCTGTGTGCACATATATATATTTAAAAATAACCCCCTCAAAACTTCCCTTTGGTCTTTCAGCAGGAAACATATCAAACATCAACTGCAAATTTCAGACACACATCAATATCATGCTAACGCAGTTGAGTTTCACTAAACCCAATGCCAAATTAACTTTTACAGGGCAATTACAAAATCTTATAATCATGCAAATTAGTAGTAAGCAGCTTACATCTTCCAATTAAATTGCCACCTGCTATTCCAAGATCCAAGTTAGTCGTGGTAAACTTTTTCTCCTTCCGTTTTAAAGAAAGACTCTTAATGTGGAGAGGCATCAATGTATGGATTAGCCTTCCCAGGGGCAGGGGGTCCAACTCCAACCAAGCATAGGCAGGTTGTTATAACAAAAGAAAAACAAGTACATACCATAGTGAGAAGAGAAAAAGGAATTAGCCCTTGAGTCTTTATCAAATTTGAATGTCCAGATATATGCAATGAACTCAGAACCACATCCTGGCTGCATCATAAGTCCACAACCAGGCATGATCCACCCCCTTCTTCCATCCTCTCCTTATATGAAGCAGAAAAGATGCTGCTATTCGGACAAGGGCTGGCCTCTGACTCTAGAGATCAGCACAGTATTACCCAGCACAGTGTCTCCCTTTCTGCTTAGTCCACAAGCAACCAGATGCACTGTGCAGTTTTCCTTATAGCACAACCACACAGCACATTGCGCAACTTTCTCCTAGTGCTCTGTAGGGTAGGCAGTGGGAAAAAAGAACCAGTAGCTGTAGTTCTCTTTGAGGTAAAGCAATAAGGTGAGGCCAGGCTGCTTAATGGATTTACAGAAGCAAATTAGGGTTTTAAGAGTTAATTTCATAAATTCACCACAGTGAAAGTGTCATTGCTTATTACTCATTAAGTATGGGCTTTGTAGAAAAGGAGAGATTTTTCTTGCTAAAAGCAAACAAAAAAAGAATGAACGTCTTGGGCTCCTAAAGCAGCAAAGATGCCAAAGCGTACTGTGGCCTACAGAATTAACTACAATGATGCAAATCAAATGTCTCAGAGTAAAAGTCAGGCATGAAACATAGCAGATAATGAAAACCAGTGTCAACTCTGGAAAACATTATGGAATTAAGTGTTGTTTTTTTCTTTACTGTCTTCTTCTCCTTACCTCGCTGCTCCCCAAAGGGCACACAGCAGATATGATTTGTGCAGCTGGGACAGGATGTGTGCATGTGTAGCGCACTGCCTGCAGTTTCCAAGAGGTCAATTATCAATGGTTGTAGCCAACAGTGCTGTTCTTCAAAATCAGTTTAGCTGACATCCATCCTGATGAGATTCATGCAGTTTTGACAGAAAGCTGTGCTCATACAGAGAGCTGCTGCTGCTTAAACTTTCAAGGCGTCATGAACAATTTGCAGCCAGCAATCCAGGTTCTTCTCAGGGACAGCTTTTCAGGCCAGCTTGGCAGATTCCCCTAGGAGCTCAGCATTCCCTGGGCTGGACTCTGATCTCAGGTATGTTGCCCTCCTGGCAGTGTGAGGAGTTTGATTACTTTGCTGGAGTGGGTCCTAATTTATGCAGCCCAGTATAAGTGATCTTTCATGACGTGCAGTTCATAAAGTTGCTTGTAACTAAAAGGAGTTGTTTTTTCATTTTGTTATTTTATGTGAAAACTAAACTTCTAAAGAGAAAAAATAAACAGCTACTAAGCTGTAAAAATGAACTCTTATTTCTTCTGCCACCAACCTCACTGCAGCTGTACATAACTGTAGCCATACAGTGTTAAGTCCAGCAATAAATAAATAAATAAATAAATAAATAAATAAAACGAAAAAAAATAAAAAAAAAAGAAAAAAAAATATCCCTGCACAGGATAACAAAATCCATAGACATTTTCATTCAGACTAGGAACTCCACTGTCTTCTCTCATCTGAGACATGCCAAATGCAGCAACATCAGAGGAAATGTGGATTAGACTTCTTGTCTTTGGATGCATCAGTGCTTGAAAACTCTGAATATTTTAAAGCATCTCTTTCTCAAGGATTTGCCAGTGGACTTCCAGCATGACAGAGATTTTGATTCATGACTGAAGACAGGAATGTTTTTGTTGTTATATGGCTAGTTTTCACTGATGATCAGAATACCAGATGACTACAGAAATTCCTATCTTGCCTTACAGCCCAGCATTTCTAAGGATAAGCCAATATATTTGCAATCAGTAGCAGTTACAGTTTGTTTACAAGCAGTGTATCAAAGCACCTTTTCATACATGGAAATTAGGGAGAGAAAAAAAAACAACACATGGTTCTTGTGCCAAATAGATGTGAAAGATTACACAGCTGCAGTGTCTTGAGGTTACAAAACTGCCAGTTTAACAAGCAAGATAAGCAGCAATGCTGATGTATTTATAGGAGTTTAGACACTTATATTGCTTTTTAAAAGAAATGTAATGAACCAATCCATAAATAGTATGGGGATCATAGGTTTATTGCCTTCTTAGTGTAATGAAAGCCTACAACATAAAAACATGGCAATAAGAAACTTCTGTGATAATGACATTGGCAATAAGCTCTTTGGGGCGGGGACTTTGCTTCTGGTATATGCGTGCAAAGCCTAGCACAAGGCAGCATCTGGTTGGGACCTCAAGCTACTATTATAAAGTAAATATTAGAAAATAATGATATAACTGAAATCTATACCACGTTGTGATAGGAAACAGGTCATAATCTGGAACAACAACAAAAAATCAATTAATATCTGTTTAATATTTGGGGCCTAATCTAAAGATCTTGTACATCAATAGATTTTGGAGCAAGTCCTTGGACATTACAGGTGCTGGATGTGCTGGATGCAGCAACTGAAATCTATAAACTGTGCTGTAGGGAAAGCAGGAAAACACAAGGCTCTACAGGCTCATTAGCCTTTAGGGTAGTGAGATATTTTCTTGTTTATGTTGAGAAAAGGTATGTCAAATAATGACTTAAATTCTTGCTTTTATACACATCCAGCAATTTACACTGTCTGTTTCACCATTGACTGGGAAAACAAAAGAGATGTGAAATTTCGTTATAAATTCTTTCCCTGTCCTTGGTCATATGTAAATGGCAAACATTTTCATTTTTTTAGTGTTGTCATAGGTTATCGAATGGGGTGACTTTGCCTTTTCCTATCAGCCAAAATGGCTTTGTGCCATTTCTTTCATAAGGGGAGTGCTGAGATAACTGAGCTGTCATCACTGAATTCTCACCCCTCTCCATATCATGCAGCTCTCTTCTAGAATAAAGTTATTGACTTTCCCCCTTGACCAGCCTGTGTTTTAGCAGTATAAGTGAACAACATACTAGAGGTTAAAAGTGATTTCCCTGCCAAGAACGCTTTTCTGACTGGGGACTTCCTTTTGAAAATTCTGGCTCCAAGAGGAAAGTAGAAAAGAGTATGCTAAATCTTTTACTACTTAATTTTGAAAGTATCAGGATGATTCTCTCCAAAATAAATATTGGAGAGGTTCTTAAGCAATATATGCATTAGACTGTAGCTGTAGGCTGGCACTCAGCCACAGTTAGGTGGTGTTTGGTTATGGTTTCCCAGCCAACCTCTCATAAGTAAGTGTTAAAATGTAGTGTGAAAGAATGATGAGGGAGAAGTGATGAGGGAGAAGTTGAGATTACCTCTCTGACACAAATTGCCCTACTAAGGTCAAGGGAAATGTTATTAGAAGGAAAAGTTGATCAGAATTCAATACTAAATGTAATCTGGTGACATGGAATTTCCTCTTTCAAAAATTTCAAGCCTGCATTCAGATGAGTGATGTCCCACCTAAACTGCTCTTGCTCATACTCTTCATCTAAACCCACTACTCCTCAGTCATCTCCTCCTAAAAATGGAAGCTCAAGATTTTCATTTTTGAATCATCTGATTTCCTACGAAGTCAGGGAAAGCCACTTTGCCCACAGCTCCTGCTTGGTACAACTTGCATAGCTATGGAAGACTCCCACTCAGCATTGCCGCTGCTCCGTCACTTCCATCTCTGAACAGAAGCCCAGGATCCCCAAGATGCCACTGCTGTTACATCTGCATGGGACTTTCAGATTGCTGTACATCAGTGCACATGTGTTTGTTTTCAAACTCAACAACAAATGTAACATTAAACACCCTTGACTGCTCCACTGAACAGCCTTGTCTGCCTCATGTTGCAAAACAGACCTAATTCTTAGTGTAACTGGTTTGTGATTGAACTAATGGTGCATGCAGAATCATAATTCAGCAAAGTGAATTAAATTATCAAAGAGTCTTTTACACTCGACACTTATCACTGCCTATACAAAAACCAAAACAGTGTACTTGTGGGAGGGCAAATTCTTTTTCATGCAATTTAGAGGTGGATCGCCAGCTGTGGGCAAAGAGGAGGTAGAGCTGGCAATTCACAGAAGAGTTGAGGGGCTGGAAATATGTAAATGACAAATCTAAACAAATCAGCAGCCCTCCAAAGGAGAAGCATCAGTGGATTGCAGGAATAATTTCTTCTTGCAGATCCCATCTGTAAGGCACTGTCATTCATTAATGATGTAGTTTAATAAGGGACATGAATTATTTATTTGGGATTATTTTTTTTCTTTTGGGATCAGGGTTCTCCTGTAGTTCCTGGCTCTTTCAGGCCTTATTTTTCCAAATAAGAACCTGACTAAGGATCTCTGCGTGGAAATTGAATTTTTCTTCTTTCAACATGTCCCCAGTGCACTCCAAAATAGCTTGCACTGTCACCTGGTCCAGGTGCCATCAAGGTAATGGAGCTGCATTTTACCCAACTCACCAAATGACACACCTTCACCTGACAAAGGAAAACTGTTGACTTTCAGGAACATGCAGAAAGGCATGTCTATGGAGCCTTTTCTTTCTCCCCTGAGGAAGTTATCTGAAGATAGCTATGAAGTTTTTGTTTGTTTGGCTGGGTTATTTTGTCCTGCTCAGTAGGGAAGTTATTTTCCTTACAGGATATGCTTTGGCTAATCTTTAGGGCCAGAACACATCCCAGGGGACACACAGCTGACCGATCCCAAATAACACTCTGAGTCCAAGACAAGCACTAATCTTCAATGGGTTTTGTACAGCAAAGGAGAGTATTGGCTTAGTAAACACTATCTCTTACAGGAAGTTAGCTCTGGAAAGCGTCTAACCAATCCCTCTGTTTTCATGGGTTTAAAAAGACCTTGTATTTTCTCAGCAAAAGAAACAGGTCTGCACTTGGTAAAGTACAGAAATGTAAGGTGCAAGAGAAGAAGGTGCAACTCTGCCCTTCTGCCTCTGTAGAGCCAGAGACAATCTCATCCTTCTACATGTAAAATAAATAGCAACCTCAGCTTCCACTGATCTCAGATTCTCTGTTCTTGAAAGATTATCCTCTTTTTGAAATCTTAATTCACTTCTTTTATTTATTTATATTTATATTCTTCTTTTTATTTGTTTTGTTTTTATTTTTTGACAGACTTAGGACTGGACTTGAAGTGCAGCAATTAGAGTTTTACTGCAGGAAAGCTGCCATTCAGGACTGTTGCTGAGACTATGGCCAAGTTACTCCAAATTGGGAAGATCAGAGAATTGGAGGCTTCCAAAGCAAGATCACTTTAACTGTATCCTATCTGAAATCAGTTTGTTCCCCTTGTTTTAAAGATCTGTACAGCTGGAAATTTCACTGCCTCAGCAGATGATCTATTTCTTTCTTATCTCTACAATTTGAAAGTTTTTTTCTAAATGTCTGGATACATTTTTCTTTGTAGCCATTTAACCTATTACTTCAAGACCAAGACACAAGACTATATTAAGACACCTAAGTGTCTTAATGTGTCTTAAGTTTCCCCTCCGCTGTCTCTTGTTCATACTAAGCATCATTTGTTCCTTCAGTTCCTTCAGTTGGTTTTGCTACAGCTCTGATCCTTTCCTCTGGCGTCTCTTCCTTTGGTCACCATCTTTCTCACAGTGCCTCAAACTGGCGAGTATGTTGCTGAGTCCAAATTGAGCTGTGTGGAGTGTGAAAAACAGCTTTACCTCTTTCCAGCTACGCTTGCTTGTACATTCCTGTAAAGGAGGAGAACATCATACAACAGATTGATGCTTATTAACTCATGTTCAGATGCTGATCCACTGTAATCTCCAGCTCTACCAAGCTGTCTGGTCCCCATTATATATCTATGCAGATGATCAACCCTGCCCAGGTGTATTACCCAGTGCTTCTGAGATGAATAACATTCTGGCCTCCAGTTTGTCAAGACTATTTTACATTCAAGGGCTGCCCTGCAGTAAATATTCTTGAAGTCCTTTCTGGGTTTCTATAGTCTGTATAATCTCTAGTCTATCATCTGTTAATGAAAATACCAAGCCAAGAGCAGACACTGTGGAGTCCCATTTGATGCACCCTTCCATTTTTATCCTGCGTGTGGGATTCAATTTTGGTCCATATTTTGTTGACCTCGGGCTGCTGATGCTGGGCATGAGAGAACAATTTGAAATTCTGACACAGCTCCTATTATTTTTTGCTTCTATTGTGTCCTAGAATACAACTAATAATAAGGCAATGAAATCATTGCCTCCAGCTGTTTCCCAATGGAATTTACCAAAAGGGTAGTGAAATGATCTCATTTAAATCCCTTTCCACACAAAGCATTGAACCGTACCAGCCAACACCAACACTGGTTCCAGTGTGGTCATAGTGCAATTTCCTTGACAGTCCTGGACAGTTTCAGGGAGATTACAGATGGATGGGGCCCATTTGGTTCCAGCTGGACTGGAGTGCAGATGGATCCCAAATGTCAGAAAAAGGATCCTCACAGTTGAAATACTTGTGGATACTCAAATTCCCTTCGAAAGTGACAGTTCTGGAAATAACATTTTCAGTACCAGTAAATTAGCCCCAGAATGGCATTTCCTGGCATGTCCACAGTCTGGATGTGGTTAGCTTGAAAGAGATGCAAAAAAAATATTGAAGCAAAGATACTATTGAACTCAGAGGTGCCCCATGGGAAAATATCTAGGCTTGTTCTCTCACATTTTAAAGCCCTTCCTTTTGTTTAAATAGTGTTAAGATGGATACAGGTAATGAAACTTGTGGAGGCTGCTGGCTTGTGTGAAAAATAGGACAGCTATTTGGATGTGATAAAGCAACTCAGACAGACAGCTAACATAATCTACTGTGAATATTTTATTTCCTCACAGTGGAAGGATAAGTCTATTTGGACAAAGCTGTTCAGCCTCTGACTCTGGTGGTGGCATGTGGTAGGAGCACTCAAAGAATTAATTGTCCAGCTAAAGCTCGGTGATATTCAACAGTGCTCAGCATTTTGCAGGACTGGATAATAGCTGGTAGGAAGAATGTCTTGAAGTGAAGGGTTAAGAAGATAATCAAGTATGTTTTCCTAAATGCAAACTGAGCTCAAATGCACTGAAGGACCTGAAGCCGGTGCTACCATCAGGACAGCAAACACCAGCGGGCTGAGAAACCTGTCCTCCCTGGGGTGTTCCCGAGCACCTACAAAATGCCTGGCAAACTCCAGCACTGGTGAATGCAGCCATAAGCACAGCAGGTTCAAGCCAGGATTTTCTCCACACAGGCAGAGAAGAAAGAAAACTGCTAAAATTCCTGCTGATATCAAAGGAAAATCCTCAGAGATTTCTGCCAGTTAGCTCATTCTGTACTGTCCCTTTCTATAATGAAGCCAGGAACAGAGATATGCATCAAATATAGACCAGCTGCTCAGAAGTACATGCAGATACCAACACTTTAATCACTTTTATAGGTAATGTTTTATGTCAGTTCCCAGTAGGGACTGTAGCCTGGACTATAATTTTGAATGAAAGACCACAAATTCAAGATTAGTTTTGAATGTGTGTGGGAGAGAAAACAAGAGATATCTCCTTTATGTGCTGTCCAAATTGTTTATATTTGGGCTGAGTGATCTGCTGAGCAGATGGCTAAATAATTTCCAAGCTCCCCATAGGAGGCTGAATCCTCTGTGTTTGCAGGTATGCACGTATAGATACAGTATTCTTCCCTCTACTTTAGCACTTACTGTGAGATGCTTCAGTAGGCCTCTGAGCTGCACACAGGGCACCTCTGTGTCCTGGCTGCCTGGCTACAGGAGACTTCCCCTGGGTCTTCTGTGTAACAGACTGGTGAAATTGTCTACCACACAGAAAAGCAAAATATTTCAGTCTAAATATTGATGCATGTTACCTGTTATGATATATGAACTATGGTAGTCCAAGATGCAATGCATGCATTGCTTTAAGTTCATAAGAACATCAGTGGATATTTGATAGATTTAACTTTTTTTTTTTTTTTTTTAATTACATGAAAGGAATGTTTTTCTCCATTCTAATTTAAATACAAGCATTAAGTAACATTTTCTCTAATCTGGAAATAAAATATGGCAGAACCAACTTGTGCATAAGAAAATGTATGCCTTACTCCTGTTACAGAGGTAAAGCACGGTGTAGTAAACTATACAGAGGATATAATGTCACTGAAGTAGTTCATCTACATCTTTGTGGTCTTTTCCAAGACTACTGCTACAACGCTAAAAAGGAATTTAACTGGTAAAAAACACTGTATTCTGTATTTATCTCTCATTTTGTGATTAGACTCAGCAAAACCATACCCAGAGACTGGTGGTTAATGTGTCTATGTCCAGGTGGAGGCCAGTGACAAGTGGCGGCCTAGAACCAGTACTGTTCAATAACATAGCAAGATGGAGGGCACTCTCTGCAAGTTTTCAGGTAACACCAAGCTGAGTGGTGAAGTCAGTACAACAGAAGGAGGGGATGCCATCCAAAGGGACCTGGACCATCTTGAGAAGTGAGCCCATGTGAACCTAATGAGGTTCAACAAGGCCAAGTGCAAGGTGCTGCACCTAGGTCAGGGCAATCCCAGAGGAATGGTTTTAAACTAAAAGAGATTGGAACCAGATGATTCCAGATGAAGCCATTCTATGTTTCTATGATTTATTTGCTTATTTTTAGCATCAAAACTGTCTTGTTAACAGTACCCTGGCACATGAGATGATCATAATCTTGAACTTCAGAACTTGAGAAATCCTGCACTGGATCCTATGCCTTCTTCAGCAACAGTTTGCCAACCAGTACCCTAACCCCATACTAACTAAATACTAGACCGGTTTTACAAAAGGTATTTTAACATTTTACTTTCAAACTTCCTTATTGAGGATGCATGATAAATCACCACTTTTTATTATTAATCTATGTATTTTTCTTGCTGCTAGAAGGGATTATTTGCAGATGTTAGCATTTTTTTTCCTTGGGTTTAGTTTTATGCTTTGAACCTGAAGTTCGATAGCTAATTCCATGAACATGATTGCCACAACATACACTCCAGTTTTAGCTGATTATTTTCCTTTAACATTGTCATTAATAGAGCATCTCCATCTTATAGAAGTGAAGTGTCTCCCTTAGACCTTTCATAATCTAAGCTGTATCCCATCAGAAAGCACTTCTCCATCCTCTTATGTTTCTAGAAAAATGCCATCCATGTTATAAATATCAATAGAGCTGGAAGTAAGCAACATCAAAATCTCCAAGACAACACAAAGATACAACAAAGCAAAGGCAAAATAGTAATGGTTCGATTAGACTTTTAAATAGGATATTAAAATGAGGTTTGTAGTTAAATACAATTGTCTCTCTGAATTTGGCAGGGAAATCATTAACCAAATGATGTTAAATTTGCAGAGATTGTTGAATAAATGAGTAAGACTTGCTCTTCATGGCAGCAAACCAACCAAAAAAACATACACACATAGAATTGCTAGCAGTCCATATGAACAAATAGTTTACACAAATAGTTTTGGATGAGACTGTTTTTTAAAGATTAGTAATTGAATAGCTACTACTGTCATTAGGTAGCCCTCCACATGAAGCAGCCCTCCAATAGTCTGTGCAATTGTGTATGTGTGTGTTGAGGGGGAGCACATGTTCCTGTGCAATAGATTAAGGTTTCTTGATTTTTAAGGAATGGTTGCCATAAACTGTATTGATATTATTTAGAGTTTACACATATATGTTCAAGATGCCACATCTTAAAAGCTACATAATTTCGCATACTCATTGATCTTGTTATTTTGGTATAGATACTTTTTCTCTCTGCTAGAATATATCCAAAGAAGTCCAGGTGCCTGGATACACAGATACAAACAATGTGGGGATTTTTATGAAAAATAGAATCATTCAAAAAGTACTTTATAAAGCTCAGTTTACGAGGCATTCAACAACAGCTTTGCATTTTATCATTGATTTGGCTTTAGCTACGACTAGCAATAAATATTAAAAATATTTTTATAACTGAGCTGTGATTTCTTTTAATGAAAAACTTATTTTCTAAAATCCGTCAACTTCTGGATATGTATCACCTGGAGGTAAAGATTAATATACAGTAAGTATGTGTAAGAAAGCCAGAGGAATAAAAAACATCTAGGTATAACCTTTCTTCCAAAGGTGAAATGTAATTTTAATTAAGTCTTAAAAATAAGATTATTTGTTATCTTATATTATACTGGTACTCACTGGATTAACATTGTACAAAAAGCAGGGAAAAGGCAGTCCTTCATCATAGGTATGTTCAGCCTAAAACTGAAATGAGATTCCAGTTCTCCTCTACACATACGTAGTGGTTACTTATGGGGTAGTCCCAGTACAGGTAATCATCTCTCAGTCAGAACAGGAAAATTATGATCAGATCCTCTAGACATTTACAAATCAGCTATATGTCTGCTAATATATAAAACAGGTCAGAATGGCAAGAGACACATAACAGCTGATGTGCACATATCAGAACTCCTTGAAAATGTTGCTTGACTTTTGTTGCCCACTGGGAACAATCTCCATCCCACCCTGTTCTCTATATCTCCATCCACAAAAAGTGATGGCTGGCATGGCAGAAGCAGTCTAGTCATTTAACAATATCATCAACTGTGGATGACTGCTTGGGCCTTATTCATTGGTACAGACATGGCTAAAATAGGCAGAAGTGGGAGATGGTGATGACAGATGGGCATGAGTTAAAGTTGAGACGTGAAATGAGAGACCTTGGTGGTAGGCTGGTGAACACATGTATGTATACAGAGGTCCATGGAGAGATGTTTTCATTTGGAAACTGTAAAATCAAAGAGAAGTATGAGCTGAAGCTAATGGTGACTGAATGGAGAGGAGAGTCCAACAAGCTAAAGACCAGACTGGACCTTACAGGTGGGTGGGAGATGCAGCACAGAAATACACTTAAAATAACAAATTCTCAACAGTGATTTCCCCCAAGTATTTCCAGCAATGAAATAACCACACTGGTCAATGCCTGTGATGTGATCTCATTCCCAGAAGTACAGTTCCAGTTTCAAATACCCTCATAAAGTGGTTATGTCATAGAGATGCTTCCAACTTTACAATTGAAATAGAGTCAAAGAACAGCCTCTACCAGCATAGACTAATGAAGCATATTGGAGAAAAGACCTTCCCCACACAGTAATAAAACTAGAGTAATGCCCCTAGAGGAAATAAAGGAGTTGGGGTTATAGTTAAAGTTGTACTATATTGAAAAGCATTGATATTTCCATTCCAAGGACTATAGCACATCCATTTAAAATATCTAGGTTCACAAGGCGACTCAATAAAGCAGTTCAACTCCAGTGAGTTCAGTGGAGTTGTGCCAGCCATGAATTTGGCCTCCTGATTGTAAAACGTGGTCAGTGAAGGTGTGAATGATATGAAGTTTCAGATCCAAGTAAATATCAGACAACAGCAACTGTATTCCAGAGTTCACCTGCAGACTCTGCAAGAAGAGAAGACCCTTTTCAATTTGAACAATACTGGGATGATTGTAATACCTGAAAATTAAAGAGAGAAAAAAGGCAAATAACATGCTAAATGGCAGAAGAGAGAAGAGACAAACCACACTAGGAAAATGACACACAATGGGCCAAATTTATTGAACAATACGCAATAGTATGGGAATCTGATATTTATTTTCAGTGCTGAATATGCACGATATATCTAATATGCTCAAGATGCATTATTCAATCTGCAGCAGCTGTCTTTGTACAGAACTCTGCAGAAAAAATCAAAAGGAGCAATGTACAATAAAACAACCACACTAGGCACCTTGCTATGTCCCTGGCTAGCTGTCACAACACTTCTTCCTTCTATTCAAATGTATCATGTAGCTGATTTTTTTCCAAATGACAATGTTAACTGTTTCACAGGAAAGAAAAGACAGGCAAAGGAGAATAACCCCTTTGTGTGAAATGATCTGTACCTAATAACATTTCTACAGGAAGAAATAACTATTTGTTGTTAAACTATCAACTCAAAACAAGGAAACATCAAAGATTCAAACCTAAGTGAATTGTTTGGTATTTTCCCCAAGAAGCTGGATCCATTTCAGAACTAGATCTGTGCTGACACCCTACTTCTGGAAAGCATCATTATTCATTTGTGTTTTGCCTTGGAGTAGGAATGGATGTAAGCCTGAGTTTCCGTGACTTAGAAGAAGAAACTATTGTGACACAGGCCATAAAAAAGTACAAAAAATGAAAAAGAAGCTGCAGCTAATGGCCACTAAATCTGCTCTTGGTTGCAACCACTTTGCAGTTGAGGAGAAACAGCATCCTTTCCAATCTCTTATTTCTCTTAATGCCCTCACACTGCCCTTTCCTTATGACATCTTTGCCATTTGTTCCATTTCTGCATTTATGAACTTAGTTTGACTGTCTCCTCTAGTTGCATTAGATGTATGTACTCCTGCCTGTCCTATTTTAAACTCAGAAAACATGAACCAATGGTCAGAGCATGTGTCAGATTTTCCAGGTGGTTTTCTTCTCTTTCTGTCACCATGTTGTTGTGTCTTCCTCTGTATTGCCATCTTTTATGCTCATCACTGCTAAGAACATTGTTAAACTGAAACACAATGCTTGTTTACAGGGAGACATACAGGAAAATTAGATACAGATTAACCAAAGCAATGCTTGTTTACAGGGATACATGCAGGAAAATTAGATACAGATTCACCACAGTCAAAAATCTACTTCTGGAGGTAGCAGTGCCACCTACAGATGCTGCAGTTCCCAAAGGCTCCCAGCTGGTGGTAAGAAATAACCATACCACTCAGGGAAAACATGATGTGAAAACTGCCTAACCCATGTGAACATAGATCAGATGGGTTGTCTCACCTTCAGGAATGTGCCATCATTCTCAGAGCATTTCATTCAGGGAGCACAAAACCAAGGGCTTCTAGATTTGACCATAAACTGGAGGGAAAAGATGCCCTCAGGTTTCAGGGACATACATGGAGAGGAGCACCAGCTGCTTTGAAGAATGGGGTGCACAAATAGGATCTGGGTTTCTGACAGGTAGTAAAGAAGGATTTTTATTGGGGTTTGTAGCTGAATCAAGCTACCACTGGACCAGAGCTGGTGAGAGGAGTTTGCTATCTCATTTATTTTGTAAATGGTTTACTAACTCTTAATGCTATCTCCTCACTTCACGAGCTGAGCTCACTGTGAGTTCATCTGTAGTTCTGCAAGGGAACCATTTGTTATTGCATTGCAGGTTTCCGTAAGAGGGCAGCATGGCAGAAGCCTACTTGCTTCTTTTTCTCTGGGTCAGAAGGAATCTTGAAGAAGAGAGGTTCCAGTTTACAAACTGTCACGTTTACTACATTTCATTCTAGACTTCTTCCATGGTAGGAAGCTTGTTCCTTCAGCTTATGTTCAAATAAAAAATCTGGTTTTCCATTTTGAAAAATATGGTTTTGGTCTTTTGGGCAGCTAACTCCAAGGAGAAGTTACTGGAAGATGACAAGCAGCAAAGAGCTGAGGGAGTGATCATCTTCAGCTGTCAGAGCTGCCTGTGATGAACATTTGTCTGTGACCTAAATTGCTTTCAGCTCCTGTGTGGACTTTCTTATCCAGAAATAAAGTCTGGAAGATCAGGGGACCACCTGGGCACCCGTGACATGCTAAGGTAGCAACACTAAAGCTTGCTAGCTGCCAGCTATGCTGTAGTAGGCATCACATCTGCTCCTGCACACACTGCAGTTGGAGTTAGCAGATAGGCATGTGTGGCCAGGATAGCCCCAAAGAAAGGCACTGCTCAAACTGCAGGCTTCCCCTAGTCACCAGGCACTGCATTCAAAATCCCCATGGGCCAGGTAAATTAGGATGAATAACGTCACATCTGTTCTAATGTTGAATTAGTGTACCCATGCACTAATTAAGAGTGTTAGCTAAATCTCTCTCTCTCTTTTTTTTTTTTTTTTTTCCTTTTTTCCTTTTTCCCTGTTTCTAGTTAATCTTGATTAATTGTTTTGTGTTTTCAATTACTGTGGGCAAAAACAAAATGAGTATAAGTTTGAATTCTTTTTGGATATATATTCTATATATATTAGGAGAAGCATTTCGTTTTCAGCTCTTTCAAAAACAGGAAGGATAAAATCACATTGCTGCAGCATTTTCACTTATTTCTAATGAATTTTATGAGTACCCTTTTATACAGCAAAACAGAGCCACCGAAAATTCAACATTTCATCCTTCTACAAAGCAGGAGGAAAAAAAATTACCAGCTAACTTAGATTTGCTGAAGCTCTAGCTTTTGTAACACATAAATGACTGACACAGTAAAGAGATTGCACAAAGTTTCACTGAGTTTCAACAGAAGGACAGATTTATTCCTGACATAACTCAAGCAAAGTTAAGGGAAGAGTCTGGCTTGGAGACTCTGAGTGGATTTCTACAATTTATGGTTTACAAATCCACCCTAATCCTTGTCCTTCCTATCAGTTATGGGCTACTCGCAGGCAATAAGTATCTGTCACATTGCCAAAGAACAGTTGTTTATCTAGTTTTAACTGAGTTTGGGAGCCCACTTGTTTGTTTTTACAGGAGGTATGATGGATGCAATTACAGGAACAATAATATGCATGGTTACAGTATAACTGCTCTGCGGATCAGACAACAGAGAAGCCATCCATCTTCCATGCATGCAACCACCGCGACTGTTACCTCCAAGTGAATAAGATCTCTCCAAAAATGTGCAGAAATTTATCTTTACAAAAGTTTGGGGTCAACACAGATTAAATCATACCCCAGCATGCCTGTGGTATTAGAGTAGCAGGAAGGGAGAGTCAATTTCTACTTTACTGTAGGATGATTTATGTCTCGGGATTTCCCTCAACTCCCCTGTTCACCATTTGGGCATGAACATTTGGTATTATTGTCAGTACCAGGTCTCTGTCTAGGCAGAGGATGTTGCACTCCTCCATCACAAGACTCAATATTTAAGCAATCAGATCTGGTCCTTCTGCATCAAGCAACAAATTGATTTTGATTTTTTTTCTGCACATTCACCTGTACACAGCAGATAAATTTCCCCTCTGTATCTCCCTCCTCTATAAGATGTGCTCTGCTGGGCACTCTTGCACTAGATGTGTGCAAATTCTGATTTGTCTTGTCTTCAGTGACATATTCTCTCTCCCAGCACTTTTAGGGCCTGCAACCTTTTCTTCTGTATAGACTCTATTGTTTGATTTATTCCCCAATTTGATTTCATTCCTGATTTAATAGCACTCTCACTTGCACCTGCCCTTTTATTTTGTTATTTTTTTCTCACCTCTTTACTATTTGACCTTTCCTAGACCTTATTCAAAAGACATATATCGCACTTGCTATTGCCATATTGCTCTTTCTGGTCTTTTTTCCCAGTCTCTCTCCAACCTTGCAGTTCACTCAAAGAAGAGACATAGCGGAAGTGAGGCTGACAAGGCTGACACTGACTTCCATGAGACTTGATTTTGGCCCAACACAGTCTTGAAAAATAAGGGGAAGCTGTTTAGCGATCAGTCCTGCAAAATCTGGGGAACAGTGAGAAGCTGCACAATCCTGGGATCAGACACAAGCAGAACTGCATTATGCATATTCATACTCACTTCTGCATATAACATTCTGTAATGTGATATGATCAAATTTAAGGTTCTTGTGAGTTACATTATACTGTATAATACTGTGTATTAAATTGAGTGAAAACTGAAAACATAAGAGTAGAAAGTATGGGTGGGTGTCAGGATTTGGCTCAGTGTTGAAAAGGAAGACTTTTTTCCAATAAAAAAATAACCTTCACCCTAAAGAGGTTCCACCACATTTACGGAATTCCCATTCTCATTGCTAGCCCTGCTGACCAGCACAGACGCATGAATGAAACAGACTTCCATAGACAAGAAAGGCATTGTACACAGAAATAATTGGAAAACCAAGTTCTGTTACCATGTTAGATTTGTGCAGTAACAGCCAAAGATGATAAATTTCACAAGTTAGTCAGGGCTAAATTGATAAATCATGCAATCAGTTATGGGTTAAATATTAACAGAAGATACTTTCTGAGAAAGGACAAAGTTGATTACATTCTTTCAAATTATTCCCAGATGTTAAAATGTGCTTTCCAATGAAAATAATTACATATTCTACAAACCTGAACACCAAGTTAAAGGAATTGTAGTGAAAATTACAGAGTAACAATTTAGGCCCATGGCCATTTTTTCTCTCTAAAGACAAACAAGAAAACTTCACACATCCTGAGAGCTGTTGAAGTGAAAAATTCTGAATTTAAGAGATTTCATACTTAATGCATTAACTATAATCTTTTCACTTTAGGCTAAAATATGGTAATTTTTGCACTTTTTGTGACACTGTGATTTATAAGAAACATTTCCTTTTTCTATGGCTTGCAATGTATGCCTTGGAACTAAGGAGCAGAGTCTCAAAGCTGTTTAATGCCATAACTAAAAAATGTCAGTGGCATGGAGGCACATTTACTACACACACCTTACCTGAATATTGTGGAGCAGCTTCTCCCTATTTAATGCACACTTCTCATTTATTCTTCTTTAGTCTTTGAAGAAATGACAACTCTGTGTGCACAAAAACATATCAGGTTATCACATAGCGGAGACTACTTATAAATGATATGACTAAAAATAACATCTACCTCTTATAATTTAACTTCTATAAGAAGTCTGTAAGAATTCTTAATGAATTTTTGTAATACTAGTCCTGGTTTCAATATTTGCTTCTTTGTTGATTTCCTGTTCTAAATTAGAGCTAGAATTCTCATCTAGTTCCAAACTAAGATTTTCAGGGAATATCAAATGAATGGAGCTTCTGGGAACTGGTAACATCATAACCATTTCAAAATGGAATTAAAATAGACACTTTGTCATTCAGTAGCTTCCATATTAAAGCTGCGAGAATTACTTTTGAACTGCCTGGTTAACTAATTAATGGACTCATAGGTAAATGTTTGTCCAACAGTTAATTTCTTGATTACTTTTCTTTTTTGCTTGTAACAGTTATATGAATCTCTGAGTGACTTCTCAATAATGAAATTTGCCGGCAAATGTACTTCTTAATTAGATTTCTGAAGAAGACATACTGATCACATCTCAGATAGGGACCCCACTATGTGACTGAGCATATGCAGAGTTGTGGTCGGTGCTTAAAATTGTTTTTGAAGAATATGAGAATAAGACTTCTAAAAACATTTTTTTACTTATGTGTAGTAATTAATGGCCTTATCAATAGTGCAGACCAGATTTCAACTACAAGACAACCAGAAGACCACAAGACAGAAAACACCACACACAATTTTTCATCTCCAAGTAAATTTCCTCCTCTGATGTTTTCCTTGTATTTCATCCTTGATGCCATTGTTATTATGACAGTTTTAATGCCAAGAATAAGTAACGAAAAGATAGAGAAGTGTAAACACTCTTTTGAAAAGATAAGATTGCTCTTCTCAGAAATGTGGTTTGCTAAGCATGCATATATATTTCAAATACCTCATACTGACTACAGGCTAGCTCATTGAATGTCAAATAACTAAAAACTAGCTATTCACATCAGTGTTAATGACTTCGTGTCTTCTTTATGACCAGTGGAGGAAAAATGGGAACCATCAGACAGTAATACACACACAGACACACACACACAGAATTTCTAGGTTGGAAGAGACCTCAAGATCATCGAGTCCAACCCCTGACCTAACGCTAGCAGTCCCCACTAAACCATATCCCTAAGCTCTACATCTAAACGTCTTTTGAAGACTTCCAGGGATGGTGACTTCACCACT
Organism: Aythya fuligula; assembly: GCF_009819795.1. Taxonomy (NCBI): domain Eukaryota; kingdom Metazoa; phylum Chordata; class Aves; order Anseriformes; family Anatidae; genus Aythya; species Aythya fuligula. The sequence continues at coordinate 15,090,831 of NC_045560.1, read as the reverse complement.
TCCCTGGGCAGCCTGTTCCAATGCCTCACAACCCTTCCTTTGGACTTCGCTTTGGTGTCTAAGATGGCTTAGATCTTGGGGATCTAGGAATGAGATGAGACACTTCCTGAGGTAACTCTTCTCCTCCCTTAACTACGAAAAGCACTAGCTAATGCTAACTTTTGATGCTTGCCCTGGGGCAGATGAACCCAGTATCGCAACTGGAGCTACGGATAGGAGCTCCATGCCTGCCCAGAGCTTTGGAGGCCACGGGGATACCCCCAAAGTTACAGAGTCTTTGACACCACTGGAAGGTTATTTTCAATTATATTAGGTTATTTTGAATCAGCTGAATCTGCTGTTGGGAGAACTGGTGTCCATGCAGAGTCTGAGAGCAATGTGGAGAAATTACACTTAGCTCCAAATCCCGCTAGCTTGTTGCAGTTAAGAATGTGTCATGTTCAAACTGATGTTTTCAAATGAACAGATAAATTAGTGGTGGTACTTTTGAAGTGGTATCATCTTCACCAGTCATAAAAATCCTGTTAGTTACCTGACAGAATTGCTTATATTTTTCTTTAAGTGCTGACAAATATATTTTCTGAGATCAAAATGATATTGTTTTCCCTTGTGTGCACTAATGTTTTATTTATATATATAGATTTATTTTTTTAAATCTCTCTGATATTTAAGGAGTTTATGAGTTTTGCTTTGGGTTTGTTTTTTTCTTAGTAAAGGTTTCTTTTAATCAAATGTGAGTATTAACTATTTATTAGCTATGGTCAAAAATAAACTTTCAGATCTGGAGGGCAAACACATTGTAAAGTGCTCACAGTTTAATCCTGGATTATGCAAACACTCAAATACAAGGAAGCTCATTTAAGCAAGAGGAGCCGCAGGCCTGGGAAGGCTTGGGGCAGCTCTCCCTTAGCTCAATTCCCAGACATCTGCAAATCTGGATCTGTGTTTAGGCAAGGGGTGCCCAACCTTTCACAGACCAAGAGCCAAGAAAAGCAAATGTACAATGAGCCCCTGGCAGCAGTACTGGTACCATCACTGGCAGCAAAGCTGATTTTCCATGCCAGAGCATGCACATGGACCAGGGAGCTCTGTCCTCAGTGTTTCCAGCACTGCCTCACCATCCCAGCTTATGCAACAAGCCTATGCCACCATCCATCCTCATGGCCCTTCCAACAATCCACAGACAGGTAACGTTAACCATGACACCCACTGTCCCTGTCACATCACTCACTTCTCTCAGCCCCAGCGTATCCAGTTCCCACCCCTCCATGCCATCCTTCATGAATTATAGGACCATAGAATGTTTTGGGTTGGAAGGGACCTTAAAGATCATCTAATTCCACTGCCTCTGCCATGGGCAGGGACATCTCCTACCAGAGCAAGTTGCTCAAAGCCCTATCTAACCTGGTCTTGAGCACTTCCAGGGATGGGGCATCCACAGCTTCTCTAAAGTTGAAGACCACCATTCCCAGAAATGTCTTTGCCTCCCATCAGCCCAAATCAGACCCTGTTTCTGCTTCACCCTGTTCCATTGGGGTGTGTTTGTTTGTTCCTTTGTTTTTGGTTTGTTTGGTTAGTCGGTTGGTTGGTTTTGCTTTGCTTTGTTTTTCAGCCAGAATAGCAGAAATTGCCAGAATTGCCAGAATGGTGGAATTTTTCTTTTCCTAACTTTTAAAAATATCTTTAAGGAGCTTAGAGGAAGCAGTTATGAAATGTTAAGTTTTTGTTTACTGTTCAATGGACATAACTTTTCAAGAGTATATTGTTCAGAGTTGCCAGCAGCAATACAGGCAAGGAAAACAAAGTGTCATTCTCCATAAATGCATGTTGAAGTGAAAAGTAAACTTCCAGTGATCCAGACCATAAAAATGCAAGACAAAAGGCTGCCATTGAAAAAAAAGTGGTCTATTAAATTAAGATGCTACTAAGTGTCATTTTGACTCTGTGGGTAGCATGTCTGCCTTACAGCCAACTACTTGCGGGTTCAAGTCCCATACTGGGACCTTGGCTCACATCCAGGGTGCTGCAGTAATAAGCAGCGTGTGACACTTTCAAAGGTGTCATCCTTCAGAGGAAATGTTAAACCTACTGTCCTTCTGCCAGCTCTCCAGTTGGAAATTAAAGATCCCCCAAGTACCTTTTGAATAGAGTGAGTAATAACCTTGGGGCCCTGGCCAAGATTCTCTCTCTCAATAAAAAGAATTTGTAATGGCCGGTGCATATTTAAAAAAAAACAGCAGAAGTCACATAAACCAATGGAAAAGCATCATTAAAGATGGTGTGTCTCCTTTATGTATATTTTAAATAGAAAGTCGCCTATTTGATTAAGTGTCAATAGCATTTTTAAACAGCTGCCATAAATTGTCTATACATGGACATTCAAAAATCCAAAGGTCAACTTCCATCCACTACATAGCTTTAGGAAACAGCTAACTCCCATGCCCGTCTTTGAAAAACTCAGCCCAGGTTCATGAAGGTCCACAAAAAATGTCTAACAAGACTGTATTTCGGAACAATTCTTCAGTGCAGAGCACCACAGCAACATTTGTGGACTATTAAGTGTGAAGATACTGAGGAGTGGTGCTGCTGCATTCTCAATGTACGATAAGCTGACACACTTACATTTCCAAATATATTTTTGCACTGAGGACTGTTAACCTGTCTTGCTGGTATTCACATGTCTCAAATCTCCCTTTGAGACATTTTCTGAACAGCAGGAATCATAGCAAGGTTATTTAATGGATTTAATTTATTTAATGCATGTAAGTGTGAAAGAGATTGTTAGCATCCCTTGTGTCGGTCAAGTAAAGCAGGACAGGCCCTGAACTAGTTCATCTATCCCCCACTAGCCCTGAGAAGGTAACCTGAAATACAGTAGTTTACTGTGGTAAGAGAGCATAAACTATTTGGGAATAGTTGTTCCCAGTTGTTGCGACCAACCTTTCTCCCAGCTGATTGCCTCTCAGCAGTTCCACTCTGAGCAGGGGCTTCCTCTCTCCTTGTGATGTGCCACCCAGCTAGCACCCAGGTGGGCAAAGCAACAAAGAGACGTAGGACCTTAATCCCAAGATTTCTTGTCAGGAATCCTTATGAGAGCCATGGGAAGATCATGTTAAAGGGTAAGAGCTTTAATCTGCTTCTGTCCTCCGTGCTTTCTGATTGTAATAGGCTTGCAGCTCTGCAAAATGGCTTGATGATGCCACTCCTCACAAATCATATTCCCTAACTTGGGAAAATAAAAATTAGCAGCCTGTTTTTCAGTCAGCCTGAAGTCACTGCACAATGGGCAGGGAGAAAGTATTTCTAGACAGCAATTCATCTCCTGAAGGATACACCTAAGAGAGGTCAGACGAATTTGTTCTCTTAACTGCCAAGGAGACAGGAGTGACTCACACAGACTTTGACCTGAGACAAAACAATTTGACTCTTACTTGCCAAAAGCCTCCTAATTTCAGGTGAGGAGATTCTGCCTATGCAGAGGGTGGAAGGATTGCCAGGGCACAAAAGGCTGCAACGGTGCACCAGGCTCTCCTTTGTGTACTTCACCATTGATGTATTTTACCACTTTTTTCTTTGGAAACATAGAATAAACATTGAGGCCCTGAATTCCTATGTATGTTATGAAGATCTTGCCTGTACTGTCAGTCATATAATTTTTTTTTTTTTTTTTTTTAGTATTTTTTCTTCAAGAAGGCAACAAAATGAGTTCCCCTGATGGTGTCTGGACTCAGCAGCAGTCCTGCATAGTACTGGGTAGATGTGTGCCAAAGATTTCCCGTCATCACCCACTCATTCTCACAAATGTATTTTTGATACAGCTAGAAAGGTTGGTTGTTGTGGTTTCTTGCTCCGAAGTTTCCCCTCTCTCTGATCACTGGCCTCTCATGAAAATGAATGGTAGGAGCAGAAAATGGCTTCTCTCTCCCTTATACCTTTCTTGTTTCAGTTCTGCTGTTCATTTCTCATACTTCCAGTCTCGAGTGCTCTTCTGAACTTACTTTGGTGACCTCCTTTCTTAATTTAATCTGGACAAAGCACCAAGTTGATTTCAAGTCATAAAGCCTGATTTGCTGTGTGCTCTTGGTAAATGTGAATAAGCTCCCTTGCTCCTTTTAATCAGCTATCATAATCATATTTATTTTTTTTAAACTGCAGCAATTAGGTCACCAAAGCAAGTAGTCTCTTGTGTTCTACTGAGAACAAATCTGTCCTCCTCTGACTTGCTTCATAATTTAATTATTAAAGCTTGATATCATTTTGGTTTCCATGTAAGGCAACCCCATAAGAGCAATTATATCCTTTCAAAAGCAAGGTTACTACTGCTAGAGCCAGTACTCAGAGCGCCTGGTACTGTGCTGTATATGGTAATACTACTACTTCCTACCACTCGTATTGCAACATTTGTCTACCTACTCAGCCAACAACAGCATTCTGCTGGCACCCTCCCTGCAACTCTGCACTGAGCTAGCATGTGGAGGATCTGGGATCAATTAGTTAATAATTTAGCAATAGTTTGAAGATGTAAAGCAGCTGCTAAAAGCTAAGCCTTATTATTATGTTAACTAATTATTTTGTATTTTACCTTTACATCTTTTATGTTGTTTGTTTCAGAAAACATCATTGTGTTAGTAACTACATTTAGCACCTCCTCATCTTGACATTTAAATGTCTGAAATGATTCAGTGTAATTACACTGTTTTGTATCACAACACTTCAGGTACCTCCCTCTGCATGAAACTTTGCATACCTTCATTTTGTTTTAAGAACCCTAGCTGTTTCTATTAGCTGCTTTCAAAAAGACAAGAAAACACTGTGCTATAACATTTTATTCATCTGGCTAGAGCAGCCTTCCAGATTAAATGATTTAAGAAGTTTGGAGAAAGCTTTTGGCCACTGGGTTGATTTTCAGTTCCAACCACTGCTTTTCCTGGTTCCCTCTCAGTTTCCCTCACCACCTCAGCAATATCTGATACTTCTGGTGCACTGGGAGAAATCTCTCCTGAGTCACATGTTTTGAGAATCTGATTGGCACTCAGATTAGACTGCTAGGCACAATTAGAAATCCTGAATTTCAAGAATGACTTGTAGCAAGCAGATGTAACTGGAAATCTAAGAGGCACAGCACAAGAATACTGTAAGACAGTTCCAAATGCTTTTGGTCAGAAAACCAATACATCTCCACATTCACCTTAATACACTGTGTAAATTACTCAAATACAAACACATTTTTGCCTGACACATGCAGACACAACAAGATCTAGCTGTAGCATATTGAGAATAATGGACCCCTGCTCACTAAGTAAGCTGTGTAGGTGTTGCACTGCATATAGATAATAAATTGCAATTATTCTAAAACTCAAATTAGAGCAATTGTACCATTGTATTTATAATGTTGATTTTTTTTTTTTTTTTTGTAGGACTGGAAGATGCAACCAGAACAATTTGAACATGCAGATACTGCCCTACCCCCAAAATAGGAGCTTGTTTAAAGGCTAAGATGACTTGTAAAATGCTCTTTTGAATTTAGTTTAAATTCCAATAATCCTCAGTAAAGAAACTCAAAATGATCTGTCTCATAAATTTCACAGCCTTTCAAGGCAGAATATGTCAAAATTCTTCTAGTGTTATAAATCATTAGATACCTTCAGTCCTGTCAGAAACACACCATTTGTGTAACAACACTTCAGCTCCTTCTGGAACAACTAATTAGATGTCCCTTTTACATACTTGCTGTGTCCTGCCTACAGCTATTAGGACACGTCACGCACTTCCAGTCAGTGTGGGGGCACTGGAATTGGCTTCCTGGGATTCCATCAGAATAAAAATAAACTTTTTCTTAGTGTGTGACACATCATTCGGTATGGCTTGTTCCAGACTCGCTGGGAGAGTAAAATAATGCATACGTTGTCACTTGGGGCTATGTTGTGCACTGTGGAAATAGTTCTGAGCTCAGTGCTTTTGATGAGGGACTACAGCTAATCCCATTCTCAGGTACCAATAATAAAAAAACGCGACTAATGTGAAAATCATACACAAAACCTGTGAGCCAGCTTGAGCAGAAAATGAGGATCTTCACAAGCCTCCCTGCTGTGAGCAGTTGTAGTGGTTTTACCGTGCTGGGCAGCTAAACCCCACAACCGCTCTCTCACTCCCCCTCCTTTAGATGAGGAGGGGGAGAAGTAAAGCAAAGAACAACTCACGGGTTGAGATAAGGATAATTTAATTAAAGGGAAATAATTATAATAATTAAATAAAGACTACCATGAACTAAACAATTTAACTAAGGGGAAATAAAAGGGAAAGGGGAAAAAGGGAGGAAAACAAACAAACAAAATAAATGAAAGCTATATGGAAGTGCAGAGGAAAGAAATTACTCTCTACTTCCCACAAATGAGCAATGATTGACCACGTCCTTGCAAGCAAGGCCTCAACGCACGCAGCCGGTGTTCGAGAGGAGGACCGACGTCTTCTCAACGAGAGCCCACCCCTCCCTTCCCTCTTCTTCCTGTTTCCACCTTTTATTGCTGAGTGTGGCACCACATGGTATGGAATATCCCTTTGATTGGTTTAGGTCAGCTGCCCTAGTGATGTTTCTCTCCTCACTTTTTGCCCACCCCCTAGGAGGGTTAGAGAAAGGCCCAATGCTGTGCCACTGCTGCTCAGCAGTAGACACAACACTAGTGTGATAACACTGCTGTTCCAGCTACAAGTACAGAGTACGGCACTGTATGGGCTGCTGCCGGGAAAGTCAACATTCCAGCCAGACCCAGTACAGCAGTGGAAGCTGCCTGGCTGAGCAGGCAGCACCAAGCAGGCCTCTTCACCTTTCTGCTCCACCCAGGAGGTCCCAACAGCCCTGTCAGGCAGGACAGTCTTGGCCCCAAGCTTAAAGCCTGGCAAATGCAGTACTTTCTGCCATGCTTGTCAGTGTGGCATAGTTGAGCACGCTCTCCAGAAACATGCAGGGGAGCTTGCCGGGGAATGCAGCTTCCAACGAGCAATCGGGCTGTAGCACCCAGCTATGCTCTTTCACCCATGGCTAGCAAGAAGCCAGTAGTAGGACTGTTGTCTGAAAGTAGTCTTTGGCCTAACAAATAACAATACAGCAACCATTAAAATCTAGTGCTAGCAAAGGAAGAAGAGGCAGAGCTGCCCAGCTGCCTTACGTTGCTAGTATGAAACTGAGTAAAAGCAACTAAGTTTGCACATGCCAGGGTTGTTAATTAACAGACATAAAGCCAGAACTACAGTGTTTTATCCTGTAGTATACTGTCCTTCCTGCATTCGTTAGTACCTTCTTCACGTGCCTGTTTTGGTATTCCCTTCAGGACTTCCTCTTCCCCACGGCTCTTTCCAGCTGCTGAGGGCTCTGCACAGCCTTCTCAGATCCTTTCCAGCCAGTGCCACGCATCTCACCATGAACCTGCCAGTCTTTTTCAGTGTCAGCAGCAAGAGCAGCAGTCAGCAAGATATGTGCATGTACCCTCTCATCCCAGTCAGTGTATCAATTCTGCTTCAAGCCCACTCTCCAGTCTGTGCTGGGACTTCAAAGTCACAGTCTGATGCACTGCATTGATTTTGCCTCCAGAGACCATGAGGATATTTGCTTTCTCTGGGAATATTATTTTTTTTTCTACTGTGGTAGAAAATGGGCATATATAAACAAAGAAGTCTGGAAGAACATCTGGGACAGCAGACTGCCCAACAGAGACATATCCTACCCTATTTCCACTCTTTTGCCTCTTGAAACTCATCCCTAGAGCCATAAACAAACTAAAGAACAAGAGCATCAACATTTTTCAAGGAACTCTCATCCTGTGTCTCATAGTAATTGCTACGTGCCTTCGCCTGCAACCTTATTTTGTGCAGAACCTTCATTTGCCCTTCGACATCAAACACTCCCAAACTTTGAAGAAGTCTGAATACAGATCTGGTCTTTGCAGTTGAAGCACACCTCTAGCATAATGATGAAAAAAAAAAAAAAAAAAAAAAAAAAAAGGAATGTATTGAAGTAGAATATAGACAAACTTCCAGAAATCAAGCAGCTGCCTCCAGCATGAGATCATGCCAAAACGTTCTCCAACATGATGAATATAGTTCTGATGCATCTTTATGAAAAGATTATCTCTATTAGGCTCATAATATTACTGGATCCCTACACTGGCCTCTTAAGTCAAGTGCTGGGGTGTTAAGACATGGGTTGGTTTCATGCTTCAAGCAGATCTTAGATTAAATAGCAAGTTGTGATCAGTTATATCTGGAAGCAGCAGATCCACAGAGAGATTTTTTCTTAGTAAAGTAAATCAGCTATACACTTTGCACTTCAGCAGTTGCCCAAACACATTTTAATATACTGCTCGGTAGGTTTAAAAAGAATAAAACTGTCATTTGAATATCAAAGTTGGCGTAAGAATACTATTGTGTCGTTGTCATCCAGACATCTTAACCATTCATTAGAAATCTAGTGGTTTAGGCATTGCATAAATATATAACAAGGAAGATGGCATAGCATAAGCGTAAATAATACTTAACTTGAACATACATGACACAGATGCATGATACAGCAATTATCCTCCTCCAGTTTGATCTATCATGTTTAATCTTAGTCACTAAAGCTGCGACATTTGGCTGTAAAAGGTCAGGGGTGTCCTTGAGATATGGATCGAAGATACATATACGTGAGTAAAAGCTCAGCAGAAGAAGATAGATTCTTCTGATGTTGAATGGCAAGAATTCCTTACAATATGAATTCTTAAAGAGCACCTGATTTTTACCATGACTGTGGCACAATAGCAGAAGCAATGGGACTAATTATAATGGCAATAACCATGATAGCAGTAAAATGAGAACACTGCAGAAAAAGCTAAAGAAATAATTTTTGTTCAATAAATAGGTTCACATTTACAGAGGCTTGTTTAAACTCTTGCGCAATGAGAGAAGGTGATTACTAGCAAACTTCAAGGTCCACTGTCAGAATATTTGTTCAACAATGTACAGTTTCTTGTGTTATAAGTTGAGAATTACTTTGTAGGAAATAAAATTTATCTAAGCTTCTCCATGAAGGACCAGTTCTGGTCCTTCCTCAGCTGGAAAGCCAAGAATTACAGATATGAATCAATGTTCAGAGTATTTTCCTTCATTTGCATGGTGTTTGGCCATCCTTACTGGTATACAGCAGGTTTTGGAAAGCAGCTAAAATAAGAATGGACAATGGTGCTGGTGCACTAGGAGGCTTTTATCAATGTTATGTTCATTAACATAAAAAGTGCCAGATTGTCTTGACTAGAAGAAATTGAGCAAGAAATTTAACAATAAGTATCAAGTTAAGCTCAAGGAAATTAAAATGTGAACACTGATGGATTATGAGAATATCACTTATTTATGTTCAAGCAATGCTTCCTTATAGAAAGCTGAGAGTGCAAAGCATGATGGCACTATAAGATGAAGTAGCAGTTGTTGCACTATTGTTGCTAGTTTAGCACATCAGCAGAGGTATGTCACCACCTTTGGTGGTGTTAAACAGTTTGTGGGGAGGAATATCAGTTCATTTATTTTTCCTGCGATCATCTCATATTCAAAGTAAAATCTCCATAAAAGCTTGACAGATCTGAAATGCCTTCAGTGGTGGTAATAATGTGGTTTGTTTTTTTTTCTCTATAAAATTTCAAGGAATATTTTTGTATTTCTGAGACATAATTACTGATCAGTCAGAATTATTTATGTGTTTGTCTGGATAGAGTATATAATTTGTCCTTGTAACCCTCCCAAATATATCATAGTATGTAGCCAGGTGAGCCAAATAACTGCTGTCATTATGCTTTCAGAAAACAACACTATCATATTTACTCTCATCTTTTACTCATCCTTTGATAGCTTTTCATGTTTGCTCTCTGACTTTTGGCATGCAGCCATTTCCTGTCCTAAAGGGAATGACAACCAGAGATAGTAACAACGAGAAAAAGATGACAGGAAGAAAAGTCAAGTGAAACAGGAAGAAATTCTGGATGGTAAGATTGAAGGTTTAAAAGAAAAACCTAAAATACAGTAAAGCATAATAAAATACTTAAGACATTGATTTGAAGATAAATGCAAAACCTTCATATCAAATACATTGAACAAATACTGTTAGACAAAGGTAGATAAAGAAGAAAGGACAGCAATGGAGAAATTGTGGTTCATTGTCACAGACTTTTCTCACAGCACATTTTGTATCCATACTTCAAGGGTGGCTGGTTGCAATTCATAAAATAAATATAAGAAAACCTGCCCATTTCTGACTGGAGAGAACAAGAAAATGTCTGAGCCCAGAGCCTCTTACAAGACATATCTCAGCCACAGTATGTTTGTTGAAAATAAAAAGGAGTGTTTGACAGAAATTTTCAAACATGTTATTTTAATGAGTGAAATACAATTCATTGAAAATATTTTTATTTTTTTTTTCTTGAAAATGTTTATGCCAGTTATAAAGTATGGAATTTGTAGTGAAACTCAGAAAATGCCACCTGCTCTAAGCATATCCCGAAGGAGTATTTGGTCTTTCTCTGATGCCGATGTTGGGATGGATGAGAAGCTTCATTTGCACTGAATTTTTGGCCTCTAGGATCATATTGATTTTGAACAGGAATGGTTTTGAAATTATGAAAGTTTTTACAAGATATGAAAAATATTTCCTGTCCAACTCTAATATGAAGACTCTTATACCACCAAATAAAATGATCTATAATGGCTAAAATAGCTTCATTAGTTAGGTCTATTATTGTGTAAATTATAGAAAAAGCATGGGGGCTCAAACATTCAAAGGTGGCAATTCCATTACCTACTTTCCAGCAGAACATATGTTTTCAATTTAAGCAAATTTTACCATTTCCAACTGCAAATTGGATGACATACAACAAAAACTGTGTTTTAACAGCTTTAGCATTTTATAGACATTACAGCTATGCACCAATCTTTTACCTTAGGAAAAAAGTAAGAATTACAAAGAGCTTGCTATAAAAACACCTAATCACTAGCCCCCACCTGGAAGTTGTATGGCCTACTGCATAGCCAGCTAATCTAAGACGCAAAACACATGGGCTCTTGTCCTTGAAGAAAGATGCTTTGCCCCCTTTGTTTCCACATCTATAAAATGGGCCAGTAATACTTATCTGCTGTGTAACTGAGTGCTTTGGAAATAAGATCTGGGTGTTTTCTGCAAAATGGAGATCACTTTATATTACTAACAGAATGAGTAATAATAATGCAATGTCACAAATACAGAAGATATTTAAGCAAGCTTTGATGAATAAACTCAAAATACCTTTAAGACTGTACAATGTTACCATGTGAATTCAGTAACAAATTCTAATTTTGGGGTCCTATTTTCATTAGATTTTGAGTTCAAATAAAGTACAAAGATAAGATTGTGCAAGGTAAAAACATTCCAGTATATTTAGAATTTAGTAACAAACATGGCAACATCTTTCTTAGCCATAGTATGTGTTGCAGGCCCCATTAATATCAGGCCTAACATTCTGAGGTACCTTGGGGCTCCTCTGTCAACTGGCAGAATATTAAGTATAATGGCAAAAAATGTTACCAATGAAAGAAAGCCAAAATCTCTCTCTCTCTCTTTTTTTTTTTTTTTTTTTTTTTTTTATTCAGTGTGTAAATAAACTACAGATCAAAATACTGTGAAAGCCTGCAAAAATAATTTCTTTGTTCTAGATCATCAATAAAATCTTGGCTGCACTTAAGTCTCTTGGAGTCTTGGAGCTTTGCCATTGATTTCGTGGGGTACAGATTTCAGAATGAACTTTGAAACAATCGGATTAGAAACAGCTACTTTTCTGATTTCCCATATTTCACAGTGGAAGATGAGAAAGGACATTTGGAATACTGAAGACATTTAAGCCAGCCAAGACAGATGAAGTCAGTAAGCTTGTTACTTTACTTAAATATTGACTGCCTGGAAAATGATACAAAGCTGGACAATCACTATTTTTGCATTAGTTCTCAGAGATCTAAGGCACGATCCATTGTAGTGTACATACACACATCAAAGGTGTGTATGTACACGCTATACTCAGTGTAGTTCTCTGTTATCATACATGAACTTATACCCATATACAACTTCATTGATACAGCAACAGGTTCACCTAGCTTAAATTAATTTTAAGCTGACAGTTATATAGAGAAGAGAAAGGAAAGACATGAAAGATACAGGAATAGTTTCTCTAATTAATGTCTGGAGAACATACTTTAACATTTTCATTTGTGCGTCTATCACATTTTTTATCAGTACTTCAAAAATCAGTAATATTGTTGCTGTGATATTACTGATGCCAGAAGTATTTTTTTTTTCATTTTTTAATTTTTTCTTCTATTTTTCTTTTTCCTAAAATTAGTATAAATGTACAGTAGGACTCTTGTTTAAAAGTTCAAAACCCAGGTACTATCAGTTAAATGTCCAAAGGAGTGTGTTTCACTCTTTGCTTTCTCCCAAGACCACTCTGGGAGAGAAGATCACCACAGCAATCTTCTTGCTATGTCACATAGACATAATCAAAGCAATTTTATTTCTCATGCAGGAAATCACCCCCCATCTCCTTTAGACAAGGTGTGCCCCAAGGACAGTGATTTGGACAGTAGCACCTATTGTTTCAGCTGTCTTCTTCCAAGGAGAAGCTTAATTGCTTCTCCCATGTGAATGAGAGAGAGCTATGTACTACTCATCAGTGTGGCCCATAACTGCCCAGAGATAAAAACATTTCTGCTGCACTTAACCCTATTTTGCTGCCCTCTACCATATTACTATTTAACCCCGTGGGCTGATGTCAGCCTCTATGCACACGTTCTTATTCTGATAATAATTAGGAGCTAAACAGTCCTTCTAAGAGACTGTTTTCTGTTGTTGCTGTTGTTTTAAGAGAACAGTAACAGATATATAAAATTACTCCTACTTGAATGAGTGCTATCCAGTAAATTGGAAAGACCTCAAGGATATAAAACAAACAAACAAACAAACAAACAAAAAACACACAGTTTACACACTAAAAATAAAATAAAATAAAATAAAATAAATGTAATGATCTTTGCAATCATATACCATTATACAAATCAGTTTCTCCACAATTGAAACCAATGTTGCGTAAGTATCCTGCTGAATTGAACTTTTTTCTAAGTGCCCCAAACTATTTAGAATAATGGCCCACCTGTTTGCTCAGTTTTGCTCTTCAGGAGGACTGATTGGGATAATTGATTGTGGGGGCTGATGAAGGGGGTGGGAAGATGAGGTCAGTTAATTGCTGCCTGGGGAAGAGGATGTAGGAGGTCTCTTTTGTTCCAGGATGAGGGCCCATTTGTAATAAATGATATACAACAGAGATGCTCAGAAGACACTCTTTTAAGACCCTTCCCACAAGGGAATAACAGATGTTTTCTATGATCTATGGGTCTGGGATTTGGGGTCTAATACTGTAAAAAGTCTGTACAGTCTGGGGTAGGTGTCACAAACAAGTGTAAATAAATATATCATGATTGGATGTGCTCATTATGTATTAAAGGAATAAAATTGCAGGTACCCATACTAGGTAAAATACTTCAAAGTTCTCTTTTTACACTATTGAAATGTATGCAGACCTCACACACTTTGAGAATTTCCACAGCCAGTGCTTTCTGGAATAAAAGTAGCCCTCATCCTGAACACTGCTGTCCCATGGGTTCCCTGTTTTCAGATTACGGGAGATCTCACATCTGCTCTCAAACTCGCCAGCTCTAATAAAATGTATTTATTTCAAGCTTTGTTGATGACTAAAGACAAAATCCTAATAACTATTGAAATGGAAATCAACAACTGTTCCAGGCCACAGTAAATGGGCTTGAAGACTTAGTCACCTGGCACCCCTGAAAATGTCTTCTATGTAATGCCAGACAAAATGAACATATTTGGGAGCATTTGGTCAGCTCTCATGGTTGCTTACTCCATTACTGAACAAATACAAAGTTTATTTCTCATTTCTTCTTTTTTTCTTCTCCTCTATAAAGTAAGAAAAAATACAAAAGCCCAACATGCAATATTTTCTTCTCTATCTTCCCTCTTCCTCTAATATGTGTCTTTGATGTAGATGTGATTTAAAGCACTGAGGACAGCAAATCATCCATACTTCTAACACTGTTGTTTTGAGAGAGGACAAGGAGCTTTAGAATAGCACGGTTGTGGAGCAAACGGGCCTGCTCAACAAAGCCATGAGAAAAATAACCTGCTATACATTTTGTATTGAAACGCAAGCTTTTTCCCAGCCCTTAATGAATGTTTGAAGTAAAAAAAATCAAGACTAATTGGCTTTGAAATTTGGCTGGGGGAATATTTAACATGTTTTCACTTACATTCAGATGCCATGGCTAGAAAATGGTATTTGTAATGGTATTCATGTGCCATACCTCCCAGTTCACTGCCAAAAATCTCTTATTGTAAAGGTTTTTATATAGGAAAAATCTTCATTTATCTAAAATACCAAGGAAAAAGTATATTTTTAGACCTATTTTCTCTCCCTCCCCCAGCTCCCTTCCCATATGCATAATTAGCCAGCAATCAGGTATAATAGCTAGACATGTAAATGCCTTTAGTTTTGTGCAGGTGCAAAAAAAATAAGGTTACACACAAAATCAAGCCCTAAGGATTAGTCTCCCAATATAGGACACAAAGGCTTCTCCTCTCCTCCAAACTGATTCCTCATATACAGATACTTCTTTCACATATAACATTTAATAACATAACCACATCCCAATCCCTATGCTGTATAATACAAAAACTATGTTGTGCAGGCATCTATTATGAATCAGTTTGGGCAATCTAGAAATAGCAATACAGTAAAGAGAAAATTAACTCTGGAAGATGAAGCTATGACCAGAAGAGCAACATAAAGGTGGAGATTTACTTCAAGAATAAATTGGGGAACAGATTCTTTTCTGAATTAGAGGCAGTAAGCTATTTTTTTAGTTACAAGAAAAAGAAGAAGGTACAGCTTTGGGAATAACCTATGTGTTTATGAGCACATACATAAAATAAGAAATAGGGAATAATCTATAGGGATTTCTTGTTTTCCCATAGTCAGTGTGTAGGTTACTCACCTCTGTCTTCCATGAAAGCTGAATCAGCATTCTGAACATACAAGATAAAAATCTTCTTCTGAGCAAACATTGCTTACCTAAAAGTTGTGAATAATGGTTCAGAAACATCTTCCCTCCCAGATCATTTATTGATATTCAGAGATAAAACCTTGGATGGAACTAAGGGTTCAAGGTACAGACAAGCATTCCCCAAGGGAAGCAGTTGTGAACATGGGGGTAGTAATGTGGCTTCCATGAAAACCAACCTGACAGAGTGTAGGGCTGCTGGTTTGTGAGGGATAGTAGTTAAGAAGAAAAATTGTTGAAGTGGCTGTAACAATGGGTTATCAACTTTTCCAGCATGGAGGAAAAAAAAAAAAAAAAAAAAGTCAGCCAATTTTAGAGAGGCAGAAGACAAATTAGTGTAGCACACAACAAATTATTATTTCTGCCAGTTTTCAGTCTTAAGCAGCTGAAATTCCCACCTTCCCACCTCGGTGCAGATGCATTTGTGTGGAGTGAGAGCAAGCTCCATCTTGCCTAGTGCTAAGTTAAACAAGTGCAGGAAGGCCAGATCCCTGTAAGATCTGGCATGCCCATACTTAATAATGTGTTTAGATAGCAGCGATTACAGCATGTCCTCTGTTATGCTCCATGCCTGCTGTGGAGCCAGAGCAGTTCCAGGAGCAAATGGAAGCACTGAGTACTCTACAAGAGAGTAAACATTGAAAACATGCCTTTGTCTGCCATATAATCTAACACGGCTGGTACTGAGGCAGATGAAGAGGGTTTACACAGTGCGTTCATCTGGCTCTGCCGGGCTGCCTGGCAGGAAGACAGTAACACACAGCGGCTCCACTCCCAACACAGTATTGCTGATGGGGAAGCAGAGAGAAGCCCTCTCAGCTTCCTTGCAATGGAGAGTTAGCTTTGCCATCTTTAAGCTGTCGGGCTGGCTCTTCTTTGTTTGCAAGAGAAATCAAGCTGTCTCAGCGTATGAGAATTATCACGTTATTAGTCTGCAGATCCTTTGCCTGGAATGGTTCTGAGACAGCCTGAGGTTTCAGCCCTGCCATCCCATATAATGTCAGTTTTGTATATTGCAGCCCCTTAAAATCCTTCTAACTCAATTTTCACGCTACTTTTTGAGCTAGGTGCCCCAACACCATGTATCCTGGACTATACCTCTTTCATTGAGGCCCAGAAAAAACCTGCAAGAGCTTCTGAACTAAAAAGCTGTGCAAGATGTCCAAGAAACTGCATCCTTGAAATGACAGCACACACTGCTGCAGTCATTTGGTACCTCTCAGTCTATTCAACATGTTTCTCTGTACAAAAATGAAATACTGTGTTTGTCCTCCTGAGCCTGGGAGCTTGGAGGCACTGCCAGGCTCTTTGGAAGAGCTCTCTGCAAACACCCCTGTAAGTCATCTCTGTTTCCCCTGTGTTCCTTGTCCTGTTTTGTGAACATAATCTATACTTTCTTCCCTTTGCCACTGATGAGGCTCTCACTCTTTGAGAGCCAAAAAGCCACCCACTGCGGCTTTCTCCATTAGGCCATAAATGCTCTTGAGCTGCTGGAATCTGTTTTGTAAATAGACAATTAAAATGAAGAAGAAGAAAAAAATCTCTGCTCAGCTTTGCATAGTCAGAGCCCAAAGACAGCTGTCTTGAGGGGCTAAATCCTGCATGTCATAGGAAGCTTCTGAAAAGTGCTAAGCACCTTAATATGTAAAGAGATTAATTGGAGAGAAAGGTAGTAAAGCACCTTCAGCACCCCACTGGATGAAGCCATGTGTTATTGGGACTCCCACTGATTTCTGTCATCAGAGCAATTGGTTTTGAGAATAAGTAAGAAAAAAAATCTCCCACTGACACCAGTGGGAATCCTGGGCACACACAGGGAACAAAACATTATGGTAGAGATTGTCTCTGGATATGAGAACAGTCTTTTATTCTGCTTATGCAAATTATATATACAAATTATGCAAATAATTACCAAGTCATTCTGTTTGACTCTGTAATAATAACAATAATAATTATTATTGTCATTACTAATGTTGATGTTGTTTGTCACTATTGTTGTTATTCACATTTATTCCAATTGTGCCTTGGGGCCAGCCAAGAACAGTGTCCTCTGTTGCTGCATGCAGACAAACAGTTGCTGCCCCCAAAAGTTTACAAACTGAAGGAATCCCATGGACCTAAAAGGGATGAGAGAGCTCATGGGTGAAGCAAATAGCTGGGGATGACTTAGCTTCCATACAGGCTTGTTTCTCCATTGGTGGAGTCAGCTCAGCAAGAAGACAAGAGGGCTGGGGGGAGCAGGGCAGAAAGGTGAGATAGGGCAGGTATGGAAGGGCTATACAGAAGAGAGTCAAGGCCAGCATATCTGCGTTTCCTTTGTGATTTTCTACCAAGGCCACACAAGTGTTCACATCCAGGCATGCGTGACAGATACATCTCCTTGCGTCTGGGTTTTAACCTTCATATCAGTTTAACATTGCATATCAGTTTTAACCTTCACACCTATCCTCCAAAAATGCAGTGACAGCAGGGTTTCTCTGAGTCTGTTGTGTTCACACCTTAAAAAGAGGAGGAAAATGAAAAAGTGAAAAAAAAAAAAAAAAAAAGTGAAATCTGGTCTGAACCTTCTTCATTCCATCATCAAATTGTTTCCAAGTGCTTACTGACACAGAGAATGAGCTGTTACCAACCACTGCTCCCCTCCCAAACTGTTTTGTTTCCTTCCCAACCCCTCCTGAAGCTTCACTGACCACTTATGTAGTGGAACAAGCTGCGGCCTGTTCTCTGAACTTTGCAGAAAGTAGCATGGCCCAACAAAACCCACACAGCTGAACTCTCCTTCCCTGCAAATCAGGATGGCCTTGACCCTCCTGAGCGTCAGAATCTGGCCCTGGCCCATACTGGGCTTGGCAGAGCACACGAAGGCAGGAACAGGCCATGCTGTCTCAGGCCAGGGCCTGCGCCCATGCTTTGGCCTTGATAAGTTTATTAGTAGAGCCTCTAAATGCAATGCCTCTGCCAGAGCCCTGCTGCTGTTCCTCCTTCCTGCCATTTTCAGAGTTTGTTCATTGTTACTTTGAATAAATGAAAGAAAAACCCATACAAATTATTTGTTCCCCCGAATAATTCAAGGAATGGTCTCATTACTTGAGCTGTGGAGATAACTGATCAGCCCTCTTGCATTTTGGAACAAGTACACGTAACATCTAATGGCTTTTCACCAACAAGACTTTCAATTACAAGAATGTAAATCCAGACAAACTCCACTGAAGTCAAGTCTTTTATTCTTGATTTACTCCCTTATAATTTAAAGCACTGTAGCTGTATTGTGCTGGAAAAATAGAGGAACTTTTCAAATCTCAGAAGTCTGAATTTCTCAAAATGACATATGTGGCTATGATTTCCTGTGTGAAGTACAAATTATCGGGAATGTTTCTGTAGAGCTGAGAGATGCCAGAAACCAATTTTTTTGGTCTACATTTCAACAGTTATTCCTATCCTATTTTAACTTTTGTGTAAGTAATAAGGATGGATGAACCTGCTTCCCTTCATTTCTCAGAGACTGTATTTTCAGTCTTCATTAGCTTTTGTCTTCTCTGTTCTCTCCTCCTTTCTTACAATCTTTTATTAGCAGAATATGAAGTCATTTATTATCAGCCTGAATCAAACTTTGAAAACTACAATGTTCAAGTGGATCTTATGTTAGGCACGAACTAGCCTATTCAAAATGTGTAATACATCATCATCTGGTTGCCTAAGAGTATTTAGAATGAGAGAAATGTGTAACACTATTTTTCAGACAAGGTTTCCTATAATCAGAGAACAACTAATCTATTTATTTGTATTGAATTGAATGTGCGGAGGTCACTATTATTCATATAGTAAACTGTCATTCATGAAAGTCACAGATTTTGTTTTGGAGGACTCTGTGTCTGTCATGGGAGGGATAAGACAGATGAATGTGAGGAAATAGTTGAAAGGTTCAGCTTCCACTAGAATAAATCTGAATAGCCTTGAGTTGACAGATGTAAAGGGACAATTGTTTAACAACTTCCTTTCTACCAAGAGACAATATTCCAAGCCCCTGTAAAATACAATACACCATGCAATACAAACACAATGCAAGTATGCTTAGCAAATTAAATAACTAGGATAAGACTATTTGGATAGCTGGCCTTATTTTCTTTACTTTTAATTTTCCAGAAATGTTGCCTAGATCTCAGCTTACAAACGTCGTAGTTAATTTAAATCTCCATTCCTATTATCCCTTACTGAGCCTCCTGGTAAGCTGAGTAGGTTTCCTAGTTCCACAGAATAGTTTTGCTTAATCGAATACTATTTATCTTGGCCATTAAGAAGTTCTCTATGTCAAGCAGAACTTCTCAGATTAAAAATGTGAAATCTGAAGGAAAGACTGTGAAAAACACTCCCTTGAATAAAATGAGCAGAGGCACTTCAAGATTGTAAGACCCTCACAAAATAGGAAAATACCCACATTTTGTAAAAGATACATTCAGCCCGTTGGTGCAGGTATCTTCAAAAACTGTACTTAGTGATGAGGAAAACAGGCAGAGAAGGACAATGGTATTCAGTAGGTGCATGATAGAGATGATCACCACACTAGCTCTCAATATGGTCAGGGAGTGTCTTGGTTGCATGGCTCAGTGCCATTTCCATGTCCTGTACTACTCCCAGTAGTACTGGTGTGTTGAAAAACAATTATTTTAGGGATGGGAGAAGGTGAAGCATTAGAGCAGGAAATCCATCATGATATTCCTTCTAGGCTAGGCATACATACAGCAGGTCAGAGGTAGAGTGTAACCCTGTCCTTTAGCACAGATCCATGTAGCCTGTGTTTCTGCAGAGTATTGCATCATGTCCATGCACTTGAACTACTTCCCTGGTTAAATTAGGGCAGTCAGTTGACTATCACCCCCCGAAGCAATCACCTTCTGCAACGAACGTTTCAAGCACTTACTGTACTATCACCCCATGGCTTATGGCAACAGATTTCTATATCCTTGTCCCTTTCTGCATCTCACCAGAACCTGAAGTGCTGGTGAAGTAGAATTCAGTTTACTTCTGTCCCACTATGACAAAACGCTATGTACATCAGATGTGCATCAGAGGAATCTCATTTACCCTGTCAAATTGGTTGACAGGCTAAATAGGTTGAATTTCTATACACCATAAAAAGAAATGTTTTCTATATATTAAGTCATCGCTATATCCTAAGCTGAGGAATGCCACAAGCCCCATATAATTATTAGCTTGAAATAGGGCTAATTCTGAAATAGCAAGGAAAATGAATTTCAAGGTACTTCAGACTGAATTCTGGTTTGGGGAAACTTTTATTTTGAGATGCTTTATTGTCAGCCTGGTAGATAAACTGAGAACTGCACTTGCCATATGGGAATTGTAGCACATAGATAGTAAGTTTTAAGGTCAATTATAAATCACCGTGAATACATTTACATATTGCATAGCGAGTGAATATGAATGTGCTATTGTGAGCATCTATTCAAGATACCCACTCTCCAATTGGCTCTGCCTGTTCCATTTCAGTGTAGTATCTGGTAATAGAATTATACTTGTGAACAATATACCATGCTGAAGAATAATAGGTTGAAATTAATTCCCCCAGTGGTGTTTTCACTGCACCTTCACACCTTCACCTTCTTGGCAGCAGTGATTATGTGTAGTTTATTCTAGACACTAGGAACAGACATTTAAATTTATTTTAAGCAGCTTGAATTAAAAAAAAAAAAAAAGTCTTTTATTCTTTTTCAATTTGCCTCTCTTCTAGTATTCTCAGCTCTTCTTCTTCTTCTTCTTCTTCTTCTTCTTCTTCTTCTTCTTCTTCTTCTTCTTCTTCTTCTTCTTTTCCAAAATACTTGCATATATTTGAAACAATAGTACTTTACCCTAAAGCATTTTCTCAAGATTAATAGCATAACCAAATATCATACCATTTTCTTGGCAAAAGTCCGGAACTCATTTCATCCCTGGAGTTTATAAGTTCATTTCAACTCAGCAGGACTTTATTTTTTACATAGAGAGCCATACAAAGATTCTCAGACTATAAAAGAGACAGACAACCCCAGGTACCTGTCATATGTAAGCAGAAATCATAGTCAGAGTGTGTAACTTTGCCTTGTATGTCCATTTGTCAGGAAAGTCCAGTCTTCAACACAGACCATTGCTATATAAATGGATCATCAGTTGTCTAAAATACTGAAGTGGAAATAAATCTTATGAGATATCCTGAGCTTTTCTTCTGTTGATTTTCACTCCTAGATTGGAATAAATTGAGGGATTATATCTTGGATTTCATAGCTAAAGAACTTAAAGAAAGAGTCTTAGAGATGTAATGGATGTAGATGTCTCCTGGGAAAGAAACAAAGAAAAGAAAGAGTTAACAAATAAAATGATTGCATATATAAGCGGAAAGATCTTCCTAATCTTACAAAGCGAGGGCAAAGAAATGAAACAAAACTCACCAATGGAAACAGCATCAAAATATTACCAGATTTTGCTAGATCACCGGCAAAACATCACAGCAGAGGTAAGCCTCAGCAACCCCTCTCACTATCACCATGAATTTTCCGTAGCAGACACATATGAGAAGCTTCTTTTAGTTCAAGTTATATGTACTGGCTTTAGCAGTAGTTCCTGTTTTAGATGTATTGTACTCTTCTGATGTTTCTAAAGGAGAAGAAATATTTTGTGGAGTCCCACTATATAACAAAATGTAAAATGTGACATCAGCATGAAGCACTAGAAAAAAAAAGAATTTTAAACATAACGTAATTATTAGCTTGGTTCTTATCTTTCAGGACAAATAGACCATCATTCTAGACAGGTACTTTTAACATTTCTTAGTTACTAGCCCTCTCATCCCCAGTACAAGGAAGCTCAGTTAATGGTTTTGATAACTGTATGGGTCCAATGCCAGCAGCATTATCAATGTGTGAGTGTCCATGATGAGGATACAACTGACCTCAATTCTACTTTCAGACTCTTCCAGTGACTTGCTGTATGACCTTGAGCTAGGAACTTCTGCACACTGTTATTCCCAATGGGATAAAGAGATAATGATGTCTACCCACCTGGTAATGAGATTTGAAGGCTGCTGATAAAGTGCAGGCCAAATTCTTGGTATTATCAGCACTTATGTGACATCAGCAGTCAGTCTTTGTGGAGAGCAGGAGCTGGGATGGGAAGCAGTAATTGGAAGTAAAAGCAGCTGATACAGAAGGTTGCTTAATGCGGTGTTCTGGGCATTGAGCAGTATCACAGAGGGGTTTATGTGTGTCTTGTGTACCTCATTATGATTCAGATAAAGAGTAAGCAAGCAGCTTACTCTATAAAAATACCTTCTCCAATTTTTTGCTTTGCAAGTGAACTTCAGTCTTCTTAATCTGCAGCTGGATGCTCCCTGCTGTCTGCTTTGAGTAGGAAGTTGGGCCAGATGACCTCCAGAGCTCCCTTCCAACCCAGACTGTTCTGTGACTCTAATCTGCTGTGGTTGCCTTTATTTCCACCACTGAATTATTGCTGCTCTTCTAACAATACATTATTTGTCTTTGGAATCCACAGTTCTTTCTTTGATATATTTCTCTCATATTTTTGTGCTCCAAATATTGGTCAAGAGAAAGCTGTAGTGTGTAGTTGCTTTTAATACTGGGTCATCCTTGTTAGCAAAATATACCCCAGATACAGGCAAAGGTGCTGGATGTATCAAGTAAAAGCCAAAGCAGTTTTGGTAATGCAAATTGCCAAGGAAAGTTCACTTTGAAGTTTCGTTTTCTACTCATTCATTATAGGTTTTCAGTGGAAACTCAAGAACATTTTGACACCTTTCTCATTATTGTCTATAATCACACTGTTTTCTCTTCAAGCACAGATTCCTGTCCAAGCACATAAATTACTTTTTCAAGCTTTGGCTTGTTCATTATAAAAATTCAGAACACTCTCGTACCAGAAAGTGGGAAGCTCCACCCCAATGAACCTGACCCCAGTATTCAGCTATCTTTCTTTGTAAAGATTTAAAATGCTGAGTCTAGATCTAATAGGAAAAATGCCGTGTTATTTAAAAAGGGTGTAAACAAATGATTATAACAAATGCAGTCTTTACTTTTACACAAATATTGTGGTGATTCCAGAAGGAGAGGTCTTTCTCTAGAAATCATTCAGGTGCTCATCTACTGCAAATATATATGGAATAGGTGTGTTTTTATTTATTTATTTATTTTTATGTTTATTTTTAAAATAAAGTATCAAAGAGAGCTTGTTTATCTGGAAAATAATCATAAAGAAATTTCATAGGACATTGCCACAGCAGTCCATGTGGCAGTAATTCTACAGTCCCTGGTTGTTTACAGGAGTCTGAGAAATTTTGTAGTTTATCCATTTTTTGCCTTTTGCAGAACCCATGTAGACAGATGTTCTCCTTTTGAGTGCATATGCAACATGGATTAGAAAGCACACAGTGTTTTGGTTTGTTTCTACTTTTCTTTTTTTTTTATATTTAGTAGAAATAAAATATGTGACTTTTTGTTATTGTTGTTTTTGTTTTTTAATCCTACCTAGCCAATGAGAGGGAAAAGAGAAAAAAAATTAAGCAAGCTTAAGTAAAGATCAGCTTGCCTAGCATTATCGTTTGTGTCCATGGAAGTGTGAAGGCTGTTTTCCAGTGTGAAGGACTTGATGCACTGGTTCCCAGTTGTCACCATAACAGCACAGAGGGACAGGCTGCGAATCCTCTTTACACATAACACAACTTCAGCCATATCCACTCCACAAGAAGTATTCCATAAATGCAACTAACATTTCTAAAATAAATACATCAGAGAACTGGAAGAGACGGTTGGTATGTATCTAGAAGTTTAATTAGACACAAGTCAAATAAAATCACTACCCATCTAGAGGATTGGAAGCACAAAGAATCATGTATTTTGTAACTGTTTTATTTTGATAAACCAAAACCCTTTAAAAAAAAAGTAGAGCATCCCATCAGACAGTGAACAGCATACATGTTTTAGCAAATATATCTGGTAGCAATGTGCTCATCCTCCGGATATTTTGGCTCCAGATGCAAAAATTAATGGCTTTGCACTCTACTCTGTCTCAGTTCTAGTATTAAGACTTGACTAGTTAGGCTTTTTATTAAATGTTGTCCAAGCCAAATATTAACATGGGAAAGTACCAATGAGAAGCGTTAAGCACATCCTTCCTGTCAGAATCAATGACAGCTTTGTATTTTATCTGAAGAAGGACTTAGCCAAACTGGGAAGGAAAACTATGTTGAAGTTTTGCTAAATTTTATTTTTCATTTTAATTCTCAGAGGGACTAACACACAGAGCAAGTTTTCTTTCCTGCAAACCTGTCTGAGTGCATGGGGCCCTTCTAATGACCTAAAAGGGAAAATCATGAAGCATGAAAGGTGATCAATGTCAGAATGGTGATGCTGGAAGAACTAGGGCTAGTTATGCAGTACAGAGTACTGAGATAGAGGGGGAAAAGAGACAGACCAGTGGAAGTCAGCTGGTGTTCTCATCTATGCATTACTTTAGATGCATTGACAGAACCAGACATAATGATTTATCTGGGAAAAAATAGCCAGGCAGTAGATGTAGAGCTCAACCTCATTAAGGCAGAGATGCATAGGATATCCTTGAGGCAGGCAATATAGAATATAAAATGGATCTGGAAGAAGTACTGTCAAACCAAGCCTAAATGACTCAAAAGGAAAATAAAAATTAAATAATAATAATAATAATAATAATAAAGATACAATTGAAAATACTTTGATGGAACAGAGATTTGATAATGTGACCCTTCAGGCTTACAGGTATTAAAATATGGTCTAAAATGTATTAGTTCTTTGTGTTAGTAAACTCCAAAGGCTTACACCAATTCATTAGATATTCCAGAAGATGTAATGAATGCCAACTCACCAGGCTCTTTGAAGAAGCATCTGACATGATGGGTTTTCTTCCTTCCAAATAAAATCATTTACAGACAGAAAGATCAACACTGATGTCTTATCACCCACCAGATAACAGTGTCATTGACCCCAAAGTGATAGCATAAAGGCAAAGATACATAAATGAAGAAAGAGACATGCAGTTAGGAAAAAAATTAACCCATTCTGGAACACATAGTTACAAGACCATCACCTATGCCTACCAAGGGTTAACTTCTTTCTGTAGCTACTGGTTGCAATAAGGAGAATTAAGTCGCTTCCAAAAGACTGTGACTGATGAGTACTGACCTTTGTTGTTTGACTGATTTTGTATTGTTTGCTGATATTTATTATTTAGCATTACTGACCAGAACAGGAGAGAAAATTTGCATGGTTGCCATCTCAGATTTATGAGCACTGTGGACTCCAGTGAGGCACTGGGCAATATTAGTAGATTTTCATGTCAAACTTTTTTTTGGAAAAGAAACAGATTAATATGGAGCAGGCATTATGCAGTTTAAAAATAAATTTCCTGTTATTAGAGTAGGTCACTATTACAGGATGTTTGCTATGTAGAATAAACCTTTGGGGATAGCAATCATATTGGACAGAGAGCAGATTGTGACAGCAATAATAAAGTGTGCAGTTACAACAGTGTGGGAAAAGGCAGAAGAAAGAAAAAATTACAGTTCTGTATATTCTTGACATAGACATTTGCATCAAGCTATAACCTTAAACTATTACTTCTTTTCTATATATTTCCCTTGTCTATAATAATCAAAAAGAAAGCACACTTTAAAGAATTAATTTCATTGTATTTATTTCCTGATAAATACAACAATCAGACTCTATGTGCTGCAGTGACAAAAACTGCATGTCACACTATTGATCAGGGCCAGTGTATAATCTCACCAAGACAATAAACTAAATGCCAAGCCCTTTCTGACAAAGCCTAGGAGGAAAGCTGTATTGGATGCCAGATCCTAAAAACATATTATTTGTTGTTGTTGAACAGTGAAGATGAGACTGCAAGCCCTCCACACTGCCTGGCTGCCCTCAGCGACTAGATACGAACACAGGTTTCTCTGTTGGCTTTTAATATCAGTGCAAACATGTTACCATGAGGTTGAGGCAGTCACAGCAGAGCAGGACTTCAGCCATGCAGAATTTTAGAGAGCTATCTCAGCAGCTTGACTTGAAGCCAGATGCAAACAGGAAGCCAGTACAGCTGTTTGTATCTGCTAGTGTAGTTATTTTCTTTATCTGGGGTTTTATTCTACATTTGTCACCCTGGTATCAATGCACTTCTACTCACGGCACCTAAAGCAATCATCCACACCAACTCAAGTTTCCAGAAGACTCTCAGAGGTGTCGCAGGAAAAGCGCCATGCAGTAATCAGCTCTGGGGTCATGCAAAACCAAGGTAACTGCTACCCAGAGCCACATTTATAATGTGAGAGTTTAAAGTAAGTCAGCTGTAGCATCAAAACCATCTTCAACATGTGACCTTTGGGACCTGATATGTCAGTGACATGAACAAACAACACTCTTTTGTCATTCATTGACACCCTCATGAAGTTGAATCACCTACCACCTACTGGTATGGCATGGTTACCATAAACACCTCATGGTGGACTTTGGGCTCTTTTCTTGAAGATACAAAGGACAGTACAGTGCGGGACACTGTGTCTGGGTAGTATTCTTGGGGTTCTGTAATAAAAATGAATCAGAAAAGATTGTTTGTCTGGTGTGAGCTTCTGTCATGTCAGGCAATGCTTAAGCAAATGGAAAAGGTAGGTATTGGTCATCCCATAGATTCAATACAAAAGAAGTGCAACTCTGTATTTCCCAACTGATGACAGGACAGCTTAATGGTTCCATTATCACTCTATGTATTTTCATTTAAAAGTAGCACTGTTTAAGCAATTTCAACTGTGTTTATATAAATGGGATTGTGATTAGTCAGTGGACAGCTGCTTAAAGTGAATGAAGATCTATTGGACAAAACCTCAGCTCCCTGGCTGTGGCCAACTATACAGATGCATGGATACAACCTGGTCCAAGTAGGAGATGGAGGAACTGTGTTCCTAAGATGTTCCAGTGTCATTATTTCAGAGACTCTGAGCTGTGCAAAACTGCCCAAATTGCACTGTCTGTCTAAAACATCCTTTCCAAATAAAGAACCTCTGCACACACTTACTCTGATTCTTGGGGTATCTGGTGTTACTGCAAAATTTCACTGTATTTTCTTGACACGGGATGTGGTGCTTGCATGAATGGAGTATAATCTATACTCTTCCCAGAAACATTCACATAGCACTAGGGTGAACACAGAGTTATTGATTTCATGCTACACTGGACATCTATCTTTAAAAGAGGAATCCTGTGCTGATGGTGGCACACTGAAGAACTGGTCCAAGGACAGCAGACAGTGGTTTGGATTCTTCAAGGTATTGACGCTATTCTGTGTCATGTTGGCACTGAATGAAAGCTTTAACTGCTTATTTGGCTTATGTCCCCTTTTTAGGGTCTGATGCCAACCCCTTGGTTGACCCCAGTGCATTACCAGAAGGGGGAGGAGTGGTTGTGGACATCATGCCCACCTTCTTGCCTGTTGCCCAAGCCAGCTGTGCTAGTTATTGCTCATCACTCTAAAACAGCCTGAAGTCCTTTATGCCAAGGACTGGCGTAGGCAGTGCCCAGCACGGGCAGAACAAACTGCTGATCTTTGCCATTCTGTTCTCATAACTTGCAAACGAGCGCAGCTTAGCTGGTCCAGGATCCTGGCCAGCATGTGACAAAAGAGAATGAGGAGTTAAGTGTTCCTTTCCTCTCTCAAATATCTGAAATTCGTTTGGCCACTCCATGGCTGGAAGCCACTGCACCTGTGAGTACATCCCAGGGGGTCACTGTGGCCTGTCTGCCTCAAAAAGTCAAAAAAACTCAGCAGATTATACAGTGGGAAAGTGAAGAATAACAGAGTCTGCACCACTGGATTTTCATTTTGGATAGTAAAACACTATTTATTTTCCTTTAATTATAGAGCAATCATGCTCCTCTGAAGCAGGGCTTGCAGATTTCACTATAACTTCTCTCTTAATTGGATGTTTGTGAATGTAAAGGTTTCTACCATGACTTGTGGAATGAAACAAAAACACCGTTTCTACTTTAATTTAATTCTCTTATTTCCACCCATTCTCTCACAATCAGGTTTCCTTGATATGCTTAATCTTTTGCAGTGGTTTCCATGGCAACTCCTCTTCATTGTGGTGCCACCAAGGACTCCTGTAATCAGGAAGCCCAACTTTGCCAAGGGATTGGTTTTGCCTTTTTCCCTCCAGCTCTGCTGTAGCAGACCCCGGCAGCGCCACTGCTTCCTCCTGCCTGCCCAACCTTCCCCGCTGTCACACCCAAGGCAAGGGCAGGAAACCCACAATGGGACACTATAAAGCTTTTATGATTACTGCTACAGCCAAAACTCCCTTCTCAAGCCCTGCTGCACATCAATGGCTGCTGCTACATTCCCAGCAAATTTCCATCAGTAAGGTGAGGTTCTTGTAGCTCCGAAATCCAAAACATTATCCTCACCATAGTGTCCAAACCTACAAAATAGGCAGTCTACAAAGCACAGCATCATCTGCGTGGTGTTCAGTTACACAAAGCAGCCTCTTCTGCACAGCACAATACCACAGCTGTAGTGTACAGTGTGTGAATTATCCCGTACTGTACTGCATACATCCAGAGTGGTAATATACAGATACATAAATTAACTCCTGCTGTACAGCACAAAACCATAGCTGTAGCATACAGCTGTATAAAAATAGCTGATGCCAGGCTGCGCTGGCTCCAGCAGTGTTTGGATTATAGACTGCAAGAACTGTACTTTG
This sequence comes from Aythya fuligula, assembly GCF_009819795.1. Classification (NCBI taxonomy): domain Eukaryota; kingdom Metazoa; phylum Chordata; class Aves; order Anseriformes; family Anatidae; genus Aythya; species Aythya fuligula. The sequence goes on along the minus strand of NC_045560.1, from coordinate 15,061,859 downwards.
TTGCTCTAATTTCCTTCCTCCAATTTACCGCCCCCTCCCCCAGACCAACCCACTCTGAGGAATGGACTGTGTGACTGGCAAATCAAACATTATTATTAATCACTGTAATTACTTTTCTTGGCCCCATTGCAGAGCCTGGGAAGCTAACCACAGTCTCTAGAGTGCAACCTTAACTACAACATGTTTCTGAGCCACCATTACCTCATTGTTAGTCATTTTTAACCAGAAAGAATTCTAAAACAGTGTGTTTTTTTCCCAAAACCTCTCAAACCACGTACGCTGCACATATCAGTTTGAGAATCTCTGCGTATATATCTCTGTGCTTCCAGCTAACCACTGACTTTGCCAAAACCTCAACTGTTTTGTCCAGGATGAGGGATAGGCAAGCATTTTTTGTTCCACTACTCACATGTAGTGTGGACAGTTTAACCACAACAACAGTATAGTTTTCTACTGCAAAGCAGATTGTTCATAGTTCTTTCTTTTCTAAAGAAGGGAAGGGAAGGGAAGGGAAGGGAAGGGAAGGGAAGGGAAGGGAAGGGAAGGGAAGGGAAGGGAAGGGAAGGGAAGGGAAGGGAAGGGAAGGGAAGGGAAGGGAAGGGAAGGGAAGGGAAGGGAAGGGAAGGGAAGGGAAGGGAAGGGAAGGGAAGGGAAGGGAAGGGAAGGGAAGGGAAGGGAAGGGAAGGGAAGGGAAGGGAAGGGAAGGGAAGGGAAGGGAAGGGGATCATATGTCCAGCCTACTGCTTCTGTTCAAGTCTAACAGTTGGAAAACATTTTGTTTACTAATTACACCAGCTTTGAATGCCTACATAATGATAAACACTTCTGAAATATGACAGCTGAAGTATTCCTTCTGAACCGTGATAACTTATTGATGACTGCAAGGTCACTGGATACAGAAGGTGACTTAAAAAATATCATGCCTCTGCAATCATGTCCAGTGTGGGTGGTCAGGGTACAGAGTCACCGTTAAGCCACCTGGGGCCGTGCTGCTCCTGGCAGGGACAGGACCCATGGAGTCCTAGCTCCTCCTGTCCCATCCCATGTGCCTGTCTGCACAACTCTTTAGCTGCCCTGAGAACTGACTCTTGCTTACAGGGTTACTTTTCTCACGGCTCAGCTCACCTTGCCACCACACGTGCTGGTGGCAACAAGAGGCAAGCAGCAGGAGTAAATGTGCTTACTTAGGGGGAAGTGGGGCAGAGGATACCTTTCCCTTCAGGCCAAGAGCAGCATCCTTGGTTTTCTAAGGAGTTCCAGATGATGGACGATGTCTGACTTATTACTCCAAGATGAGAGATTTGGGAAAGGCCAGAGGAAAAGCTGAATGCTTCTGTCTCATTTTATGCATTATTCTTCTCACTGTCTATACTAAATTTCATATTAATTAAAAAGAAACAGACAGCAAAAAGGAAAACTTCTGTGATGGCTCCTTGTATGACTTGAATATCTGAATCTTTTCCTAGATTGATCTCATCTCATTTCTGCGGGTACTCACAACACTGCTTTACAAGTGAGAATAGAGCTGCATTTCCCTGCTGCGCAGTGCAACCCAAGGCAGAGGAAGGGCTCTAACCTGCTTATAGCTTAAGCTAAATTTGTACCTGGTGTTGTCCACAATATAACAGAAAAATTACAGATGGGTGGTAACATCACAACCCTTCACAACTACCCAGTGAATGTAGTTACCATATGGTTATGAAAGTGACTGGCATTTTTCAACCTCTGTTCTTCAACTAACTGCTGTTTTGCAGGCTGAGTGGCAAGAGCTGGTGATTATAGAGCCAGCTGGGTGAGGGAGAGGGAGGGAACAGCCAGGACAGTTTTTAGCCAGCCTTTCTTAGCAATCACAATCAAGCAGAAGGAGTGTTAGTTCTCATCATCTTTGTACAGGCAGGGGTAGGCAGGTTATTGCTAATTGCCAGCTACCTGTGAACACTTGAATTAAAACTCTGCAGCCGCTTTGGGTTTTTCCAGTGCTTGAGCAGTCATTTGTGAATGTGTGAAGTGGCAGGTGAGCACTGCAAATGCAGAGGACTGCTTGTTGTCCACAGGGAAAAGCAACTGGCAGGAGAGCAGAGAAAAATCCCAGCCGAGGCAGCCAGGCAAGGAAAGAGAGCGAGAGCTCTACAAACAGCTTAGCCCTTCCAGCGGCACAGCCCTGCTGCCTCGGGCAGCTGTCCAGGGGAAAAGTGGGTTCTGAAATTCCAGTGACCGAAAAGCTGGAGGGAGGTTTGGGGTTTTGTAATAGGTCAAATGACAGAAGAGCTATAGCCTCAGCTCCACACCAAAACATATAGGAGAAATTTTGTTCACCTTACAAAAAGGTTGTAAGGAGAGAAAGGTCTTTCTGAGGCATGTGGTTCTGCAGCTCGGTATGGTGAACTTGACACCGCTTGCTGTAGGTGATAACCTTTGGGGGACTCCAAGGCTGAATGTAGCTCTGGGCAGCCTGCTGTAGTGGTTGGCAACCCTGCCCAAAACAGGGGGTTGAAACTAGATGATCATTAAGGTCCTTTTCAACCCAGCCATTCTATGATTCTATGACTTTGAACTCAAAACAAAAAGTTATCACAGTACCCCCAGTTATAGAGGGCTTTACTGAGTGATCAGCTATCCAAAAATCTGTTTCTGACATGCTTATGTATTCACCATGAGGCAATAATGATGTCGTCTTATCATGGCATGTGTGTAAAAGTGAGGTGTAGAATTATCACTCACTTAAAAGAAATATATGTAGGAGAGATGGTGTATTAGTTGTTCCTGAGTGTACGAGGGGCACCAAAGAGTCTCAGATTATTCTTTGTCAAGAACAGGTGAGACCAGGGGATTAAGCTTGAAAGAAGCTTACAAGCCTACAAGCCAAAAATCTTGCAAAAAAACTATATTTGGAGAACATGTCTTTTCATGAATCTGTTCTCATTTTTGTCCAGCTTAGATCTTTGTGTTCAAATAATTGGTACTTTTAGTCAGAAAATGATTTATGTGATCTTTTCTACCCTAGTCACCAGCGAGAATTATTGTCACTACTTAAATGGGACAAGCAAATGTCCTAGGGTTTGATTCTTTACCAAAACAAAGTAGACCTGAAAGTCCAATAAAAGTACCTGCAGGTTTGACCTCCGATTTGCAGTTGTAAACATTTGCATTTAGCTTCTAGAACTTGAATGAAGACATGATTTTTTATATGAAAAAAGGGTTTGTAATTATTTACAAATTTGAAATTTTATCTGCAAGAAGAAAATTCAATACTGAAAATCTGACCCTAGAAAAATTAGTAATGAATGTTCCAGTTAGTATTTCCCAAACATCTCTCTGTTGCAGTGTTGGCCTTGCTTTTCTGAACTTGCATTTTGGATGAGGCACGTGCACAAGTTTTGCTCTAAAATGGAAATTCTGCTGTAGCACAACAGAAAAAATCAGGTCAGACATTTTTACGGGCCCTAAAAACACACAGCCATTGAGACTTCAGATACAGGAGTCATCATTCACTTAGTCCTAACTGTTGTTTTGCTTTGATTTTCTGCCATGGATGTAATAGGATCTTGCCTTCAGCCTTACATCCCTGCTCCATTTCCCCAGATAGCAAGATCCCCAGCCAAGAGCTCAGCCATAACTGCGGGAGTGTTTTGTGTCCAGATCCCCCTAAGCTGAAGAACCTTGTAGTGCGCTCACAAAATCCAACTCTTGCGATGTTTTTTACACCTCCCAAATCCTTAGTTAAGACTAGGTGCATGTACCTCATGAACACCTTGAGGAAGCTTTCTCTCCACTTTCCCTTCCCATTTTCCTTGAATTCCCTGTTAGGGTAAGTCAGTAGGAAAACTGACAGCAGCAGCAGAGTAGAGCACCAGATGACACCACTCCTCGTTTGCTCTTCCTGCAGCCAGTGCTGCTGCTGTGTCAGCTGTCCCCTGGATCCCCAGAAAATGCATGAGGGAAGCTGCAGGCACCTTCTGCTGAAATCTCTCCTTTCCTCTATGCACTGTCCCTTTTGGCAGCCCTCTGCAGGGAAGGAATTCAACCCATTAACTATTTTCTCAACATTTACATTGCAAATATTAGCTAATTAAATAACAGCACTTCTTTACCATTTACTGCATATCTCTAACAAAACTTTGCTAGCAGGATAAAATATCTCAAAGGGGCTAAGGAGTTTCATTTCCCAATCACTCATTCCATTTGGTTTTATCTATGTTTATTTTTGTTTTTCCACCTACAGATATGCAAAGCAATGAAAACAAGCTGGAAATTCACATACTTGCCTTTGGACTCTTTGATCCCTAAGACAAATGTACGGTTATTAAAACAGTTATCAGACACTTACAATCTAAGTGTTACTAATGGATTTTTTTTCCTCCTTCTCTTTTCCCCTCTTCATAATTTATGCAACATTTGCTCACAGGAGTGAAGTTCTGGCTGAGGCAGCAGTGTAAAGTAACTTACCTGAAGCAAAATAATAACAGATCTTTGGGGAGATCCCACCATGAAAGGAGCCAAGATTAAGGAAAGCAGAAGTTTAGAAAGCTGGACTGAAATGAATCCAAGCAAAACATGCATACAGCAGCTACTTCGTTCCAAAGGAGGCAGGTGGCAGGCTTACGTCCTCCTGTTCTTCAGCTACCCATTTCCTTTTGTGGTCATTTTTCATATGAGTTGCTTCCTTTTCTTGCAAGCCAGAATCTGAATATGTTCTTTCTGTACTGTGCTTGCAGTTTCTGACCCAGCTTACACATAAAATAATTCAACCGCAGCTTCCTACATTCCAAGTTTATCTTGCTTCTGCAATCACTTTCCTCTCCTCACTTTTGGATACTTCAACACCAGGAGGATGTGGGCAAATCAAAGGGAACTGAGAGAAAACAAGCTAAAGGAATTGAGAGTCTAAATGAAGTCACAATAAAATCCGGCTAAAATATGACATAAGGAATAAGATATCAGTCCAATAAAATTTTATACATTTATTTGGCATGAAGCAGTAATTAAAGATGCTATCCTAGGCTCTCAGTGTCTTAGCATGCTATAAGCAGTACAACTGAATGACAGATGTACTCAAACAATCAGTTTGGGAGTAGTTCAGTCAGCCAAGTACGTACAAAACCATCCTTCTGTTTCTCTGGTGTCTGGGAAGCACATGCTTATCTCTCTTTAAAAATCCTGTTGAGCAGGTCTTCTTCAATATGGTCAGAAGGTTACCAAAATCAGATTGTTTGAGACCACAGGAGAATGAAGTATATTGGCATTTGAATATTGCAGACATTCAACAGGGAGAATGAGTATTGAAAGTAATAAATGAACTTATAGCTGGGGCTAGATTAAAGGAAAGAAATATCTCATGAGAATACCAGAAAAACAAATCTTAATAATGAGATAATCATCAACCAAAGCTATAGTTTGTCATGAAAATATTTTAAAAAGAAAATTTTAAAATAGGAAAAATGGAATGGAATCCTGACATAAAAATATGTCAAGATTTCCTATTACTTTACAATTATTGTTTTTATTGGAACAAAGAGAAGATAGGGTGGAAAAGTACAACAGGTCAAAATGATCATGTAAATGACTACTTCTTATGCAATACAGAATAAGGTCCATAATCATAATCAAGGACAAAGTAAATGTCTTAAAAGTTGTTCTTAGTTCTAGTTCATTGATTATGGATAATAGTTGGGGCAAAAATAGCTGAGACTTATATCTTCAGACAGAGCATATATTTATATATATATATGTTCAGCTCCTAGGACAAGGAAGCAATGATGATATTGTAGCTATAGATTGTGTAAAACTTATTCATCTTTATGTTACTCAGTATACACTTCTGTAAGTTGAATAATAAAAAGATGCACCATATTTGTGAAAAACACCTTTTACTTTAGCCAAGAAAGTTCACAAGTGCATTCTTTTAGGTGCTTCTCATGGAAGCAGCTACTGAAACAATACAGGAGGCTGCTGAAGATTTCTGCCTTTCTCATCCCTATTTATCAGAAGAAATATTTTCTTTCATAATTATTTCTGTACTTGCTAGACAGTATAGTTGTATGAAACCATATTTTTCTGATCCAACATACCTGGTCATCATTCTCCCCTAATCTTTCTCCCTAGTGAAGGAACTATACAGATACACATGCATATAAAATGCACATGTCCCATCTGCTTAGTCAGTAATTTAGCATAGTTATTTAAGACCTACTTCAAGATTTTTCTTTTTTTCCAGAAAAGCACAACTATTTTCACCAGCAAAAATAAAATAAAATAAAATAAAATAAAATAAAATAAAATAAAATAAAATAAAATAAAATAAAATAAAATATATCTAATCCAGGTTGGCAATTTAAAGTTATTACTGGATTCATTAAAGCTCCAGTATCCTACCTACTGCTGAGCTGCTGACAGGACGAGATTTAGCTGAAATCAGTGGATCCAATTAGAGCCAGGGGTCCGCATATTGAGTACTTCCAGAGTACAAATTATTGGTGACATTTCTAAACAGTGATTGACAGTTGAAGCCAGCACACATTTTCTAGACTGCTTTGGAATACCATTATGAGCAGGAGTGGACTTTGCAATGTTTCTATGGTAGTAGGGAAAAAAAAAAAAAAAGGAAAAAAAAGTTTTCATGTTTTCATTTTCTCATTCATTTTTTAGCACAGATTTTTTTTTCTGGAAACACTGAACACTCACCACTCACAACATAACTTAGGATTCTCACTTGTATTAAAACTTTCCAAGGCTGTGAATTTGCAAAGGGCTGTCCTAAAGCCTGAATGTTAGATCCATGTTTGTGCAGAAGCATCTTACTAAGTGGACACTAATATCTACTTACTACCTGTTATCTACCTAACATTCTGAAAAAGAATAGTTGAGATGGTGCATGTTTATTCATTTTCTTCTTTAATACAGCTTCTCTGAAATAATATCTAAATCTAATTAAAAATAATTTTCATGTATTGTTTATTATCCCAACTGATTCCCAATTATATATCCCTACAAACCTTGTCTCCACTAGAATAAGTACAATCCAAATATATAAATAATTAATAAGACAAGTGTGCCTTTCTTATCATAGGTTGTTCATTATCAAATGACTTACAGCTCATGTTTGGTGCTGCAATCACTTTGCTTCCAGCATCATGGCTCAAGTATCAGTTCTTGTTGGTATTGCAAGAGAACAGACTTAACCATCTTGCATGTTATATGTGGTAAGATAAAGAAGCAGGCATGTATGAGAACTCAAGGTCAATTATCTCTGTACTTATTTCTGTTACTGGTAAAACAAATTGTTAAAAATTTAGGGTTGGATTATGTAATTATTTTGTGTGCAAAAGTCACATGGACATCAAAGTGAATTAGTTCAGCACAGAGAGGGACTGTAAGATCAGGCATCTAGCAAATGTTTAACATTTCAAGTGTATCTTTCTTCACAATGTTGCACTGTCAAAGTAAATGAAGCAGAGTAGTGTATATTGAAGGAAAAAAAAATCCATTTCCATCTTCCCCATATAAATAAATGCTGAAGCTTCTATGACATCAAAGAGAGCCCCCAGGAATAAAACCTAATTGGTAAAATTTTGCCCAGGATGTTGTAATAGACACCCCAAAATACATGCTTGGAAGATGAGTTTCCACTACATTCTTCATTATAGCTTCAGCTGCCTGAATTATTTATTAGAGATAACATACCCAGTGAATTTATCATATTATTTATACAATAGGAATGATCACCTGAGGCTGATAGCATTTGTTTATGTTCTCCACTGTACAGGCAAGGATTTATATAGTGGGAGCATTTGTATTTCCCATTTGTAAACCAACCAATAATATTAATGATAATAATAATCCTGTTTAATTAATTTATTACTTTAGAATAAGGTAGAGATTTTCCAAATGACAGTTAAAAACAAAGCATGAATAATTGTATATATACTCACTAAGCTTTACAATGGTTTCAGATCAATCTGCAAATAGAGTCTCATTTTGTCAGTCTAAGTCCATGAAAATCTCATTCTTTATGAGTTTAAGAAAAGAATCATTTCTAAGTCACATCAACTGTTATTATACTGTAATAGGAACTCAAGATAAGATGCTACTGCTCAAGACATAACTCAAAACCATACAGAGGGGCTCAATAAACCTGAAAATGTAATTCTGCTGTCAATTGTTTGCCCCAAGGGAAGTTGTGTCCTTCACCAACAAGAGAGCTCTAGGAATCTCTGTCAGTCATGCACTGGAGTCCTGATCCTCTGTCAGTCCTGTGGTACAGCAAGAAATGGTTGCAGACAATTGAGTTGGTTTACTCCTAAAACACATTGCGGTTATAATCCTAAAGCATCCTCTGCATTCCAACAGAGTCTTTGTGGGTCAGCCAGACCACTGATGCTATCAGCAATGCTGTATCAGCAGTATTGATCAGGGCTCCAAGACAAGGAAGGAAATTATCTCCATGTTTAGCTAACACCTAGGTTCACCATCCTTTTCTCTGGCTTGGTCCCTCTGGCCTATTGGGTTTCATAAAATGGTGTGTTCTTGCCACACATTAGCTTCAATGTCCCCTCCATGATGCTTTCTGTTACACACTTCAGTTACAGCAGATAATGCCCTTGTTTTTGTCTTTAAGGTTTTTTTTTTGCAAAACTGTCCGATTCCAAGTTTTCTCCTTCAACATGGAATTATTTCCTTCCTTATTCCCTTAAACACCCTCACGTTCACACATTCCTGGCTTGCAGACCCTGGCTACAAAGATCTCTCACATGATACTTTACTGTAATCTGCTGTACGCAAATACCCTGAGAGAGAACAGGAGGCCACCAGGATCTGCTTGCTCAACATCCACCGTTCCATCTGGGACACATAAAACTCCTGAACAGTATGTTTTGTTGCCTAAAGATACTTTCAGTCTTCCTAGTCTTCCTAACTATAGCTGTGCTACTGAGTAAACAAGTGCCTCATTGCCAAAAATCCCAGCCAAAAATAACTATCCCATATACTCTTGGTTGAGCTTGGGCTGAACAGTGGCCTGAGAAGGCCACACTCTACAACATCTGACCATTGCTGCAGATTTCAGATAATATGTCTGTTTAGTTATACGCTCCCCTTCTCAAATCCCTCTAAGACATGGAGGTCTAAAACATATCTGTTGTCACAAAACTCAATGCCTTTGGGTTTGGTTATGCACCATGAATTATGGCTAAACAATTACTAACTCTAAGGAGAAATAGCTGCCAAGCTGTCCATAGGAAAAGAATACTTTCCTATAAATAGCTCCTTTCTCATATTTTGTCGCATTAGGATGGTTGCACAACAAAATCTCACTGCAGAGCTGTGCTCCAGGCAGTTTGGTTGAACTGACTGTGCAAACTGCCTCCAGCGAACTCCTGCAGCCTCTGCCCCTTCTTCTCCCAGGAACCATCCATGTTCAGCTGGGCAGACAGTGCTTTTTCTTGTTGGCTCATTCTTGTACCCAGAAGACAAAAGTAAAAAGGAAGGCAATCTTTGCTGGATCCCTCCCTTCACTTAACACCATCCCAACCCACTGTTTTTATTTTAACAGCACTTTCATGCTTCTGATTGAGGCAACAGAACCAGCTGCTAGACCTTTCTCATTCCTCTGGAGGCCTCTGCACCAAGGCTACACATGTACAGAAATATAATTCTATTCTAGCATAGGATTCAGGTCCAGGGGACTAAAAAGATGTTCTCTTTCTCAAGCCTCCCTAAGATCTCAGAAACAATGGGCCAATCTTCATCTTTTAGATCCTCTTTCTCTCAACCAATATGAAAGGTCATCTTTCCAGCACACAAACAGGAAAGCACATTCAGATCTAAGTCTCTGCATACACTGTAGAGACACTGTTACTGCTCCCGTGGTCCTTTCCTGCAGTCTTTTGAGATCAGATATGAGCTCATGCTGTCTGCACTCCAAGACAGCTGCTGCTGCTACTGTCTTTTTTACAGCAGAATGTATTTGTTTGGCTTCAGCACTGGACTGTCCACATCCTCAAAGCTTATAGTCACGTTGGAGCAAAAGCAGAGCTTATTCACATAGACTTAGAAAAGATATTTTGGAAATATCCTTCTGTTCTACTCATTCTCCCATGTTGTTTTCCTCTGTCTTTATTTTTTTCCTGACAGTTTCGTAACCTTCAATTGGGAAACCTCCCGAGTTCTGAGACCCTGATTCCAAGTCCACCGTTTTTCCGAGACACTGTACAAATCCATGCCACGGTAAATAGGTTTTTGAAAGTCCAAAGACTTTCTGCATCTCCTCACTCAAGGTAAGATATAAGAAATAAAACCCACTACCCACTGGAACGGGACCAGTGTTGAATATTTCAGAGCATTTCAGCAACAATAGGCTCAGTGTACTCCTGGAACATTCTTCCTTTCTTTTAAAGAAAAGCAGGAAACTAACCCTAAGAAATTATAGTCCCTATTTAGAAGTCTGTCAAATCCTCAGTTTCTGCCATTCCCAGAAGTCTGAGATTCCTGCACCTTTAATTGTGCCTATATATGTTCTTCTCCCTTTCAGATTTTTTCTTTATCTGTTAATCCACATATATACTCCTAGTATGCATGGTGGGTATGGTCCCTTCATATCTTAACCCCATACTCTTTCTAGACATGTAAAGGACACTTTTTTGACCACCCAGGGCTTGAAAGGCCCTTGCAGGGTGCTTTGAGTCCTCTAGTTTAGGAAAGAGGAAGGCTCTGAAAACAGGGAATTAAGCCTTTCCTCATTTTTCTCTGCTTATGAGTATGGCCACTTCTTGTGAATATTATTTCTTATATACCCTCCTATTTAGAAGGTGCTCAATTTACTTGGGCATTTATTGATCTTCCTTTTTAGATGTGGGATGGAATTCTCTCCAGTCATTGCTTACACATTTAACTTCACTATTCATGCATAACCAGTCTGTTAAGAGACATTTCATATCAGGGAGCTCACCACTGCCTAAAAGGGGAGGTCATGCTTGTCTTACTCTTACACTATCACTGGCATTCAACCGTCTCTTGTAAGCACTGACATAACTCACTAACTCACCAGTAAATGAAGTTGGCCAAAGGACATCAATAGTTTTGTGCAGGCTTAGTGAGCTAAATCATCTGAGTGAAGAACCAAATGGGTGCCAGAACTGGTGCAAACTAGGGAGGAGGAAGGGCACAGGGCACAGGTAAACCGCCCAACACCACAAGGCTCAGGAGTCAGAAGCAGAGAGAACAGATGAGAGGGCAGGGAAATAACTGCCCCTTTGCAGCAGCAGGAAGCAATTGGATCAGTTCCGTTGTCTTCTTATTTTCACCTCAAGATGCATTTTCAGCCTGTTCACCACAAATCCTCATCAGTTGAAGCAGTGGGAAGGCGTTGCTGAGGAAGGATACATGAAGCAAGACAAAAGCAATATCCCTACAACCTAACCATGAGGTGGTCATTCAAATGACAATTGAATACTACTTCAGATGTTTGCATTGTTAGCAATTTTTTGGGTGCCATGATATAGGAAAAATATAAAACCTTTAGACTGATTTCAAAGAAGAGCAACAAAGGTGGTGGAGGGTCTAGAGGGGAAGGTGTGTTAGAAGTGGCTGAGAGCCCTGGGTTTGTTCAGCCCAGAGCAGAGCAGGCTGAGGGGAGGCCTCATGGCGGCCTGCAGCTCCCTCACGAGGGGAGCAGAGGGGCAGGCGCTGAGCTCTGCTCTCTGGGGATAGTGACAGGACCTGAGGGGATGGCATGGAGCTGGGACAGGGGAGGGTCAGGCTGGGTGTTAGGAAAAGGTTCTACACCCAGAGGGTGGTCGGGCACTGGGACAGGTTACCCAGGGCAGTGGTCATGGCACTGGGCCTGCCGAAGTTCAAGTGTTTGGACAACGCTTTCAGACACAGGGTCTGAGTTTTGGGTAGTTCTGTGTTAAGCCAGGAGTGGGATTTGATGATCCTCGTGGGTCCCTTCCAACCCAGGATATTGTATGATTCCAATTTCTCTGTTCATTAAAGCATTTAAATGAAAGTTCATATTATGGAAGAGTGAGTGAAATTTGATTTTCTTGACAAGGGGTCTGATTTCCTATTATTTAGAGATAGGTGGATTTACACACCCATTCAGGCAGTTATAGTGGTGCGGTAATTATGCCATGTGGCATGGGATGACCAGTCCTGTACCACAAGCAACCAGTAGATAGTTTTCACAGTAGAATATTTAACTTCATTGGAAAAGACTTCTGAATAATGAGCACATTCATGGAATCCAGAATCAGAGTCACTGAATTCTGGAGAGTAACATAATATTCACCAAAATAGTTGGGATGTCCTGCAAAAATACTGTCAGCTGCAAAATCTCCACTGCTTTTTGCGCATAGGCTGCTACAGAAAATAATGAGGGCTTCAATCATTTCCTTGTCTCAAAACTGTAATTTATGTTGATAGGTAGGAGGGGATTAATGGAAAGCATGAATTATCTTTTCACTACAATACTGCTTCCAAAATGTGTATTTTTAGCATTCTAAGACAGACTGCACAAATATGAAAGTCTTTGAAACTATGTTGATTATCAACTGCTAAAATAACCCATAAAACTTAACACTACAAAACCGATCTGTTAAAAATATCCACAGGTGAACGTAAGATTTCTGAATATTTGCTTACTCTTTCCAACATCTCTTTTTTCTTTTGCCCTTAAAGAAATTCAGATTAATCATAAAAATGAGGACATTCCTAATAGGATTTTTACTGAAAAGTTACAAGGTTTAATTTGTGTGAAAGTACTGACAAGTTTATTCATTTTGTAGGAGTGTGGAATTTGCCTCACGTAACACTCAGGACTTAGCTACAGCTTTGATAGAAATGTTATTTGGTAATTATCTGCTCTTCCCTCAGGGACAAAGTAATTAATTCTGTTCTGCAGTTCACAGCGTATTCTGTTTTTACACACATATGAAGGATGAATTCTGGAAGATTATGATCAATAGTTACTGTATTGACAACCAATAACTCATCATCCTGGCAGCTGTATCATGACTTTCAAAGAAAACTCAGTAATGCAGAAGTCTAACTTCACTTCTTAACCTTGTTGTTTGCCTCTTGGAAGGGAAGAAAAAAAAATTAAAGGAAAATAAATACTTAAAAATTAACTTTCATCAAAGAAGTAGATGTCATTTTTGAGAAATAAAATGATCCACAGAAGTTATCTTTGTGACATAACTCAGAGCTAAAATATAACCCATGTGTTTTTCCCTATTTCTTGATTCTTTGTTCCTTTCTTTCAGAGTAGAGAATAAAATAAATTTGAGATAAAACACAAATTTCAGCAATAAATTGTAGGCATTGGTAAGGAGCTGAACCTCTCCCTAAGGTATAGTTTAGGACGTAGTTTTTTTATATTTTTTTTCATTACAGAGAAACTCTGTAAGTCTGGAGTTAAGATGTTCACCATAGCTCATTCAATCACCATGTGGTGTGTTTCCTAATTTATTTTCAAAGAATACATGCAGAAGAAATACATGGCAACTGATAGAAACTCAAATACAGAGGTGCTGGAAATGCTATTTTTGTGAAGCAGAAAACAGAGGAGAAATGATCCAATCATTCTGAACTCAAATACTACTCAGTGGAAGTCACTGCTCCCATAAAAACTGATTGCAGTAATTGTTTTTCCAGCTCTTTTTGCCCGCAGCAAGGGAAGTGCTAGTTTAGTAGGGCTACAGGAGAGAGCTCTCAGCACCGGAGATCCTCACATGAGATCTAAACACATCTCACAACAGAGCCCTGGAAGCTCTGCCTCATTCTCCATCCCAGATAACGTTGCTGGAGCAAACCATTTAGGCCAGAGGAGTTAGAATTATTATTTTCTCTAAGAATATGTTGTGAACAAAATCTCCAGGTGTAGATGCAAAAAATACAGCATAGACATCCTTTTTTTCAGTCTAACCTATCTCTTGGGGGACCCAGTATAAGTTTTGTCATAAAAAGCATTCCTGTATAGCCTACTGTACCTTCTAGGGAAGCTTGTTTCTGTTGCATGTAAGGTACTTTCTACTATTTACATGGCTGTAGTTTCTTGGGGTTGTGGTTTACCATTTGCAAAATAATTATAACAGCATTTTTCACCCAACAGAAAGATAGTGTAAATAAATGTGTTAAAGATATCAAAGAATGGAGATATAGGAACACAAATACCAATAGTGTGGCTAGGAACCAGGGACTTAATGCCTTAAGTTTGTCACCGTCCAAAAAAATGCAGCCAGCTCTGAAACAACTGAAATTCTCATTTATTCCATCAGCAACTAAGGGACTTGGCAGGAGCCACTTAATTGGTGCTGGCCTTAGTTTTAAAAAAGCTCTTGGACTTAATCTGTCTATAAGCCAACAATTAGATGTTTTACAGGAAACTATTCCATTGACAAAAATTAAGTTTAGGAAGGAGTCAGAAGACTGGAACTGGCTGCACTTCACAACAGTGCTAGTAATAAATCTTGACAGTAAAAGGGAATGAAATACTTAAGCCAGAAAAATGAAATCACTAAAAATAAAACTACAGGCAAATTACATTGGTCTCTCAGATCTCATTCGAATATCTGACTGGAAAAAAATCTTGCCATGATAACTGTAGCATCCCAAGAGATCTAAGTCTGCCTTCACCCATACAACGCTGCCAATCAAGAAGACAAATAATGAGTGATGTTCCTTTCCTCTTTATGTGTGCTTCAGTTTGTGGCCAAGATAAAAAACAAAGTGGATAGGAAAACAGTAGTTATGTCCAACAAAGATGCCCCTTTAGGATTCCTTCCAGACTCAGAGCCAGATTTGGCAAAAAAAAAACCTACACACCATCAAACATACAGAGGAAAAAAAAAAAAAAAAAAAAAAAAAAAAACACTTTCCAACTCCAAACCACAGAATGCTTATCAGAATGCTTATTTTTTTTTCTTTGCAAAAAGCAAAGACTGGCTCTGGGAGCAGAAACACCCACCTTTGACTCAGACAGACAGGGATTCGGGACATGAGTACTCCCTGTACTCATCACACAAGTCATTAGCCCCTTTTGGCAAAAGAAGCCATATCCATTCACCATGGATGGGGAAAAAAAAATTTATGCCCATCAATAGGAGAAACAGTGGAGCACCCATTAGCAGTTCTGCCCTTTAACTTTCCTGAGTCTTCCACATAAGGTCTTTCTTTCATCTGAGAGTGAAACATGCAGATTACAATAAGACTGCAGCATGAAGCTACACAATGTCTTCTTCTCTCTGTCTTGGCCCATCTTCTCCTAAGTAAGGAATACCGTGGAGCTCCTCCAAGCTCAACCTCTCCTGCAGCATCCTGGCATGTATATTGCCCAGGATATGCACACATTGGCCCATGTGCTAGACTTTGCTATGCTGGATGCACCCCAGTTAATGCCATGGGATCTGGCACTTCTCCATGACAGAGTAGCACAAAGCAAGTGCTGCATTTGGTTCACAGAGTCAGTTCCATAGGATTAGCACAGCACTGTGCTCGGCCTCATTAACATGCCCGCCTTCACTGCTTACAAGCAGGGCTAATTACCATGGATGCAATACTGGCTGATAAAGTCAATGTCTTGCTGGTCTGGTGCTATTCTAGTTGTTACCAGTCTGGAATTATCCACAGCACACTTTCTTAGCTCTGGTGAAAGAAAATGAGAAATAATGAGGTGAAAAAGCTTCCTTTTTTTTTTTTTTTCATACTTCTGCAAAGGTTTGGGTCATTCTTGATTTCAATGCAGGGTGAAGGCTTGGGGTCAAGTTTCGTGGGGGATAACTCAGCTCTTCCTGTCCTAATTGCCCAAGTTATACTCTTCATGATTAATTCTCTCATCAGTGCTTCAAGGTCTTCAGGGATTTTGGCAAAGATGACTACATTATCAACTGATCTAATGTGGTTTAGGTGCTCTCATTTATCATGATGCCCTTTCCCTCCCTATTCAAGGTTTTTATAAACTTTTCCAAGCACGAGGTGAACTGTTCCAGTGTGACAATATCTTCTTGTCTAGTTCTATTCTTCCACTTGATCTCTTCACTTTTCTTGTCAGTGCTTAAATGTCAATGCACTATGTTGTTCACATGCTCTGGGATTCTGAGAAATCCTTCTCCAATGTTTCTCATGCTGACTGTGTCCAGGTTTTTTGTGTGTACACTGTTTCCATTATACACCTCATTAGGGGCGTGCACCTGCTCCTGTCAAAGCCAATGGCAATGTTCCCACTTACTTCAGTAAAAGCAGGTTTGGACCCAGTGGTATGCCAACTGATAAATTAACTTTCAGACAAAACTCAAAGAGGCAGGAAATTTTCCAGGAATATGCTCTGCCATTTGAACAAAGGAGGATATATCTAATTGAACTTGTCAGAAACTTTTTAGTATATAATCAATAGCTCCTTTTTTGCCCACTGCTTAAGACCTGAATGAGAATAGACTACACAAAACTGTTAATAAATAAAATAAACCATAGTCCAGTAGCTTTTTCATACAGTGAACTTTATTAATGTAGACACCATTAACACTGTAGACTACAATTGCTTATGACGTAAAGGGATGCCTGCTATTTGAAATGAATGAAAGCACATTCCTGAATGGCCAATACTGGATATTCTCCAAGTAATGCCTCTGCACTAAACTGTATTTCATCGGTATAGAAGCACAAGGTTTTGAGTTAATCATCTCCCACAAAAGAAAACAGAATAACAACAATAAAAATCATAAGAGTAGAAGGGAATAGTATAGAAAAGTATAGAAAATACTATATAAAAGTATAGAAAATAGTATAGGAAAGTATAAAATATTATTTTAGCCTCTATGGCAATTTTCAATAAGAGCATGTATTTTTTCTTTTAACCTTTTGGGGACAAGGAATGAAAAATATGGATTGAAATGCCCTTAACATTCTTCTACCATGATTACTATTTTGGTTTTCTGGAACTGTTTCTTCTGTCAGAGTTTAAATGACTTCTTAGCTGGCACTGGTTTAAAAAGAACAAAACAAAACAAGATAAGCTGCATCTTCCTATATAGTCAACATCAATCTCTCATTTCATTAACTTTGAGTTTCTTTCCCCAAACATTCAAATGAATCAAAACATATTTAAAGTTTGTTTACAAAATAGAACTTCTTTCAACTTCTTCAACTTCTTTCCGAATTTGAGTTGCTATTTTAAGTTAAACACTTCAGAAAATTGACATCTGGTCAAAATTTTCTGAAAACTGCAAAATTTTGTACTAGTTCTTGTTTGACCCACAGCTGGCTGCATTGTAAGTATTCTAATCCCAAACACAAATTGCTACTTTTGCTGGTTATGGAGCTGTAATATAGATTAATGTCCACTGAGCTATAGTTTGAGACCAAATGAATCTCCCTCATGATGTAAACCAGATTTAAGTCCTAGCCTCCAGAAACTGTTCCATTAATGAATTTCTTTCCTATCCCTTCATCACAAATAACGAACCCAGTCTGACAATCTTTAATCAAATTCTCATGGAGCTCATTAAAGACATTGGAAGTTTCTCTGAGTGAACTGTAGCATCAAATATATTCTTTATATCACTGCTACTGTAGCAAGTTTTATAAATCCGCCTGTAACTCTCTGTATTAATGATACATTAAGCTGAACTGATTACATGTGTGTGGCCATGTTGCTCATAGCCTACCATAAACAATGAAAAATGACATGTAAACCTGAAAGAAACTGTGCTTGGTGTCCAGCAAGTATCAGATAAGGCAGAACCATTTTACTCCTTGCCATGGTTGCACAACTGCCTGGTTTTCTTCTGCCAAGAACCCTTTTTCTCCTGCTCTTTTGTGCTGATAAAGTCTTATGGAAGAGCAATTGCAATGACTGCATGTCACCTCCCTTTTCTATGTGCTATCCTGCTCCATAGTATTTATTATGGAGTAGTCACTCTGAATCATAGAATCATTAAGGTTGTCAAAGATCTTCAAGATCATCTGGTCCAACCATCCCCCTACTATCAATGTCATCCTATAAACCATGTCCCTAAGCACCACATCCAACCTTTCCTTAAAAACGCTCAGGTATGGAGACTTCACCACTTCCCTGGGCAACCAGTTCCAATGCCTGACTGCTCTTTCTGGGAGGAAATATGATTCAGTTATCAATTGCACAGGTGAGGAAGTCTGAATCTCTGTGTTAGCGATTTGAAGGGATCTCCATTTGCCATGGAGAATAAGAAACAGATCTTCATGCCCTCTCCTGCTGATACTTTTCCTTAATGAGTTGATCAGTGCTTTGGCACTGTGCAAGCTTGCAGAAGAGATCAAGCCAGCTTCCCTATGTTGATTTTCATAACAAAAATCACCGATGTCTCCTTTCTTTTAATAACAAATACCTGTGAGACATTAAAAACACAAACCTGAAAGTACCATGAATTGCCTCTATAATGCTCTTCACTATAAGATTAGTTTTCATACGAGGTTATTGTACTTTGACTATCAGATACACTGATCTTCCCAAGTAACGCAGTCAATTTTACTGTGCACTTCAAATACACTGATTCCTTGGCTCCTGAGAACAGACTAATTGAGAGGGTGTGCTGTATTACAGAATACGATTTGCCTAAAAAGATTACCATCTAGCTCATTAATTTTACATTACCATACCATGCTTCTATTGACTTTATCACAATGCTTTCTACAGCTACTTACTGCAATAGCAAAAATGCACAGAGATTGCATAGCCATTAAGGTGATGAAAAGATTTGTAGAGATGCTATTACTTATTTATGTCATACCAGTGTCTCCTGCTTTTGGTCAATATTGACACCCACTGTGCCAACCCAGAAAATGCATTCCCTGTCCTGAAAAACTTGGAGTCTAATTACTCCTAGAAGCAGCACAAGTATGACACAAAGAAATAGAAAGAAGGAAAAAACAGTAGTTATGACTTGCATTTCAATTAGCCAAATACTTACACAACTGGAGACCTTATGTGCATTTTCTAAGCACGCACTATAGGATAATTATGTTAAAAGTTGATAAGCAATGGAAGTGAGCAACAGCAGGGTGGAAGTAAATGACAAGAGGAGATGATTGAACCATTGAGGGCTTTCATCCCAAAGAGACAACTTGGGATGGTATTTGAGAGAAATTAATCCAAATGAATCAGATAGAAGCTAATATCATCAGTAAAACCAATGCTGCAGTGTTAGCACAATTAAGTATAATACTTTTTGAATGAAAATGACAATATTACAGTAATTTGTGGAGTGAAATACATGGATTGAGTATAAGACACTGTATTTGAGCACCAGTATGCTGAGAGATGCTCTGGGAGTAACGAAGAAGGAGATTTTATCAGCAGAGGTTTGAAACAGTCAGAAGAGACCCAGGTCCCTTTTGGCCAAAAGCCAAAGCTTACATGGTCTAAAAGAAGCATTTCCAGTTTATGAGAATTTCAGAAATTCTGAGAAAAAATGACCTTTGGTTTCAGAATGAAAGGATTAGTAGAAAGAAGAAATTTCATTTGAAAATGAAGTTTAGTGAGATTCTGTTTGAAAGAATCAAAATATTTCATTCGATTGATACAAGCACAAGCTGTGAGGTACCAGAAATGGCTCCTTTGAATGGGGGAAGTTAAGAGTGCTGGAAATTTACAGCTGAGTTTGGAAAACTCTCCGCTTTGTCACAGCAATGGGTCTGAAGCCCTGAGATTGCTGGCTCAGAAAAGGACATCCAGGGATGCTAGATACAGTGTTACAAAGCCAGAAGCTGAATAACAAGGCTGAAGTCCTTAGGGCTTCTAGGCTCTTTACTGCAGAGGCAGGAGACTAAAGCAGTGAGATTTGCCTTTCCCTGCTCACCATATTAAATCTGCACAAAAATTGTGCAAACTCTCCCCATTAGTCTCATTTTCATCTTTTCCCTCTGGCTGCAATAATATCAGAAGATCCCATAGGCAACGCAATGTCTCTGAGCTTGGTTGTTGACTGTCAGTCTAGCATGGGAGAGCATCACTAATGATGAGGTGATGCTTCTTGGCATCATGGGCTCCTTGAGTCCCCACTCCATGTTAAAAGACGCTGCAGACTGAAGAATATCGGTTGAAAAGGAAGATGAACCCAAAAACTTCAGATCCCACCTGCAAAACTGATCCAGAGCTCCCTTGGCTCATGCATATATGGCAGGGAAACTGCAGACCTGCAGAAAATTTAGCCTGAAGGTTTCTCAGAATGGCAGATACTACACAATGCACTTGCTTTGAAGCCCCTAAAAGTCCATAAAATGAACTAGCAGGAACTCAGTGTTGCTGTCAGAAACCCACCTGTGTGTCTGTTGTAGTTCATCAAAAACAACATACTTCCAGAAAATAATCTGGATTTTATAATAGAACACAGCAGGAAATACCCAATACCCTTAAACAAGAGTGTCAAGCAGGGAAGATAACAGACAAGGAAAAATTAGACCACTTAATCAGGTTTTCCCTCTGTCCAGACATAAACAATAAAAATATAGTGAAATAACCCATAAAGAATAAACAGCAAGAATATACATGTATTTCAAGCTAATATTCATCATTTACTTGTTTTTGTACTCACAGGGGGAAAAAAAAAAAAAAAAAAAAAAAAAAGCATTCTATCAAAAATTCTTCTTGCAGTACAGTCAGGGGTGTTTTACAGCCATAGTATCTGATATTTATTTTTCCCTCACTAGTGCTGTCTTTGCTCAGAAAAGATGCAGCTGTGGTGATGCTCCTAAAGACATTAGTCTCTCTGTCTCACAGACATGGTTTCAATTAAGTTTAATTACAGCCCCTGTAGTTTCAGACCAAAGTCTGTTTCACACCACGTGCAGTTTGTATTGCAGGATAGCTGAAATCTGGAAGTTCTACAGCAAGAATAGACAAACTGCTGCCACCCCAATAGTATTATTTGCAAATATAATGGGATGAATTGGAAGTTTTGTTTTGCTTTGTTTTGTTTTTTTTTTTTAATACATTAGTTGAGGTTTACTCAGTGCTCCAGTGCTGCAACCTGTAAGCAAGGAAAGGAATGGAATGAGTAAAAGATGAAAGCAGCTCTCCTGAGGCAGATTTTTGCCATGAATCTCACTGTCTCTGGTGCTTTTTCAGAAATCCCAGCTCCTGCTGTCAATTGATTATAAAGACCAGATTCACTTTTTCTTAAAAAAAAAAAAAAAAAAAAAAAAAAAAAAAAAAAAAAAAGGAAAAGAAAAAGAAAAGAAAAAAAAGTTATTAGTGCTGGCAAGTACAGAGAAAATCATAAAAACATGAGGGAAGTTTTTCTGCAGGTCTCTAGAAGGAGGCAAGGAACAAGAGTTTAGCAGTTATTTGTCTGAAATCATGATTTTAAGCAAAACTCAAGGGTTTGGAAGGCCTTTGGACCATAAATAGACATCTGCAAAGAACAAAATAAAGAATAAATTTAATGCCTAAAAGAGTTTCAGAGCAAGGAGAGTCACCCCGTTAGTGTTGAAGACAGAGGTGTTGGCACAGGTGCTGGTGCAGTCACAACAGATTGATGCACTGTTTAGCCTGGTCAGAGCTTAATTTCTGCCCAGCAACAAAGCTGAGGCAGCATTGGCTATTCTGGGTGAAGCACCAGGTTTAATCTCAGCCCAGATCTTTGTTGATCAGAAGCCAATATTTGCTTAGGTGGATGAGGGGGATGTTGTGCTTTAACTCTCTGCTCAAATAGCATATGAAAATCTGTGAAGTAAATGCAAATATATCACCTAAAGAAGCCAGAATTATGTCACCCACCATATTAGGATTTCTATTTCTTAGGCATCAAAAAAGTCATTTTCAAATTCATTGATATCATGCACAGGATCCATAAAAAGACAGACACAAAATCCAAGGGCAAAAACAACAGCATTTCCTCCCAGCAGCCTTATTCTGATTGCAGACACATGGCAGTATTGGCTGCCATGTAGAAAGCACTCATTAGCCTATTTAACCAAAATTAACTATGAAAATGTACTCTTGAGTTTTCTTCTCTTGCATTGGTAAGGTGTCTTTTAATGTAAGTGTTTTCAATCCAATTTAAGCAATTTTTCCTGTAAATTGTATCATTATTATCATTATGCTTATATCATTATGGTTAGGTCATGATTTTTCTCAGAGTTCTCAGAATACTATTTTACTTGCTAAAATGTCAGGGAAAAAATAAAAACAAAAAATAAAAACCCACCATATATCTTAGACTTACTGAGGTGCAGTAAATTAACTTGAAGAAATAAAACAGAGAGAGCATATGACTGGACAATACAGATGTAAACTGTAGCTACACATACATGTACCTACAAATGCCTTTCTTTACAGACAATTTGAATCAATATCCCAACTTCAATAGTAAGGAATTTGATTGACCTGGTCTTGATTTCACAACATGGTCCTGGTTCTGCCAAAACAGAAACAAATTTGTTTAAGTGGCATTCCAGAGCTTAAGCCACTGAATCAAAGTACATCTGTGCCTGACTTCACACACCTCTCCTCCATCTCTATAATGCAATGAATCAATTTAACTCTACTTCCATTTTTGGGAGATCTGAAATCTCTGTGTAAATCTGTATTGACCACCACATGTACATTTCAGTTGCAAATATATTTGTATTTGAATTAGGTCTTTCTGGGAAGAGAAAGCTTTTGAGTGAAACTTTCATACTCCTGCTGAAGGCAATATAGATTTTTTTTTGTTTTAGCAGAGTTGGGTTTTCATTCTTTTTCACTTTAGCAACCCCTCATTTGTCATAAAATGTTTGTGCTGGACCAAACTGGTGGTTCATTTTAGCTCAGCATCTTTTCTCTAGCAGTGTAACAAGAAGGCAAGCACAAAGTGACACTTTCCCAAGATACAATCCCAGCTTCAGCAATTTACAGCACATCTTCCCTAGCTAAAGATGATGTCTTTGAACCTATTAGGCTTCATACTATATATTTTTGTACTTATTTTCTGAACTCCATAAACTTTTAACATCTGCAATATCCGGTAGCAAGAAATTCCCCAGCTTGCTTACATGCCACATGAAGCACCTTGTCTTCTTTTATGTTGAACTTTTTGACTACTCGCTTGTAGGTATAGCTGGTCTCCTAGTTCTTGTGCTGAAAGGGATCCATTTTCACCTTCTCCATGCCTTTCATGGTTTTGTACACATTTGTCATAGCCCTTCTTGCCTATTTTTATTTCAGTCCAAAGAGTTATTTGAACTATATGCTTAGTTGCTTTTCATAGAGACTGTGTATGTGATGTCCCTATCACCTTCTCAGCTTCTGTTCCAGGTCTATTGTGTTTTTTTTTTTTTTAATGTAGGAGCTGTGACCATATTATTCAAGGTGCAGATAAATCATGAATTTATAAAGCAGTTAACATTTTCAGGTTTATTTCCTATCTCTTTCCCGGCAATTCTTAACACTTGATTCTTATCTTTTTCTTTTTTCTTTACTACTAATGATCAATAAGGTGATGTTCTCACAGAACTGTCCCATAATTTCATTCCTAATTTCCTCATCAGCTCAGAGATCATCATTTTATAAATAGATTTTTTTCTTTGTGTACTGCTTTGCATTAAAGATATTGAAAGCACGTGCCATTTTATTGACTAATAATTCAGTATCATAAGGCCCTTCTACAACACTTTATCCATGTTGGCTGTCTTTTCTACTACCCTGAATAACAGTCCCATCTACAGGCTTTATCACCCCATTCTTTACTTTCTCAATAACTGCTTATTGTTTAATCCCTACTGCTTGCAGTTTCAAGTGTTAAGTGGCATGAGTTGTGTATGATTACAACACTGATGTACATTGGGAAGGAAAGATTTAGAAGAATTATCTCACAATATTTCTATTCCTTTTATCACCTTTTCCTCTTCCCATCTGTCCTATGTTCTCCCTGTTTGCAATACTCTGCAGAGAAAAATTATATGTCATTTAAGGAAATTAGTCTCATAGCTGTTCTCTGAAAAGAACATTTGGATAATTAAAAGGTGACTTTTCTTTGTTCTGGAGCCTGCTGTAACTTAGGAGAACTCTGTTGTAACTGGGGAGAACTCTGGAAAAAAAAAAAAAAGTTTGAATGTACACGTAGGGAGAATCATCATTTTGTTCATTTAGTGTGATGTTCTGACAGAATCAAATGCAGTTTTCTTCTTACTGCCTGGTGGGCTGACATGAAATCTCTCCAAGGCCAGAACAAAGAATGCTCCAGGGACCTGACAGCACAGAGGATTTATGTAGCAGCAGACCATCATCCTATTCAGAAGCATTTAGCCAGAGTACTTTGCCTTGCTTGTACATTCAATTTCCATCAGTCAGAAATGTCAAGGGACCAGAAGGATTTAAGAACAGAGGGTAACCTTTGTTTGGGGGATGGCTAGTTCATTCACAAGATGTAGGAAGTATGAGTATGCACTTTAAAAGGCAGGAGAAATTATGCAACATTGTTTTAAAATCAGGCTAGCAACAGATTGTTGAAAGAAGTCTCTTTCAATTCTAAGAAATATGACATTCAGGACTTCTGATATTCCTAGGTCCAGTGACAATAAAATGTTCCTCTTTTGTTTTGTTCCCCAGTCTACTCTCTGAGTATTGAGCTTTAACTAAACCTTACCCAAACAAACAAACAGTGAACCTCACAGCTCAGACAATTCATGATTTGGAACTCATCTTAGCATTCATTACATGTTAAAGAAAAGAGTATATGTCCTTATTTAACTTTTATTTTATTTTATTTTATTTTATTTTATTTTATTTTATTTTATTTTATTTTATTTTATTTTATTTATCAAACTCTTTATTATTTCTCTTTGGGTTGTTTTTCTTCCAGTGAATCACATATATATATGTAATAATTCCAAAGTTTTCTGAGGAAGAAATGATGATCAATGTTTATTGTACATGAATGGAAATAGAATAAGGACATTCCCTTATTGTACAAAGCTTTAAAGTTTCATGTAAATAAGACAATATATACACATATTATAAAACCAGTTTATATTTGAAACAGTGCAATATTTTTTGCAACCACCATCTAATGTAGCTTATGACCTACTCAAGTCATATACCCACATTTTCTAAGAATAAATACCTTCACCTCAGTCACACCCACCAATTCAGTGCTGTAACTGGATCACAATTATTTCTATTACCAAAATTGAGAAAGACATCATAAGAGTTTCAGATAGATGTGCAATTTTGTCAACAACTATTCACATGTATTGTAAAACTTGTGTTTTCTACAATAATTCTTGCAAGTATTTACACATTTTCACTGGAAACAAAGGTTGCAAGTATCGGAGTTGAAAGCCTGAAATTTTTATTCATAAGCAGTTTTTGCAGCCAACACTGAGTCTGAAAATGATGCTGAGTTTGCCTTGAGAGTGGAAAATAGCAATTTAAGCAAAATCACCGACTGTCATGCACAAAAAAAAAAAAAAAAAAAAAAAAAAAGAGAGAGAGAGAGAGAGAGAGAGATGTATTTGCATGTTTGCAGTTAGAAATGTATTTGCATGAACAGACAATGAACTGAAATGAAAATTCCTGTTTTGATGTATAAGGCTTATCAAAGATTACCTAATGAAGATTATAATGATTCTCTCTTTATATTCTATATATATATATATGTTCCAAAAAATAATTTTGCTTGGTTTCTTTGCAAGTATAGTATTATTTGTTGACCACAGGGTTCAGCAGCTATTTCCTTAACATTTCAGCAGGCATCACATTCTAATTCTGTTTTCCTTCCAAAAAATGTCATTTCCAGAGTAACTTTGTTGAACATATTATTAGTTGCACAAAAAGATATTTCAGAACATGTATACGTAGAATAAACCCTCAAGCTCACCTTTCTGTTACGAAAACTCATTGTTTGTTGCAGGTGGACAGATTAGACATTTCCCTGTCTCCTTTGAGGACAAAAAAAAAAAAAAAAAAAGCTGTACCTAGCACAGGGCATTGCCATCTGTATGCATTAGAGTAAGCCAATTTAATTCTTAGGATAATAGGACTTTCAAAGCTTTCAAAGCTACAGGCAAGAAGAATATATTCCACTTTGTTTTCTTAGATCCTAGACCTCATTTTCCTCCCATCTGAAATGATTGCCTTAATGGTAAGTATTGATATTGCTATGTTTATTTCATGTTTATTTTGTGTTTTGAAACAATATTTGGATAAAAACTCTGTAAAGGAAATAATGAAAACAAGTAAGGTCATCTGACACTTTTTGAGCCTTTGGAAAACATATCGTTCTCAGAAAATCAGTTTCTGTATTAAAATTGTGGATGAGAAAATGAATGACAGAGGGGGAGAGAGAAATCAGAAGAGCTACTTTGTGTTTCATTTTGGTAGGAAAGAAACTGTATCAACCAGATGAGGTTTTTACTGTAAGGTAATTCAGATGAGTCATAATGTTGATTCTTATACCAAACGCATCAGAGTGTCTGTGAGATAGAAAGTTCAGACCTATAGTTGAGAGAATTATTTATCAGTCTGAGTTGAAAAAGACATCATTCATTTAACAGAAATTAGAAGTAGCTGCCTTGGCAGACTTTGCCTGTGGAATTACAAGAGGATGGGCAAGAATTCTTATAATGCTGAAGAAGTCTGTTTACTGACTTGAGCAGACTTTGAAGGGAATCTCTTTGCATTCTACTTGCAGTGCTCTGTGCACAGAGTTATCCTTATCTTTAAATGAACAAATGCTGAAAATCTTCTACCCTACCAGCCTGTCTCAGCAGAGCAGGATAAATGTGCTCAGCTGAACGCACGGTTAACTCTCTTCACTAGAATTTTACATGTTGACCATATTTTCATCTTTATTTTTAATGATTTGTTTCAGTTTGAAATTCCAGTAGGCTTAAGAATTTCTTTGTAGTCTCACTTTGTGAATGTTGCTACTTTTATTCTCCTTGAAAATGTTATTCAGAAAAGAGCTATAAAAGAACTATATATCCTAGGCAAAGTGCACAGTTTCATTTTATAGTGTTCATGGCAGAATATATATATATATATATATATATATATATTTGTACTTAATATTTCAGCCAGGCCTCTATTATAATTCATTGTTTTCCCTCATTCATATGTTTTTTTGGAAAAATTGTCCTGTGGACTTGATAATCTCTATGCTTCCATTAAAACATTTTTTCTTAAGGAAAAATCCTTTCTTCTCTTTTAAATTATGTGTGTTTTTTTCCAGTTTTAACCTAACTTAAGCTACTACTGGTGAAGCAATAAAAGAATAACAGCAAATCCAAAGACTTCTAATTTTGACATAATGCTAATCATGGGGAAAATAAGTCTTTAAATCCAAATTGAAGAAAAATATTTGAAAATAGCATGTAAATAGCTTAAAAAATCAGATCTTATATGAATAATGCTAGATAAGGATCAGTGTGTTAGTCTTATCTATAATACAGTTTCCAGCAGCTATAACCTATTTCAATGCCTCCTCTCTTCTACCAACAGGTTCCAAGATCAGGTCAGGAGCCTACAAAAGATTTTTGTGAGGATGCTTCACATCTGGACATTAGGTATAATAGCCCATCCATCTTACCTTGTTGTTGCTGTTAGTCACTGCAGCATTTCACGCTACTAACAACTGCAAAAACAATCCTGCAACCCATAGCTTTATTTTCTCTATTTCTTTTCTTCCTTGGTTAGCTTCTCCTCTGGTGGTTCTTTGTGCATTTTAAAGAGGTGTAACTTAACCATTGAGAGAAACAAGTCCAGCTGCAGCCCTCTGGGTCAGATGTCCCTTTGTTGTCCCGTGGGCCCTCAGCACAGCTTGCAGTGATGGTAACAAATAGTCTTGCATTGCTGGTGTGCTCAGTGATGTCCCTGGGCTGCATACAACCATGGGACAGGGAAAGGACAACAGGGGCAGATAACTGTCAAGAGGAGGGTGCTAGCAAAGGAATAAATAGAATAGAAAGTAAATAAAGTAGAAAAGTGGTAGAGTAAGAACAAGAAAGACTGCGGTCTTTGCTTCATTTTATAGAAACAGGTCTCCTTCTGAAAAGAAAAAGGAAACTGGGAGATGATAAGTTAACTGAAACGAACATGAGGTTTTCATCCTAATGCATACCACCAGAGTACCTTCCAAGAACAAGGCTTGTAGCAAGTCCCTTACACTCTTGGGGGAAATGATATCTCCTCACCTTGGGGGTGCCAAAACTCTGCTCAAAATTCTGTTTGTTTGTTGTTGTCGTTGTTGTTTGTATTTGTTTTTTGTTTGTTTTGTTTTGTTTTGTTTAATTTTTTAACGGAGTGTGGAAAACAATGCAAGAGATCTAGAAGTAGAAGGAAATGTCCTTATTCTGTTAGTCCCAGCCATGCTTCTACAATGTCCCACTATGATCTGTTAACAGGGTTTGAATTCAGATTTGGAGTCCCAGCCTGCAAACTACCATTTATTCAAGTGAGACAAACTCAAGTGAGAGTTTGTCAGCAAAATCAGTAAAGAAGAAGCAAGCTAAAACCCAAAATGTCAAACAAAAATCCTGTTCTCTCACAGTCACTCAGTATTCACTTCCCTGGTCCTGACAAGATAGAGATTTCCCTATGGTAGCTCCTGGGCAACCAAGCCAACATAAGGATTTTATGTATTAAATGCAACTGCTGACAAAAAAGGCAGGACACTGATCTTGGATTTATTTTATTGTCACATATCATCTCTTCATATCCACCAGACACCTCTTCACTTGTTAGGGAGATCAGATCTTAACTGTTTATTCTGCTATTATATCCTCCCTCTGTAATTATCGTTCTTTTATTTTGATCAAATTATGTCTAAGTATATAAGTTATTTTATGGTTAGTAAATTTCACACTTAGATAATTTTGTCTAGAATCACAGGACCTAATGAAATACATGATTTTAACATAATAAAATTAATTTTATATCCTTAAACCAATGGAATCCTTCCCTCTTTGCAAGAGGTCATTTACCTGTGATTCAACCTGGCTGTCACATTTATCTTTCTGTTCAATTTGCTGTGTTAACATAAAAAAATTTCATGGTTCTATGCATAATATGCTTTCTTATGCATAGAATAGCATAAGAAAGAAAAAATCTTAGATCTTTGTTTATCATGGTTAACTTTTCGTGCAAAATTTTAAAGTACTACCAAGTATTTCTAGTGAAAAAATGTTGATATTCAGATTGTCCATGCTAATATGAAGAGATTTTAATTAAGTTAATGGACCTTCCTATCCAAAGCAACTTTATTTTTACCCACTAATCGATGGGACGCTGTCAAGGTTGTTAAGTATTAAAAATTCCGTAAATAGGCAGTTGTTCCACTTGTAAGTATTTACCTTAAATGGACACTGTCAACACTAAAAAGTCACACTTAAACTTGATCTGAGCACAGTGTGCTTTTCAATGGTGACTTTAAAGAGCTTAGGAATAATATTTTATTTTCCTTTAATTTTTGGGAGGAACCAGGGAGGAATTGGGATGCTTTCTTTCCTGGCTCTCATGATGCATCATTCAGTAAACCTTTCAAATGTCTATCTGGCAAGAGTCTAATCCTTTCTAAAACAACTTCAGACATGCTTTCAAAGGTTTTTGTGACTTAAAGATGCAGATTTTAGTGACAGTGGAATGGATGTTTTTTGAAATGCTAGGAGGTGCTTATCTAAGTTTTAGATTTCTAAATACTTTTGCAAATGGGGTCGTCAAGTGTTTAAGAACCTGTGCCACTGACAGACATTGGAACTCATAATCCTGACTCCTTTTAGTGCTTTTAAAGTTTTATTCTCCTGGAAAATTCTTTTCAATGATACATCATTGCAGTAGTGACTAAGACTTTATTCCTGGAGCTGCTTCTCTGCGCACTTACATACTGAAAACTTACATCCTGAATAAAATCAGTGAGTTAAAGTATCCCCCTAAAGATTTGATATATACTGGACATCTTTTAAGATCTATCACTTAGCTATTTCATTTAAGAAAGGTTGCACACTAGTCACAATTACAAACCAGCACTACAACCATGCACATGCCAAGGTAAAATATTATTCATGTTCCCATATCTTTATTCCATTGAAAAGTTTAGAAAATTGGATACAGTTTCAAAGATACATTTCTCTCATTCAAAGATACATGCTACTCTTGCACAAAATGTCACTTCAAGCAATTACTTTTATTTCTGTTGCACCTTATTTCTTAGATTCACAGAGAGGAATTTTGGTGTATGTTGAAGCTATTTCAAAAGAAGCTGATGCACACAGATGACAAATAATGCCAGACTCCTGTTATGTGGTCAACAGTATGGCTGAATCTGTGAGAATTTTTGACATCTATTGAATAGCATGAGATTCAAGTGGGTAATTTAGGAAGTGAATGAATGCACCAGTTATGCACTCCTGTTAAGAGTGGCTAACAGTTGCCTACACCTACCCTTTACCAAGTGATACTGTAGTTCTAGGAGACACTGTAAAAGCCTTAAATTACTTAAATTTAGGAGACAGGAAAGGAGCTCCTCTGCAGCTCCTTTTAGCAGAAGAGCTGAAATTCATATAATGCGAATTCTAGCTATACGTGCATTTTTGATGCCAACACTCACAACACCCACTTACAGATTTTCTTTTACTCACCTTTGGTATCTACTATTATGGTCTAGTCTTTGTCCCTCTATGGAGCCTTTCACTGTTTTCAGATGATATAATTGCACCAAATTTAGTGCCTATGAATAGACCACTGTTTAACAGCAAAGTCATGAAGCACATCTGGAGAACAGTGCTATGCAAACATTTTTGTTGTTGTTGTTTTGTTTTGTTTTTGTTTGTTTGTTTTTACAGTAGAGCAAACCACTTGAATACTAGGCTCAGTTGAGATTATGATCAGGTGTCTCTGGCTTACTTTGGAAGTGATCAGAGGTTTACATGTTTATTTACTCAGGACCTCCCATGTTATTCATAGTATTATTGTTGTGTTTAACTACTTGGGTAGATATATATTATTTCATACACCTCTTGCAAGGCTTAGGGTGACAACTTCGGAACACTCAGGAAAAGCCGTGAAAAGTCATGAACTAGAAATTGCAGACTGTCACTTCTCACTCTTCAAGTTGTCTGATTTTCTCTCATAATGTATAGTACTACATGATGTACTTCATAACATTTCTGCTTCTTCTGATACTAGTTTTGGTGTTTTACTAAGCAGAATCATACACACTGGTTTTTTCTACCCACCAGAGGAGAGGTTTGGGTGTATTTTAAGTGCAACTCACTTTCACAGCAAGCTTTTCACAAAGGTCTTATCATCTGCTGCCAATTCATTATGTCTTGTGAACTAGGCAATTGTTCTGTCTCATAGTTATACTTTAAAATGTACTTTTTTTTTTTTTTTTTTTTACATCAAAGGTATTACCACACTGCTTTTATTCCTAGTGACTTATTATGTCCACTTCTTCCAGACAGAGGGGCCTTATAAATGTACAGAATCATCTCTTATATTCTAGTAGTAATGTATGTTTCATTTGCCACATTGAAACAGAATTACCTCAGCCCACTTTATCAATTCTCTTTGGAGAATCAGATTTTAACTTGACGTGTTGGGTCCATTAGAGATTATAACTATTTAGAGTTAATTGTACAGGTGTGGAAGTAGAAAGGATGTGTTGGGTTATGGCAGAGAGTATCAGGGTCAGAGTTGAGGTTAAGGGAAGGAGGTTGTGGGATATTTCTTTTCCCCTTTAATAGAACAATTAACACTTAGTGTAATCAATCACTCATTTTAGAATGTCCTGCTGATAGGTCATGCACCATTACATCAGCATGAGAGAGATAGCCAATGCAAATAGGTCACTTGATGTCATCTCAATGGCATCTTACAGTAAATCTAATATGGTTTAAATGGAACAGAAGAGCACAGGGATGAACAATAGAAGAACTGCAGAAAACTTTATTAGCTAAAAAAAAAAAAAAAAAAGAATGTTTCTTAAGCGGTATAAGCAACACAGCACTGACCCTACCACTGATATCTGGGTACTGATATAGCTGGAGGTCTATAAATCTCATAATAACTATAGAAATATCTTTAAACACTAGATCTCATTTTGCAATTTGCTGTCCATGTGTTAAGAGAGGGTGTTTTTTTCCCTTTCTTAAAGAACAAAGAGACAGAAAGCCCAGCTTTATTTGTTCAGACATTACTGGATGGTGAATTTAAATGACAGTATGCACATGGAAAAGAAAAAAAAAAAAAATAAAAAAATTCGTCCTAATGGTTAAAGCATTATTGCAAAGAAAAGGAGAAAAGCCATCCGGCCCCTGTCAGGGCACAGGTATCCTGTGCATTGCTGCAGTGTAAGCAGTAAGCAAAGGTGTGGGTGTGCAGTGTATTAGATACCTAGAAGAAACTCCCTGAGTGCACTTCCTTGTTTCATAGTGTCCAGCTGTGAATGCAGGACAGTTTCTCTTTGACAGGTCACTGTTGTGGGAAAAGCAGCCTAGAGGTGGGAAACTTGACATAAGTTAATTTATTGTCAACCAGTAATAACTTCTGATCACCAATTCAAGAATTTAGAGGGAGGAGGATGCAAACAGTTTCACAAATGCTTGTATTAACAACAATCTTAACCCCTCCCTAACCTCAGATTCACTAATATTCACCTCAGGGTATGCTCTGTTAATTCCCCACAAAAACAGCATAGCCATATAGCAGGCCAAGCTGGTGTTTAACTGTTCCCTTTGCTCTACACCACAATGCTTCTGCTGATCTATTCCTTGGTGTTCCTCCTCCTGCATGGGTGACTCACAGGCCACAGTGTCTTGTGAACTTGGGGGTGTCCATCCTGCATGGGTCAGCCATGGGCTGCAATCCTTTGAGGGTGTTTCTGTTGGTTTTGGTGTTGAGTACCCCTGACCAAGAGTGTCTCCACCATTTTTTTTTCTTCCTCAAATATGTTTGAGCATATTCACCATGTGCTTCTCTGATAAGACAGAGCTTTGGCATGCAATTGATGAATTTTGCTGCAAAGTGTGGTTTCTCCATTGTTTCCATCTGCATCAGGGTAAGCTGTCCCAGGGTGATCCTCCTGGCCTCCCCAACAACTCCCCAACACAGCCCTTCTATTTACAACCTAAGCCATGGGTCCAGTCAACTCCATTTCAGTGGGCTGAAAAGCAATGAAATCACATTTTTCCCACTATGGTATTACTTGCCTATGGGCATAGGTTTTCAGCTGATATAAGTACATGCTTATAACAGATGTGTAAAAGTAACAAGACTGTTCTGTGATTCTGTGATTCTTCTGTAAAGACTTCCAATAGCTGATAAACAACCTAACCAGCTTAATTTGAAGTGTGCATTAGTCACAACTCTAAAGTTAAGCTTCAGAAAGAGATCACACAGGATGGCATATTTTTCTGTAATTTTTTTTCTCCATTGCCTTCATGTGGAGGAATGTGTTTGTCACCTGCACCATTTGCATGCCTGTTTTGAAAACATTTGTAGTTGAAATGCTCAAATCTTGAAATTCTACTCCACATATATATGGAAAACATATATATTGAACTAAAACCCCAACCCCAGCATTTAATCCAGAATGAAATAAGGATCTTTTGAGCTTTCCAGGGAGATGAAAACCTTGTCTTGCTTTCCTGTTATGGCAGCTCCTGACCCCCAAGTCTCCTCAGACTGTTCCAGAAATCATGCAGGAGCATCAAACACCTCTGAGATTCTATGTTGACTCCCAGCTCAGCTAGTCTCTTCATACAGATCTGATAGGTCTTGAGATTTTCAAGCCCCTGCTCTGTAGCAGGTGCGCTGGAATATCCAACGTGAGCATAGTGCAAGGCAGGACCCAAACATTTGGACTGAAGTGGGGAAATGGAGGGTGCAAACAATCTGTCAGGGATCTAACAGAGCCCTCTAAACTACACTGTAGCCAGGATATTTCCAGAAAACATTTTGGTGCTTCAAGTCATCCTTGCTCATAAGAGTTGGGAAGCCTTTAGGGAAATACATTTTTCCCATTCATCTGTGGGAAAAAGGACAAGTTGCACATACAGTTTTCCTTCCTTTGATGTGTCAATCTTGAAATCCACTCAGAGGTTGAATTGGTTCCTCTCTCTTCATTTATTATCATCTTCTGAAGAACACTTTTAATAACAACAGGCTATCTGCAGTGTCTCTGATTTAAGTAGCAACTATTGATTCACTAGTTAGAACTTCCGTGCTTTATGAATTGTTCTCTAGAGGTGATGAAATGGAGAAATCAATGCTTCAATTTGCTTTTATATTCCAACCCCTAATGTAAGTTAAACTTTTTCTAAGCAACCTCCAGAAAGTGAAAGAATGTTTTAAAGTACCAACAGACTTTATGGGTGTGGAAAGAAAAAGCATATCATCAGATATTCACTTGATCAAAGGTGGTAACCATGACAAAAAATTAATAGTGATAAAATGATAAAGACTTCTAGACAACTGGAGTTCTTTATTGAAAAAACAGAACATGTCATCACCTGAAATAATTCTAAAATCATTTTTAAAATGCTCAAAACCAAATGGCTTGAATGAATGGGGAAGTACTCTTATTATCGTGGATGACCTAAATCACCAAGGCACTACCTTCACTCCTTGATTGTTATTATTGCCATGGCAATGATGGTTTACTCTAAATTGTGGTTTAAGTTTTATGCAGGGGGAATAAAGTATGAATTTACACAGATTTGTAGTAAAAATACAGTGGAAAGTCATGATCTTTATGCAGAGAAGCTGCCATTATTTGAGTCACGACTACATTTTCTAGGACCGAGAGTAGTACTTCGTGATAATTCCCTTACCTTATCAAAGCAGAAAACCTCTTTGCACCAAGAATGAGGTACAGGATAGGTTAATCTTAACGGCTCATACTGATAGATTACGTGCACGTGTTTTGCCCATGCATCAGTTCTGAATGCATACGAGCAGCTATACACTATTAATTTTGTACAATTTACTACAGAGTAGGTACTGCATATGTTCAATACATTAAAAAAAAAAAAAAAAAAAAAGTGTCATGCATGGTGTTCCGTCAGAAATGAAAACAATGCACTTTGAGGTTTCTACAGTGTGCCAAGAATGTTTAGAATAAATGGACCTTCAATCTTTTGAAATACAGTTTCTGCTAAAATCGGAGGCATGCATGAATAATGGCCATACCAGGTAGAAGAAAATGATTACTAAACTATGCCTAGTTTTATAGTAGCCATAAAGTAATGATCATTTCTTCATTTCTGAAGAAAAAATGTTGGGAAGGAGGGTAGTATGTACACAGCCACTATTTCAGCAGATGGGGCATATTACATTCATGGGTTAGATCTTATACTAACGTAAAAAAGTGTCTCCATCAGCTTTAAATAGCAAAGTTCCACATCTTTGTAAGGTGTTGTTTTCCCTGAAAGATCAATATTTTAATCAACTGTTCATTATTGTGATGATTACTATGAAAAAATAAATTGCCAGGTCTTGCTTAAATGAACACAACTTCTATTTATATCTATGCTTATTATAAGGGGTGTAAATGTTGGATATTCTAATGAGGTAGCAGGACTCTAGAAATCTTTGTCATTAATCAAAAACTTAGCAAGCTACCAAAATGAGATTTACAAATAAAAGTTTGAACAATAGTAATGAACAGGAATTCTTAAAAAGTAAAATGAAATAAATACTGAAACAAACAAACAAAAAATGAAAAGCATTTTTTCTCTTCTGACAATCCACTTCAAAACTCACAATTACAGTTACAGCTCTGCCATCACAAAAAAAAAAAAAAAAAAAAAAAAAAAAAAAAAAAAAACATAGCTGAAAAAACAAACAAACAAACAAACAAAAAATGAGGGAGGGATGTTTTCTTTATAGCTGAAATTAAATGGTAAATCTGTGGGTTACCGTATTCTCAGACCTGGGCCCAAGCTCAGCTTCCTGACATGGACTTTTGATATCATCTTGAGAGATGTGGGTCTGTATTCATGTCTCCCACTTCAGACACTGTATTTTAGTGTAGAACAGTTAAAAAATTCTGGTTTCACAAGGAATATGAAGATGCTGAGGGAAATTCCCCAAGGTAGGAAAAGCCTAATTTTCTCATGTGACCTCTTCGAGAAACGGATGGACCTTCAAAGAACAATCTGTCTTCATTAGCAACCAGGAAGACCCAATGTCAAGCAGGAGATCTGCCTAAAGCCAACAAAAAAGCTGGACACCAGCAGGTGCCTGACCAAGGACTTATTTTCTCAAGTATTCCAAGCCATACATCTGTCCATAAGAGATTCAAAACATTGTGTTTATTTTAATGTAGATATTTTTGAGGTTACAGGAAGGAAAGGTTTCTAGTTCTTTTTGTACCACGTCCTAGAGCTAGAATGTCCAGCCTATGGCTCATGGTTTAATTTGGTCCATCAAGAATATTCCATTCATTAAAAGCCCATCTAATGACACTTTTTTTTTTTTTTTTTTTTTTTTCCAGAAGAACTTCATGATATACTTGAGATCTTAATTATCTCAGCTTTCTTTATGCTACCTTTTGGTCAAAGACCCCTATTGCCCCTCCAAATCACTCCCATTTGCTGATAATGTAACGTAAAATTCATGAAGATAGAAATACTATGGACCCAAGATGACTGAAGCTGTAACTAAATAAGATGGTTCTGGGAAACAAGCTGAGTCCTGGTTTCTGGTCCATTTTAGACAAAGACATTTTTATCCAGTGATACGTGGAGAAGTAGGCAGTAAAGATGCGTCCCAAGCTGAGGTTTCCTCCCCTGTGTAGGGGCCCTACGGCACTGGTGTAACGGAATGCACTACTTATCTCCTTACACTTGCTTTATCTCTGATCCAATTAATCTTATACTACTGGTGCCATGACAGCCAGATTCAACAGGGGAAGCAAGCAGACCCTCAATAGACCCACCTCCAGTATGATGGCACATTCCCCTGGGGTGGAGTCAGATACTCTCTGAATGGTGAAGGTTTACCACGAGATCCCCACTGCCCTGTGGGAGTGCTCTGGCATTGGTCAGCTTTGGGCTGTGCCCAGCAGAATATGCTCTAGTTTGGTAAAGATTAAGGACAATCTTTTGGGTCACAGAAACTGCGGAAACAAGCTCTCCTCATGCTCACGAGAGCCGACCACTCAAGCCATTCTGGGAAATGATTTATTATTCAAAAGGGAACAACATAAATCCAATATGAGCCATTTTTAAGGTCACTCTTCTCATTCAAACCCTCTGCAGACTTCAGTGTTGCTTAGGCATGGCACTTCACTTCTCTTGCCAGGGCTTATGATCATGTGTAGAAATATCTGCCAAGGTACCCTAGAATATTTTTGCTCCAAAGTAAAGATATTTAGTGACCTCAGGCACTTTCAGACTTTAGGCAGAGTGTTAGAGAGCAGACTTATTTGTTATCTTGAGATTTCATTTGAGCTGTTCTCACAGAGTTGTCTAGCACCTTTTCTGATGCCCAAGGGTGCCCAGTCTGGTGCCCAGATGCTGCTCCAAAGGGATGACAGGTCTTCCACAGGTGTCACATCTGTGGCAATGTCTTAAATGTCTGATGCACTGGATGCATCTGCTTAGGCACTGAGTTACTGAAGTATCATTAAATCCCAATTTAATTGGAATTTAAACATGTGAATGAGAATAATAATTACTGAACTGTAAGGATGTTTTGAGAATAAGCACACTGAGGATTAGTTCTTGGTCCAAAACTCAGAAATAAAGACTGAGAACGACACAGAAAAGACTTCACCATTACTTTGACATGTCACGTAACAAATCTTGATAGCATCTTGGTCAGGCCAGAATTATTATTAATGTATTATTATCCTCTTACAGGTACTAAGTGAGAAAGAATTAGGCCAACATACATAAACCGGCTGCCAAAATGTTATCCATGTATTTATCCATATAAATACATTTAGCTCAGTATTTTTAGCTCCGTATATTTAGTATTTAGCTCAGATCCAGGGATAACATTTTAGATAAGTTTTTTAGAAAACATTGGTGTAAGAAACCTGTTCAAAATCGTACAGCTGACTGAGATGCTGGATTTTTATGACATAGATTGAGAACTCATGTGGGCTGTGCTAGCTAAAGACCTATGTAAAAAATAAATAAATAAATAAATAAATAAACACACACACACACACAAAGACAAATATATAAATACTGAAACCACAGAAACTTTTCTATGGTGTAGAAACATGCTCTTTTTCCATTGTGCTTATTACCTATGTTTTCATCCTAGTGCTGTGTTATTACTGAGCCTGGGGAAAAAAAGGATTTAAAAGAATGCAGTAAACTATCTCCATTAGAGTTTAATGTGTTTTAGGGAGCTAGCTTCTGTTACAGAAACAGAAAGGAGTAACGTTTTGTCACACAGGAGGTGCTGAAAGGCAGAAAGGCAGATCTGGTTGGACATGCCAAATTTTATTTATGCCTACAACTGGCCTGATGCTCTGCTGAGGAAAGCATGGAGAGCTGTAGGGGAGATGATGGAGCTGAATGTCTGTACAGACAACAGAGTACATCTTCTGCTTTATTATGGTTTGTAAAACCACCACAGGGTACTTAGATCATTTTTTGAACCTAGAAACACAAGTGCCAGGTCAAGATCATGCAGCAATCAAAGGGCTGGTTGTTCCCATCCCTGGTTTGGTGGGTCTCTTTTAGGTTTTGATTTGCAGCCAGAGAAAAATATTGTTTGAACAAATATCATTTTCTGTTTGAGGCTGTGCAGAAGCATGCCGGTCCCAGGGAGAACAGCCTGGTGGGTGCCAGGGGATGACCTGCTCCTTGCCCTTATTTAGCTTTCCCAGGAACCAGGGGTGCTCCCTGCTCCTGCCTGACTCCTGTTAGCAATGGCATCTCCCACAGAGTCACAGCCTTCAGTACAGGAATAATACTAGCACTGAAAAGCAGCTCCTCCCCATCCTCCTCCTTCTCACTCTCTTCCCTCCACCCAACTGTCCATCACAGTAAGATTTCTCACTGTGTGGTAATCTGGACAACTACCATTGCTTTGAAGTGCTGAGGGTGGTATTGCAGAAGGAGGGTGTGCTATCTTTTAACACAGAACTATAGTCCAGCGGCGATAATCGTTTCAAACTACCTGGGAAAAAATAAGCAGTATAATAAGGTTAGTCAGGTAGCTTATCAACACCTGCAGACATAAACCTGCACTGACAAATGCTACACCAGAGGGTAGGATAAGTGGAATTATAAAATATTACCTTCAGGTGCTATTGGGCTCCCAAATGTGATATGCAACAGTAATGTAGATAGCAT
Source organism: Aythya fuligula (assembly GCF_009819795.1). Lineage (NCBI taxonomy): Eukaryota > Metazoa > Chordata > Aves > Anseriformes > Anatidae > Aythya > Aythya fuligula. Next base: position 15,022,601 of record NC_045560.1, on the reverse strand, counting down.
GGAAAAACAGACAATAAGTACAGCTTTGAATTCAAACATGACCTTCAAAGAGCTTTTTCTTAGAAACACAGAGCAAAAGCCCTAAACCTTTGAAAGAGCATGACCAAACAATAAGCCCCCAACTTCATATACACCTCTGAGAATTCATTCTCCATAATGGACTCTCAGAAGTCTTTTATCACTGTTTTAAAGACTTTATTTATCAAATTCGAAAGATATCTTCTCTTTGCCCCATTTTTATCACAGTCTCAAGGTATCTTATCAATATTCACTCAGCAAGCACGAGCATATTTCTAAGCGACAGTACAGAACAGTATGTGATAAACTGGAACATTTTTTGCAGCTCAGACCAATGTGCAAGATAAAAGCACACAGGCTCCTGCAAAAGCAGCAGCAGGGCTTTGGCTGAAATGTCAGAAGCAACTATTTTGTGGGGAATGATTCATTAAGCTGACACTTCAATAACTGGAGGAGCTGTTCTAGTGCTCCAAGCTAGGTGTGAAATACCTGGACTCCCTTGAACTGTAGGTTCAAAACCGGCAGAGTCTAGTAACCCTACTCTTACTCTTCCAAGTAAGACAAATTGAGTTCCATGAAGCTTAGGATGGAATATTTTAAAGACAAGATCTTCTGTAAACTGGAGTGGTCTTTGCAGTTCACAGACACTAGAGAGCCACAATGATTTTATCAGAGAAAGGGAGGTTTCCAAGAATTTTTTGTCAAATTCAAATAATTATAATTCTCTTTCAGCATGCTTTTCATTGGTCTTCTTAACAATGTAGCTAAATTTCAAGAGTGGGTGAAGAAAGTTCCTGTACAAATATAGTTTGAGAATTCTCTAGTTTGAAATGCATGCTTACAATAAAAATAAAATTAAAATAAAAAATATTTAAACACATCATTAAATGCAACCTTTATTAAGCAGACAATTCAAATAAGTACCTGAAGATGAATGAAATGAAATGAATATGAAATAAATACCAATAATATTTTTCAAGTGTGTCTTCAGAGCAGAAATTGGGAGGTTGGTTCAGAAACAATTGAATTTGCAGTGAACTTTCATTGCTAAGAACACATTCTTTGTGAATGCATATAACCCACATAAAACATTTGTAACCTACATATGACACAAATGAAAATGTTTGGGAGTTGAACAAAGAAAACAACCTTAGAATAAGCAATTAAATATATATATATATATCATTTTGAAAGGATGAATAAAGCTATATAAAGCCTCGTTAGTGAATAAATGATAAAATCAACCTGCTAATTAATCCTGTAGCCAATAAGTCATAGAGGAATAATACTCTACTCCTTCTAAATTACTTGCAAATAATATCCTAGAATGGGTAGAAGAACAGTTAATGAAAGATGTGCAATAGTAAATATTGGTAGATAAAGTTTTACCTTGTAGTAAAGCAGCAGAGAATACTTTAAGCATTCTTTTTATTCATCTTTTAGATAGCCAGGGTAGACTATGACAAAATTGATCTAAGACACATGATGGTTAAGTAAAACAGTTATTTTAGGACATATTTTCTACTTATTATGTTATGCTTTAGTGAGAGAAAACATACATATGTAGACCAAACAAAATGAAAAAAAAATGAAAAAGGATATTATAAAATAATACTTGACACTGAAATGCATCCAGTCCATTGCAAACAGCTTCTGGACAGTATATTTAGGTTTTTGTCTGTAATTATTGTGGTGTAAACAGCAAAGCTGTAATTGATCTTTGACCACAAAAGAAAAAAAAAAAAGACTAGTCCTAGGTCTAATTACATAATGCTAAGTGGTTCTAAGCCTTCTGCTGTGATGATATGCAAACTCTTTCTTGGTTGTGATTCTTTACTAAAGATAATACAACACATGGTATCCATGGATTGCAGAACTTGAGGAGCTTTCTTATTCTGAGACAAAACTTCAGCAATTACCTATGAGCAGAAGAGCTCATTTACTGGAGACATTACATTAAAATGTCTGTTAAATGCATGAGTTAACTTCCTATGCTTGAGAAAACTGGGGTTGGGGAGGAGATGGCTTGCTGGCTGTAGCAGGCCTGACCAATATTTAAAAATCAATTCTTGTCATCAGCTTTCGAAAGGTAATCAAGTGTTACATCTACATTCCCTTAACAAGTTCTAATCTACCGAAGTTTTAACTACAGTTGATTTAATGAGGCTGCTCTGAGAACTGGAAAGAAGTTTGGGGATTTGACTAAGAAACAGTAGATGCAGGAGTAGACACTTGGGATTTGATAACTGAGGAGGAGAAGCCCTTGTTAATCATGTCTTCCAAGAAGTCAATAATTAAAATTTCAGTTTTTCCTAAAGGAATTCTTCATTCACTCTGCCTGAAAACACAGGCCATGACAATTTTCATATGACTTTCAAGTTACATGTTTTAGTCTCTAAGACAGTAATTTAACACATCTTTTATTCTTCCAAAGTCTGCCAAATTAATTATTGTAAATACATGAAAAGGAGCATTTGCTGAAAAACAAATCTGCTGTAAACAGCTAGGATCTGTTATACTTTCAAAATAGGTTTAAGTGTGAAAAAGTGGTTCTGTTATCATAAATCACCATTTTAGAAAGGGCAGTGACATCAGCAGAGTCCAGGAAGTTTGCTCATGCTTTTTGGTGACTATGCAAACACTACTTTAAAAATATTGTCTCTATCAATGAGCAAAAATCCAAAATACACAGAAACAATGGTATCATGTATATCTTACATTTAATGAGAATGGAGATGAACAGTTCCATATTACAGGCTGAGAAGCCAGGATGCCCAAGTTCAGATTTCCTGAAGAGCTAAGGACACTAAATATATTTAAAGACATTGTTTCTTGGTTTGTTCAAGGTGACTGAGGCTTCTGAAGGCCTCGTTCCATGTTTGGCCATGCAGTCTTGCTGTCTTGACTCTTGTAATCATGCTGTACAGAGTAAGTCAGGACAGCTGAAAAGTTGCTCCACAGTATAGTCATGTGTCAGGCAAATAAAGAAGATCTGCCAGAGGGAATGGGCCAAAATAAATGGTCAAAACTATCCTTTTTGATAATAATGTGGCCTTTGATTGCTTTGACTAATTGTGAAACTACAAGGTTGGGGTTAAGAGAAGCAGGGCCAGAAACCCAAGTTTATGTTCGTAGATGATTGCCCTGACCACAAAGCTTGTGTTCTCCTTCTGACTTCATGACTATTAAATTAATATAGACTTATAGTCATTATGGATTAGACTGTATTTATGGGATATTCTAGCTTGCCAATAGCTGATGTCATTAGTTTTGAGCACTACTGTGCTATCCAAGCACTACAACTGTGAACAGGGATGTGCTACTGAGAGAGAGATAGAGATCTGTTCAATACATGTAGTTTAAGCGAAATGTTAAAAAGGAAATCCTCAAACATATTTTATTGAATTTTTGCAGAAAATTCCCCAAATATTTTAGCTGCAGGTCAAAATAGATCATTTTAAATTTTCAAGACCTGCCAGTAGACAGAAATCTGGTGTTGAGATCTTTTATAGACTTTATCATCATAAAATCATAACATGGAATTATGGAATGGCTTGGGTTGGAAGGGACCTTAAAGATAATCTAACTCCAACCCTCTGCCAAACGCAGGGATGCCACCCATGAGATCAGGTAGGCCACAGCTCTGTCCAGCCTGGCCTTGAACACCTTCAGGGATGGGGCATTCACTGCTTCTCTGGGCAACATGTGCCAGTGCCTCACTACCCTTACAGTGAAGAATTTCCTCCTAATGTCTAAACTAAATATATGCTCTTCTAATTTAAGACCATTCCCCCTTGTCCTAACATTATCTACCTGAGTAAAGAGTCCTTCGTCTTTTTTATAAGACCCCTTTAAGTATTGAAAGGACACAATAAGGTCTCACCGGAGCCTTCTCTTCTCCATGCTGAAGATGCCCAGTTCTCTCAGCCTTCCTTCCTAGGAGAGGTGGTCCGGCCCTCTCATCATCTTTGTAGCCCTCTGGACTTACTCTAATGGGCCCACATCTTTCTTGTTCTGGGGGCCACAGACCTAGACGCAGTACTCCAAGTGGGGCCTCACAAGGGCAGAGCAGAGGGACACAATCACCTCCCTCAACATGCTGGTCACACCTCTTTTGATGCAGCCCAGGATGCAGCTGGCCTTCTGGGCTGCAAGCATGCACTGCTGGTTCATCTTGAGCCTTTTGCCCACCAGAACCCCCAAGCCCTTCTCTACAGGGCTGCTCTCAATGAGTTCTTCTCCCAGTGTGTACTCCTGTCTACAGTTGTCCTGACCCAGGTGCAGCACCTTGCACTTGGACTTGTTGAGCCTCCTGTAGTTCACATGGGCCCACTTCTCCAGCCAGTCCAGGTCCCTTTGAATGCCATCTCTTCTTCCTTCAGAATCAACTGCACCACTCAGCTTGGTGTCATCTGCAAATTTGGAGATGTCACTCCATTATCATTTCATGATGACACTCCAAATAAGACAACACTCCAAATCATTATATTAGGAACCTGCAGTCTGAAATTGTCTACTTGAAATACTGTGTTGCTGCATGGATTTACCCCTAAATGAATGCTGAAATGAAATCCAATTGTGCAGCCATTCATAGTTCTCTTTGAAATGTTTCCAACAGACATTTCATCACTCTTAACTGTTAAAATATGCAACAAACTTTGCATATTCACCCTTTAAGAGGGAAGATCTAGATTAGAGATTAGGAGGAAATTCTTCACTCAGAGGGTGGTGAGGCACAGATGCAGGTTGCCCAGAGAAGCTGTGATGTCCCATCCCTGGAGGTGTTCAAGACCAGGCTGGATGGTGCCCTGAGCAACTTGATCTAGTGGGTGGTGCTAAGGGGTGGTGTCCCTACCTATGGCAGGGGAGTTGGAACTAGATGATCTTTGAGATTACCCCACCCCCCACACTCCCCCCCCCAAAAAAAAAAAAAAAAAAGAAGGAAACTTTGATTATCAGGATGAAATGAAAGTGACTGAACCGTCCAACCACTGCACATAGACACACTGCATATGTGCTAATGTTTCACATTGCTTACTAGGACTTCCTTGTTTGTTCTTCTTCTCAAATATATCAATGGCAGGAAGGAACAATCAGGATTTGTTAAATTATCATCTCACCGAGTGTTCTCTTGAAACAATTTTGGGTTTTCACTGTAATGTAGGAACCTGTAGCTCACCTATAGGTGAGCTATAGCTCACCGCTCACTTAACCTATAGCTCACTGCTCACCTGATATCAAGAAGCCAATATAATTACAACATGAAGAATAAAACAAATATTATAATGAACCAAATAATAAATCAGTTGGATAGCAATATGAAAATGTCTGTCCTCCGCTCTATTTCAAAAACTTTAGTAACAACAGCCCATGATATTCAAGGCTACTCTTAAAAGCTTCTAGTAATAAAGACAACCTCAAACCAAGTTCCTTTTGTTATAAAGTTTCCTCTAAGCTATATATAGTTTTCTTTTGATTACCTGAGCAGGAAATAAAAATGCAATAAAGAAAAGGAAGAAGACTAGCAAAAGCAAATACACCCATTTTATTTTTCCATTTCTCTTTTCACTTGTCATTTATTTTCCCTCATGGAGGCCACTAAGTTTTTTAATATAGTTGAATCTCATACTCATACTCAAAGTCCTCCAAGGGCATTAACCATTGAGGATTCAACTGATTTTGTTTGAGTATTGAGTATGATAATGTATATGTAGATCGCTGGTGCTATGAAATGGGTGATGTAAGACATGTTTGATTTTAGCCAGCTTTCAGATAACCTCCTGAAAACTACTTCATAGAGTAAAATCCATATCCTTTACCCCCAGTTAAGGGAAATATACTGATCTAGCTAATATACTGATCTAGCTAAGTGTACTTCCCACTTGGAGAAATCTGGAACAAATTACTTTAGATTATTAGATTATTACTACACTTTCTACCACCCAAACTCTCTCTCTCTCTCTCTCTCTCTCTCTCTATGTATATATATACATATATATATATATATATATATATATTAGCCTCCATCAGGGAGACTGCTTATATTATATGTCTATCAATAATATAAGTAGTTAATTATATAACCACATGTGGGGTTAATACACACTGGCTTTAATTATCTCAAAGCAATATATTCAGCTGGTGTTCATTGAAATACATCTCTATTGCATTCTATGAAGCAATACCAATTTATACCAGTTAGGGGTCTGGCCTTTCATCTTTCTTTTACAAAGCTAGAGTAGAAATAGCTAAAATCAGTTCTTGGAAAACTTTTCATCTTACTGATATTGAATTTGAACCCTCATAACCAGATCCTTCATGAATTCCAAAAATCAATCTTTGCTAAATGGTTTTTCATGAGTAAATACTAATGACTTTGTGACACCAGAAAAGGAAATAGAAAAAAAAAAATGTTCTTGCAAGAAAAAATATGTTAGAAACACCAAATAAGTGAATTCTGGCTTTTACAAGGATGCCTAACTTGAATTTTAACAATTGAGGATGATGCATGACTCCTGCCTGATTTGGAAGGACAGACTTCCCTCTTGCTGTACCAGGGTAATGTTCAAAGTGATAGCCAGAAAAGTGATTTTTAAATTAAAGATATACTTTGCAAAGAATGACATTTTGGTCACGATAGTCACTCAGACCTCAGCTTACTTCTGAAATATTCATTTTTTTTTCCCTTAGCATAGGGAATTTAATGCATGTGAAGCAGTGTGAAGGTTAGTCTTGACTATGAGGTCCTATTTAGTGCAATGGGAGTTCAAGAATGTTATTGGAGGCAGCTTTTACAGGCTCCAGTGCATCACACATTTCAAGTACTTGCAGTCTGCAGAAATGGAAGCTATGCCATAAGGAGATGTAAAAGACTAAGCATGTGTTCTATTGTGGTTATTAGGTCAAAGACAGAAGTTTTGAAGAGGATCACCTGGTGTGGCTGCAACAGTGGGAAGAAAAAAAAAAAAAAAGAAAGAAAATTATTAAAAATAAATAAATAGTGAGCAATAATTGCTGGTCTACATAAGGGCACCACATAAGTACAAGAGATGCAGCAAACGTGAGAGTTTGCAAAAATGGGAAACCAAATAACTGTGCCAAAAGACTCAGAAATGACAAACTGAAAATAATCCCTCAGTCACCTTGAAAGGTTGTTAGTAGAAATACAGTTACAACCTTGGTTTACTTTCCCACAAGGAAAATTTATCATTTCTTGAAAACACCCAGTTCAAGAACACTGTGAGTTAGCAACCATTAGTTTGTTACTGCGTTGAGAGCTTGAATGTAAAATATTTGTTTTTAATGTTCTAGGCAGATTACAAACATAATGAGGGGAAGTGAGATCAACATTTTCAGGAGAGACCCATTTCAGATTAAAGGGTTTTAGAAATACAAGTAGATGCTCAGTGAAGAAGCATAGAAACAATATAATATTTGTAGCCATATTATGGAGGAACAGGATTAACATAAACCAAATTGCAATCCTCAGCCCAGAAAATTTCTTCAACTCTGAAGTGCTCACTCTGACTCTGTACAAAGACTTATTTGTGAACAAAAGTGTGTCATTTACTCATATTGATAAATTGACTCATCAGCTACAAAACCACCCTTTGGCTCTGTTTAGTCATCATTACTAGAGGTACAGAGATGGCAGGTGTCATGCACTTCAAACTACATTCAACTAATAAGAATGTGAACTGGTGATGAATATTGCTCCTGACTTCAAGATATAGAACAAAAAAGCAATGATTCAAAGAATAAAATAAGTCAGAGAAGATAGGTGGGTGGATGGGTGGATATAGCACATCAGTAATCCCATCCTGCTAACATAAAATAATGTTATCATCCAATAGAAGACATAGATAGAAACTTGATTTCATCTTCATCAGGAGAACGGCCTGGAGGCTTTACATTTGGTTCATTAATAATGTAAACGTGTCAGATATTTAACTGTTAAATAGAAAATGCCTCTTCCCTGTCTCTGTAGTTTGAACTCTTGGGGAGAATGTTATCCTTCTTGATGCTTCCATTTTGAGAGAAAATTGAAGAATGAGGTACCAAACACTGTCCTACAAAAGACAAAGACAGCTGGATGTTAGGGACATAGAAACAGTTATTATTAATGTTTGATCTGTTCTTCCATGTGTTTATCTTTTGAATGTCTGTTTAATTTGTTAATGTAGGCAGTTTTGCTGTTTATTTCGTGACAAACTATGGCAGCCCATGGTAATCTCAGTCATCCAGAGACAAAAAAAGTCTACATAGAGGCCCTGGTTTCAAAAAGATTATTTCCATTAAGTATATAAATATATATATATATATATATATATTCTTAAGAAATCTTTGAATTAGTGATGAAACTCATTTAAATGCTAAAGTAACAAAGATACAGGAAAAGTTCCAAGATTAAGTGCGTCTAGTGCGTCTTTTGTTAAGCACTGAAAACATGGTAAAGCGTGTAAAGATGGGCGACGCTTATCCAGATCAGCTTTAACGGCTCTCAATAAAGCTTGGGCTGCTGCAAATGATTAAGTTAGAATCATGCCAACATACTAATGGTTCTGCATATTAGCAGCGCTAACTACTCACAAGATTGAGGAGGGATTATTACCTGACATTTTCATGTCCTTCCTGAACTCCAGAGTGTGACAATTTGAATTAAAACAAAGTTATCTCTGTCAGGAGAGGATGAAATGGAAGTGGCAAATACTTAATCAAGCCAGAACTCGGGATGCTGAATCGGGGCTGAAGGTGATTACAGTCACTGGTGATGGAATGTTATCCACCTACATGTTATATCGGTGAAAAATAATAAGTTATTAGTTTGAAATTTGTGAAGTGATTCATATGGAAGTCTTACATTGTGATGACAGAGAAGAGATTTATTATGTTTGTATTAGAAAAAGGCTAAATATTTCACCTTGGACTCCAAAAAGCACCACAAAAAGAGGTAATAAACTTAAGTAACCCATGGGTAGAGGTGATATTAAAAAGCAGACCCCAGCATTTAGGTTCAAGTTGAACCAGGACCAAGATATAGATTGCACAATTCTTGTAAATTCTTTCAATCTTGGCAAAAATCCTGTCAGAAGAACTGATTATTGCAAGCTTTCTACATCTCTTAATTAGTAGCAATCACACACAATCAAGGAGTCCCGTGAGGTTTCCCACATATGTGATCAAAAAAAATTTCTCAGGAGAATGGCTATTCCGTTATATTTGAGCTATAAAGTAGATATCCCCTGTTTCTGGATTCAGTTATCAATATGTATGAAATCAGTTTTTTTTACTGAGATGCTGTATATTTGAAATAAGCAAATGTGTACCTGCAAGGGTATTTTTTTGTTTGTTTGTTTGTTTTTGTTTTGTTTTTCCTGTTAGTTATTTCCTGTTAATCTGTAGCATATTAAGTATCTGAGGCATTGTTTTCATGTATTAAAATTCTGTATCCATATGGTCGGATGATAAACAGCAAACACGTTTATGTCTCTGACTAGCTAATGGCCACTGAGCTGGCAAAAGCAGCCTTTGTTTCATTTATTTTATTCCCTCTCAAATATGCCCACCAGGATTTTCTTTCCTTCTGACTTTTTGTCTCTAATCATACCACAAAATGCAGCTTCTGTGGCTCACAGGAAGCCCTGAGTGGTAAATTCTGTAAAAAATCTCACATCTTTGGCATAATGCTGTAGGAAGCATATGACCTCCTCTGTGTAGCTGGAGTGCCGCTGACCAGATCATCATAGAGGAAGCACAGTGTTGACACAGACATGCAATGCTGTTGAAAGGATTTTGTTTGGAAATTGTTTATTTACTCAGAAACTTGGTACCACATTAGCACTTTTGTTCTGACTCTGGATTCACTGATTATTTCCAGAAACCCTGCCTGCTATGAGAGCAACACTGTTAAACATGCTTAAAAACAAAGATACAATACAGAGTCCTACATACAGCTGTGCTGTCTGCTGGATGGCTTTGCCACACTGTGCATTTAAACAGTAAACGAGGCTGGAAAAAGGTCTAGGAGTTCAAAACATCCAAGCCATGAGTTTTTCTTGGCTTCTCTACCAGCCAACAACTTCATCTAAACTCATCTATTATATCACTTTGTCAACTACAATTTGGCACATGATACCACAACAGTGTAGAGGCGATAAAGCCCATATTCTCCAAGTGAAAACCTGTGAGTCAGTCTTTGGAAGACTATGCATTTTAAGCCATGCAGTTTGTATTTCTGGTGTGCGTAGGTGCTCCTTGTGTTTTCACAGCATTTTGTAGCAACCCATAAGACACAGCTGAAGGAATTTAGTCAGCTAAACCTAGAGTCTAGTAGGGTATTGTAAATACCGTTCCTCCCACTTGAGGATGATTGTATGTGTCACTACAGGAAGAAATATTTCATTGGTATTCTGCAGGCATTGCAGGAAAATGTGACTATTACAAAAGCCTGGATCATAAACACAAAAGGGGAGAGGGAGAAGGGTTTAGTTCTCATCTTGTAAGTGTAAAGGATACTTCAAAACGAACCCAAGAAATAAGGCTATACTGGTCCGATTAAAGCCTATTGAACTGAACTAAAAGATTTTCATTTATGTCAAATGGCGTTGGATCTGTTCTTTTGTGATTCTGTGCTGCTATTTGTGTTCTATTGTTGTTGTCTTTGTTTGTTTGTTTTCTTTGTGGAACCCAGCAAAACAATCATCTCTATAACTAAAATACTTTCGTTTGTTGTATTTTAGCAAACGGAGTTTCAAGCCACAAGGACACAATATTTCACCTTGCCTAAAAGGTGCCCAAGGGAAAATAAGGGCAAAGAGGACAAGACAAGCAGTAGAAGATGTCTTTCATTGATCTAGCAAAACACAAAATTCAATTTATTTATGAACGGGAAGTTTTAGAAAGGGGGGAAAAAAAAAAAATGAAATGGATGAAATTAGCCCATGGAACCATTACATGACCATTTATGTGCTTGTACAAGTGAAATTAATGTGGTACAACACACTTTTTTTTCCCCCTTCTGCTTGGCTGAACTGTATTTTCACAGCAAACATCAATTAAGGAAGAAAGATCAAGCTAATAAACAGTATGCAGCATATTCTGTGATTATTTGTAGAATTCAATATTTTCCTTAGAACAGACCGTCACTTTCTGAAAGTCATAACAGAACTCAAGCTTTCTCAAAATATAAAAGCTACCCAGAGAAAAAAATTCTTCAACATCGTTGGTTCTGTTTGAAGGTGTAGTTTAGCTAAGGGAAAGACCTCATCTTTCATGCTGTATGGTACATTTTCTCAGTATTCATCTAAGTCAAGAAGATAAGGCCCCTGTGTTTTTTCCTCCTACCATTTTTTCCAAAGGCTATGTTCTCTTGAAGCTGGAAGCTCAGATTTTTTTTTTTTGTTGTTGCCAAATCTACAAGTTAAAGCTGTCTTGTGCCAGCTTCATACTCACTCAGGTTGAGTAACTCAAAAGTGAAAAGTTGATTGCTTTTTAACATATTATGCTAATTACACTATTGATAAAAATAAGCATCAGGTAAACTTAAAGAAATCATGTGCCTTATATTCAGAGCCATCAATTAATACATGCAAGTTAATGAATAATATCATCAATGCAGTAGCCCAGAATGAGTATGTAACAGATAAGAAATTTCCACAGCTGATCAGCTGGTTTCTTTCAACTTTTCTTTGGAGACACGATAAACTCCCAGCTCCCCAAACATACTTTATTGTAAAGCCTGTTCTGGGTTAAAAGACTAGGCACCACCTAAAATGTAAGGGATGATTACAAATATCTCCAAATGTGACTTTATACTGTGACAGAATTTGAGCTGGGTATACCAGAAGCCACAGCATGGGCCTTCTTCTGGTGGAAAACTAATGTCCATAATGTCTTATGTCAGCCTAAGATGTGACTGTAAAGCCACTTGCTCAAGTTAAATTGATTTACTTAATGTTAAATATAAGTCCACCTACAAGCTGCCCCTATCTAACTAAATTGAATTAAAACAAATTAGTCTGACTGGTGCCTAGTCACAGGCTCCGAGTACAAAGATAACTGTATGCGATGGAGCAACAACCATCGATGCCATTGCAGATTTCTTGTTATGCTCTGGAGTGGGCTGCTGAGTACCTTCAATAGCCACAAATTCGTTAGGAAGTTCTGTGCTGAGGGAAATGTCTCATGACAATCAGTGTCTTGATCTGCAGTTATTTATCGGAGTTGTGGGCTGGATCATCATATACTATTTTAATTGTTGAATGCCTCATGTGAAGATTGGAAATGTCTGCAGGACATACTGGCTAGCTTCCTTAATAACCCCCTTAATCTCTTTTTTGATGTACTGCTTAAAATAAACAGATAATAAAAATAGATTTATTTTTTTTTATTATTATTATTTTTTTTTTGTTTGCTTTTAAAGGCAAGACTGAGGCTGTACAATGCAGAATCAAAATGTTTCCCTGCCTGTCTTTAGTGATTGCCATGGTCCAATCTATAATTGCAAATACAGCAATCAATACAGCCTCCCTCAAGCAGTACTCCTGAAGGAAGATATCCTTTGCCAAAGCATCTGGATCTAATATACAGCTATAAAGAATTATGCAACTTGCCAAAAGAGATGACATTTCCATTGGCATGCATTGTTTTATTAGATGCAAATAGGTTTTCCATCCAGAGGGCACAATGGGATGAGTTAAGGGGAGATTTTTAGACTCTAAATTTCCTGGCTATTGTGAGCTTAAAGCAGATGGTGGGCATTTTAAAATAACTTTTTGGAACAAAAGCCATTATTTAATTTTTAGTGGTTTTGTTGTTGTTGTTGTTGTTTTTAAAAAGAGAGGTCCCTGCTGGAATTGTGTAGTTTCTGTGATTGGTGCTGTGTGGTTTATCATTACTTATGTTGGATTTCTTATCTCCTCCATAATGTGGTAGCATTAGGATTAGGACTAAGTGTTTAGTGCTCACTTTTAAAGTATTTGTTATTAATAAACAGACAGGCTTTCACATCTTCCACCCAGGAAGCACTTTACAAATATTAACTACATTTCCAAAACACCAGATTTGTGGTGTATGTAAGGATCAAGAACAGATTTACCAAAAAATAAAATTAGTTTTTTTTTTTTTTCTCCCACTTATCTCTTCCAAGTATAGCACTGCCCTGTGTAACGTGTCATGGGAGACCGAGGAAGGTATTCAGTTAGATCTGAGCTCTTTTGGACTTTACTGTGCTTTCCTTTTAAAAGGTAAGAATTGAAATATCTCAAAAAGTCTTGTTTTAAACTTCAGTGGGATAAGATTTTGATTTTCAGGGTGGAATTCATCATACTTACTTCAGCACTTTAAAAATCAGCTGCCAATCATCTGGGCTTTCTTTAAAGCATAGGGCCAGGCTCAGCTGCTGGTTTTGAGCCCTTTTTCAGGATAGGCAGGATTGCTTCGTGTAGGTGGTTCCCTTTCAGATGACTCAAAAATATGTCTATATGAGTAACTTATCTTAGACACTTCGCTTTTCATCAGTCCAAGTTAAAGTAAATTCCACCCTGAGTGGAGTGCACATGTTGAAAACTTGCATCCTAGCAAGCAGCATGGCTCGGTTAGGAATTTTTGAAGTCTTACATTCAGTAGAATATGTTATGAGGCACTAACTACTCATTCTAAAGGAAATATGGAAACTATATTATTTTGGTTTTATTCACAAATTAGTTTCATCCATGAATCAGTGAAACAATATACGTTTGCAGTTTCAGTGTTGTTTCAGTTGTTGGTTTTTGGGTAGCAGCCACAGCTTTGGGAGTTCACATTGTACCTAGCCATCCCTAGCCCCTTTTCTTCCCCCATTTACATCCAGCCGAGCTCACCATGACTGTGCTGAGGGGCAGCAGTCTGTGGGCAAGATGCTGGAGGAAGGCCAGGAAGAAAGGCAGGAAGGAACTCCTTCAGCTCCTTGCTGCTGAAGCTCCCATGTTGTAAAACTACATCCAAGAGCCGCTGGTATTTCCTCAGCCACCAGCTGCTTTTACCTCATAAAGGGGCTTGATTGCTTTGTTCGTTGAGCCTGGCCGATTACTTGGCACACCCATTATTTTTAACGAGGATTGTTATTTTCTTTGGAGCCAGGACATCCCTGTTGGCAGCCACTAACACCTTTCAGGCTAGCTGTATTCTGCTAACATGTAGCATTATGTGCAGTCTGTATATGTACAGACAAGCACAAGCACAGTCCCTTCTTCAAAAAGTTCTGTAACCTTACCATTAAATAGTATCAAAATCAGCCTGCTGCTCACACCTCGGTTTATGGAGGTGGTTATAAATACACAAAAGTGTAATCCTGTTCATGGCCCTTCAATCTGACAGGTATTACACAAAAGTTGAAATTCATGTACGTTCCAGGTGTTTGGTATAATGAACATCCAAAAAGACTGCACAGGGCAGACTTCATGGCAGACCAGTTGACAAAGATCTCAAAGCTCAGATGTGCAATGTAGGAGAGCGTTTCTTAGCGTTTCCATGCTTTCTCACTACACTATCAAGGCCAAATCAAAACCTGCCAGAGAGAAAGAGGGACTGAATATACAGTCCAGTAGTTAGGGCATTTATTTCAATACAACTTACATGAGGACAACAGGAAAGAGGATCTGAGATGCAGTATGAAATAGCTTTCAGCCCAGTGGTTTGTGCATTTACCTGGCTGAGAGGAAGGACTTGCACCACTACATGCTTGCAAGTGTAATAACTCCTGGGCTATTGATTATTCTGCACGCTTTTTACTCACTAATAAGTTTTGCTTTTGACAGATTTTTTTCTTTAAGATGAAAACCTCTCTGTCAAAAAATTTCCAACCAGCTCTTTCACTAAGACAATCAGCAACTCAAATCAAAAGAGCTGCGATAACCCCAAACCTTAGGACTGAATTGCCTTAATTATATATTAGACTTGATAGAGCAATCAGAGTTGCTTTGATTTGGGTTATGAATAGATAAGATCTTTGTGAAAGATTTAAAAAGTCAATCTGTGCCTCTTTTTTTTTTTTTTTTTTTTTTAATTGACATTACCTTGACATGTTCACGTAAAGTATCATATTCTCTCCTTGGCATGACTGAACATCGAGTTGCTCAGTTTTATCACTGCAATAGCATATATCCCTTTGTGTTTAGAGATAAAAGTAGAGGGAAAAATAAGTTAAAAAACAAACAAAAAATAGAGACAGATTTGGAATACTGTGTTTGATTTATCTTGAAGCTGAATTTCCTGTTCTCCTTTTTGTCCTCATCTTGCTACAAAAAATAAAAATCTGTTAGAATAGAAAATATTTATCTTAGCTTTTCAAACCAAATTTAAATTTTCAGTTTTCAAATGCATCCCTTTCCTTGAAAACAGCTTCAGTCATAACCTCTGATTTGACAACAGAAGGATATGAAAATGCCCTCTGTTCAATAGCAGGAATAAGACTAAAGTCCCTTATGAGAGGTTTGTAGGTTCAAGATGACAAAGCATCATGATTTTTTACCAAACTGAAGTAACATTAAGAACTATCTCTAGGTCACAGTATTGGCTAATAATCTGCAAAACAACTCTGTAACACAAGCCCTGTTTTAGTTACGGAAACATCAAAACAAATGAACAACATCATCATCAACAACAACAACAACCAAAATATTAAAGAGGAGATACTGAAGCAATAAGGGAAAGTTCACCTGACAGCAGGCATTGTCTGGAAAATGGGTTTCTAACTTGAAATTGTGATATTTACAGGTCATGTTTTCAAAACTGATCTCTACTTTTGAATGTGTCCAGTTTGCAGATGGAAATGCAGTACATAAGACAGCCTTGGGTTTCACCCAGTCTTGGTCTTGATCTTTCTGTTTTCCTTGCTCAGAATTTCTGAAGATCAAGTTTCTCGTTTGGCCCCCAGCTCTTAGTGAGGCATGGTATGCTCAGTATGTGAAATCACATCTATGTAACATCACTTTATAACTCAGCACACAAAAAGGCATAACAAGATTATCAAAGATAAGTTAGAAAACTTCAGGCTGAAGATAACATAAATTTTTATCAGTGCAAGCAATTAAAAACTGAAGGAGATTGCCAAAGGATGTGGTAAATTCTCCATCCTTTATCATCTTAAATACAAACTGGATGTATTTCTGAAAGATTTTCTTTATTTCAGCCACAAGTTACTGAGTCTGATGTAGGAATTATTGAGTGAAATTCCACAGTCAGTGTTAAAGGGAAGTTAGGTAATATGCCAGATCATTATAATGGTCTCTTCTGACCTCAGAATATCTCTCCAGAATCTATATATTCAGGGCTAATTTATTAAAAGCCTGGCTGGCTGTTGTGGGCAATGAGGTATTGCAATATTTGAAGAGTTCTATGAAGAAGGACTGTTGCCAACATTGCTGACTGCAGTCAGCATTTTCTGAAGATCATAGGAAGTGAAAATAAAAAACAAGCATCCTTCTGATTCATGTACATTTCTCCCCAGATGCTTGCTTCCAAGTATTTTTCATTATCCAGCAACTGCACACCTTAAAATTTGAAATAAAATATTAAAAATTAATATCTTCCACTAGGTTATGATACTTCTTCTCTGTCATACAAAATAGATGTCTCAGAAATATTTCTTCACTTTTGCACACTAAGTACAGAAATGCATCTCTGGCTGTGAAGGTCTTGTCTGTAAAAGTCTACTTGCACAAGAGCAAAGCTCTAAAAATACCCAGAAAATCAGCCAGTTAGAAGGCTACCAGTATTAAAAAATTTAAATTTTCATTCAGTTAAGAGTTAAAAAAAAAAAAAAAAAAAAAGATAACTTAAGGCACCAGGGCTTGATGCCAAGACACAGTTTGTCAAGTGCTATTAGACAGATCTGGGTCTACTGTTAACACAATGCAATAAGGCAGTCTGCTGCTTGATGTTGGATATGGTACCATGGCTTATAGGCTGACTTCAGTAGTTTGCACATTTTCCTAATGAACAGGACAAAGAGTATTTCTCATTTTCAGAGAATCTGTGTTACAGAAGGAACTGTTTTTCATCCTCTTTGGGCAAAATGGCTCACCTAACATCTTTGTGAAAGGAAAGGAAGGGAAAAAAAGAAAAAGGAATCCCAGAAGTTTTTCCCTTGTTGTTCCCTCTAAAAATTCAGACAAGCTATTGTTAAAACAGGCAGCCAAACACTTAGTCTGAAAACTATAACTTTGGAACAACCACGAGGAGCAATGTACTGTGACTTTCTAAGAAGACTTTCAGAGGAGTTCTTGTGAAAACTTGTCTACCTTCTAGCTCCAGAGACAAAAAGACCTGAGGGAGGTGTGGGGCTTACCCAGGCACTCACTCTGAGACCCCCTTTGGTGGCATGGCTATACTGGAGGTACGAAATCAGGCCTTTCACTTTCCATCACCATTCCACCAAAAAGAGTATTATGCCTGTGTTGACCTTTGTTGTTTCTTTGAATTAGTTAAGAGTAAACAAGTCAAATACACTGTACAGAAAAACGTTTTAGAATTTGTCCTTTTCCCCAATTCCCTACAAAATCTAGAGTTCGTTCTCAGGTACAGAGTTTAGTATTAGATTTTGCAACAGGAGAATATGGCCCTTTGGCATCTTGTATAACCTTCTCTGAACTTCTGCCCAGAATTTATACACTAAGTGCAATGTAACGAAGTAGTTAAAAAAAAAAAAAAAAAAAAAAAAAAAAAGCTTTTTTCATTGATGGTGACATGGAACTGTGTTTGAAGAAGAGTAAGCAGTTCTTCCCATATGTTGAATGGCATTCAAGATCCACATGAGCATTCATTTTTACTTTAGACATTTGTCAGGAATGTGCTGGCAAATATCACAGGCAGAAAAATTGCTGGAAAAACTGGTCAGGGATTTCTATTGTTCAATGTGCTTTTAGTTCTCTTTGCTGTAGCTCTTTTAATTAAAGGCTATTATTTTGGCATCAGGGTGCTCCAATTTTACCAGGAATCAGGACTCTAAATATACCATATATATTATAAAGACACACTCTATAATATATTAGCTCAGTGGTTGCATCCTTAAATGCCTACAAGTTACAATATGTCAGAAAAATTGGGTTAAAAGGGTTCCAGAACTGAAGCCTAGTCAAAGGGAAACAGCAAGAGAGCTTTATTTTACTGCCTGCTCTGACAGGTCACTGGATTTTGATTATGCAGTCAGATATGGTATTCATCCCCTTGATAATGAAAGGTGGGTGGCTGGCTGGAAAGAAAAGCCGTGCAAGACGGCTTTTGGTCATTGTCTGCACTATTTCTAGTAATCCTCCTTGCTGTCGAACTCATGTGTTCAGGAAGGATTTGGGCCTGTGGGGTAAATGGAATTGAAATCTCTCAGGAGGAAAAAAAATGATAAGGAAACAATGTGTACTTGCCAGCATTTTTAGGAGAAGATGTTTAACAAAAGGAGCAGCGTGTATTCTGTATTAGATTACTGCACTGCTGGCTGTTGCTCCCATTGCTGCCTCACAATGCCAACTGAAGACAATAGAGAAACTGTTGCTGCTCTCCGAGCTCCTCACTGAAACCTTACCAGCTGGATTTGAATACCACCGATCAAATGTCATAATAATGCAAATCACTCACCATTTAATAAATACACATGATATTTATAGGGAGATAAACCCTTAACCACATTTAATTTGTGGTCTAGTGTGGACTAGAAGAACGCACGTGGTATAGGAGATATATCAGCTGCTCTGTAATGTACATTCTTTTTTTATTATTATTTTTATTTTTTCTTCTGTTTTCTTTTATTTCTTTTCCTGAGCGCCAAAGCAGTTTTTCAGGCTCGCCTTCCCAGGTTGAATACTGCATCCCAATCCTTCTGCAGTAGAGGAAGAATTCACAGGATACCAGCTAATTCAGAAGAAATTTAACAGGTTAAATTAATGTTGTTGCAGTATCTTCTGCTGTGGCAATAGCAGCCTACTAATAGGAGTGCAAGGCAATACATTCAAGTAGCTTAATGTGGTTTTCTTAGAAAAAATAAACAAGGAAAAAACAAAAACAGTCAAGCTTTTGGAAAAAAAAATAATCTGCTGCTTCTTCTACTCTCTGCCTCACCTCACCTCAGGGAAAGAAAAATCAGCCTGGATCATTTGTGGCCAACCACAGGACACTCCCAACACCCCTGGCATGCAAAGCTACTGTTTGTTAGGGGCCAATTCTCTGCCCTGGTTTCCTCCCACCCTCTGTGGGGAAGAAAGTCTGGCATTCACAGACTGATTTACCAGCTTTGAGTCAAAGCTTCTAAGCAGCAACTACAATGGGCTTGTTGGCACAGTGTGAAGGGACAGAACCTTGTATCCAGCCTCCCAGTAATAAATAAAACCACCACCTCAGTTGTCCACCTGAGGGCAAACACAGATGAATTGGGCCAGTCTTCAAAAGCAAGACTGACATGAGCCAGCTAAAGTACAAATGATTCCCCGTACTCAGAAGCAGAGAATTTGTTTCAGGCTCATGCTTGCTCCAGTCCCATGCCTTCAGCCTTCACTCATCACCTTCCTAAAGGGTCTGGTCCATTGGATTGCGCTTGTTGTGTCATGGCAGGGGCATAACATTGAGGCATGTTTCCACCACAGTAGCATGGAGGTCTGTTTTTCCATTTGTATTTATCTGCCCAAATCTTCTCAATCAGTTTTACAGTTGTTTATCTCCAATCATGCTAGACTGTGACATTTAATATCTAATTTAATATCTAATACTCTTCCAACATTCCCACATTAATAAACACAAACAGTGAGCCCTCTCTCTGTTGTAATGATGATTTCTGGCATCGTTTAAAAGTGCATTATGCGAGTATTAAGAATTGGTACAGCTTCATGCAATGCTGGAATATATATCAGAAAACTAATTTACTTGAGTTGTAATGTTAGGATTATCCTTCTGTCTTTCATGACTAGTGCTTCATCTGGAGAATGCTTAATGTTTTCTTGTCAATGAGTGTTAACTCAAATGAATTATTCCAATCTGTTTACTTCATCCCTTTCTAACAAATCCAAATTATAATTAAAAAGGAAAAAAAAATGCAAACAGCATTGAAAACCTAGTATGACAACATTGTGTAGATTTTTCTACTTTTAAGTCCACATCAATAAGCAATTTAGCAATAGGAGAACTCTCAATGGGAGACCAACAGATGAAATTACTGTAGAACAGAGTCTTGGACAATTTTTTTTCTTTGCCCATGTAATTGCATGCAGCCATCCTTGTGTGAAATCCCCCATCAGATTACAGGGTTTGTTGTATGTAAATTGAAGACTAAATGCTTGGTAGCACCTTTCAGCTCTGCAATGTTGGAAATGAATTTTTTAATAGGAAATTAGATTAACAATATTTTAGTCAACAAAAATGTGGAAAAATTCTGCATAAAGATGAGAAAATTATTCATACAAACTGACTTTAAAAAAACAAGAATGAACAATCGTAAAATTATGTATGCTACTATTTGCAAAAATTATGTGAGCAATATTTTAAATAAAGAAGGGGATATTAAAACACAAATTATTTCACAATCATAATGTAAATATTCTACCTTGTTGGATATAGTATTAACTGAGCTTATGGGAAACAACAGGTTGTGTAATTTAGTTGCTTCTGTTTTTAATATGATTTTATACAGTTCTAAGAGTAAGGAACAATGTGGGTGAAATTACAATGAACTTGGTCCAGATTATAAAACAGATTTTTGCAGGCACTAAAACTAGACATTGTCATTTCCAGTCCTTGTTATGCTGCAGTTGATTAGATTAACCCTTGTTGAGTTTTGGAACCTAAAGAGAAAAAAGATTTCTTAGACTTAAATCTTCCTTAGTAATCATTTCTGTAGCATAAATTTCTGTTCCTTTACAGCCCATAGTTACCCACAATATGACTGATTGGGTATTAATAATTTTTCTTCAATATTATTTATAAACACTTTTTTATTATAATGGTTCTTGTAGTTTGGGTTGGACGACAGAGCAGAGCCTGAATGTACCATACACTGAGAAAATTGAAGTTGTGTGTCATGGACAGGAACCAACAGATGGTTGGCAGAATGAAACAAACTGTACTTCATCATTAGACATGAAATTTTAGGCAAGACACTCCTGCTCCTCAGAGCTCACTGGCTTTTAATAACCTGGCTACAGCTGAAGTATTACGAAGCTTTGCACTTGCCCCTAAGGAAGATATAAAATCTGATGCATACCCTGAATGGGGTCTCTGTCTTTAGCAAGTTCTAAGTGGGAATAAGAATTACATTGGTGAAGCAATGAAACTAATGTCTTCTCCAGCTAGCTGAACACTAAGGTGATAACTGTTCTGGGATTCTGGCAAAAGGCTGTAGCTCCTTGAAATCTCTTTAAATTGCTATAGATAATTCTTTAGTTTCAAACTGTGACCACAGGAATGTGTTTCCTAATCCCAGGAGGAAGACATCTCTCTCTCTCTCTCTCCCCCTCCCCCTACAAAACCTATAAAAGGGTAGCACCCTCAGTTACATGGAGAGACCTGATGAACTCATTTTAACTGACAGGGTAGCCGTTCCCAAGCTATGACTGGTTCCAGCAATATGCTCTGTATTTTCAAATGAGACTATCACTAGAACTAGGAATACATCTAGAATCGGACAGTCTACCATGCAACACCTATTGCAAAAACATATACAAACTAATGTCAGACAAAGCTCCCTTCATGCTCAAAACAAACATTTACTAGCTGTTACTGCCAAGGACAATATTCTGTTATATATAAGATAAAAACAAAGCACAGCCCCCAGTTCTAAGGAGTGACAATCTATACTCACCCCAGGGAAACCCACAGAGGAAAGAAAGGAGGTTTAGTATGTCTTTCTACTCGTTGTGTTGTTAATTCATATTGTACAAGTAACACAGCAGAGGGAATCTCTAGGAAGGACATGACTTTTGTGATGAGGTTACTGTCAGATAGTTTCTCCTTTTCTGTGCCTTTCAGTCACAAAGAAAAAGAAGGCAAGAAACCACCAGTGGCTGCACTGGTGACAGTTGATGGTGAAAGGGGAACAGAGAACTCTCATGTTCACATTTTAATCCTCTTCCTCAGCCTTCATTTCTTTTCTTATTTTCCTAACACAAACAAAGATTACTTGAACAAACAAAGAAGCAGATTAAAATCAGACTACCAAAGCTATTATCACCCATGGCTGCCACCCCTCCTTCTCTGACAGATGTCACTGCAGTTTTTAGCTCAGTGCATGAAGGTAAGCCCATTCCCGTCTTGGCTACTGTAAAATGTGCAGCTGGAAATGGCATTTCAGGAGCTAATTTACAAGGGTAAGAGGGTTCTGGTGTCCTTTAGATTGGCACAAGCAGCTTCCTTTTCCAGTCCTCTGTCTAAACCAGTCAAGTCTGAACCCTGAAACCATCAGCCATTCAGACAAACGTTGATATCTCTAAGGAATTATTTTTTTCACAGTAGGTGTACTGGGCATAAACATTTTCAAATTTTTTTTTTTTTTTAATTTATTTTTTTTTTTCTCTAAAGCTCCTGGGCTTGATGCTTTTCTTCATCTCATTCAAACAGTACTCTGTATGGTTCCTGCAAGTGCCTGGAAGTGTGCACTGCACACAGAATAGCAATGAGAGCCATATTCTTTAGTTTGTTTCTGTGTAATCCCAGCTCAAGCTTCCAGTCTCTATTTTTAAAATGTGATTAAAGTGTAAATTACAAAAGATAACACTGCTCTTGAGGACAGAAAATATTAAGATAAGTTTGCAATGCTGGAATAAATATCAATCACTAGCAAGAAGCAGCCCAGGATATGAATGAATTCCACACCAATTGGAGAAACAAATAAAAGCAACAGAATTAATCAGCAGATGTAAAAGAGAGTGTGATAGTGATACAAAATAGAAAATATGTACGAGAGGGCATGAAACAATAACCATGTGCATCAAATCATCATCTTGGTTTCTGCACAGATGGAAAAAGCTCTGAAGAAATGCTACAAGATATTTGAAGAGGGTTTCAAGCTGGACATGAGTTATAGGCAAATGAATCCAATCTGTGCCTCTTTCACTCTCCCACATGTACACACACATGCATACAACCCACTTGCACGAAGTCAGTTCCCCATCCTGGACTTCTGACCCTTGCTCTTCCTCTGCCAAGTCAGGGCTGACCTTTATAGTAGGTCTGGATGGCCAGGGTGTGGTGGCACAACAGCAGCTCAAGGAACAGATTAGGTTTTTTTTCTACATTTGCATTCCTGACAGATTCCTCACAACTCCTATGAACCAGACTGAGGACTCAGGAGAGAAGATGTAGAAACAGTCAGGCAGAGCAAAT
This sequence comes from Aythya fuligula, assembly GCF_009819795.1. NCBI lineage: Eukaryota > Metazoa > Chordata > Aves > Anseriformes > Anatidae > Aythya > Aythya fuligula. The sequence continues at coordinate 14,999,246 of NC_045560.1, read as the reverse complement.
AGAATTAGGAAATATTTTGAAAATAGACTTGCAAGCCAGGACATGCAATAGCCAAATTCACTTTAAGTCTCAACAACGCAAGTTCAAAGGTTTGAATTACTCAAGAATATCCTGTGTTTAGCCAACACTGCTAATCTGGCGCATCTCTTCCTTGTCTGGCCAATGTTTCTTCCTTTCCTTTCTCAACATACCCAGCACAGAGAAATGCAATGTTACAGACACTCATAAACAGCTTGAATGTGAGCAAAACATCAGCACAGCTTTGAAAGACAGGCCATACATCCACAATCATGTTGGGTTTAAATTTTGTTTTGTTGTTCTTCCCACTGTTTGCCAGCAATAAATGGCAATTGTACTTTCCAACCATGTTCATCTGGGCTCTCTGCCATTTTTTGCTGTTTTTGATGGCAGAGTTCTCCAAGACATATATTAAAATATCTGGCCCATGCAATAATTCACTAAGGCTGCAGTCTTGTTTCCAAGGAGGCCCTGTAACAAGAAGGGAAGTAGGCTTTTTTAGAAAGGCAGCAGTCTTCTACATGAATAATTTTAAACTTTCCCATGAAATTTCAATAGCATTAACAAATTATTTTGATAAAATACCAGCAGGCTTTGTGGATGGATTTTTTAGGGTTTCAGGAGAAAAAAATGTGCAAGCTCTACAACCACTCCTTGATGTTGTAAGCTCTCTTACAGTCTGTCCTGTGACCATTCTTAAACACACTAATGTCACAGAGTTAATTTCATAATGGTAATACGTCCACAAACAAATTACTGCAGTAATGCAGTTAGCTCAATTAACTTTTGGATCTATTCACTATGCAGAACTAAAGGTCATTTTCTATTAAAACATCTCCCTCCCACTTCCTTATCGCCCTTTGCAACTTATGGGAGTTAATATTAGAAATCCTGTCTACGCTATGTCAGGAAGAAGACAGGATGACGAAGCCAGAAAAAGACCTTATTCTTTGCTAACATAACACAGACATGGCCCAAAGAGAACATCTGACTTCTTTCATGAACACATCTAATTATGGCAAATTGTTAACACCTTGAAGAGGAGTTTCATACAAGGGTAAACTTTAACATATGCCATCCTCACACCTAAAACATCCCATACTTCGTACTTTTTCAAACACATACCCTTTTTCCAACAACAGTTTATCAAAGACCTTATTTTGAAAAGGACTTCAACCTGTTTTCCTTTCCCGTGGATGCATTTTTTAGTGCTTGCAATTATTTGCCTGTCCAAATAACTCCATAGAAGCATCAAGCTATGGAATACTAGGAGCAGAGGCAGGAGATGAGACAGCAAGGCCTGGAAAACTGCAAATAGCATTATTTTCTCTCTCTCAAATGCAAGCCACTGCAGTTTAGGTCTTTTGCAAAATCATGCCTTTGGTTTATTTGGGCACCAAAAGCTGCCTGTCCACCTTGCGTCTCCTGCTACTCTTCCCCTTGAGATCCCACACTAAAGTCACAGTGAATAATTTGACACTATTATTGCCATGGCAACAGCCTGATGTCATGCATATACAGAATTATGATTGACATTCCTGCAGTATCCAACAAAAGGAGGAATGAAGGGAAGAGGGAGAAAATCTCCCTCCACAGCTTCAATGCTAATAGGGGAAATAGAGTATCACTATTGGCACTGTAAATATCACTTTATTCATAAATCTGCCCTCTCCCATTTTTCACCATGTCAACATTCCTGTTAAGGACTCGCATCAGAGCTCAAAATACCCAGTGGGTGCCAAGGGGGCTTCCTCACATGTGCCCAGTTTTGGTCAGAGCACAGAGGGTGCCCGTATCCTGATGACACTCTCCTCAGGGAGAGCAATCCACTCAACAGCCTGGAAAGTTTTGCCACAGAGTTTTTCTTTAAAATGTACCTTTCAAATGTCACAGGTATGACCTGAAATAACATAAGGTGCTAAGCTGAGCATTTTTTCCCTCTGAGGATATTCTTCAGGTGTTCAGCTGGGCTGTAAATCTTTTTCTTTTTTTTTTTTTGCCTATGTTTATAAGCACTCACACAAAGACACACGCAAATCATTACGAATAGGATAAAATAACATCTGTTAAGGGTTTTTTAAACTTAATGTCTGCAGCAGTTCTCCTAAGGGTCTACAGTCAATACCAAGACAAGAATGGAAACAGCCTTTTATTCTAAATTTCGTATGTACACGGAAAGCTGTTTTACACAGTTCTGGAAATTCTGCGTAAAAGAGCTATTGTCATCCAATGTCACTGTGCTTACATTAGTAACAACTTTTAAACATGGAGTACATTATTAACAACAAAAACCATTAACAAACAGGCATAAAAGACACAGATATGTGTGCTGATATTTCACATATATTCTAGAAACAAGTTGGCGCAAAAATAAAATGTGCCAGTAAAAAAAAATAGGCATTTTTAAAATCACGCAATACATGATTTTTCTTTCTTGCTTTCTTTCTTTCCTTTTTGTACATGATATGCTGAGATACATTCTCAAGCCTTTTCACATCAGGATTTGCAGGCACTTCAGCAACCCAGCTACATTTTTACAATACATGAAGTTCAGACCAACAAACATAAAAACAGCTGTTGCAAAAGAAACTCTCATATCCCATATGCACATTCAAATATTACTCACTGCTAGAGCAATCTTTTTCATTTTAGTTATTTTTGGATCCTGACATGTTTTCAGGATGATGTGTAACAGTTTGTCTCCACTTATGTCTCATTCATGTACTTAAAGGTTTATTTTTAATGTAGCATCACGATGCAACAGTACAGTATATGGAAGCACAAGGCAATTGTTCACAAAGCTTCACAAATTGTAAAAAGAAGAAATTGTTTTCTTTTTCTTTTTATTTATTTATTTATTTTTAATCCAAAGAAAACTTTCTTTCTCTCTTTCTTTCTTTCACTCTTGTTTTAAGTTATCTCCCCAAACTATGACAAGTCTGTATCAGGTGACCATGGGATGACTCCCTCCTGAGTTCTCTTCCTAGACACAGTTGTCGTATGACCACATGAGTTTAGCAGTAAAGCAAAACAGAAACCACTTGTTTGTTTGTTCTTGAGTCTCCATATTTAATGAAATAATGAAATATACTTATTAAGGGCTTGGCTGTGACCGTATAATCTCTCTCAAGTTATTTCATTCATAATGGACTGTGTCTTAAGATATAAGGCGATTGTAACAGTATCCTCAGGATAACTGAGAGCCTAATATTGTTTTCCTCATGAATTAGGATAAGGGCTTTTTTAATAAGCTCGGAGTGGGGAGAAAGACAGAAAAAGAGTGCATATGTGCATAATAGGTGAGGGATAGCTTTTCAGCATATAGATCAACTAAGACTGGTAATGACTCCACCATAAAACATCCTAGGCCTGGATACTGAGTAGAGCTGAGCCTTATCCACTCAAGAGTGATATGCAACCCCCATCCTGACCCGAGAGAAATAAAAAAGGGGCATGTCAATGCTTTGCTCAACCTCAAATTCATTAATTTTATGCCACAAAGCTGCATGTTGGTGTAAGAAGTCACTGCAAAGTAAGACACATTACAACAAATCCTAGTAATAACCCATTGACAACTACTGAACTGGGCTACAGGGCTTGGTAAGCAGGGGCGGCATTGCTCACTTCCGCTATGATTGTCAAATGGTGGAAAATCATTCCATGAATTGAACACTTGAGACAGAATGGCAAAGACATAAGGCCCACCAACTCTTTGCCCCTATTGTTAAAGGCACTGAAACAGACAACAGATATATTCCTTAGTACCATCAATTTAAAAAGTTTTCAAAATATAAGTCTCTATATGAAAATGTTCCTTATTGCATGATGAGTTGATCTTCATTTTCTTCACCTCAAGAATAAAACGGTCTTCCCTTTTCTGGTGTTTGTAATCTGTTCAGCCTGGCTACCTGAGATGGTGAAGGTGGTACATCTTGCCTGAAAGGACCTTTAGGCGGGGTATAATTAGGGTCCTGAATTTTCTTATATGAGTCATAGTTGCTAGGTCCTTCAGAGGAAGTTTTTTTTTTCAGTTGTTGTTCTTTCCTTCTCTGCTCTTGACGGAGCAGTTCTTGTGTTTCCAGCATCACCCTGGCATTGAAGCCATGTCCCCCCATATAGCCGTTCCTCGATCCCTGGTAGCTGGAATATCTGGGATTTTCCTTTGCAGTCTGGAACCCTTCACCAGGGGAATAGCTCTGCTCCCAGGAGTCTTGAGATACAGAACTGGCATTTTTTCTGCTTTGCCTGGATTGAAAAAAAAAAAAAAAAAAAAAAAATTGCTTTTAAGACAAATGTTCTGGTACCCACTTAATGTTACTGACAACAATCCCTAGAAAGAAGGGTGCTTCTGCAAAGCCAGCAGGCTTCCCTCAGCTACAGAATTCTCAAGAAGCCTTGTCCAAAAGAGGTATCTTATCTCTTTTGCTGGGACAGCTCTTCCTATAGAGTTGAGCTATGCTTCCAGGACTCTCCAGTAGAAATAAGTTGTGAATATCCATACAGTATTACAACTATGATCATGTTCCCAAGAGAAAAGTGCAACAATTCAGCTGCAGACTAGGAAAGATCACATACAATGCTGTGCTACCTAAGAAACCAGATAGCAGCCAGCACTTGTAGTCACTCATGAAAGATTTGAATCTAGACTCATACATGATTAAAAATGCAAGAGGCAGATCTTTAAAGCATTCGCTCTAACACTGCACAAGTCAGAAGATAAAACACATTATTGATAAGTAGTTACACGGATGAGAATTTCTTCTTCACAGTTCCAGAATGAAGGAATTTTGTGCTATCAGGACAAAATTTTCCAATTTGCAATGGCTTCAATAAGAGAAAGGGTAGACAGAACCTTTTTTTTTTTTTAAAAAAAAAAAAAAACCCTCCATCATGGGGGTAGATAAATAAATCATATACATAGAGGAATTACAAATTCTTATCTCTTTTCACAATAAATCACTACATTGTTTTGAAGACAGATTATGGCTTTGAAATAGCTTTAATTTACTATCAAGCTGCTAGATACTTTTATGAATTTAAAATAAGATTGGTGATGATAAAGTAAAACAATTTTGTATTGCAGCAAAAGAGATACCCACTTCGAGATTCACATTGGTGTATGAGAATCAGGCAGTAAAACAAAATATATTGCAACATTAATCAATAAGAAAATCATTTAGTTGTGTATATATGGCTTGGTTTTACATGTCAACACACATGACTCAATTTGGTCTCATTCAATGAATATACATTGGCGAGACAGAGACCTGGAAAAAAGTAACAACACTTGCTGATGTTTTTGCAATATTCCTTCCACGCATATAACTTGAAAATGACCATATCCACCTATTTTTGTAAAGTATTTTGAGACCTCTGGATGAAAACTGTTATTCAGGATGAATGTAAATTATTACAGCATAAATTATAACATAATGTAAATTCTTATGCAAATTTTTATAGCTGTTCTTGGTATTCACATATCCAACTCTGCCAAAGAAACAATGTTTTTGAGCCATGTTTTATCACTCCCTGGAACAAGAGGAAATTGAATGAACCTCTGTAGGCTACGAAACTGTCAGGTTTCTGATCTAGAGCAAGATAAATTTTAAGTACTACAAAATTAACTTGGAGTTAAACATTGCTTTTACAGTTTCACATGGGACAAGACGATGACTAGTTGAACTGATTTAATTTACTGACTGTTTTCTGGTACTTGTTCAAAATAATTTGGCCCACTTTCATTGTCTTTCTGGGAAGATTCCTTAAAATTGACTAAAGAGTTTATTTGCCTCCAGTACTGATGATTTAAAAGTACAAAGGAAAAAAAAAAAAAAAAAGAAAGGCTCCTGGAGACTATACAAGATGAAAAGCAACAAAGCTCCAGAATTAAGCACACAAACTATAAGCATTACAAAGCCATAGTTGCAACATTAACCTTGGGACCTAAGTTTCTGAGTAAGATTAAGATTTCTTTACAGATTGGTCCTAGAGTTACAAACAGTTTGTAAAGCTGTAGAAACAGATGTCCCAGCTTGTTATAGAAATATCACTGTATTCATAGAACTCAACTTTAGTCCAAGATCCTAAAATTCTGTCTTCTCCCAGTGCAGCTGAGTGCTGCGCTGCACTCCCAGAGTGCTCCATCACAATCATTAAATAATCATTAATTACTTAGTAACATGCATTGTTACCAGCTTGCTAGTCATTTCTGATGTTGAAAACCACATTGAGTGAAGTTCTCACTCACTCATTTCAAAACAAGCATTTCTATGGCCCAAAGAATAATTTTTCAAATTTCTTGTAGCTGAATTTTCTCCTTACAGTTACGAATTTCTACCACTGGAACAGCACTGAAACTGAATTCTACCTTTTAAATGTTACCAGTGATGAAGCAGAACAAGGGAAGCAAGTTTTACAAATCACAGTTTTCAAACTAAAAATAATTCCTCCCCCTCTCCCCCAGCTTAAAAACAACACTAGCATTCATGCTTTACTACTTAATCTACTGCTGGAACTAGTAACATTGAAAGAGAATTTATCAAGATAACAAGCATAGCATTTATACATGTAATCACTTCAGAAGTAAGGTAGAAGTAAGAAGCAAAGGAAATATAAGGACTTTCAAAATAACATACCATCACTCTTTCTAAGAAAATACAATAACTTTACATTTTACTTTCTCACCTTCTTCTAAACTTAACAAATTTTACACTGAAAGGTGCAAATACCATGCAAAAAATTTGAGAGATCTGTTTTATTTTCAAAGAAGCTGGTAAGATAAGAGTTCATGGTAAGATAACTTTGATCATGAAGCTACTATTTGTTTCAGTAAAATAGCTATGATGTAATTGCTAAAATATGAGTTGTTAAAAAACAGAAAATTTGACACCAACCTCTGGAGTAAAGGATTCTCCATTCAGCCTTTGCCGTTGATATTTGAAAATGTAAAGACTATTTGCATATTGCTAAACTATGATAGTTTAGCTATGATATATAGTTTAGCTATGATAGCTAAACTGATTTACAATATCAGTTGGGTAAATGTTTAATAATTCTGGTAGATAAATATCAAATAAAAGATTTTTTACCCAATCCGTTCATTTTAAAAACCTAAGAATTTTTAAATACAGATTTTTTAGACAAAAAGTGCATCAATTTTCAGCATTCAATTGCTAATAATCCAGTAACTTAGAAGAAAAGTATATACTGGAGGCTCTTGTTTTTTTGGATAGTTTCTCAGTTCCATTTTCTATTGTTCTGGGTCTTGAGATTACTTTTTTCCTTTTAATTTTTGCTTTGTATCAGCATCACAAAGATAGAATTTCTACCCAGTAAAGAATTATGTGACAGAAAAAAAAAAAAAAAAAGAAAAAAAAAATTTGACCTGTCAAAAGGGGGCAACCCATGTCATGCTCAGGAGATTTTTGTAATTGCAGAAAATGAAACTGTATGGTGTCCCACAAAGAATAGCTTTGTTTCAACATCTTAATTCTATTGGGTGCTGAGTGACATCAAATCCCACTGAAATCAGCTCTGAAGTAATTCTACTAAAATAAACAGCTACCACATGCTCTCACTTAAGAAATTTTATGCCTCTTCCACGCTGAATACATTCCACCTTATATCAACGCTAAACAAAAGTGTCTGCACTAAGCACACAATTTTCCTTTTACAAACGAAATTAGCTCCAGGCTCATATACACTGAATAGCTTCAGACAGTTGCCATACCTGGGTAAAGAGCTGTACTGTCGCTGAGCTTGCTGGAAACTCTCTCTTTCTTCTTGTCGCTGCCGCTGCATTTGAACCTCTACTGATACTGAGTGTCTGCCACTCTGCGAGTATGTCTTGGAGCTTGGCTGTAAAATGGAAACAAAAATGTCTTAAACAAAGCAGAAAAATACCCACAAAAGAGCTATCATTTAAATCACTATTACACCGTCATATTTGTACAAATGTGATTCAAGTAGCTCATTCATAACAATTATGTTAAACTCAGATCCATCACTCTGCGTCCTGTGCTACAGATTCTGCTCCTGACCTACCAATTATAGAATCATAGAATCATAAGTTGGAAAATACCTCCAAGATCATCTGGTCCAACCATCCCCGTACCACCAATATTACCCACTAAACCATGTCCCTAAGCACCAGGTCCAACCTTTCCTCCTTAAACGCCCCCAGAGACAGTGATGCCACCACCTTCCTGGACAACCCATTCTAATGCCTAACCACTCTTTCTGAGAAGAAATTTCTCCTAATTTCCAACCTGAACCTCCCCTGGTGCCACTTGAGGCCATTCCCTCTTATTCTATTGCTAGTTATCTGTGAGAGGAGGCCAACACCCAGCTCCCCACAACTTCTTTTCATGTAACTACAGAAAACAACCTCTTCTACAGACTACGATGATACAACTACTATGACATGTATCAGAAAAATATTGGTCCAGAATGGGTTGTGCTCTTATAGTAATACTGAAATTTAAAAGAATTCGGTGGAAAAGATCTTTAGACACCATAAGCTAACCTAGCCATGCTAATGCTAACTTCTACACCCTACTGAGGACCTGAGAGAGTAGGGAGCAACGTTCTCAATTCTCAAGCAATGATGTTCTTCCTTGGCATTGCCATCCTATTTCGCTCTTGGTCCAGGCATACACCACTTACTTTTCTGAGACAGGGAAACAGTTTCTGGTTTGATATGTTCAAAGAGACACATTTAGCAAGTCTGTTGTGGACAACAGGGAATCCTCTGCCACAGAGAAGAATTTAGATAACAACTAAACTGGCCATCTGAAACTTTGCGGACAATGCCAAGAGCACGTGAAAATGGATGGCCATTCTGGGAATGTGTAGCATTACCAGTCAAAATCAGGCAGGATGGCTGTATTCAAACTTGGGATATGAAAAAAAAGTTTACTTTTGTGAATATGTCACTTTTTGTGTTACTATATTATTCATATTTTTGATCTCTAGTTGCAAAACAGAGTGCCACAAAAGCCACAGAATGATTTTGTGATCACTGGGAGGTTAAGGAGTACAGCCACTTGACTGAGCCCTGGACTGACACAGCTTGTCTTGGATCTGCTTTTGTTAAAGCACATTTTACTTTTTGATCTGTGCGTTCCCTCACACATTCGCCCATAATGAACTCCTCCCCCTCCCCCCCCCCCCCCCCCCCCGCAACCCTTATAATTTCAGCTGCAAAAAGATATTATAATGGCTGACAAACGTCTAAAAGATAAAAGGCTTTTCAAATTCTTCTTACACTGAAGACAAGTTTTAGAAACCAAAAATTGTCATTTGTGACATAAACATCTCCTTTGTTTTACTATAGAATCAAGTACTTGCAGGTAGCCAAAAACACAACAAAGCTGAAACAGCTGTGCAACTTTTAGAAAATTCATCTTTGCTAACACTTCAGAGCATCAGTCTCAACTCAGAAGTTAACAGCTACAATTTGGTGAACAACTGCTTTTCCCCTTAGCTGAAGATTATTGTGTAAAAGTATCAGAATGTGAAAGCATAAACTATAAGTCACTTATTTAAAAGAATCCTTAATGCAACAATGATGTCCACTTCAGAACAGATTCACTCTGTAAAAGCCTCAGCAAAACAGTACTTCCAATGAAAAATGTTTTAGGAATGGCATGATGAGGCAACAAGTTCAGAAAACAGAATTGTGTCAGCCTTGTGGGAAATTTTTCTGAGAGATGAATAAGCTGTACATATGTATGTCCAAACCAACAACCCCCATGGAGATTTCCTACTATATTAAATAAGGGCAACCCATATGGAGCAGCATTTCAGTTATTGCATATGTCAACATTTGTAACTTTCTTGACTTTATTGAGAGTCTTCTGACATTTGGTATTTTATTGAAGGGCTCAGCTATGGAAGCAAGTGATTACCTGAAAATTACAAGATTTATTTGTGAATTCTCTCCAGTGTGGTTATAAGCAGCTTACAGAGAACCACGGGGAAACTTAGAAGTTCCCATCTCAACATCTCCATAAGGAATACAAGCACTTAAACTAAGATTTTAGAGACAATCTCATCATTTCATGGGTTCCATTTCAACAATGTTGGAATGCTTGCATATTGCCAGGAAGCTGCAGCTATGTCAGATGTGAGAAAATAGTTACCACAAACAAGACATGAAATCATAATTGCTACTCTTTATTTGAAAACAGTTTCACTTGCCTCAGTTCACTGTAAATATAACAGAAAAGGATTTTACTGTGCAGTGAATGGTTAAGTTATCAAACAGGTGGAACTAGAATTGAGCTGCTACTCAGTTTAGGTTTATACAAGACACTAAATTGCATGATCTAGAAGGTACGGATGCAAGTAAGAGCTGAAGTTGCCGTAAATTTTTTATTAAGGAAACAGAGGCTTTGAAAGCACTACTGGACTATGAATGGACTAAGACCAAAACTTAGCTTCAGAGAGATTTTGTTTTAATGCACATAGGAACTAATGATTAAACAGAGACAGCGGCTGCCACACCTGCCTGCCTTCTGTAGCACCCACCCACAACTAATGTCTTGGAGGGTAAAGGTCTTGAATCTCAGCCGTTCACAAAGTTCATCTAACCACAGAAACACAGAAGTTGGAAGTGACCCACAGGGATCATTGAGTCCCACTCCTGGCTCCATGGACCACCCAAAAACCAAACCATATGTCTGAGAGTAGTGTCCAAATGCTTCTTGAACTCTGGCAGCTCAGTGCTGTGACCACTGCCCTGGGGAGCCTGTTCCAGTGACCAACCCCCCTCTTGATGAAGAATCTTTTCCCCCTGTCACAGGGACAAGATTTATAATTTGATGGGTCTAAATGGAAGCATCTAAAATCAATTAACTGATTTTCTGAAGGTACGAGTACCTGTATGCCCCATCTGCAATACTTAGCTAACATGAAAAGTAAGATACTTATTGAGTACATGTTGGATACTTATTGAGTCTACATACTGTCCATATCAGCAGTATGCTGTTCATGTAATCAATTCTGCTGCTTGATTTCAGGCCTCCAAAACTATAGCAATGAGACATAAAAACATTCCCTCTATACATAATCACATGTTCTATAATATAGCCTATATACACATAGACGGGTACATTCAGTCATTTTACCAGTGAAAAGGCATTTCTTTAAAATCTTTTCATTAAAAATCTCAGTGATACCATATTGAATGCCCTTGATATATGATTATGATAATATAAAAATGTAACATATTTATTTTTGGTCCCTTAACTTGTTCAGAAAAAATGCAAATCCCTGTACAGTGATTTATCTTTTCAAGATGCTTTTGATTAAAGTATATCAACTAAAAATATTTAAATAATTAGTAACCTTAATACTCAAAATCTAATTAGTATTTTTTACCAACATATACATAAACAGTGTTACAATATATACACAAACGCATCTAAATACATGCACACCCCATTTATGTCAGCACAAAATGGAGATAATTAAAAATAAGTCGAGACATTTGCACATCTTTCAACAGCAATAACAACAGCAACAAAAAATAAATAAGGAATACAAAAAAATAATTTTAACACTGATATCAACTGGGTGACACAAGGCTAAGCACAATTATAACAACTTGAAACCATCCAAGAAACCTGGCAACAGCTCTGTCTTCACAATGCAGATTGATAAGAACTCTGGCCTTGTTTGCAATGAGACGTATGACAAGCATTGACCTTTTAAATCAGGATGCAGTCAAGGCCACAATAACAACCAAGGCTGCATTATACAAATAAATGTATGTTCATGTCTTCCACAATACATGTAAGTGACAATGATAGTTATTGCATTCAGCATTGTTAAGCAATACTCAGCTTGTAAAACTGTGTTTTGAGATACATGAAATTAGACAGTTCTCTTCTCAAAGAGACATTAATTTAAAACTAGAGATGTGAAGTTAGAAGTTTCTACAGATTTCTCATTATCCAAACAATATATTTTTTTTTCAGTTTGCACAGAATATACCATGTGTCATGCTACACTGACCACTCTTGGCAGTTAAGGACAGCATGTTTTAGGGTTAAAGGTCCCTCTTCTCTTTCCTAGCTAAATCTTCACAGTTTCTTTCACTGCAGAGTGGGCATGTCAGCCCACAGAAGGTAGCTTAGTAAGTGGAAGTGTGGATCCCCCAGGACTGGCACAGATCAGAGCTGCTACACAATCACAGAAAGGAGGTCATGGGGAAAATCAAGAGAACTGAATTTTGAGCCAGATCCACCAGTCCTGCTGACACACTTATCTCAAAGCCTACGGTCATAGTGAGAAATTGGGAGAAATACTTGCTCAAACTTATAGAAATTCTAAAAGGAAAGGAAAGGAAAGGAAAGGAAAGGAAAGGAAAGGAAAGGAAAGGAAAGGAAAGGAAAGGAAAGGAAAGGAAAGGAAAGGAAAGGAAAGGAAAGGAAAGGAAAGGAAAGGAAAGGAAAGGAAAGGAAAGGAAAGGAAAGGAAAGGAAAGGAAAGGAAAGGAAAGGAAAGGAAAGGAAAGGAAAGGAAAGGAAAGGAAAGGAAAGGAAAGGAAAGGAAAGGAAAGGAAAGGAAGCTAATAGGGAGATGAACAAATCCTTTTGTATTTTCCCAGTTACTTTAAAAAGACTGTTATTTAATATTAAAATGTTTACTCTTTTTTCCAGATTAAGCTCTGTGTTTAACCTAGAAGTTTAAACTTCACCTGGGAAGGCAGTAGACATGAGGTCCCCAAAAAGTCTGTGGTTCTTTTAGTTCAGCACTAATTAGAAATAGATAAGATTAAACAACCTTGCCTGCTTTATGTATGTACTTGGCACAGCTGATAGTCAATCCAGTGACTGTATATCAAAAGTCAGAATGATAAAAAACATTTTGTGGTTCTTGTAAATGTTCTTGAAAGCTATATTTATTTCCATCTTTTTATTTATGTTGCCATGGTAAACAGAACATATAGCATTACTTCTTTTAAAAAATACCAACAGGTGTGTACTAATTCAAACACCATATAATAAGAAAATCCCATCCCTTTATGTATTTTTCTCTGGTGTACGTGTAGGAAGCTGAATGGCATGGTTTGGGTCTAAGATTTCCTTTCTTAGGCAGCAAAAGAAAGAAATCTTCACTATGTCAGAAACTTAACATTTAGAGAGCCTTGAAGTTCTGCTTGGGTCATTTACATGCAGCATGGCTGTGAGCTATAAATATGTTTATTTACAAAATTAAATTATTTGATTTCTTTTTAAAAATTTTCTATCTTCATTTTATGCTTCATATAAAATGATAGATTGAAACTGGTAGGAAAAGAAATATATCTTTCTATCTATCTATCTATTATATATATATATATATATATAAAATTTGAAACCTCAAGTCTGAAATGTGGAAAGAGATGCATGGTATTTCATTAAGCTTTCCCAGGTTTTACAATCAATGGATATTAATTGCACAACTGATGAGAAACTACCTGTGGAGAGAATGCCCTGCATAACTAGTTTCCTCTCTGAAAGAGACTGAGATAGAAAGAACAGCAAGTCAGCTGTTATTCTTTGTCAGACTGTAATGTTCCATTAGGTATTACCTAATATCTTGAATAACATTTCTTGAACAAGACTCTTAAAATTGATTAAAAGTAAAAAGAATGACTATACTGTTTTTCTTTCTCGACGTGTAGAGTAATTCTCCAGAATTTAGATCCTGATGTAAAGTTTGCAGTATTTGTTTTAAATATATTGCTATTCATTTTCCAGGTCAAATAAATATGTTACAGTGGAAGTTACAGTGATAAAAATCAGGCTTTTGTTTTTCTAAAGGGATTTTAGATTATTTAGAATTATGGTTTTGAATATGTTAAGGACCTGAATACAGGGATAAGAAATGAGTACCACTGATAATAAATAAATAAATAAATAAAATAACATATTTTCTCTTTAAATCTCTCATAGAGACAAGATCTACAAACCAACAAACAGCAGAATAAAACAAGTCCCTAGACTTGTTTTTATCTTGTTTTTACACAGTATTTATCTATGAAGCCATGCTATTAAGATTTCTGAAATCCTCTATCAAAATCTTGCAATTACTTACCTTTCATGAATCTATGCACATAATTAAAGGTATACTCAAATGAGTAAGGTAGTATATTTATTTTGACTCAGCTAGCTGTTATCCTTAGAATAAAAATATCTTTTTATTTGACTCCTAAATATTTAAAGTAGAGTTTGCGCAGCTGCATTTTTTTCCAACCATCCAAATGGATTTGAGATGACTGGAGAAGAATGTATTTGTGAATGGAAGTTGTCCATTGTTTCCCATTTTTAGAACCGAGTTTTATATTAAAGATGAAGAACTAAACCACCAACTTTTGTCTCTCCAGTCTTCGTGTTTTTTTGATAGACAGTGCACTTCCACAAGAAGGACTGGCAAGCAATTGTAGTGTTTTCAACTGATTAAATATACTATTTTGTTTAATTGGATTGTTCACTCCCATGATGTTTAGGGTTATAATGCTGTGGTTTTGTTATTGAAGGTGAGGATCTGTTAATTAAGATGTGACTAGGCAAAAATACAAGGTATGGAACAAATTACAATAAAAATCCCCTCACCGCGGGACTGGTGCAAGCAAAGATAAACCTCAGAAAACCCAACACTACCCAGAAAACTAATAAACAAAGAAAAACAGAAAGACAAAAACAGAAACAGAGAGACTCAACTTTGTTGCTGAACAGAAAAATCAACTCCAAAAGGATCTTGCATTGGTTTAAAATTTGCCATAGCAACAGCAAGGGCCTTAAACATTAGCAGACATACTGTGACTCCATGTAATTCTATATGCCCAAGTACACATTTCTGCAAACCTGAGTGGAATTAACACCAGCAGCATTAAAATGGATAAATCATACTTGATGTTATTTTTCATTCATTTTTTCCCTGTGCAACATCAGTCATACAGACTTGCCCTTGTAAGTCTTCTTGTACCTTGTTTTTGATACACCAAAAAAAAAAAAGAAAAAAAAAAAAAAAGAAAAAAAAAGGGCATGTAAGAGGAAAAAAAATCACAAAGACTGATAAAGTTATCTTATAAACAAACAGCTTTTCCATAAAGCTTTGACTCAACCACAGAATTGCTGGATTTTAGAGATGACTCTCCGTTGCAACAGTTAGTCAGTTATTAAAGCTTAACAATGTGTCATTCAAATGGCCTTGAGCAGGAATGCTGCACTGTTTAATAGACGGTGTTGTCTCATTCCAGCACTATCACTTCTCGTGTCTGTTAAGCTGCCTGATGCTGTATGAACTCTTGTAGGCAGTCAAGTATTTTGTTTACTGGCAGGGTAAATACAGCGTGCAAAAAGTCCAGCTCTGTCACATTGCTCATCTACAGAGAAATAACCTTCACTTGACGGGAACAGCCAGAAATGGCTGGGGTTAGGCACGGATCTCTCTGCCACAGATATCGCTCAGGGCCAGCATGATGTAGTGCTCCATGGCACAGAGATCTGTCTCAAAACTCTGGAGGAGTCTGAATGTATTTGTCATAGGTAACTGAGCTGTTGTGTCACAGGACATTAATAGTCTGGGAAGGATTGTAGTTGGTGACGTTCACATGATCATTTTGATAATATATTAGCAGGTTCTTGAGCTATTGAGCTCCTCTGAATATCCTTAGATCTGCCAGATTTCCGTCAGCATCCACACTGCAAACTTTATGTTCATTTACACTTCCTTAAAGTAACCAATAGTCCCACATCACATCAGCACTCTGTTCCCTATCCTCAATCCTCCCATCATCTTGTTAATGAGAAATGCAAACTACTTATCACCTCATAGCATACACTTCTCAGAGGATGAAAGATTGTTCTTTTGTTTTTTTTTTTTCTCCTTCTATCCAAACCAGGTCAGAGTTGGCTGCTGTCAAGTGGCTCAAGAGGCATCTCTGGATGCAAAGCCTTTTGTTTATGTAGGCTGCACAAGCCATCTCCCTCAGGTGAAAGCATACTTTTCAACAACGGTCCACATACAGGTGCACTTGTCTCTGCTGTGGTTTGTAACCAACAGCTTACAGATGGAGAAGACTGAAAGGAGGTTGATGAATGCACATAAGTATTTTCCTGCATACGTATTATTAACTACTTTTGCATTTTTGTGTGTGTGTCACTGATATTTAATAGTACATCTGGATCTGTTTTGAGAGGGTGTCTTAACAAAGTCCGTCATCTTAGACTAATATGTTAAAGTAATGCATTCTCCTTAAGAGAGAGGGTTATGGTTCCTTAACACTGAAATGACTGTGAACTGTTGAAATGGATGAGATCATTGCTTTATCCTTTCCAAGCACTGAGATCTTGAAAGCCTGGACTACACGATGGAAAAAAAAATATAATTCAAAAGTACTCTGCGCCAATTTTTTAAGAGTACATATCTAAAATAAAACATTTGGTCACCTAAATACTTTACAACAGCAGCTCCTACAAAAGCAACAATGAGCTTCAGAATTAATATTAATACATTAAACTGAATTAGTCACTTTGAGCTCATTTGCATGATCTGTAGAAAGGGAGTAAACAGAGAGATCCCATTTGTTTGAATAACAGAAAAAGGAAAGGTCAATGTTCTGACCCACAATTTAGGAAATTATTCCATTCCTAAGGTAATCAGCCTGTCATCCAAATAATTCCCTACTCGCTCATTACAAGAAACTATAATAAAAGCCAAGTTGCCTGTCTAAAGTTGCTATGGCATTTAGATATACAACAATGTGGCCCGTGACCTTCAGTAGTTAAGTTCCCAAGTCTTCAAGAGTGCAAGTTTTTCTCATAGACAGTTTTCCCAAGAACACAGCACAAATCTCTCTTTTGGAGAATAAACAGCAGTTGATATGCATAATGGGAAGTACCTCCTACACCCAGCCCCCTTTCTTCCAAAAACCATTACACTATAACCAAGATGAGCAATCACATTATGTTCACCACATCAAATCAAAAACATCTGGTCATAAAGAAAATGTTTATTTTATTTATTCAATTTCAGAGAAGGTTAAGGGTTTTCTAACATGGGAAGCAAGCCTATATTCCGATACAGCATGTCAGGTCACTTAGGGATACATTTACCTTTGTTCCTCTCCATGCTGCATGTTAAAAATACCACAGTTTCAAGTTGGTGAGCTTAAGATGGACGAGGACGCAACGACTCAACAGGTCAAATTTTTTTCTATGTCCACCATAACAGCAAGCAAAGATACATATGCATGGTAATGTTACCTGGGTTGTTCACAGTGCCCTCAGACAGAGATGTGGATCTTTGGATGTTTCCACCTCAGTCTCCCGTGCATTGTAATGCTAAGTAGCTCTAACATCACCTACGCTCATTTTGGAGATGCGAGAAATTCTACAGCTGTCATGATACAGCTTCTGTTTACTTGGGAATGTGAGCAATTTGTTCACCATCTTTATTATAGAATTTTGAAACAAAAATACAATACAATATTTATCCTGCATTTAAAGGATCCTAATTTAGGATACATAATTGATTAAAAAGCAACAGTGATTCATTCAATTATGTTAAACAAGATAAGCAGCATGGATTTACATAATTGTATCACTTTGCTAGATCAGATTGAACAGGATTTAAATGATCAATTAGGACGTATATCTCAAGACAGAAGAGTCTCAGCTAATGTAAGTGGCAAAGGGGTGTTATTGTGAGGCATGCATCTCTCTTCTTTTTTGCTGTGAAAATACATACCTCTTCCTCCTAAGGAAAATAACTAATCATAGAGATATTTCTTCAAAGAAAATACCATCTGCAAGTTTATATGATCTTTCTAAATTATTTATCATTGGTATGTGTTTTATTTTTATTTTCCTAGAAAATTTCAGAATAATTGATATTGCTTTTGACGTAAAAAAAACATAGTAACTCACAGATTCAAGGGTCTAAACACAGAGCAAATGATGCTACATGCACAGAGAACAGATGGCTGAAGAAATTTAAAAGTGAAGTAAACATCAATGGAACAAAAATGTGGCCAGCAGAATAGGCAGAAGTCTGGCGGCAGAGGACCATAGGTCTGCACTGCCTTGTTCCCAACCAGAGCAGGGAGAGAGGTGGTTGGTGCAAGTTTCCAGATTAGGCACACTATGTACACTTACCCACGGCTGCTCAAAACTGTAAGTACGTCTCCTGTCTTCTACGTCCTCATCTTGTTTTGCTTGCTGAAATTCTTGTCTCAGGCGCTGTATCCGGTCATGATTGTTAGGAGTTGATCTGTTGCTAAAAGAAGGAAGATAGAAATGATCAATGTGACTCTAGTTTCCTAGCCAGGCACCACCACTACTGTATGGGGGTACAGACTTAAAAATATTTTCCAGGCATTCAATATAAAAACCTTTATTTATTTTTTATTATGATTAATGTCATTTGACTTATAAACTTCAGACAATGTAAGGATAGGATGAACGAGCCTATTGCTAAAAATCAACAAAAGTTACTGGCATCTTTTCAGTATATGTTGCTCCTTGAAATGAAGAGGAATACATGTTACTGTCAGCCTTAACAAAGAGGAAAATTACAAGAAAAGTGCTAATGATCTCTACTACTGAATAAACATGAAAGGTATTTCTTTCCTATCAATAAACTGTAGCACTGCCACATCTTTATTCCAAATTAATCACAATGTCTGAAGGCCTTACCTATACAAAATTTGATTATTTTTCCCAAGCAATAAGAGCTTGTCATCCCTCAGCTCTGTTTTTAACAAGTCTTTTAAGCTGATCAGCCTGAAAGCATCAGAAGGCTCCTGGGCCAGTGAGAAGCCATGCCCCTGGCAGCACCGTGCGCAGGACTGCATTCAGCATCAGACTGGCTGCTGGCTCCTGTTCTGCAGCCGCTGGTGTGCT
Source organism: Aythya fuligula (assembly GCF_009819795.1). Taxonomy (NCBI): domain Eukaryota; kingdom Metazoa; phylum Chordata; class Aves; order Anseriformes; family Anatidae; genus Aythya; species Aythya fuligula. Next base: position 14,980,333 of record NC_045560.1, on the reverse strand, counting down.
GGGGAGGGCTCAACCCCAGAGTTACCCTTATGGAAAAAGTACAAGTGAATCCTCAACATAATTTTTTCCCCAGTGCCTATCACAGGTAATCCTTTCTCCATAGCTCAGGTTTATTTGAAACTATGGTGAAATATATACAGGAGTGGTTTATTTCATGGGGCAGAGGGAAAGGGGATTTTTATTAATCTCTGCCATTTTTCCATCTGTGCAGCTCTCACCTGACTCCTACAAACCCCACCATATTTCAATCATGTTAATGTGGGAATCACAGGAAGTCTGACAAACAGGTAATGTTATATCAAGAGAATATAATAAGAGACAAAATATTTTTGTCTCTTATTATGTTCTTTTTAAACCCCACATTTTAGTGTTTATTTCAAAAGAGATGATGAGGAATGGTCAGCTCTTACGTTCTTTCGAAAGAGAAAACCACAGAGATGCAATGGAAAACAACTCCATAGATCCCCATTCTGTGATACAGGGCACAATAAAAGAGAGAATTAATATCCCAATATCTTTTCATATATACCATATGAAAACAGATAATTCTGGAGTCCATTTGTGACTGTTTGCCACATCTTTCCACATTGGTAGGTAGAGTAGACTGGAGGACATAGATGTTTGAAACATTACCTTCCAGTCTTTTCAGTGACATTAAATTGAGCTTATCATTGCCTGGTTAGCCAAACAGAAAAATTAGCATGGTTCTAAAATTAGCATGGTTCTAGAAAAGAAGAATTTTTAAAGATTATTTTTTCCTATGAAACAAAAGACAAAGAAAATAAAGGAATTTTTTTTTTTTTTTTTTTTCCCCCAGTCCGGAGCCTCAAGAAATGTTTTATTTATAGGTTCAGTCAATTCTATATGCAGATTGCCATTTTGAAAAGTACAGCTAAAAGAAAGCTTTATTTATAACAGGTGGAAATGAGACATTATGGCACTTTCAAAATTTCCCCTTCATTGTAGGTGTTTGGCTAATTCTATTTCCTCAATTCAACTTAATTTTGTGGAACAGCTTATCTCTCTTTGCAGTTGTATGTTATGTAAATTCATTCTTTATTGTCAAATTCTGCCCAGCTTTTCTATATAAGCATTTGTTTTTTCCCATGCATTGCTATACACAGCACTTTTAAAAATGCAATCATCACAATCCAATCCAAGATGTGCAAAATATTTCACAATGGTAGGTTGATTTTTAAAAATGGTATTTTTAATCTAACAAACAAATAGTCCAATACATTCTATACACATGGTGTTTTTTACAAGCTACATTGCATTTAAAATTAAGTGTTAATATTTGAGGTGTAAGAACATGTTTGAAGGAGAAATGCCCTTGAACTTCAGTGTGAAATTACTAGCAAAGCACTGTACATAGACACCTTGAAGTACTCAAGCTGATCGGTAAGTAATCAGTCTTTCAATCATGTTTATTTCAAACTCTAAGGGATCACAATGCAAATGTGACACTGGAGTGTCACATGGCATTCCATGGCAAAGAAAAATCTCAAGGAAAACCCTAAAAAGTACTGAAGAAAAGCCTATGCATCATAAGGAACAGACATATTCTACCAGCTCCAAAATGGGCTGTTGGAAGGGTTATTACAGATACGGGGAATTCTGTACCTTTTATAATCATTATTAATGAAAAGAATTACACCAACAGAGAAACAGAAAGTGCATTGTGTCCATGCCATGAAGCTAAAATGTACGTCTTTTACAGATAACCAAATGCATGAATTTGACAGCCTTTACACTGGGGAGGCAGAAAAAGGTAGGATAAGAAGGGTCTTGGGATATATGATTAACTTGTCTCCAGACCTAAGAACAACTTATTCCAATGATATTAGAAAAATAAAAAAGTCAAGCTGATGTAAGAAAAGTTATTCAGAGTTATTAAAAAGGCTTGATAACAGAAGATAAATCTTTTAACAATAGTTCTATTTTATCACAAAAGCAAAGGACTTGACCCAAATTTAGAAAATTGCAAAAGTGAATAATAAAAAGGAATATTTCACAGTAAAGAAAGAACTAAATTAAAGGACAAAACCACTTCTGTATCTACTCAAATTTCTTTTCACTCAAAAAATCTGAGACACAGAAAGTGATGTCAAGTGAGCAGCTGCATAATAATAATAAATAACAAAAAAATTTAAAACAATTTATTTAGTAGAGAAAAAGGGGAAAGGAAGTCAACTAGGGGTAAGATACCTTTAAGAAAAATGATTATTTAAGTCTTAGACTTTATCTAAGGTTAGTTTTCTTTCATTTCCATTTTCCTCTCAATCATGTCCTCATTCTCTTGGTAAAACTGTTCACCTGTGAACACTTTTCCCACTCTTTCACGCTTTTTCTTTTTTCACTCTTTCCCACCAGTGAAGGTTTGCACATCTCCACCCTGGCCTGCCATGTTGTCTCCTATTTCTTTCCATGTCTTTCTTCATCCAGTTAATTTTATAATTAATGCCTTTTTTAAAAAATATATTTTTTTAATGTACTGTCTGTCTCCTACTGAAACTTTTGAGGTCTTCTCCACTCGGGAAACACTTGATAACTCATTCAAACCCCAGTCAACACTTATGATTTTCAAAGGGATTATTACAATAATCATAATTATAAAAAGATAATATAATAAGATAACCATAATAAGAAGCAGGCACATAAAAAAAAAAAAAAAAAGTGAAAACCTAACTTTATTTTATTTTTTTTTAGGTTTTGAGATGTTCTGTTTTATTTACCATTTTATGCAAGTCACTTCATTATCCCTTGGGATAGATCCAAACATTATATCCAACATGAAGCGGTCCTCAGCCAGTCTAAGGCAAAATGAATTTTGACTTGTTGGATGAAGAGGCCAAGAGAGGCAGGGTCATATCAACAAACAGACTACTAGGATGCAGGTGTTCCCAATGCTTAAACTACCTTTTGACTTTGGCAGATGTATGGTGCAAGTCCTCAAAAGTTTAATTAAATGTACCATGATTTGTTTGAGCTTTTCATTCAAAGGAACTGAAAATCTGAAGGTAAATCCACCTCAAAGAATGCAGGACTACAAGTGGGAAGGAAGGAGGTTAACTTGAAATCCATCCAAAGTTTATTGAAGATTTGACCTACGGTAATGTTAAAAACTTCAACAAAACTGGAATTACAGCAGTCTACAGTAACCACAGCTTGCCTAAACAGTACTTCAGTTATGAACCTTCCCCTAAGCCTACTTAGGAAGTCTGTGGACTTAAAGAAGACAATTAGCACCTCCTAGCATGAGATATAAGCTATGTTTTTCTTCAACATGCTGTCATAATTAAGTGTTCTCAAAAGAAACAAAAAAAAACAAGGAAAGGCGTTAAGGGGCAAAGTAGATGGGGTTGCAAAGGAGCTGGGTGTCATTGCACCACTTCTCTATTCAATACCCAATTGCCTTCCATCTACAGATGGTACATTTTACAATCAGCTATGTTGTGTGCTTTAAAACATACAACCACCAGTATGGGCTAAAAATGCAACTGTAAGCAAGGCTTAGATAGGCAAGGGCTGTCACATATTTCCAGAAACAAGCAGCTGTAGCAATGACCATCAGAGTTTCAGATCATTAAGCAATGTCTCAGTGTGATGTCATGCACTGATATACAGAGTTGTAATGCTTTCAAAACAGACAGATTTTCAGTGTGATAAAGTAGATACAAACATGCTACTGAACAGGATGACTAAAGCTTTGGAAAAAAATTTATTGGCCTGAAAAAGCACAGAAAAGGGTCTTAACAACATTACCAGGCAGTTACAACATGACTAGAATAACCAAAAGGTTACTAAACAAACAGCGTTCTTTACACCTTGAAATCTTCTAAAACAGATTTGAGTTGTCAGGGACTCTCTGGTCTGACGGGTTGCTTAGATCTCTGGATAGCAGTTATAAAACACAGATGGGTTCTTATTTACTTCAAGCTAGCAAACAAATATCACCTATTTGTATAAAATAAGTTTCTTTCTCTTTGGACAGATAACTTGCATTACTTTAAAAATCAAGAGCTGAATGTGAATCTACCTGTATCTACAGCTACAAAGCAGCAGAAAAAGAGCTTATTTCCAACCCAAGGTAGATTAACGCTGTCCTTACTCTGGTGGCTGTCCATTAGCTGGCACCGTGCACCTTTACCAAAGTGCAGAACAAGTTGACTGTCTACAAAATGGGCCCCTTCCGTCTGGCTTGAGCAGGTTGAAAACAGCACAACAGAAAGCAGAGTGGTGATAATCTAATACAAAGGCTCCTGCTACATTTAATGAAACTCAAGCACCCTCTCGGCACGGTGCTTACTCCAAGCAGATGGATTTCTCTTTTTCAGATGGCCCTTGAGGGCGGATAAACAGAAACTGTCAAGTTGTTGCAAAAAACCATGAATGTAAAATAAAATGAAAGTATGCCCTTTACCAGGCTTAAAGTTAGCACCGTACTGCACTGCACAGTCTGCTGGTCTGTTCACCTTAAACAGACTTGTTAATCGTTGCTGACACAGACGACTGTGCCCACACACTGCAGTGTTAATGATGGCTGAGCAGTGATGGAAGTTTCACTCTTTCCTTCCTGCCAGCACATTGGCAGAGCAGGTTGGTCTTTTCCTACAATTTTTTTTTTTTCTATGGCTTATTTTCTGACAGCTAAATACTAGTCCTCAAGCTTAAACTATTGTTGGTCATCTCCTTCCAGTGTGCTACATACAATGATTCTCTGAGACACCAGGGAATCAGTTTTGCATGAACACACTGATATAAACACGTATGGGCACAACACACAAACAGGACTGACCACAGCCAGCGTCATATAGAAGAACTGTTGCATGACTACAGACTCACTACAGTCAGTCTGAGAAAAAATCAGTTGCAGTTAAGCAAGAGATGAAATTTGTTAGGACTACAACTGTAACATGGTGCACTTGTACTTGTAACATGTAAGGAGGCACAGAAAGGTTTATTTTAAACTACTTTTGTTTTTCTTAAGTGTCAAAGAACTTATTGTGAATAAGGAATTAAAAAGTGGAAGAGAAGTGTAAAAAAAAAAAAAAGAAAAGAAAAGAAAAGAAAATGTATCAATTACAAAACTGCAAATAAAAATAGCTTCTCTGAACAAGCTTCATTAAGTTTTATCAGCTAGTATCTTGGGGTTTTACACTCAAACCACAGGTCATAAATTCACAGTAAATCCCCCATATGTTCACCAAACACCTGAATTCAATTTCTCTTCTAGTTGTAAGAAACTGAATGTGCTGCTCAAATTAATTATGCATGCAAACTTAGCTTCTAACAAGGGCAGCTTCTTGCATGCTGAAGGGTATACATCCTATTTGATTTTTTTTTCCAGATCTTTTTCAATCTTGGCTCATTTCTACTGTTCAGAAGGTTATAAAAAATCCTTCTCTCCTGCCATTGCGTATTTGCTGAAATATGAATGAATACAGAGCATTATATATCTTTTAAAGTCTGCAAGTCTTAAATGCAGCTAAATTCAGGGATTGGCTTAATGTGACAGGTGAGATCTAACACATTACCTGCACACATACCTACACACTTTAGCATATTAACTCCATCAAAACAAAGATTTAAAGCCTAGGATATATGTCAACATATATGAATGTGAAATCAGCTCTTTAGGAAGTTTTATGTCGTTTCCAGTTTACTTTCACAGCGGTAGTCATCAGCTCCAGTACCAAACATACTACAAAGAAGCTCTGCAAGCACCCATATGCACTCGCTTCCTTCAGCGGCTGAAATGTCTTTTCAGATTTTGACATTGAGATTGGTTGATAACTTCACACTAATTTCAAGTGAGTATATCGTTAAAAGTCTAAAATATACATCTATATTCTCAGGGCTAAAAAGGTAGTCTCAAATGCTGTTAATTCAGCACTCGCTTCAGATGTGATAGCCATAAACAACACAGAGGGATAGAGCTGATGGGGAGGTCACTTCACTACAACAGTTTCTTCAAACTCTCTAGACAAAATTTCACTTCAAGTCCCTATGTGACCATTCTGTAGCAGGGCCATCATTTTACAAACAGTGAAATTTGAAGAATGCACCCAAGACCCTTTTTATTGCCACCATCACTCTTCCTTATTAGCCTGTCAGAGCCTGCACACCGGAGACAGAAATCCAGTCTTACTTTTTAGGGGAGTACTTCTACTAAAAAGAAAAGCAGAGATTTTAGGAGTTTGTTATAAACATCTGAAAACAGATACTCAGCTACTGGGTTATCATGCAGTCTAAACCTTCCTTTAGAGCTGTTAGATTTTGCAGATACAAGCTAAGGCAATTTTCAACTACATAAAACTTGTTACAGCTGTTGTTATAGGGTATTGCATTTTTGAAGTTAACAAAAGAAAAAAAAAAAAAAGGAAAAAAGAAAAAAGAAAAAGAAAGAAAAGGGAACACCACATATAACCTAAACAAAAATGTGACACCTAACCCTGAATTTCATATCAAAATATTAGGGAAATAGCAAAAGCACACCTACAAAGATTTAATAAATCATGGGAAAAGAAAATAAAGTTTAAACTTTGATCAAGCTAAGGAAAATTTAGCATTTTTGATTCTATCTGAAATAAAAAGTTCTGTCAGAGGCAGGCGAAGAAGCAGGCTCTGATCTTATAAATTTCTTCTCATCCTAACTGGAACAGACAATGCTGGTTCCAGTGCTGTAATGTCTGATAAACATCCACAATTAGTCATCACAGAATATTTTGTGTCAATACAAGGAGGCTTGCCTGGCCCAGTAATACAAATACACTTAACAAAGACCACAGAGTATAAATCCTCTCATGGCCTAGCTGGCCATTCCTGTGCTAACAGAAGGGATCATCGGAGCAATCCCAAGCAACCTTCAGGTGATGTCAGCCATCATCTCCAAGCTAATCCAACTGCTTTGCTGGAAGCTATTTAGGGAGTGCTCTCTCTGATCTCCTCTCCAGATGAGACATAGAGCAGAATTCTTCATCAGTGGAGCTGCAATAAGCAGTCAGGGAGCAGTAACTTAAAGCGCACCAGCTATTTGCAAAAAAAGACATCTGCCCATAGCCAGCACCACCTGGATAGTGTGAATGTTGTTACATAGGGACAACCCAGCTTACTCCAGCACACCTTACATGACTTCAGCTATGGAAACATGGTGACAGTTTACAGTATAAAATCTGCTTGACAGCCAAACTCTATCCAACATTATCAGGCGGAAAAAAAGCCTGCGTCTTTTCATGGGTGGATCCTGATTGCACCTTTTGATTTGAAGGATGCACCGAAACTGAGTGACTAATATACTATCCTTGTAAATGGTGAAATTTAGTTTCATTCCAATGCCAAAAAAAAAAAATCTTTAAGAGGCATTTAGGTCTTGCTTAACACACTGACATAAGCTATACTTGAAATATATATATCTATATATATTAAATTGTTTTACTTCTCTTTAACTACAGATAAAAGCTTAGGAAATAGATTTCAGGCTGTTGTAACTAGCAAAATGCAACAGAATGTTTTTGACTCATAAGCATTTGCCCTCACTAAAAATGACATTTTTATTTTTAAGTAACAAATAGAACTATGGTATCAAGCAGTACATCACTAGAGAAACTGTGATGTACAGGCAAAGACATCTCTTTAAAATGCCTGAACATTTAAAAAGATCATACATTACACAAAGTTCACGTGGCATCCACAGTCCCTAGCAGCAGCTAATATAGTTATGCCATAATTATTTCTGTTCTTTAACAGAGAGGCTATTGCATTATAAATCTCCAAATAATATTGTGATTGATTTTACATTACATCTTACTCTAACGATAGACCAATTTCCACGTGCAGAATGAGAAGTTGTCCATTAAAAACAAACAAAAGTGACTGGCCTAAAAATTCCAGGGCTAGGTCAAAGCTTTGTGAGGTTTCAGAAATCTGAAACTTGGGAAAATTCCCTCTGCTAGGAGCATCAGTAGCTGATGAGAAAATCTACATAAAACATAGAGAAATGTGGAATCAATGTTTTATTTTTGACAATAAATAATCTGCAACCTCTAAATAAAACTTTAAATCTGAGCTTATTGTTAAGCATTTCATCAGTTAGTGTCCGTGCGTGCAGTTTCCCCTATGACTCAAGTATGAAAAAATGAAAATCAAAGCTACGACTGATTACTTCAACTGGTGCTTAAATTCACATGGCTGGTGCCTTCTTATGAAGTTGATCGCTAAGATTTATACTGACTAACAAAAAAAAAATAATTAAGAGTTTTAATTAAGTAATATTTATATCTGAAGATAAAAAATCTTTATGATATCTTGTAAAACAACTGATTTTGGGATAAATTCTTTACAGCATTTTACTGTAAAATGATTTTAAAGATTTTAATAAATTTTAATTATGCATTACCACCACACATTCTTGATTAACTTAAAACTAGAAATTGCCATAAAGTGATGGTCCGAGAGCTATTAAAAAAAAAAAAAAAAATCTATTCTAAGCAGGGACAGAGAAGAAAAGCACTTGCCTTTTATCAAAAAATTCAGTAGGTTACTCAGGAAATCATCTAGGATTCAGCTTATACTACACAATATATTTGCAAAATATTTCATTTATTTTTTCTCTTGGAAGTGCTGAAAGCATCTGTTCCTCTGGAATTATTTTTTTCAGATGTACTGAGCAGGATGCTCAGTAATTGCCAATGATTTGCAATGTTTTGAAACACTGGATAAGAAATACTGAAGTCTTATCTTTATTATTCTTGGGTGGCTTAGTCTCATCCCAAGCACTGATTTCAGATACTCAAATGTGGGTATTTCTTTCACTGTAGAATAAATACAGTATTTACTTGTAACACCATTTTATTGGTTTACCAAGACAATTAGCCTGATAAAGGTTATAGGAAAGCTAAGCTATTTACCAGGAAAAGGTAAAGGCAGGATTTTTTTCAACCATTTTTATTCATCTAAAAGGTAGGTGTGATGTTAAAACTAGATATCTAGGCCCTTTGTGAGGGAAATATACAGAAATAAATTACTCCAGGGTGGAAATTCACAGCACCTGTCTTAGGATGCAATTACTCACCCTTGAGAGCTCATTAGTTCTCTTCATTGACAAAGAAGTATAGAGTGACGAGCTCAGACTTCAATAGGTAGATTTAGACAACTATATGAGAGCAGATGAATCATACCCTAGATGACTAATTTGGACTCAAGGTAAATGAAAAATTAATTCTCCTGAGAAGGTGTAGTGCCAGCAATGCATGGTGGAAGGTGATAGTCAACTGGCATGGCAGCATAATCTAACCATTTAGTCCTTAGGCAGGAGAAATAGAATAAAATTTTCTGCCCGTCTGTGATCCATGGTCACTCAGCCTGTCTGTATTTGAGTTCACATACCTATAAATTGGCAAAGTGATTCTGAGAGCCTGCATAAAGTGGGACCAAGGGACATGGTTTAGTGATAGGACTCGGTAGGTCAGGCTGATGGTGGGACCTGATGATTTGAAGGTCTTTTTCAGCCTAGTTGATTGTATGTTTTTGTTCTAATTTACTGTACTACAATTTTACTGATTTTACAGAGTATACAATGCTACTCTTTGTAATTCAAATTTATATTTAATTATATATTTAATATACTTTAGCTTTTGGTTAGCCCTGAAGTAGTCAGTCAGTTGGACTGGAAGGTCCCTTTCAACTCCTTTCTTTTCTTTTCTTTTCTTTTCTTTTCTTTCCTTTCCTTTCCTTTCCTTTCCTTTCCTTTCCTTTCCTTTCCTTTCCTTTCCTTTCCTTTCCTTTCCTTTCCTTTCCTTTCCTTTCCTTTCCTTTCCTTTCCTTTCCTTTCCTTTCCTTTCCTTTCCTTTCCTTTCCTTTCCTTTCCTTTCCTTTCCTTTCCTTTCCTTTCCTTTCCTTTCCTTTCCTTTCCTTTCCTTTCCTTTCCTTTCCTTCCTTTCCTTTCCCTTCCCTTCCCTTCCCTTCCCTTCCCTTCCCTTCCCTTCCCTTCCCTTCCCTTCCCTTCCCTTCCCTTCCCTTCCCTTCCCTTCCCTTCCCTTCCCTCTTCTCTTCTCTTCCCTTCCCTTCCCTTCCCTTCCCTTCCCTTCCCTCTTCTCTTCTCTTCTCTTCTCTTCTCTTCTCTTCTCTTCTCTTCTCTTCTCTTCTCTTCTCTTCTCTTCTCTTCTCTTCTCTTCTCTTCTCTTCTCTTCTCTTCTCTTCTCTTCTCTTCTCTTCTCTTCTCTTCTCTTCTCTTCTCTTCTCTTCTCTTCTCTTCTCTTCTCTTCTCTTCTCTTCTCTTCTCTTCTCTTCTCTTCTCTTCTCTTTTCTCTTCTCTTCTCTTCTCTTTTTCCCTTTCCTCTCCTCTCCTCTCCTCTCCTCTCCTCTCCTCTCCTCTCCTCTCCTCTCCTCTCCTCTCCTCTCCTCTCCTCTCCTCTCCTCTCCTCTCCTCTCCTCTCCTCTCCTCTCCTCTCCTCTCCTCTCCTCTCCTCTCCTCTCCTCTCCTCTCCTCTCCTCTCCTCTCCTCTCCTCTCCTCTCCTCTCCTCTTTTCCTCTCTTTTCCTCTCTTCTATGCTATGCTATGCTATGCTATTCTATTCTAGGCTATGCTATGCTATGCTATGCTAATATTTATAGGGGGAAAAAAAAAAGCACAAAATGTTTTAGTTTCTGAAACACACAGACATTATCAGTCTTGCCTGAAATAAGCCAAGGATTGCAACATAACAGCTTCTGTGGTTAAGATCTCCTTGGTACAGATTATTTGTATTTCAACTTTCACATTATATCAACAAATGTTACAAGGTTTTTTCCAGTAACATAATTGCCTTTTTTTTTTTTAGTAAACAGAAAGAAATGAAATATGTATAATAAGTAATTCTACTTAGTAATTCAGATTTATTTTGCATGATATTGACGTTATGTTAGAAAGTTACAATGGTACCGTTTCATGTTGTTATTCTTACAGTCTTCAGTTGATAGTTTCATTTTGACACCATAATGGTGTCTCTGGGGATTTTGATGACAATATGTTTTGACATCATGTTAAAAAATATCCAAACTGATATCACTTTATTTTGTCATCTTTACATAGTTTCAGTTGGATTTCTAACATACTGCTTTACTCTGACACCATTAATTAGGAAGATTTTAGACCTAGTGGCAAGAGCTAAAAAAAAAGTAAATAAATAAATAAAAAATAAATAAAAAGTTTTGAAAATGCTAAACACAGCTGTATAGCATGCATTGCTGCTGTTGAAACTTGTACAGGCCAGATATCCCAAAAATATAACAGATTAGTCACATAATACAGATCAACAGTCAGATCATAAAAACATGAAAATGTTTTTTCTTCTAGAGCTTGATAATAAATTTAATAAATGGTTCTGTAATTCTATTTCAGACACTCCAGGCAGGAGGCCCAGCAGCTAACATGCTGCCACAAACCAGAACCTTCTGTTGCTGTTGGAGTGTCTGACGTGCACACACTTCATGATTCCCTCTATAGAAACCAGAAATTATTTCCTGCATGCTATTAAAATGTGAGATTCCTAATTCATAAGCTTCACTGAAATGGAAATTGCTACATACGTAATTCTAACTGAAGAACAGCAACGCCAGTTCCAATACAGTGCTCTGAAATGCAACGCCAGAGTTGAGCTTTAACTAGCACAAACCTGTCTAGTCCCACTGAATCCAACAAAGCTTTGAGAGTTTACAGGCATCTCTAGATCTGACCAAGAATTTTGAAAAGGTTTTATGGGAAGAAATTATGAATAATTGTGAGTTTGGGGCTTCTTGTTACCAATATGAAATTCAGGGATTGATTCTGAAATGATTTGCTACAAAAATGATCTGGTAAGTTATCCCTGGGCTAAGGATGCATGTCACACCAGTTTGAACAAGTCCACATACAGTAGTATCCCTCATTTTCTTCATTCTGCTATTTACTAGTTCTTGAATCTTCTCTACAATGAATTAAAGAGGAACTCCAGGGAAATCAACACATTACATGTACTAAGTATATTTATTCAGTACCACAGCCCAAGTTCTACTTACCAAAATGATTGCTGATAAAATCTCTAATTTTAAACATTAATGCATTAGATTTCTCTACCATTCAAATCTGATCAAAGGGATTAAAGAATTTCTCCTTTTCCCCCCACTCTTCTAAAGCATAATACTTAATAGAAATTGCTTGTATTATCATATTTCAGACATCAGGCTAGAACTGAGACAATCCCTTGATCCCAGATCATGAATAAAGCATTTAATGGACTGTACTTGTCAAAGGACACACTAAGCATTTGATCTACACAGTAAACAAATGTCTGTGAAAAACAACCCCCCAAAATAAAAGTTTGCCATTGCTACTCATTATTTAAAATATTTTCCCCTCATCTCTCATTTCAGGATTAAGGCTCTAAAGGCATTGCTAGGATGACAGAACCACACTGAAATGAAATTGGAATTTCTCAAACAGTTGATAACAGCAATGTATATTCCAGGGAAACAACTAATTAGTCCATATAAAGTTCATACATGATGACTTTCCTGTAAAAGGAATTAATTGTTACAACACCAGAAACTGTGTAATTATTAAATGAATGACAGAAGGCTATGTTGTACCCTGACATTCTAATTTGCTCCACATTTTCTTCAAGAGATTCCTTGGGGTACTTCCAGGGAGGAGGAGCTCCTGCCAGCAGAACAAAATGAAGCTATAGGAGTGGGAGCATGTGTAACTGTGAACCCAGTTGACCCAAAGAATTTGCTACATACCTACAAAATGCTCTTTCATGATCCCAAAAGACAAGATGAAATATTACAGGCAAGTAACAGCAGCTATTAACATAAGCAATACTGCAGAGCCAGTTCCATTTCATGCAAATTATAGACTTGTTTCTACTGGCACTGGCCATTCTTCATCAGCAAAAAACAAATAGGCTGAACTGTCTGAGACGTCTATATAGAAGAATATGGGTCTTTTAACAAATGTTTGTATTTATTAAAAACAATGTATAAAATATTTTTCTAACTCTTGAGTTTAAAAGCTCAGTGAATATTCTTTAATTCCCTTAAAAATAGGAATTAAATTGTTTGTTTGTTTGTTTAAATCTTCTTTTCTAAATATAATGATCTTTATTAATGCAATGAGCTGTTACATGAAAGACTAGGGAAATACCAACACAAAACTTCACTGGTATTTGTGATTAATCTCTGAAATAAAGTCATGGTGTAGTACTGCCTCTGTAACCCAAGGGTTGTACTGTAACAGCTCACACTGTATTTTTTTGTCACATGTGACTGCTATGATGTTGTAAATAGGCCAGTAGTATAAGACATCTGACTTACAAGTGGTATAAGAGAGCTTGTGTAAACACTAGCTTTCATTGAAAATGCCTTCTCCCCTACAAAAGGCAACAGAACTCCATGAGTATCTATGGGAATTTTCAAAATGAACTAGGCAAGACACAAGTTCCAGGGAGCAATTTATATTGCTATGATGCTCAGATAAAGTTCAGTTCCCATGAATTTTCCCATTTGAACTGCACAGTGATTTGCTTTTCAGGGAAACCAAACCCAGGAATTTAAGGTTACGTAAGACAAGAATGACATATATCCTTAGGAAGCAGGACCAACAAAGATCTGATCTTATTTTCAAATATGTATCAGCTGGATATAAAGGAGGATTGTGTTAGAGGCCTTCAGCCCCTCCCTATCTTGGCAGCAGGCAATACTGACTCCAGACACACCTACAGAGGATGGAAAGTCAAGGAAGTCACAGCAGTTCAGGACAGCCTTCATTTCCATCATTTTTGTTGCCACTTTGAAACAATTAGAAGCATGAGCAGGTCCCAAAAACCACTCTCCCAAACACAAAATATGAGTTTCTGAGCACAAGATGAAAGACTATCTTACAGGGGAAAAGTGTTTATCCTTCATCATGAAGATATGAAGGTATGAGAGTGACGGAAAAGTGAGGATCAAAGGATCTTTTTTTTTTTTTTCCCCTCCTAATCAAGCAATATAATTTTCAAGCCTATGGCACAAATAAAATAATAATAGCCATGAGACTTATATAAGGCCTCCTCCTTTCATTCTCCTGTCAGCTGAACCCAAGACAATCAAGGACAGAGACACAAATCTGGTTATCTGATTACATATAAGCAACTATACTTCCCCAGGTTGTGTACAGGTAATTGCTTCTTTTGCAAGGATTGTAAAAGCCTATTTTGAGAGAACAATACAACTCATTAGCTCATGGTAAAATAAACCAAATGGCATGTCTTATTTTGCAGCTATGGCTCTATTACTAGTGCACAATTCAGGTCACATTTTTCCTGACTCTATCACTCCTAGTAAATTACTTGCACTTGATGTAGAGGAGCCATAAAATGTGCAGAAAACAAAACTTTGGCCATTTTAATTTAAATCCTCATAATGGCAGGTCAAATTTACGCGAACTCTTTGGTGGATTGGTTCCTTTATTAGTACCCAGTTTAATTCAAATCAGAGTCTTCTATGGAAGATTAATTAAATATTAATCAAAAGTCCAGGGCAGTCTATGCTTCTGTTCCATTAACCTAAATGTGACTCTATACAGAACCACAATGACTTTTTTTTTCTGCACCCTATTTTAAAGAAGGGTTGTTTTTTGTTTTTTGTTTTTTGTTTTTCCATTATGGTGTACCTCCTTGTAAATGCAGACATGCTATTTGCAGTGTGTATTTTAAAGGTCATGATTTCTTTTCCCTTTCCAATTAAAGCTGCTCTTAATCACAATTAAGCTTTCAAGAAACAATTAACAGAAGTCAAAACTTTTCTCCATCAATATGTTGAAGAGATGTACAGCATGCACCCTCTATTACCACTGGTGTCACTGAACTAATTATGTGATGTTAAGGTTCACCTTCTTGGGTGTAAATTTTGGGTTAAGTTGACACTAAAAAGAAACATCAATTTATTAGGAGATAAAACTTGTTCTGCAGTAATGGAACAGCTGTGTATATAAATTTATTGCAGCTTAATGTTCTCACACATAAAGCAATTAGAGCTTTCTGACAGACAGACTTGCTAAGTATAGTGTGTAGCATATAGTAATATGCAGTTACAGGCACAACATATTTAAGATTGATCATATATATTCTGTACAGTAATATCCACTTCTCCAGCCTCTCCACCCTAGATGTGCTCTTAATTAGCATAAATGTATTCTTATAGTCATGTGAAACTCTCCTCTGTGGAGAAACCTTTTCATGACGTGTCATTTTACTCATGGACACCTCTGTGCTATATTTGGCTTCTACATCTGTAGGAATAGATATGGTCTGGTTCCTTTAGGCAGGCTTAATTTATTTATTTATTTTTCCACACAAAGGATAATGAAGGAAATAATGTCATCAGACTGGTCTAAAAAATGTAAAAGTAAAACCATATACAGTGTTTAGAACAAGCACCTTTACTTATAGAACAATAGAGTATAAACTCATGAAATAAACTGCATCCATCCAGCAGCATTTCCTCTCATCACGTGCTCTCTGCTACCTTTAGTTGCCATCAAATAGCCTTCAGGATATTTTTCCTGCCTTCCCATCTTCCCTACAAGATAATTGCAATTAGCTTAAGCCAAAGACTGTGGTTTTGAGAATATTCATCAGGAAGACTAGAAATGGAAACTGAGCATTATGGAGCAGTTGTTTTCCAGACTAATGGTATATGACACCTTTCCTAATCTTGGAAGCTTGGGATATGTTAGATATTGAAACATTTCATTCTTCAATTACCTTAAAAGAAAAGAGGTTATAGAGAGGTGGGGATCAGGCTCTTCTCCCAAGCACCAAGTGATAAGATGAGGAGATAAGGCCTCAAGCTGCGTCTGGAGAGGTTTAGGTTGGATATTAGGAAAATTTCTTTACTGAAAGTGTTGCAGCATTGGAATAGGCTGCCCAGGGAAGGGACTGAGTCCCTGGAGGTCTTCAGGAAACATGTAGATTTAGAACTTGGTAGGCTGGTTTAGTGGTGGACTTTAGCACAAGGTTACAGGTTGGACTAGATGATGTTTGAGGTCTCTTCCAACCTGAAAGACTCTATGATTCTGTGGATAAGTGGATAATTGAGATAATAATTTTCCAGCTGATGGCAAAATATTTAGTACTGATTAGACTAAATGGAATTTTCCAAAATAAATTTCTGAAAACAAACAAACAAACAAAATTGCACCAGAATTTCGTAATATGTGGAGGTACAAATGTGTTATTTGCTTTTACTTCAAAAATTCCTAAGAAACTGACTTCCTGTTTATTTAATAGTTCAAAGCTGTTCCTTGCCTGATTTCAACACATTTACTCATGAACAAACACATGTACCTTATACTATACCTCACACTCATCCTTCATTTTAGTACATTCATACTATGTTTGCATTTATATGCAAACCTATTGGCTGACTGATGTGATGCATCAGTTAATTGGAATTTCTCTGTTACACCTTTCAAGAGTCATTTCTTAAATCTTTAGTTAGAGAACTAAATCAAATGACTGGGAGATTAGTGTTGTAAAATAACAGCATGACTTTTTTAGGCTAGGATTCTCAAAACTGTTTCAGATAACTACCGTGTTTCATCCTAGGTTGGAGATGATCTAAGTGTTGGCTGCTGTAGAGAAGTGCTGCTTTCCATAGCTCAATATTCCCATCTCAACCTTGAGCCACAAAGCACTCATGAAATCACATGGCTATCCAAATCAAGGAGCTGAATGAGAAATATTACTTATTTTCTTTTCTCTTCTTCCTTTACAGGATTTGTTTTCAGAAAGGTCTGTTCCCTCTGACTGTGAGCAATAGCATCAGAAAGCACATGCAACATGGGACACAGGAAAAAGCAGAGATTTTTTTTTTTTTCTTTTTTCCTTCACAGGAACTGCTCTCTGTGGTATTACACACCTTCTGTACATCAACAGAAAGGGATGTTAAACTCTCCTGGCAGCCTTAAGGAAGCCGGGGTTAAAGCAGAAGAGGAACTTACCAGAGTAACTCTGCACTTACAGGAAAGAGGAAACTCTGGAAGCACACTTGGTAGTATGAAGTCAACAAATCAGTGCTGAGATGTTCAGAGTTCATTTAAAATTGAAATCATTAACAACAATTAAAACTGAAATTTATAAAGTAGAAAGATTGGCAGGCATCTACTTTACATATGTACTTTATATAAATTAGACTGCAGTTATTTTTCTTTGCCAAAACAGCAGCATGAAACCCACTCTAAAAAGAGGGAAACTGCACAGCAAAATAGGTAACAACTTGAGCTTTGATATTGCCATTATCATTCTGTCATCAGAAATGCATGATAACTCGATGCCAGGATAACAAGATTTTTCATTTCACTGTCATTTCTGCCTTTGTCTCTGAGATGTGACACAGGTCAGTGAATCTGAGCACAGAGCAGAAGTCAAGAATTTTCAATTCTGACAACTCTGGAAAAGCTATTCTTAACCTCTCCCTGTGGCAGCTTTAGGAATCGCTATCTGAAAAATCCAACAATATTAGAGGGGTGCTCTAAAGACTAATGGTTCTGCAAGAACCCTGAAGATGAAAAACTGACAACAGCTTAAATATTCTCAGTCAGAGCATGTTTGTAGCATACAAATTGAAAATAACTGACAAAAAAATGTTATATTCACTATTATCGTTATAAACAAATTTTGAGCTACTATTGACATGTAAATCCCTTATTAAAAAACTCTTCCTATAAATTAAACCATTTATGCAGTTCCAGACAATTTGCTCAGGGAATAATTCATTTTTAACAAACTTTTTAAAAAGTACACCCTACCTAATGTTTCTTTCATTATATAAATAAAAAACTAAATTATGAAGCAATGGCTTCTTTGTTGTTGTTTCTTTCTTTTAAAAAAAAAAAAATATATAAAAATTCACCTATCCACCATACTAAATAGATTCCTTTTCACTGTGCTGACAGCTGTTTCCCAGGTAACCAACATAGCGAGAAGTTGACTTCAAGCAGTGCAAGGGAACCAGTACTCACACCCCTAAATTTACATGTTTGGAGGAGAGCTTTGTAACTGCTGCTCTGTCCCCAGTGCCCCTGGCAGTCAACAGGAGCTGAGAGTATCCAGCAAGTAATGGAATAAAGCTCATCAGCAGTCAAAAAATACCCACTAAGGGTGATTTTATATACAGAATTGTAAATGCCAATGGCAGTTGGAAATTAAAATTATTCTCAGTGGTAAACCAGCAGGGTCAGACTTCATATGAGCTGTCACCTTTTGCAGGTTTGGTTTGCTTCTTCCCTTTTCCACAAGAGAACCAGGAGAAAAGCAGCACTTATTTTACTGTTTCTTTCCATAATCAGAAATCATTGTCCCTCCTAGTTTCTGAATGCACCTGTTTAATATACCTTATTTGCTAAATCAGATGTGATCTGCTGTCAGTCAGCAGTCCCCTGGATTGAGTGGTCATTGTGGTACACACAATTCTATATCTGGTCATTTTTTGCCCAGCTGTTTTTTGCTACTTTGTACTAATTGAAAACTGAATTATTCTGTAAAGCACTGGCCACACTTTTTCAGTTCACCATTACTCTGGGTTTGGACAATAACTTTTTAGATCCATGCCACCTGACACTGTACAGAATACAGATATTTGCTACAGAAAGAGCCAAGAAAGAAGTTTAAATATTGAGCAGGGAACTAAAGGAGTAGGATTTACCCTATAGTGATTGCTTATTTTAAGATAATAAAAAATCTGTATCTTTGGAAAATTTGGTGCTAGATGAAAGTGGGAAGTATTGCTGATCAGCCAGTTCCTAATAATGCCTGTTATGAAAAAGCTATTAGGCCTAGGCAGGTTAATTTTTATGAACAGATGAATACACTTTTTTTGTTATTATTTTTTTCTTTCCTCTAGAAACTCAAGCATTACTACTCCACTTTTATTATGTTGGAGTGTGGGTTTACAGACCCAGAAAATGGGATGATCTCAACTATTATGTGGTAAATGCACAATGCCACAGATGTGTGAGCATATGTGCACACACACACTCTGCAACACAGGAAAACAGTCGAGTCTTTGACAAATTTTTCAGCATATATTTTAAATAAAATCAGGTTTTGATGTGTAGAACACCAAGTTGTTTGCTTAAACTGCTCATCTGTTTAGATATTCAGGCATCCTAGAACTTCCTATTCCTAAATGCATTTCAGACAGTGTTTGTTGTTGTTGTTGCCGTTGTTGTTGTTTTTCCCAGTGTTAACACAGTGGTCTCTTAGAGTTAGCTGTAATTTAATTTTCTTGTTCTTCTAGTGGTGGATCTGACTGTGCTGTGTCTTTTCACTGTCCAAATATATCTGGTTTTAAAATTGATTGATAATCTTTTCCCTTTAATAGCCCATGAAAGATAGACCGACCCCTTTCAAAGTTAAAATAAATATAATCACAACTACTCAAGCTCCATCCAGAAAGATTCAATGATACCTCATATCTAAACAAGCATGGATGGCAGTTCAATTATTCTGTGCAGCTATGCTCCAAACAGGTTGGATTTTCTTACTGAAACTACACATTTTATGATGTCTGCCACAAAAATTCAACCAGAAGTAAGTATATGCTGCCTCATGAATGCCCAGGAGTGAGTTTCCACAAAAGGCAATATCAACATACAGGGTTGATATTGACATGAAATAAATAAATAAATAAATAAATAACAAATTAAAATTAAAATGTATCTTTCAGGTAGTTCCAGTGCATTATTAAACTTTGCTCATCAACAAATTCTACCATCAAAATATTACACTGTCAAAAAACAATTAAAATCTAACAACAATTGCGAGAAATTAAATATATATATATATATTATTTCTCATTTGTAGAACTGTGTGGAAGCCATATGAAAATATATGGGGAAAGCATACATTTTCAGTACTGCTGTTCAAAAAGAAACTCTATTCAGAAATAATAGGCAATTTATGCTTTCTGAAATTAGCTACAACAAAGTGAGTAATTGCTGTGCAAGCCATACAACATTTTACAGACTGTGTTCTTCCTGTGAACGAGATCCTGAGATTGCTTTAAAAGGTGTAATCTTCTGCAATCATTTCTGGTGCTCAAAGCAATTGCTTTTCAATGGGAAAAGCAAGTAGGAGAACAGCAGTATCCAAGAGCAGAGTTCACTAGTTTGTAAACCTTGACCCTTCGTATCACTCAGTTATTGACCAAGTTGGTAAGAGGAGTGTTGCGATTAAATTACTACAACCCTCATTTTAAATGGCATGAAATACCATGAGACCTGGTAAGCAGAATTTTAAAAAGAAACTTGTTTAAGGTCTGATCCGTTCGTGAGGACTTTTCAGTCCTCTGTTCTAATGAGGTGAGTTTAGTACAAGTGCAACGCATGTAAGGGAGATGAGAAACAAGAAAGAAATGATGCAAGTCCCCCCTCCCTTTCCAGCAGCAAGCTAAGGGCAGCTCTGATGGAGAGGGGGAGTTGAGAGAAAACCGATTAAGGGTGCTCAGGGGAAGCCTCAGAGAGGCAGGTGGTGCTGCTGTTGCTGTTACAACAGTGTTGAAAGTCAGGAAAAGGAGCCGCAGAGTAAGAACATATGGTGATAGAGCAAATTTGCTGGATGGAATGTGTATTTTTCCCCTGCTTACTCCCTCTCAAATAAAGACTTCGGTTTTATGTGTCAGAGACTTTAAACAATAATAGGCCACTGCAGGAGGGAAATGTTAATGACAGTAGTATGAAATAGCTCTTTCTGGGTAAAAGGAGGGGATTACTAGGGTTTTTTGGCTATTTACTGCAGGCCAATGCACACATCTGCTCTTCATGAGTTAGATCCATGTTTTTGCCTTCCATGGCATCCGACCACCTGCCTTCTGCAGGCGGAAAGTCAGTGGAACTGGATAATTCTTAGCAGTACTGTAGGATGCTGGGGAGAGGGAATGGAAAGAAATCAAGCATGGCAGTGAAAATAGGCTCAGAAATCCTTGGTCGTGTATTAGCTGGTATAAATGCAGAAAAGAGATTGTCCAAGAAATTTCTGACTTATTTAAGCTCTTATTTTCTTCTACATACCAGGAAGGAAATTAAAAGAAGAGGATTGTAGATAACTCATGTGGGAGAAAGTGATTTTTGGAAGAGTAATCTGATTTAGAGAAGAGCTAAGGGAACTTCAAGGGAGAAAGAAGAGGGAGGAACAAATACGATGTTTATGGAGATACCAAGAGATTTAAAGAATGATTAAGTATTTACACACAAATTTGAAGGGAAAATGGATGATGATAAAGATGTAACACTAGTACTGGAAAAAAAATCCGGGAAAAGATGAAATAGATAAATGGAGTTTAAAAAATCTGTTAGGAAACAAAGACTTTCTAAGAGGCAATGAAAACTAGAAAATAACAGTGAGGATCACCTCACTTAAATTTTAGACACTTAAATGTTGGAATGAAAACTTGTCAGTTTTTAATCTAAGGAAAGAAATCAGTATGTAGGCACAGTGACTAGTAGCTGTAACACTTGCCTTAGACACCTATGGATCCCAGAGGAAATGCCCTCTAGAAAGGCTTCTTTCTTTCTACTGAATGTAAAGGGACTTTAATGGAAATCAAACCTATATACAGAAAGGACTCCCATGCTGACACTGAGACTAGGAAGTTGAAGACCAATTGATGTTTTAACTGAGGGAAGACCAGACTCAGGCAAGTGAAGACAGAAGTAGAGAGGAGATAAAAGCACGTGAGAATGAGAAGAAAGCCTGAACAAATCCCACAAGTGTGTAGGAGAAGGAAAAGTCAGCAGAGACAATAAAAACCTGGGGAGTGGAGTGCTAACAGAAAGTTTGTTTCGTTCAACTTTTGAGTACACGGTGAAATAACAAAGTTTGACCTCTGAGATCATAACCTTTATACATGGTGTCCTTTTGTTTCTAGTATGAAAACTTATTAGGTGCATGTAGCTTTGTCCTTCCAGAAGCTGAATGTCTCACTATGGCACAGGAGTGGAAGGTCAGCAAAACCCACCAATTCCTCTTCCCCATAGCCTGAGGCTTAGCATAACTTTACTTCAGAAGAGCCCTCCTTTTCTACTCTCTTGCCAGGAACACCTCAAAAGCTGTAAAATACTCCATGAGAAAAAAATAAAATTCACACTAGCAAAGACTAAAAGTGTAAGAAACTCCTTGTGCCAGGCAAAGAGAGAGTACAGGCACCATCAAGAGTTAGTGAAAATGCCTGGACAGTCCTTTGAGGAATACATTTGACTTAAAAAAGAAAACAAACCTTTCCCCTTCATATACAGGTCTCTATCAGAGTGACCTGAGGAAAATGTTTCATGACTTCAGAAGGGGTGTCCATCTTATCCCCGAGTTTAAGTGTGAAGTACACAAGCAGCCCTTTTCCATACAATGTGAAGCATCGGCACTTCTCAAAATGTGACATCTGAAACCTCAGATGAAGACCCTGTTCTCCAAACACTTGGCTTCCTAAGTCAAAAATATTTCTGGCCTTTTCAAGTGAATAATAGATGACATGAAGTGCATGAAGTGTGGAATTAATTAAATACAATATAAATTCAAAACAACAAACAATCAAGAATCTGTGATCTTGTCAGCTTTCGACTTCCTCTTAGGGATACAAACAAACAGAACACCCACAGGATAATATCACTTGCTTTATTTTCTAGACAACAGCATGGAAACTGGGTGGCCACAGGAAAAGTAAACTGTATATAGTTAAAGAAATGCTATGACCTTTGTGAGACTTTGAGGATTGTTGA
Source organism: Aythya fuligula (assembly GCF_009819795.1). Classification (NCBI taxonomy): domain Eukaryota; kingdom Metazoa; phylum Chordata; class Aves; order Anseriformes; family Anatidae; genus Aythya; species Aythya fuligula. The sequence continues at coordinate 14,957,562 of NC_045560.1, read as the reverse complement.
GTAGTCTGTGTGTTAATGTGATAGAGGAAAGAGATTGGTGTTTGTTTACAGCATGTCCAAAGGCAATAAAAGAAACTACAGAGCAAGAAAGAAACAAAGAACAATGCTGCCCAACCGAGTGCTCCTTTCTTGAGTTGGCTTCACTGTTTTCAAACAGAGGAAATGCAATGCATCCACACTCTGAGCCCTTGAGTCATGTATTTATAATTTATTAAGAGGTCAAAAATGGCATTTGTTGGGTCTCAGTGTCCAAAACTCCTTGAATTACAATAAGAACTGAGACTCTGTGTTTAAATTCAATAACTAAAGCTTATTGAACACATCCATTATGACAGGAAGTTTACCTGCAGCAAAACTGCAAATTCCTTCCTCGGTGTGTGCTTGGTTTTATGCAAGACCCAGGACTGTCTGCAAAAAGCTTCAGCATGAGGTACTCCAGGTCAGTCATATGGGGAGATATGCTTAGTAAATGCACTGAAGGTTTTATCCAGTTTCTCTCTTTCTCTCTTCTTCACCCCCCTTTTACAGTATAGTATTCCTAAATAGGCTTTGCCCAAAAATATGAAGTACTTTGCAAATCTTTTGTATATGACTTGTCTTTTTCAATTAAAATAAAAGCTTAATGAAAGTCACACAAGAACAGCCTGTAACATTTTCAAAGATATGTTGAAACATTAACTGATTCATCCTCACTGGCTCATTAAGAAGAGGAAATTGTGGCAGAATTCTGTGTTAAAACCACTCAGAGAGGAGATGACAGATCCAGGATCAGTACTTATAAATTACTGTTTCTCACTCTCGGTCTCAGTCCCAGTCCTGCAATAAACTTCTGTGGGAAAGTTCCCTGAGTAGGCTCTGCGCCATCATGTCATCAAAAAAGGCTAACGCTACTTGAGAAATTTGCTCCTCCTTTCTTCTTAGCATTTCACCAAAGACTCGGAGTCTCAGGCTTTTCAAACATTAGGTTTAGGACTGCAATAATCCACCATGGCAAAAGTCATTTGTGGAATTAGATATATTGCTAGCTACTCAAATATTTTCTATTACCTATCAGTGCAGTATATGGCACATCAGTAAAGAGCCCAAATACTATAGCAAGGGGCATTCTGGAAATACCTAAGCAATTTAATCTCTGTTGCAATACAGTGCATTAGCTGGATGACTTTTTTTTTCCCTGCATTTTCTTGGCACAGCTTAGGTAGCTCAGAATTAGGACAAATATTCTCTTTCCTCCTCAACAAATGCTTAACAAATGACAAAAGTGACAGCTTTGAAAGATTGATTTTTTAAAAGTGAGGTTCTGTATGGTAGCTTATGAAAGCACTTTAATTTAGAATGATTATTAATCAACCATCCATTCAGATAATTTTCTAATTTAGGGGGAAAAAATCTATATTCTGTCTCTAACAGCCCCATCAGGTACTAAAATATGAATGTCTGCACTCATTAACAAATATAAATAGGGAGCATTGTCTGATGCAGAGAGACAGAGTTAATACTGAGATATAATAGTCCTACCTGACAGAAAATGTTCTGAATTTTTAGTACAGAAGAGATTTAATCTGAACTTTAAATATTTTATGATATTACAGCCATAAATACCATATTTCACATGTAGGAAATGGAAAAGCTATGCCGATATACTGACATGTAGCAGCTAGTTCTGAATGCTCTCTCTGGTTAATTCTACATAGAGCAGTCTTAAATCCCTATTTAAAATACATATATGTATCATAATAAATAATAATAATAAAACAGCAAGTGCAACTAAAGACAAAAAGATAAGAGAGCAACACAAACAGCAGAATTACCGAACAAAATTTTAAAAATGGAGAACTAAAAGATGTGACACATTTATAAGCTCATCCTTTCATTGATTTATTGTTGTGTGGTCTACCAACTTTGTTTCCCGAGCATGAATCCTGTGAAAAATCAGAATTATAATGTGAGTACTTATTGCAGCAATATTATTCTGAAACAATCCACAGAGTTCAAGTAGTATGCACAATATCATAAATTAGCTTTCTAAATAAAGAAAATTTAAAGACGAATCCAGAAGATTTATGTATCTAGACTGGGATGTGGACAGAAAAGCATCTACAACGTTGGTTCTGTTTCCTGGCCACCTTCTCTAACCAAAAGACGAATGCTACCCTCACTGCAACCCTGCTTAACAGAATAAAACCTGATATAGAAACAAAACTTGCAGAACTGTACTTCTGAGGCCCTTGAATCACCCTATCAGCTGCACAGGAAGATTCAGATGGAAAAGAATGGTCGTACAACTCAACAAAATATTGGTTTCTTGAAGGCATAGACTTGAAGGCTACATCTTTTTTAGGTCTGACCTATAATCCTTTCTGAATGCATCCTGGAATCATGTCTGGTTTTAAAATCAAAGTTTATTATGACATGTATATACATGGGCATAATTTATAAAGGAAGACTTCCAAACACAATTGTAACACAAAATATGTGGCAAGGGAGTCATTTACTAGACTTTCATACAAAATACAAATTTATTACTAAATGTCTATGCCTAAAACTCAGTATGTAGTACATCATATTTTAAATTATTAACATCTCTGCTGGAGAAGCTTCCTTCATAAAATATTTACACAACACATCTAAGAACTTTGTATTTTGCCAGCAGTTACTCAAAGCAGAAGATAAATATAGTTAGCAGGTCATTCTTTTCCTTGATAAACTATTCTTTTCAGTAAAATAAATAAATAAACAAATAAAATGTTTAAGCTATACTCCTGCCTTTGTTATGAAATACTGTGCTCCAGTATAATGATATATTTTGACCCCTGAGGGCAATAAGGGTCAGAGGGCATAGTTTTTTTCTAATGACAATGCACTGTTGTAAAACACAACAGGCAGGCATGTTTCAATTACTTTACCAATTAGCAGCAACAATCAATGCACGTTGTAGAAAACCTTAAGGAGACCACTCCTTAAGGAAGCAAATTGTTGCAAAGTATGGATAGGATTCTCTTTTAAGTAACAAACCCTGGAAAAATATAAGTACTACAATTCCCCTGATTGTTTTTTAAATTCTGGAAGATCATACGGCCCCTTATTTCAAATCAGGCAGTCTGGAAGTGTTGCCTTTTCAAAATCAAGAGAGCTCTTCAGTGAAAGATAACTTATTCTTTTCTAACCTTGGCAATAAGAAAATTTCATGTTGACCTTTTTGTTAGAGTAAGTAAATTTAATTTATGATGCAAACTTCAAATCTGTTAGACTGTTATTTAAAACTAAGCAAGAATTATGTTCTATTTTTTCAAAAGTAACCCTGCTCGATAGGAAAAAAAAAAAAAAAAAAGGAAAAAGAAAAAAAGAAAAAAAAAAAGAGCCTGCAGCATTTCAAGCTCCCGTTATACAGTTGCCTGGACTACTAGAAAGCTTCTCAACACAGCTTGAGGATTCTGTTGGCATTTGTACATTCAGTTCGGCAATGCCAAAATAAAATTTTAAAGATATAAGGAAGCAGAGAAACAGAACTATGCACTTAAATGGATTTTGAAATAAAATAAAACCAACAATATCCAAGATGTAAGGCACATATGTTAGAAATAATTGAGTTTTTACTGGTACCAAACATTCAGCTGCACAATTTAAAAAATCATTTGAAACATTATCCTAATGTATGTATAATTTCATTAAAGATATGAACTAATAACTGTTTGGATCACTTTTGCATTAATGATTGATACTAAATACAGAAAAAAATATGGTAAAGTAGCATTAAGTTTCCAATACACATGTGCTGTCAGAATAGCCCATAACAGTGATCCCCACATTCAAAACTTAGAAAAGCATAGAAAATTGGAATTCTACAATCTATACGTTTCATTTTTGCTTTAAAGAATGTAGCAGATACATCTCTCTAACGAGAAAAAAATATTGAACATATTAAAATAGAAAATACCTTCACATCCCGTACTAGGTAAAAATGCTTAGTAATAATGCAATTTTTTTTTTCCTTATATTAGGGGAAAAAGTGCTGTCAAACTAAATAGTAAATAAGGAAACTACTAAAAGGCATCTGTAATGAACTCTTTTCTAATCTGAAAGACCCGATTACTTGTGCTTTATAATTTCTAAGGAATGGCCTGGGATTTACTCTGGTTATGGATTTTGAAGTATACCTACACAGAGGAAATTCTAAAATCTAAAAAAAAAAAAAAAAGGTGGTGTGTCAACATTTTGAGGAAGTAAGTGGAATCATCTCAACATGGCATCATTGTAAGGAAAATTTGTGAAAATAATGTTAAAAGAGGCAATCAGTTAGATAGAGTAGTAGCATGATTAATACCAATCAACACTGTTTAATAGAAAACAGGTCTTCTTAGGAAATTTCATATCATTTTGTGATGATATTACAAATTCAGTAGATAAAGATAACTTTTGAAAATACTCACTTTAATTTCTGTATAAATATCTCTCCCTATTATCTCTCTGATGAAAAAGTAGCATTGTACAAAATCAACACAGCTTATGTTAAACATGTTAAAAACACTGAGTATCTGAAAAATAGATTGTAAATGAGGAACCAACATCTAAAAGGAATATCTTCAGTGATGTTGAAAAAAAAAAAAAAAAAGGGGGGGGGGACTATAAAAGGACTGAGAAGCAGTCCTTTAAACACATTTGAACATCTAAATAGTTCAGAACAAAATTGTGGACAGCAGATAATTAAAAATATCTTAGGAATCCTAGCAAATAACCAACTTAACATGGATTCTGATTATAGCACATTGCCTCTCAGAACTTTTGTATTTTGTAAATTCAAGTACATGGATGTGGAATGTAGGAACAGAAAAGTCACATATTTCTGCACAGGACATTGATATCATTAAAATAATGTAATCTGCAGTTCTGGTTCGCACACTTTTAAATGGATGTCTACTAAAAGAAAACTGTATATTGTCACAAAAAGTGTGATTAACCTCTAGAACAAATTACTGTATATGCGGTTTATTTTTTCCCTTACTTCAGAACTTAAATTGAGGTTGGCTGGACTCAAAATACTAAACTGAACAAGGGAAAAAGGAATTGTTGAAGAAGTTCCAGATTAAAAGTATGAAGTATTTTCAAAAGACCAATAAACCTTTATTTATTTATCTATTCTCATAGAGAACACATTTTGGCACAAAGGTAAAATGCCATCCAGGCTAATCCTTCAGCATGGATATTTCGTTGGCTCACAGAGGAGCTGTGGAACTGAAACTGAATTCAGTGTTTTTTGTGGAATTATTTCGATGCTAGAAATAAGGGAATAAACATGTGTTCTTCAGTGTTTACTGATTCTATCTTCTGCATTTCAATATTATTCATTAGTTCTGTTGAGTTTCAAATGAGACTGTGCTCAAACAGTATCTGACACCATCAGGGATCAGCTCAGCCTACAGCCTCAACAAGATACTAAAACCCAAGTAGCAAACAAGATTAAAACGATAGTTATAAGCCTGTCAGCTCTGTAAAACAGTTAGAGAAATAACGTGCACCCTCCACTTCTACCTGCTGAAAATGAACTGTTTTGGACTACTTCCAGAGTTACCAGTTATTACAGACAAATACACTTTAGCATTTCTGAAGCTGAGAGGCACTTGGCTGTGCAAGGCCTCTCTTTATTTATTTATTTTATCTATATATCAACCAGTAGTAGTAGCAAGTTAAGTAAGAATTGCATTTTTTCTGCTGATTGAAGGATTTGGTTATAGCTGTGAAATTTGCATGACAATATACACTAATTACAAAAAGAAATATATGCATTATTTTTGATACACAAATGCACAAGAGAGCTGAAAGGAAAAATCTTTAAAAATATATACGTTAAAATGTTTTGTTCATTATGTGGTATAATTGCTTTCCTCCAAGTGTTTGCCTGCATATGTGTATAAACACAATGAGGTCTAACCAACTGAAGCAGTACTTTGGAGTCCTAGTTAGAGTTAAGAGAACTTCCTAACTGATGTGGGGCAGAACTTTAGCTCTATTCCACTTCATGTTGGAGGTCAATAAATTGAAAATTTCATTTCATGTGGGAGACTTCATGGTAAGGCAAACTTTCACCTGTCACTCCCCTTGAGTATCCGTCTTTAAGGGAATATGCTGTTGAGAGGGAAGGAGGGATGAGATGACAGGGGGTTGGCTATTTCAGGGGCTCAGAGATTATATTTGGCCACTCTTTGTGTCCTTTTTTTCTGGCTGCAATCTTAGAAAAATAAAAAGATAATCCACATAAAGTTGGAAATTAGCTTAACTTAGTCACATAGTCTTCTTGAAGACTTGTCTCTAAAAACTGAGTTTTGCGGTGAAGGTTGCATTGTAATTGAAGAATATAGAGAATTTAAGCAAGTTTTACTTTAAGGTCCCTCTGATGCTAAGCAAGTTTAGTACTCAAAGCAGAGTATCCTTTTTTAAAATGATGATAACATTACACTCTCTTGTTACATCAGTGATATGATAAATACATTATTTCTCCCTTTCCACTTAACACTTCCGGCGCTCATTTCTCATATTCTTATATTCTCATATTCATATTTCTCATATTCTCTGCAATATTTCACTCCCTATGATAGAGGAATTCCCCAAATTTTTAAAGAGATTAACAACAACTGCCAGTTTCATAATAGCAGGAAATAGAAGTAGTGATGTTGTAAAAACAAACAAACAAATAAAACAACACATTTAAAACAATTGCCTTTATGAGTTGACCAAGAATTTTAAAGAGAAATTATATTCATCACACAAGTCTACATTGTACTTGTGCTTTCCAAGTCTCTTAAATTACTAAACAGAAAACAGGTGTTTAAGCTCTTATGGTACATCTGTCATATTCATGCCACATTGTTTTCTTCCACTGAATTTAAGCACTAATGTAAATGTGATCTCAGTTAGTTCAGTGATAAAGAACACCCTTCATAAACATACTGCTACAGGTGCTTGAAATGGACAAATAAGTCCGTGTTTCTGGCTAACACTCAGTATATCATAAATAATTCAGTAACAAATCATTCTCTTTGTACGTTTATTTAATAACATCTCTTTACCAAAAATTAAATCTTTCATGATTTAAAACAAATGTTATTAGAAAGAAGTTGACATATACCATGTTGTTTCATCTACTTCAGGAACACTGAGTAATGAATGATCGCTCTTGGATGGACTTGGAAAAGGTACAGTAGAGGCCACTTTTAAAGTATTTCAGGTAAAAACCTAATTTAGCTTCATTTTATTTTGAAGGTCAGGGGTCATTACTAAACCACTTGAGAAATGGCATGACACATGTTCAGGAGGAAGCAAGCAGAAAAACTAGGAAAGTATTGCTAAGAAGTTGCACAATAGACATTCAGAAGTCCTAATAATGAGAGGACTGTGAACACAATGATAAAGGGTGGAGAAAAAAAAAAAAAGTATAACTTTTTTTAGAAGAGCCCCCATGATTATCCATTAGCACATACAACACATATAATTAGCACTTAAAGTTGCTGAAGCCTGAAGCTGGAAGTGGTACAATTGTTTATTGCTGCCCCTTCTGGGAAAGGTTCACTTACTTCTTTTTATGCAAAATAATAGGCACAGAGGTGATGTGCTTCGTCTCATGGGCAAAGCTTGCCACCTGCACAACTTTTTAGCACCTCAGGCTCACCAGTCAACTACAGCAGCACTGACAATGGGCTCAGAGGAGATTTTCACGTTGACCTCATTGAGAGGATAAAGGTGTTTCACATACCCAAATGGGAAAGAATTAAATTTTCTTTAAAGCACCTGCAAAGGCTAACTCAGAGCAGAGACTTGTTTTCTGATTGATTGGTGTCCCTGAGCATGAATTTTAGATGCTGTTAAAAGAAATGAAAAGGTAACTTCCAGCAATTAAATTCACAGAGCTTTCTGTGGTTATAAAATCACCAATAGGAAGTGATTAGCAATGCTGGTGGAGAACAGAGGCTCTTATTCTCTTAACGAAAGTCCTCTGTCTGGGTTTCCACCTCAGTTTCCATTTAGCTGCTATAGTTTTATCATGCCTATGTAATAGGCAGTTTTGCTTCCTCCTGCCAATAGTCTGCCATGGTAAATAGGAAAAATGTGCTTAAAACTGCACAGCCCACTCGCACATTTTATATCTGAGAAATTAGATCAGTTTATGAGCAACATAGAACCGTTCTGTTATCCAAGTCTCATGATTTAATCCCTAGTTTTATGACATTTATGTATTTTCCCAAAGCTTCAACTGATGGGAGTTACACATCCCTTACATTTTTAATCTAGTTTCCTAAGAAAAGGAAGCTTTTATGATTATGCTGCTCTATATGTCAATCCATGAAGAGCCTTCTAATAACTTCTGAACCTATAGGCTGATTTAAGTTAAAATTAAGGATGGAATTCTCAATGATAATTAAGTTCCTAAGAGTTCAAGTCACTGGATTGGTCTAGGACAGAAATTGAAATTGCTGGCCCCTCCATTGGAAACAGCCATAACTCAGTCCTAAGACACTGCTTCGGAGCTGGCAGCTGCTTAATCAACATACCTGTCCTGGCTACACACTTGGCATGCACACAGTCTTAGACTTGCTGAACTTTGTACAACTGCTGCTTCTTTTCCTGTGGGAATGTAATAAGAAGGCGGCTCATGCTGTCTTGCTGGAGACAAAGAGTTTAGAAAATAAAGGACTAAAATCTGAAGGACAAAAGACTTTCAGTTCTGCTGCTCAAGAAAACACAATATATTCCCTTCTAAAGTAAGACCTACTCACATGGTTGCTGCAGAAAAACCTGCAAGCACAAGTCACTAAATCTCTGAAGGCTCAAAAATCAATAAACAGAGTCAAAAGAACAGAAGAATTTTAATCTCAAGACTTCTTTAAGCACCCTTATGATCTTGGGATGACCAACATTGATAATACTGTAAGAGGCTACAAGAAAAAGATGCCAGGACAAAATCCTTTTTTAAAAGTGAAACACATTTGAGATGTGATGCTCATAGAAATACAGAAGAGGAATTTCCCCAAAGGAAATACAAACAAAGAGTTCAGGACAAGGGCTGAATTGCCCTGTTTTGCTATGTCTTGATTCACTGCAAAATACACTGGGAATCCTCAGAAAGATATCTGCTGTGCTGCTGGTTACAGACAGGACTCAGACTTGCATGTTTACATGTAACCATGTGATGGAAATATTTTGCCATTTTCATTAATTTGTTTCTAATAAACTTATAAGACACCTACGGAAAGCATTAACCTCTAAATACTCATATTCAGCTGTTCCTTAAAAAATTACATCAACATAGAAGAGTTGAAGTTATTAAAGGTTAATAGCAGAGACTAAAACATTACTCTAAAATGTTTCATTCTACCTCATTTTTGAGTTCATATGCTGATACAATACTTTCATTAGCATATTAGATCTGAACCTCCACAGCTACTGATACGTCATTATAAATAATTGAATACAAGCCTATAGGTCACTGCAGCAGAAAAATAAATTCACGAAAGTAGAAACAGATTCTTTTTTTGTCTACTGCATTTGAAAAAATTAAAAATACCAGATGGAATTTAATTTACGTAAAATTACTAGAAGCTTCCACAGTTTCTTCTTTTCTTCCCTAATCACGACCTTTCTTCTCCCTTTCATTTATCCTCTGCAAGCTTTACTCAAGTGCTCAATTAAACTGACCCCAAGCACTGAAGTCCAACTATTCCCTCCTTAACAGCAATTCATGATCAAGATCCCTCTACAATTGTGGGACGTCAGTCTTTTCAAATGAACATCAGAGGTGCTTTGATAGCCTATCTTTTCCCTGACAGTGATAAGCTAGAGCATTTACTTTACTGGCTTGGGCTAAACTGACAGCATTTTTACTGGCCAGGTTAAGGAGAACATGATGCAGGAGAGAGACGTACATGCGGCACAGGTCAGGCACCTCAGGTTCCTTAATAGGCTACCAAAAGGCTACCTCAATAGAGGGGAACAGGCTTTTCAGAAAGCTAAATTCAGACCATCTTTCTCTTCACTGAGTAAACAGCTAGGGAAGATTAACTTGTGCATCGGTGTTTGATATGGAAAGTTAAGGATGTAAAAAAATGCCCCAAAGTGTTGTAGTGAAGCTCTGCTTAACTTTTTAATCTGCAAGATTAAAAGATTTCTAATCACAGCACACATTTCTATTGCATAAAAGCTCTCCTGTCAAAAAGAATAAAATTGTTCTGGTTTGTAGTCTGAATCTACCTTGTCAGAAAGACAAAGGGTAAGAATGTCAACATGAGGGGCATGTAATTTCTTATATCCTGTCTGTTAGGAGAGCATCATTTTAGGCTGTAAGAGGGTAGCAGGCAAAGCTCTAGTGAAGTGTTCTGTGTTGTGTTACATCCTCTTAAAAATGAGAGATATAACTGAGAGATGTCAATGAAGGAAAAATTAACACCAGCGCTCTTTTCCAATATTTTCTATCACTGAAACAGTCGCAGGAAAATAGCACTCAGTAATTTCAGCTATGGACAAAGAAACTGAGACAAATCAGATGAGGGAAGAATAGGTATGAAAGAAAATTTTAAATTAATTTAAATTAAAAATGGAAATATCTGTGTCGGTTTTTTTTGTTTGTTTGTTTTGTTTTGTTTAGTTTAGGTAGCTGATTAGTAAATCTGAAAACAATATGCATTGGGTTTACTTGGAAGGCCTTTAATAAAAATGTCCTATCAAGAATGCAGCTAGGAAATGGTAAGGCTCTTTTTGGATGCTGATAGTTATGATAACATATCTTAAAATAACCTTTGCTCAACAAAGACAGTACTTAAACAGAACTTTGGTCATGTTGTTAGCATGACTTGGACTTGGATACAAATCCAGAGTGTATAACATTTCTGTTTTATTCCAACACAGTAAATCCAACTAATTTCATAAATCAGCTGACAATTGTTAAGTGACAACAAAGCACTGTTCTATCTCATTCTTTGCAGAGCAGGAGCTGTGAAATGTAAAGAGGACAGTTAGAGATATGGCAATTTTTCCACTATGCATAGAGCAAACACACAATTTTGGTAGTTTTCTATTCTGTTGCTCCAGTTTTACAACAGTAACCTCTATGGAGAAAGATCAAACCAATAAAGTCAACTGATATGTGCAAGAGCAGAGATGGGCCCAAATTTATCAACAACAAAATCCTTAATAACTCTGCTTAATTGCAACCTGTTCTATCCAACACAGAATATGCATGAGTTTTCAAGCAGATTTAATTATTTAGAAAGTTGAAAGATGTGATAAGCTATTTTTGAGATAGAAGGAGACAAAGAAAGAGACAAAAGTCAACATTTCAAACTGGTAATTTTTTAATGATCTGTACTCAAAAGCTGTCAGAAAATATTCTCTCTAATACAATGAAGCAAATTCATTCTTCAAGTCAGTAATAGTGGGGAAAATGGGCTTGATAATAAGAGGAATTGTTTTATTGACTGCAGATGAACTATCACTCCTTGGAACCACAGCATGAACAATAAGAACAAAGACAAATTACTTTGGACACTGACCACTAAATAGGAAGAGGGACTGAAATCAGAACCTCAAGCTGACTCGTACAATCAGACCCTACAGAAAATGGACATTTCATGTAGGACCACAAACACAGAGCAGAGTAATAAAACCTTTCAAGGAAATTGTCAGTGCAAAGCCACTTATGAACTTCTTGAAAAAGAGACTTAATATTCTGGCAGAATAGTATATTTAGAAATGTATTCTTAGTTTCTTGTGTTACCTTCTCCCACATATCAGTATTTATATGGAAACATACACATGCATCATATATATGGAGTCACAGATATGCCATAGTGACACATTTCTACACCTCCATCTTCATGCTTAGTCAAATGTCTTGAGGGACCATAAAAACCTTCAGCTGAAATCCCATTTATTTTATCAGAAAGGAAAAGATTTTCTCAGCTTTTCCAATGCTCGCTGGACTCCTCTCCTTTCAAACAGGCTGTTTCATATTCTCAATCCCAGAATTCAGTAGAAAGATGCCAGCTGGCTTCTAAAATGCCAGCTTTACAGGGACTATGCTCAGCTAAGCTGACTAGTGTCTGCACGCTGTACAGCCCTGAGGGATATAAGCGAACTACAGCTAACCAAGAATTTTGGTGAAGTGGTTTTCTCTAAAATAGGGATATAATATGTATTGCATGTTTTGTTCAAACAGATGTTGTCTAAGCTGCTTGGACGCTGACATTTCAGCTAAATATTGCTTATTAGTAGTATATGCTAATTGCATGTTTATGAATAGCATACCATACTAATCAGTTATGAGACTGGTTTGTGTCACATCCAGTGAATAAAGTACAAGGAAACCACTTCTGACATACTACTTCTGGACCAGTACTCCCAAAACACAATACAGAGGAGACATCTATAACTGCCTTTATACAATATGATCACCAGACATAGTGAACACCTTTCTCCTTTTTCAACCACAATGGACAACATCAGAAGGCAGAAAATAAGACCTGAGACCAATCCCCCACTAATGTGCTTTTATTGAATGTACCAGAATTAGTTCTCAACAGAGACTATGGAAAATTAAAATAGTCATTGAAAATATAAACCTCCAAATTGTATCACAATGAACTTTTGCTGTGAATAATCACAGGACGTAAAAAAAATATATATATAAATAAAATTAAAAAATTAAATCCTTATTTACTAAGTAAAAAAAATCCTGAGAATTATGCAACAAAGACTAATAACCTTACTGTCATATAAAAACTACTCTTTTTCTCATAACAAAACTAGACTTTCTATATAAATTATATCCAACATCATCATCATCTCAGACAGATTTGTATTAAGTACAGATTTATCTTCTACCTAGTTATCCAATACTAACATAACACAGCTTATAAATTAAGACAGCTTTACATGAGTTCAGACCTGAAAGATTAAGCCCATAATGAGTATTAATAAAGACATTACAATTATATTTGCCATGCATAACTTAAAAACATAAACTTTATCATTTATTCTCAAGACTTAGTTTCAATGCACGCTTCTTCATAGACCTAAGTGTATATGAATTTTTAGTTCTTGTAGTGTTTTAGTAGTTTTTTAGTATCCATGAGCAAAATCCATCAAACGCATTGCAAAATGAACATTCCAATATTTATAGAAGTATGTTATTGACTATTTACCATGAGTAAAATTAATCTATTTCCAACTTCTTTTTAATGTAATACAATAAATCTTCCCTTACAACAATACCCAGATCACTGTTGTTTTCATGCATCTCAGGAACAGCCTTTAAACTCTGAGGAAAACTGGGCAATACAAAATAATTTAGGTACATAATTCCATTGTAATTAACTGGATTGAAATTACATAATAATAACTACAAAGATTCTTAAAAAAAAAAATAATAGTAGGGTTACATTATACAAAATATTGGCAGTATTGGCATTTAGCGTGTAGCCTTACTGACGACAAAAATTCCTATAAACAAGGGCAGCCTAACACATCAGCTAAAGCTTTTATGACACTGCTAAATTTCAGAGCTATCCTTCTGTAGCACACCAGAGATGGAAAGACAGATGTTTTAAATCTGCAGAGCCTCGATACTGCTGTGCTCTGAAGACAGCAGGCAACAGAATGGAAGGAAGAAAGTATCTTGATAGAAAAAATCCCAGGAGTTAACCTGCTTGATCTTTCACACATACCAACTAGATTTTACAGTGCTTCAACAGTTCCTCCACAGTCAGAGGTGCTCACTATTGTACTTTTGCATGTGGCAGTCCTGCCAGCATAATATCGTGATCTCTTGTCCTTTGTTCTACTGTTAGAACTCTTTAAAAATAGACTTTTCTAAATACACTTCCTGAATAGCTCACTTCTGTTGGAAGTTGAACTAAATAATCTAAAAGAGATCACCTTTGTTATACTCGTTAGACATACTATCTGGTGATGGAGATAATCACCTCCAAAAATAGACACAGTTAAAAGAGCCAAGTTAAAAAAAAAAAAAAAAAAAAAAAAGTATTATCTACATGAACATGTTTTCTTCATCTATGTTTTCTCATAAACCAGAGGATACAGCGCTGCTTTCAATCCTGGATATTTTAAAGCAGTTCTTCAGAAAGACTTTGAGTAAAAATAGAAAGCCCATTAAATGAATTGAATGGAAAAAATCCAGTTGATTTAAACCAGGTCAGGATTCCCATTAATAACTTTAGCTATATATACTAAGGTAAAAGTTTAGACTGCAAGCATCATCACTGAGGAAAACAAAAGAGCTGTTATTTCTGCAGAAGGGGAGAAAGCACACAGACACACAGAAACCAAGCAAGAGCAGCAAATATATCTAAGGACTGACCCCTCTGCTATAGAAATCTCGATCCCAAATGAAGCCACTCACAAACCTCAACTATGCTCTTGAAATGAACAGAGATTTGTTCTATCAATATTATTATTCTAATCTTCTTATCCTGGAATTTATTTCAACATTGTTATTGCTTCTATCTCATCTAAAACAGAATTGGAAGTACGGTCATCAGTCACAGCCTTTTGTCTGGAAAACACACACCACCATTACACTTCCTTCCAGGACATCCTCTGGGAAGTTATTCAGTTTTAGTCAGCTGTGGGAATTAACATCAAGTAAAACCCTAAAAGCAAAACACCCTAAAGCAAAAACACACCTTCTTTTCTAATTGTCTGGATAACAGTTAGCTGCTACAAGCTATTGAGCAGGCAGAACTCCCACTAGCTCAGACAGAAAATAAGGCACTTGGCATCTAATAGGATAGGGCTCAAAAGCCCTGTTTTACAACACTTACATTTGAAGATCAAGGCTCAGAAATTAAGGACATGACGTTTTCCATATGCACAGTACTTAATGACTTTAAAATAAACATACATAGAAGTGTTTCAGTAATTGGGTCCTTAGACTGTAGTGCTGTCTCTTTATTATTTGACTCGTTAAAAATCTTACAAGTACATTACTAACATCCTCTAAAGAAGCTCCTTAAAGAATCTTTCCAGCACAATACAGTCCTAAAATCTGAACTTTTTTATCTTGAAGATATATGGCTTTATTTGCTAGATGAAAATTCTAAATATTTCCTGTGCTGTTCCAAAGGAAAAATTGATTCATCTCTTGCTGTATGGTGGAAGCCCATGAGAACTCAGAAACAATATTGACTATAATCTCTTTAAACAGAAAACTGGACACTTATGATTATACTTTCATTGTCTAATTTGGGATAAATACAAGATATAGAATGAATATTACATTTAGGTCATTTCAAGAATATCAGCTTCTTTTGTTATTATAAACTGAAATTCTTATCCATTTACTTCTTGGGAATTCCATCCTGCAACCTGAAAAGTAGCAGCAGGACTAAAATCTTATTTTGGTGTGAATCTGTTGGCATTGGATTTTTGTGGGCACACAATTTTTTTCAAGTTTCAGTATTAAGCCTATTAAAGGCACCTGAGAGTAGAGTTTGTTCTCATGTAGTTGAAAGAAAACATATCATGAGCATGAGATAAATTATGTCACACTCTTTATTCTAATGACTTTTCATGATGACAGATGGTTCCGTAACCTGATGCCTCAGTCCAAGTGCAAATTACTTTGAGAGGATATATTGACGTGCTCATGGACACTGTGCAAATGCTGCTTCAAAGACTCACCATAATATTTACAGGCATATTAAAACAGGTAAATATAAATATAATGGGAGCAATGCATATTTCAGGAATTTAACATCCAGTGCAAATGAATTAATGATTTCACCTTTTGTCCTATAATGTTTTAAACCTCTTGCTAAGTTCCATCATCATGTTATCCTTTCATATTAGCTGTAATTTTCCACTGCTACATTTGTTACAACTGAGCAAACATCCAAAGAAACTACAAATGTGCTGACACATTCACAAACAAACACAAAAACATAGAAACACACAAAATGAGATTTTTTTTTCTCCATTTTATATATTATTTAATTTCCATATAACCTGAAAGAGTTGCATTATTGCATTAGACCACGAGGTACTGCCCAGAAGAAGGGTGTCTTATGAGTAGGGAAAAATGATTTAAAAAAAAAAAAAAGCCTAAAAAGAAGAGCATAGCTCTTCAGATAATTAAAGTGCTTTAGACCACTAGCCAATTGATTTTCTCCTTGTAAAGGTAGCTCAATTGAAATGTTCAGAATAAATCATGTGTTAAAATTATCTTCTAAAGTAAGGGCTGAGTGCATATTGATTAATAATTATTTGCACTAACGGACTGAACTAAAGCAATACCATCAATTACTTCAAAAATCTGTAAGATCAATCATGATGGAATCAGCCATTGAAAGATTCACTGCACTTTTGCCAATATTTCAGAAGTGCACATCAAATGGCTTTCCTGAGATACCTTGGTTTCCTGTTTCTAGAGCTACTGAAATTTATTTTAAATACCAATTATCACTAGGCATTTTAACTACATAATACCACTCTCACCCTTCAATTACATGGGAGATCTGCAAGAAGAGCAAATGTTTTCTACAACAAGTATGAGGCACGAGGGGGCACTTTTGCCAAGAAAGTTTCATTAATATTTCATACTTACAGTCATGCAGCAAAGGAAATGCAAACAGCCTAAACTAATGACCAGAATAGATGATTTACATAGAGCCACCTATCCAAAGACAGGGGATACTCAGTATAAATTAACTCCATTTTACACACTAATGAGTCCTACTCATTGAATTAGTCTGGGCAGCACAGTAAAACTCTGGTAATTCTATGAAAAAAAATTCCAATTTATTTTGTGTGATTATAAATAGCACAGAGATCATTAATCCCTTACGGCACCATCGGCATTACTCAAGCCTGGTATCTTAGCGAAAATCAAAGAGAATTTCCCTTTCTCATGATGTATGGCACCATTAAAGTTGGGTTGAGAGGCTGCTGGCTGTAGCACCAGGTTTTAAACAGATCTGAACCAAAAAGAACATCTCTGTGGTTTTCATGGTTTTATTTCCACTGAGTTTCAGGTTTATTCACTGCAGAAGTGCTGAGTAGACTGGCAAACAACAGGTCATGATGTCTGGTGGAGCTTAGGCCACATGCTGGTAGAACATGGTCAAAACAGAAGCACTGACTGACCTTAAAGCTATTTTCTAGATTTTTAATTTTCTTTCTTTATGTTGGCTGACATGGAACAAACTCACACACACTACCAGGTCTTCGGAATATAACAAAATTTCAGTGCACCTTCTCTGAAATGCACAGAAACATTTTAGGACCTGAAACAATAACGCTTTTATCTGAAATATCTAATTTAAATTTAAACATTCTTTACATAAATGAGATTCACATCTCTGTCTGAGTATCTTAATTTTATGCATTTCTACACTTCTAAGCAACTTAGCAGTGAGGACTGCTTATTTGCATTCATTTACATACAATTTGCAGGAAAAGCTGAAAAAAAGGTAGCAAGGAAATCCATCATTTTGACTTTAAATGAAAATATCATTTCTGTAAAAAACATACTGAATGTTTGTTTTCTGACTTTAGTTAGAAAATTACTTTTATTAACTGCATAAGTATTGAACGGTTCTTCTCAGAAATAGCATTTTTTTTCATGTAGTAGATTTTTTTTTTAAATCCAACAGTGTTTTTTTAATGTATACAGATATAAAATAAATACAACTGGTGTTATTCTCTCTCTCTCTCTCTTTTTTTTTTTTTAATTTTCCTAGCAAGTTGAATCATCACCTTGATATGTTCTGGTTCTTGTCTAAATTTATATTTTCCCAACTTTTATAGACCCATCATTGACAAGTAATGGGGAGGAATCATGGGTCCAGTAATGAAAAATGTAATGTGGATGCAAATTTAAGTATTTCTGCTACCATTTTTGGGTCCTGTGCTATCTGTGCATTGTTTCTTAGATGACATTAAAATATGTTCAAATAAATTCTCAGTATTTTTAGCACTTATATTCAGCATATTTTCTTAATCTTTTAAAGCTTGCTGTGATTTTCATATGTGGCAACATTCCTCCTAGCCACTAGCTGTATCTCTAAGAAACTGGTACTAAAACATGCCTGTTCTCAGCACAGTGGCCAATGGCTTCTTGTTCCTTAGAAATACCATATAGTTTAACTCTCTTCATTTATTTCTTTATTATATCCAAACTGTCTCACATTACAACCCCATGCCTCTATAGCACACATGTAAAATCAGGAACTCGCTAGAAAGGCAAAGAAAGATTTAAAGAAAAAAAATGCAGAACAGATGCTGCACTACAGTTGAGCTTTCTAAGGAAGCGCATTAGGAAATTCTGCAGGGTGTCAGGAAATAATCATGGCTGTATTTTGCTAAAACATGCATGAATTCCTGCAGTCTGCCACTGCGATAATTTTATCTGGCTTTCATCATATCATTGGTGTCAGTAACTCATGGTATCAGAGAGAGCTAATGACTGAAGGACTTCAGCGCAACTCATGGCTCTCTACAGGGTGTACACAATGTAGATAAAAGCCTGGGATTACTGTGGATGCAGCCTGGGGCCCTAAAAGCAGAGCTGCCCTGAGTTAACTGTAAAAGGGGAAGTTACCTTCTGCTTCAACTAAGCCAAATTTGTAGGAAACAAAACGTGTGTCTTCAGGCCTTCACCAACATTTTGTGTTTCCTTCCACCACCCTTTTTTTCCTCATGTGTGTACTTTCCTACACATCCTCTAAATGAGATATATCTATCCTGTGTGATATAATATACATTTCTCTAAATTTTATTTAAATTATAGCAAATGTTAAATATTTTGAAAAAGATTTTTGTGCTGATTTGCACCAGGTCATTAGCATGTTGCTATTTCTATTCTATAAATTTCACTCAACCCATTATATGATCACTTCACACTACAAGGCTTTCAAACTCACATCTCTACTAAATACTTTTAACTTGGTTTAAATAAAAAGGGGAGATTTTGTACTTGCAAATTAAAAGATAGTACAAGTCCATTAATTTTCATAATCATATTAAGGCATTGTAATAAAACTTTCAGTGGCTCAAGGGAAAGATTGCTTGAGACAGCAGTGTAATTAAACAAAACTGTTGTATCTGTATCATTAAAGAAAATGTTAAAAGTAATTTGAGTCTAGGGATCAGCACTTCAAACCTTCCCTACCCCTACCCTTAACCCACAACCTAACTTTGTGGCATAAGCACATTTTGTCAACAGCAGCCTAGAGGGCTCGTGAAATTAATTAAGTATGCTATCTCTTTACAATGGAAACAAACCTCATCCACATGCTGTTTGTATTTCTGGCATGATAGGCATTTGTTACTGAAGTCACTGGCATCAGCAGCTGGAAAGCACTAGCCTGAGCTCTGTTTCATTTCCTTTGTCTTCTGTTATCACTTTAAGGTTCATACGTTAGTTATGTTACTCCACAGGTATCATTCTTAAAAAGCAGACATGTCTCCTGTCCCAAAATATCTTACTCTGATGGTGCCTCATGAGAAAGAAAAAGCCACCCAAAAGTGTCGAAAGAAATTCTTTGTCTTTGAAGCCTTTTTACTCTCCTTCAAAAAAGCTATATGATTCACAAGTAGGAGGACTGCAAGGAGGCAAGGATACATTTGCCTTGCCATCATGTAGCAGCTGTCAACTCTTCCATGCCAATGACAGACACGTGAAACTGCATGAGAATTTGGAAATGCCACATGGCACAGAAAAGGAGAGAAACCAGGAAAAGGTTAGTCCATGCTGCTGCAGCCTCCACAGAGCAACCGAGCGGACCCATGTGCTCTGTCATTATGTTGAAGTTAATGGCAAGGTGGCCGGGAAGTCCATGGTGCTGCCAGGGCTGGGGCTCAGTCTGAGGGCCATGCCTGATGGGCAGATGCTCCGGGCAACCTCCCAGAGATCTGGGGGGAGTTTGCCAATTATCCCCTGGATCCTCTAGCTGTGCACATTTATCAAAACACATCAGAAGCCCATTTTAATGCCAAGGCACCAAAACCCCCATAGAAGGATTATTATTCACCCAGCAGTCATATGAGCATTGGTCTTCCAATGACCAGCTATATAATCATAATTTTCATTCAGATTATAGGGTTCTGAGACCCCACATTGGTTTGTTTTATAACTAGGTGGGCTAATTTTACAGAAAAGTTCCCACAATAGTTATTCAGGATAACTTAACAGTTTAATCTTGCTTAAGTTTTATTCACTCCACAGATAAACTGCTCTTATTCTCAGAAGCGAAGATTCTGCAAATGTATATGAAATAGCTTTCAAAAAAAAGTTGCGATGGTCTTTTTCTTTATAAATAACATATAACTTCAGTATGATATACTTCTGCATAAAGAAAAGTTACTCATCAGTTTTAAAGTGAGTCTCAACGGAATAAACAAGGACTTTTAGTGTACGAATAAATGATTGTGGAGAACATGTTTACACTTATACAGAACCATAATGGAATCACAGAGCTCTGTAATCACCAATATGTTATTTGTGTAGGATAATTGCATGATTGACAGTGTACACATCAGTGAAAATAGCTGCAGTACTAAAATAGACATATGTAAGATAATTTTCTCTTAATAGCTATGACCACTGCATTGGTAAAAATAAAACAAACAAATAAATAAATAAATGCAGGCTGGAATCCATTCTCCTACACCTTTGAAATGCTTCTTTTGGAAATTATCTGCAATTTGAATATACTCTAGTCAAAACTGGGGGAGTTTATATTAATATTTTGCATCCAGTGGTCAAACAAGTACTTCAAATGTCATGCCAGCAATTAAAGCGTGTCTAGATTTTTTGGCTACCGTGGCAGTTGAACTTAGGACCTTCACAGTGAGTCACCACAGTCACACCATTACTGAGATATTACATTCTGCAAGTACAAAGATGGGAAATTTTCCAGATTGTCTGCCAAGATTCACTGCACCTAGGATACAGAAAGTGTCATAAATAGAATTTGCCACAGCAAGCCTTGCAATAACTGCCAAAGAAACGCAACAGACCTCCTGCAGTCTGATTTAACATAAACAAGCCAAGACATGGAAAAAGTAAAAACACTGCCCTGCAGTCACTGCTTAATAGCTTTTCCAATTGAGCATGGAGAAGTCTGACGTATGGAGAATGCCTGTCTATCCGGTGTATGATGATGCCTTCTGCGCGGCAGCTTCTGCAACATCACGGGGAACCTTCCGTTCCTACTTGGAAGATAGCAAATTTATGTACAGAAAGGAATGAATTTAGATTCTGCTGTGCACGTATATATGAGAATATTTTCTTTTACTGTTTCTCTATCCTTATAGAAAAACAGACCCCATGCATGTCAAAATATATGTCTTGGGTGAAGAATCGCTAAACGCAAAGCTCTTTTATTTCCTTATTGAGTCTGACTTTATCACTGCTTGTACAATCCAGCTCACAAATCTTCCTGAGGACACTTAAAAAAAAAAAAAAAAAAGTCTTGCTTATGAAAACACAAGAAACAAAATTTTTCTTATAGCCTATTTCATTTTTACTCCTAGAATTTTATTTATTTTTAAAATTAAGAGGCATTAGGTACAATTCTTTTTTTCCATTCTTTGTTAATAATTCTTTGCTTTTAAATTCTCTTCCTCCTGCAGGTCATTTTTAAAGATGAAAATGTTAAAATACATTTTGGAGAACAAATTAATAAGCAATTACTGTAATAGTTATTAATGTATTGGACTAAACAATAAAAATGTTATTACTTGTAAGCACAGTGACGTGATTATGGACTGAGTAATCATAAATTCCATGTATAAGCTTTAGCTTGCAGTTATGCTATGTTCCAGAGTATTGGAGAACTCAATAGAACAAAGGAATAAAGAAATGATGCCTTTAAATACTACATTAAAAGGTAACACTACCTTTAAAACCAAATATTGTTCCACTTGTTAGAAAGTGCAAACTCTTATTTTTCTTCCTCTTTAAATTGCCACAAAGAAACACCACCCTGTGAAAGGTCATGGTGTGTTATGGACAAATTAGGGAAACAAAGGACAGCAGATAGAGCAGGCTGCAGTGAACTCAGTGCTACTGTTCTGTGGCAAAGTGCAAAACCCTGTAGTTTTAGAAAGTGTACAGATAATCATTTATCCGCAAAGGGAAATTTTAAATGACTGCATCTTGAGAGCTCCAGGTGAAAAGCTAGCATGAACTGGACTTACACGAGCTATTCTTCCATCTATGTCAGACTACTTCAAACATAACAAATTCTCCTCTTGAGAAACAATTCAAAATGATAAAAAACAAAATGCTAAAAAATACTTAATACAGAAAAAAAAAAAAAAAAAAAAGTAGAATGTCAGAAGTAAAGATCTAAAACCTAGCATATTAAATAAAATAAAATGTTTATTTAAGACTGGGAAAATAGCCACTGTATTTGAAACCTTACATATCATAAAACAGCAACCTATTAAAACATAAAGGAGAGATCAAGGTTGAGGAGAAGGACAAAGGTTTTATTTCAGTTTTCAGTTCAAAGCTCTGGTCACATGAAACCAATAAGAAGAAAGTGTAGTTTTTCTTTTCATTATTTAGGAAATTATAATTTCATTTTTAGAATGAATTTCATAAATTCCAGTGATTTACTATTATAGTGTTTACCTTTTTACAAAACATTCCTTTGAATGCTGAGAGCCCTGACACCACTGGGGAGTTTATCATCTGGAAAACCTCAAAAAGATTTCATTCTTTTCATACTGAGCTGGGAAAACAATGTTAAATAACAAAAAATAATAATGTCATGGGATTTTGTTTTCCTTACTGTTATGTTGAAATGCTATCAATGCAGATACTGCTGATATGAAACGGGAAACTGCATCTACCCCATGGCATACATGAACTGTTTATCACACTATTACAGGTATTTCACATATTGCTGAAGATGTTGTAGCTTCTGGATCTTACAAAGACAGAGAGACTTAGAGATTATGAAAAAAATCTGGAACAGTCTATGAGGCTAGTTTTCTTTTGATGTACAATTGGGTAACAGCTCATCTGACAGAAACTGCAGAACCCTTTCTATTTCTCAATTCATGTGATTTTTGTATGGCTTTTTGCTGGGTTCTAATGGTTTGTTATATCCTATTTTCATTTTTCACTTTGTAAGTGTTCATTTTGTAACATCAACACCATCAAAGAGACAACTGCAGAGCTAGAGTGAAGTCTGTAGTCACCCAAGCTTTAAATGTGTAAGCATATACAAGTCAACAATCATAAGATTTAATTTTGTCCTTATCTGTTTATCCTTAGGTTGCTTTTTAATGAAAGTAAAAAATAATACAACTATTCTGCATGTAACACGAGATCATTTTCAGCGGAAATTTAGCATTTAAAATTAGAATAGAATTGACTTTCCTGGATTTTTGTGGACAAAGAGTCAAATTAAAATCAATGGCATTTGGTGATAAAGTTGTGTTAGTTCTTTAAAACGCATGGGATTTTGATCTCTTCAGCTACACTGATTTGTGCAGCTCCACATCACTTTCTTACAGTTCATTCTTACTATATGAATACACTAGAGTGTGTATAGGTATGCCAGAGAGTGCTCATAGTTAAATGATGAATATGCTGCAACCAACTCACTTCTAATACATTTCCAGCAGTCCAAAACAATACACCCATTGGGTATTATTAATTTTCTCCTTATTTTTCTTCCCAGGGTAAAAGGTTACTTACTTTATAGCTATTACTTCTGCATATTTCAAGGCTAAAAATGTTAGAAGTGTTTCTGAACTACTGGCAGGAACTCGGGGGTTGCACACCATATTGTACATCCTACAGCAAGCTGAGCCTCTCAAGCAATCAGCCGAACAGGCCTCCTGCACTATATGCTTATTTTCCCTATAACAATAGGCACAATTAAGCCAAAGCAAACCCGATTAACTCCTCTCCAGGCTAACCCCTGCATGCTCACTGGTTCCCTTGATTAATGGTACAGGACTGATGGACAGGAAGGTGTCGGGAAACCCCCTACAAATTAGCAAGCCTGCAAGGAGACTCTGCAGGGGGGAGAAGGTGCAAGAAAGATAGAGCAGAAGGTGGCAGTTTAAAACACTTATTAAAGGAGTTAACAAAATAAAAGGATGTAATTTAAATCACTAAATGACAGAATCCTATTGTGATGAGACAGTGCAGCATCTGAAAGTGGATACTCCCCGTAAAGATCACACACATACCTGCACAATAGCATTAGATGAAGATGGAATTATAAATCTTGGTGAAAACGGACTTTGTGGGTTCAGCCTCCTTGCAATAATTGGAATAGGTTTTGTATTGATAGTTGTAATCATAAGCAATATAAAGTATTTATTAGTGCCCACCTGCTGCTGATACTTTAGTGCCACTTACGCAAAAGCCAACAATAACATCAATCAGCAACTCATTAAAATGACACTCAAAACCATATCAGTGAAATGCTAAAATAATGTATTTGAAATATGTTCTGCTAGCTTTCCAACATTCCTATATTCAGTTAGTACCAAGGTATGAGCCAATCTACTGAAGCTCAGATGTTGTTGTAATTTTAGCATAGGGTAATGTTAATTGCAGCATAGCAAGATATTTTAAAATTAAATTAATGAAAGGAGACCTAATTTCATTTTTGTAGCATACCAGCTAAAATTCCTACTTGTGTTTCGCAGTGTGGGCCATATTGGGCTTTTATAGCATTGTAGTCTGTGTGAAAGGAGTGCCCTCCCCCACCTCAGCGGCAGTAGACTGCTGAGAGATTGTTCAAAGATAAAAATACATACCACGAAGTCCCTAAAATGTCATGATAAACGAACTCAAATGTCACTATTAAAATATTTCCTTTCATCAGTTTCACAGCACAGATCTCCCATTGCAATGCCAGAACTGACTCAACTTTGCTAATACTTCTGTGAGAATACTGAATTGCTCTTTGAAGGTTGAATTTAAGACAATGGCAATGCATGCGGCATCTAACTGAGATAGCCACCTGTAAAGTAGTTTAAAAGGTACCCCCTGGAGACAAACTCTTCTGTGTGACCCTCTTCCAGAGGAAAAAAAAAAGTGAGGTTGAGTTCATCACAAGCAGACCCCTGAAACAATTCTCTCCAGGCTTCTTTGAATGTGAAAGGCATCATTTTGCTTTCAACTGACTCTGATAACAGTCTTTGAGAAAGATAAAAAAGTAACATGGCATAAGAGAGAACTGCATATGAAGAAAACAGAAGACTAAGTGAGAAATTCAAGGGTACCAGATTTCTTTCCGCTTTGCCACTGTTAGTGCCGCGTTCCCAGACAGCAAGGAAAAAAAAAGAAAGAATTCCTTTAATGCAGTACCAGAATCCATACAACCGTGAAAATTTTGTTAGTTTATTATGGGTAGTTTCTGTAACATTTCACATATTTCTCCCTCATGTCTAACTATTTTCTATGCAAATATCCAGGTGATGCTTAGAACTTTTAACAAAGGGATGATGGAAAGGGAAGACTAACTAACAATGCGTGCTTATAATGAGAACCGAAGTGCTACCTGCAGAGAATAATACAGGATGATCTCTCTTTGGAGAAGGGGAAAAAATCAACAACGTAAATGGAACACTGTCAAATTTATAAGCAGCAATTTAGACAGCAAATATGTTGCTCGGGTTTCAGCAGTCTTAAACACTGTGAGCAGCTTAACCTTATCTCCCAGTGCCACTGCCTTCCTGGAGTAATTGATGCTTGGAGTCCCCCAATTTCACATAAACCAGGCCACTACGTTATTGTACACAGCAATCTAACTGCTAGCAGAGACAGGAAACGGCACTGAACCCAGATCAATAGACATGTCAACAGTAAGCTGCTTAATCTAATTCTGCCTATCTCATCTTGGAGCACAGAGTTTGCAATTTTACTGCTAGGTCCCTCTGGCAGGAAATGGTTTGGAAAGTTTAGTCTTAAGAAGTTTAAGCGATATGCTTATCCTTCAGGCTCTTGAATGTTTATTCAGCGGAATAGCTGCTTTAAATGTTTTATAAATGGCAGCAATGTAAACAAGGCTCTCCCAAATTCCTTCGCATCTGAAAGCTATAATGGTGATTTCCTCACACTGGACAGGGAGCTTAACACTACAGCCAATTATGCTTAGAGGTAAATTGCATTTGTACAGATGTACCAAACTCAAATAAACTTGGCAGATCAGAAAATTTTCCCAACCACCCCTCCCCCATGTTGATGATATTCCCACATGCAAACACTTCTTTTTTGGCAATCATATTGTTCTGTCCTCCTTTTTCTATTATTTTTTTTACACACACAAATTACATGTTTCTTTGCAAGAAATAACCAATAATAACTTAAGACTGGGTAACAGGAAACTCTGACACAGGCTCTTCTTCAGAAAGCAAGCAGGACGAAACTAAACTGATGACATTTTTCTCCTTATCTTCCTACAGCCCTGACAGCACAACTATGTTCCCTTTTGATGGAAAAAAAAAAAAAAAAAAAAAAAAAAAAAAAAAAAAAAAAAAAAAAAAAAAGATCTATAAATGCAGAGCTTTGCCCCAAATGTCAGAACCAGCCATGGAAAGCCTCAACGAAGCACCTGGGCAGATGGGAGCTCTGCTGTCACAGGCGTAACACAGGTTGGCTCCAAGTCATCCCACGAGACCCCTCCAGTCGTGTGCCTGTCACAGCGTTATCAATGATTTCACTGTGAAAATACAGACATACAGATATATATATATAACTTGCAGTTCTCTGGTGCCTATTCCACATCCCAAAATGCTCAGAGTTTTCAATTTCATCTGAACTACAACAAAATCACGTTGCATCCCTTAGGGTGCTATGGTACCACGCAATTCAAAGGGTAGTGGCCATTGTCAACAAGAGAGGAAATTTAAGCTCCTGGTTAACTTTGGAATCACGGTTGATGGCTTCCAACCGTGACAGACCTTTAAACTCCTTTGACAGCCTATTTGTCACTGGAAAACAAGCAAAAACTTGTTTAGAGAGAAAAGATGGTCTTTTACTCTAGATACTGGCATGGGAATTAAACGACGCAGGTTCTTTCCTCTGCCACAAGGTGCCAGTGAACTTGTGCCAGCCATTTTTAAGAGCTTTAACTCCCCATCCATAACATAAAACTTCCCTAACTGCACCAAAGTGCTGAGATGCTCGATGCATTAGTGTCCAAGAGGTGTTCAGACACAACAGCACTGAGCCTCACAGAAAAGTCAATAAATGAACTCCATAAATGTTACAAAACGCCTTTTCAAACCTCAGCTTAAAATCATGGGACTGCTCCCATATGCCAGTGCCTTGGAAATAAATTTAGCAAAGATTCCAAGAAAAATACAGTCAAGACTAAGATTAAGAAATAGTAAAAGCACAATTGCAATTTAGATACTTGTTCATTACTTAACAAGCAAGCTGCTTACTACTGAAAGTCTTGCAACACACTGCGTGCTACATATGAGGAAATTTTGTAACAAAGTATGGACAGATATTCCTTGGAGAAAAATTTAAAAACTCATTTGATACCTATGAGCTTGTTTGTTCTGTTAATGTGAACAAAACCCTCTTGGAACAAAATCCTCAAATGGAAACAGTTTGCATAGCTGGTCTAAAATCTTTTCTAACTTCCTTTCTTTCTGTTTAGAAAAGTTTTACTCCTCTTCTCTAAAGCTGAAACTATAGAACATTATTCTAAAGATCAACAGCATACCACAAATAATCAAAGACAGAGTTGAAGAGATTCTTTTGTCAACAATTCATGAACTCAACTACAGCCATTTCTAATAAGGAGTAATTTAGTAGAAATAATAAAAATCAGAGGAGACAGACTACCCATGAATACCAAAAGCCCTAATTTAGTTCAATTAGTTCACTTCAAATAGAAACTTATGGCGTACCACTCTATTTCAGTTTCAGACTTGTCCCACCCCTGGTCAAAGACATATATTCAAAATGCTAATTAACTGCTACTCCTTCTAAACTCATGTATATCCCTACAAATCTGACAGTGTGGGGGTATTACATGGATGTAAGACTAAGAAATTACATTCTCATTAAAATGCAAACAAATCAGAAAGACCTCATTTTAATCTCTCATAAACCAATATTAGAACAAGCATACTGCTCTCTCTCAGCAAAATACCTACACCAAAGAGCAGCTAAGCATACGAACATATTTCTAAGGCCAATGAAATCCATCGTGACCCACTCACAGAGGTCTTCATTTGAGGAGGTTTCAGTGCTTGTAATTTCAACTTTATTTTAAAGCAACCTGCCCATTCTCTGGATTAAACTGTGAATTTTCTGCCCTCAGATTTCATTTAACTTCTTCTCAGAGAAACAATTTTGGTATACTGCTAAACAATAATTAGTCAGTCAACAATGCCACAAGCTGGAAGTAATCCATTTTACCACCTCATATATTTTTAAAAAAATAATAATTCTTTACAGTCCCCAGGTTGTGCAACACTGAAAATGATATAATCATCACTCAAATGCTCCTTACTATTTGCCACATTTACATGATATTTCTCAGTATAAATGAAGAAGTAAAGCCTGCAGAGGAGGGGTTCTGTTTTCACATACAATTGTTTTATACCTACAGCAAGTGGAGTCATTGCTCATTTTTGCAATGCAAGTAAATGATTATGTCCTCTGATATGGAACAGAAAAGGACACTGGGAACTCAAAAACTTCTCAAATCTAACATAAAAGTGCAAAGACAAATCATGTACAGAATCTGACTAGCAAATGGTAATAGTACTATTAAAAAAAAAAAAAAAAAAAAAAAAAGAGGGAGAGATTGACTTGCAGTTTTGAGTGGAGTAATAAATACTCTAATTTAAGTCTTGGTCACATAAAGAAGAATTGCTCATAAGATATACAAATGGGCATTGAAGGTTTATTGTACAAAATCATTGTATAAAGCTTTTGGATAACTTTATTGACAAATTATTATTATCACTACATATGCCATATGCGTACAAAAATTCTCCATAACCCATTGTACAACCCTGGTGTTTTAGCCTCTGAATATTAGATAGTCAGCATTAGATCTTTAGATCTAATTAGATTTATTTTTTTTTTTAATGAAACTAGACCATAGCTGATCCTGAAGTTCAGATCTCAGTCATTTAATTTCTTTACTTAGGAACACCTTCAGTTTCCACAGTCAGTGTTGTACAAGCTCCTGATACAGATGACAGAGAGTTATGACTATGGATTCAAAGTATTTTGCCAAAATTTGGAATACATGTAGCTCATTTGGGGCAAAATTTAAAACATGCATGTTCAAAACATAGAAACACAACTGTTCAGCTGAGGAGCTATGTATACAAATACCATATGAATTGTTATTATGTCCTGATCCCAAATAAATAAATAAATAGATTCTTCTTTTAAAACTCCCACACCACCATCTTGAAGATGGCACTTTTTGTTAACACCCTGGCTTAAAGGAGACCAGATACAGACCTGCAAAGCAGCAGGTAAGAAACCTGAACACAGGTACTTACCAGTTCCTCATTTTGTTTTGCTGTTTTGTTTTTTAAAATGTGTGAGCCTTTGCATTGCTATCTAATTCCCACAGAGATCATTAACATTTAGATGCCTAACCTGCTTAAACACTTTTGAAAGCCCAATTGCATGCTTAAAATCTTGTTCTGGTTAGTCTGTAATACTAATAACACAGCTACAATCATCGTTACTTTACGACTTTCCTGAGCCAGGAGAAACTGCAGGCAGCCGTGCTGAAAAGACTAAGTCAAATTGATGGGTAGTTGTCTTTTTGACCCTTTTGTTTAACAAATGCATCAGTTGCTTTTGTATCTGGACTTAGATAAATGAGTTACAAATTAAAAGAAACGTTTTTATGATTCACTGCAGTAGCTTGCTTTTTGTGCTTTTCTCTTTTCTGATACAAGGTTAAAAGTGACTGGTAAACCTTTTAAGGTTATTGAAACTAAATTATTAACGTTGTGTTTCACCTTCCTTTTGTCCTCTTCATGGCATTCTCCCTGATTGCTTACTGCTACTCCACTCCTACAAGTTGTAAATCAAATGAAAAATCTTTAAAGTACAAAACCATCTGATTAAAATTTTCATCCACAAGGGAACCACAGATATGACAAGAAGCCACATTATGCAGTTTTTACATTTAAAACATCTGACAGTCTTTTTTTTCCTTACCTTTTTTTTCTTCTACCATTTTTTTTTTCTTTTCCTTTTTCCCTGTGTGTGAAAATTGAGCACTTTCATCTTTGGAAGCAACAAAAAGGATGATTCTCACTCATAAAACCCATTTGCAACCTTCAAAACATCTTTGATATTCCCCTCCATTGCATGACTGCATTTGGTGCATTATATGCAGGCAAACATAATATGCTCTGACACACAGCTAGTCTGGACAAATCTGAACTTCTCCCAGCTCAGGTCTGCATAGCTCACAGGTTTGCTAAGATTATTCATCAAACTCAGCACCAGATCACTCACCAGAGAGCTGAGTAGTTGGAAACATAAACAGAAGACATGTGGTAAACCATGATCCAGGGGTCTAATAAAAACCTATACCAAATACTTCTGAGGAAAAAGATATATCTTTAAGGAATGAACTCTATCTAGAATGAAGCCAAATACTAATTTACATTTTTGTGAGCTTTTTGATGCAATGCCTATCTTATCTAAGATAGGGGTTTATTTGACAGTATATTTCTGAAAAGTTGGCAAACAACACCCTTCTTAATGCTGCTTTTCAGTGGCAGAGTATAGCATGATCCATCACCAAGTTTTCAAGATCTGAGCTCCTGATACTCCAAAACAGAGTAAACCGAGCAAACTGCTGCATTTCAGTTTTCATTGGATTTTGTTGCTGCTGCACATTTATGGTCTGCTAGGTTGGCACAAAGTTACTACACATATGCCAGGGTGGTAAGAGGTTCATTTTTCCAGTAGTGGAATTCCTGGATTAGTTTAACCATCAGCTTGAGCCATGAACAGGCCCTGAAGAAACCCTATGGTGCTAATATCATAGTATTTAGCATTTGATAACATATTAATGTCTGATAACACATTCATTACAGAGATAATGACATTACAGAGAAGCACTGAGCTCTCATTAAAAGGCAGCACTGTCTACTGGGCCAGATTTCTCATTTGTCCCATTGATATATTCAAGTACAACAACATCAACAAGGTGTCCTGTAAGCTGATCGTCAGTTCTAAACTGAATATTTGGAGACTATACTAAGAGCCAAAAGAACAGAAACAGCTACTTCCTAATCACACAACATGTGATACGTGCAGTGCTTCTATCAGCAATAAGGTCAGTCACAAAGTACAGAGAAAAGTTGAGCAGGAAAACATTTGTGCACAGCAAGATTCAGGAAGGCATCTCAAGTGCTCATGGAGAATGACTGAAGACTATGAAAGAGACACTATTTAAGAAGATGTCTTCATGACAAGGTCTCAGAGATAATGTTTGATTTTCCCTTTTCTTTATTTAGGATTTAAGGTTCCTGTTGCACCTTATGTTTCATAAAGAACAAAAGCACTTCCTCAGTCAGACCTGAAAGTGCTGACAGCAAACTTTGCATGGAAAGGCATGTGCTTCTGTGATGGACAGATGGGACTAACCCAGGAGCAGTGGCTGAAGAAAGTGATGGGGACAAACAAAGCTCTGAGCCAGAAGACAGCAACCTGTTGGCATTTGTGCTATAACCATTCTAGCACTCTCGTTTTTCCCAATACACTAAAATCTGTATTGCCATTTCCTACCCAAAAGTGATGTGGCGACACTTCTTTTGGAAACCTGAGCAAGCCACCTACAGAATGAGGGAGCTTGTGCAGTTTGTATTTATTGAACAATTTGTTTTCTCAGATCTCAGTTGTCTTCTTTCTCCCCCACCTTTTTCTTCCTGCCTTTGTTTTGGTGTTCAGACACTTAGACTCTCACAATCAATCAGAGCAAAGTAGCTCCCATAAACCTGCTTAGAGGAAAACATTTTCCTCTTCAGCCCTCCAACCCATTCCCTAGAAAGTAGTTGTTTCTGTAAATATACAAGGCAGCAGCATCTGAAAAAAAATGAGTATGACATTAAATGACAGGAGAAATCATTTCAGTTCTGCCACCCCGTTGCATTGTAGAATTGAGACATATCTAATAAAAGATAAAGTATAAATGATTTGGAGATCTGTTTATACAATATGCATCAAGAATCACTGACCAGAATACAGAAAGGCAAAGACATAAATATCCAGGACTCCTCAAGATGCCATAAGCTTCAGGGGAAGATTCATTGTCCCTCTCTCTGGCAAAGGAAATTTTTTACTCTGTAGTGGCACTGTTGCGACAAAGGGAGAAATGCAGCACAAATCACCCCTCTCAAGCCAGCTGCAGACTGGCTATTAGAGCACCTTCTGCAAAGTGGTATCTCCTCAACCACACCAAGGTGAGAAGTGAATTCCTGCCTTTCATTTGCTAAAAAGTGCTTTACCCGTTCTGGTGCTAGCTGATGAGTTTGGCTCCTCTTTGTGTTAACAGCCACCTCGACACATTGCGAGGGGCCTCCAGCTGAGTCAGTGCACACTCGCTGTGCTCTGCGTACACAGATGGGAGTAGGCACGGAAATGTCAAGCTACTTGGATTAGTACGGTTTTGGTCACGCACTGAAGCAGAGCTGAGGGCACCAAGGAATCCTAAATTAAACACGAGGCATCCTCCCCAGTGTAGGCACTGTGACAGTTAGGCAGCCGTCAAGCAAAATTCTCAGGTAATAATTCAACCTCCAAGCTGAAAGGCCTTGCAGGTTTAAATGCTTTCATAGGTCTACATCCCAGTAGTAAAGGTATCTTGTCCTGACAATGAGGCATATATATCACTTAAAAAAAAATGAGATATTATGTTTTAAGTTTTCAAATCACCTGGAACACGTACACAGAGTTAACTTTATACTTTTATTGTTGCCAGTCCCCTTGAGGGAAAAGCAATCAACTCGTACTACGTAGAGAATCTTTTTTTGTCTATACCTATTTCAGTAATTGGGCATTTTTATTCCCTGTATAGTTCTAGCACAACCAGAGGAAGCTACATTTTGAATCTATGAGAGTAAGCTGGCAAGTGGCGTGAATGTGTACTCACGTAAAAAAAGCTAACATTTGCAGCAATATGCAAAGCACTGATGAATGTTACTCAGCTCGATCAGACGCACAATTTTTAAATCTCTTACTAACATCCACATGTTATTCCCCACTTCCCTCTGAACACTCTATGTTTTTTATTGAAAGCTATTTTCAGTTAAAACTTCAGCCTTTCTTCAGCCTTTTCTCTCAGCTTCTCTATCTGCTGTAACATCCATTACCGGCGCTCACTCTCTTCTGTAAATGACTCATTTCACTGCCTCCCTTCCCATTTTCTTTGTATTAATACTGTCCTCTCCTGGTCTTCTCCCTGATTCAAGGTGAGAAGCAGGTCCTGGTCTTTCTGTGCACACCACTTAAAGGAATACTCTGAAGCAAGAGTGGGTGAGAATTTGACAAATTTGCTTGCTGAGAAGAGATAAAGGAACAGACACTTTACATTATACTTCTGTCTATCAATGCCAAACCACAGATCAACTTCAGAAAGTAGACCTTCTCAAGGAGATATTGAAGAATAAAAATTTGCCTTCAGTTCTCCTCCTGCAAAGGTTACTTTTCCACCTAATTATGAGGGTCACTTTATTTAAGGTGCCATCATGTTCAACGTGCTCCAATGAAAAATGGCAGAAAGGACAATACAGCCATGCTTTCAGCATATAGTTTTTTTCTTTCTACTACTCCTAGACCTGACCTTCAGAATCCTCCTTGCTCCTCACACAACTTTCCCTGGGAGAGAACATATGGTAAACACTTAACATGGTAAAAAAAAAAAAATAATAAAAAAAATAATTAAAAAAAAAAACAATAAACACCAATTCTTAAGAGAGCTTCTACCATATTCCTAAACAGCGGTTCATTGTTCTCTTGGCTTGGATAGTTTTGGCTTTAGGTCTTTATTTTACTCAAAGATCTCTTACTTACCAATGCCCTGACCTTGGCATCTGTGCTACTCCTCCTAAAGCTAATGTGATCTGCTCACACAAAGCAGACTATTGCCAAGGAGCATAAGCAGCCCTAGTGATGTCACTGAACTCATTAAAGATATAGTTGACTTCTTGGCCCTAGAAAACCTAATTATTAAATGTAACCTTAGCTGAAAACAGTGGTGCTTGTTGATAAGCAATGCAAAACAATAGGTGTTTTGTTCAAACATAAAAATAGTACTTGACCAATAAATAGGAGCTCCTACTTTATAACTGTGGCAAACTGTAGTTAACTGTGGAATTCCTGAGATGATTGATATAAAAAAAGGAGTATTTTGAAATACAGTCACATGCATGCTCTGAAAACCTAATTCCTAATGCAAGTCACAGCATTAACACCAGATCTAGAAAACTTCATGATTCATTTTAGCAAACAGCAAATGCTGCGCATTCTCACTCTGAGGACCGATTAGGAAGCTAACCCCAATGCAAAACTCTCGTAATCTATCTTCTGAGAATTATTTTTAAACATACCTTTTATAGCAAATGCAAAACACAATAACTGTGTTGTAAATGTGACTGCTATATTTATTTGTTGCTACAGCTATGGATTACAAATTTAGAAAGGAAAAATACACTTCACAAAACACCACTGACAATAAGAGCTTTATGCTTCCACACACTATTAAACATGCCACCTCCCACTGGTTAAATATAAATCACAGTGCTGTTGAGTCAGTCTCTTTTAATGCATTTTCTTTTTGAAATTTCTTAGATTTGTTGTATTTCTTTTAACTATGATTGTACATTTAGAAAACAAACCAAAACACAACAACAAAAACTACAGAATGATTTTTGGTCACTGTAGTCCATCGGTAAAGTTTCCAGAAGCACCTAATTCAGAGGAACTAAGTATTCTTGAAGTACAAGTGGCTAAAGGAACAGCTAAAAACCAGAGATTTTAAATGAACATTTTCCAGGGTTAAGATGCTGTCTTCAGATTGCCTGGAATATGCATAGAATATTTTCATACATCTTTCCCTCTCCCTCTATCTCTTAAAGTAAGTTGAAATCAATGGTTCCCAAACAGCAAAAGGCTAGAGTGAAGAGAATATAAAAGCCTAACTACTGAATCCCAGAATAATTTTACTTTGCTTGGTGCAGCTTTGCAGATTTTTTCCAGGCTTTTAAAACACAGAGACTTCCAGCAAAAAATCATGTGGCTCACCTGAGTTTTAGTACAGAAAATTTTCCTAGGATGAGAATGGGCATTCCATTATTTGAGGCATTTAACAGTGGGTTGGTAAAGTTTGTGATTGGGAATCCTGGTGATTATGCCATAGAGAAAAATCCTGTAGAGACAACATTGATCTGTCACAGAAGCTAACATATGCCTGTTGCCTTTTTTTGTTTAGGTATTGCAGCCTAGTTTGTAAGTTTTCTCTCTGCCTTGCCACAGGTTTCAGGATTTCATGTGAAATTTTTGCATAAGATGTGATGAACCTCAATTTAGAAGCTAGCATTTTATTTCTTGTAAAGCATCATTGTAAATTTGACGACTACTGACAAGGCATTAGAAGACCAAAATTATTCAGAAAGAAAAGAATATGCACATAGGTTATATGCAACAGTTTTATCACTTAAGAAAGTAACACTGAAATATATGTGAATGGTTAAAAAACCCTGCAGTTAAAAATAAATAGCACACCAGAGGAAGATAGTTTTAAGGGAAATTAAATCATACACACATATGTGAGTTTCAGACAGAATTTTTTTTTTTTTTTTTTTTGTGAGAAGAGTGGGCATATCTGACAGATGCCGAGGTCAAATCCCCCAACCTTTACAGCTAATACAAATTCTGGTACAGCACTTTACATGCACGTGTCACAAAGAAACGCATGTGATTTTAAACTCTTAACTGCAGATTACATACAGACCGGCTTTCTGCAACTTTTTTAAACAGATGGTCAGAAGCAAGGATGAAAGTATTTTTTTGTGATCCGTTGCTCATATGTGAATGTTATCTTTGTTGTGTTTAAGTGTCACAGCTTGCTGCAGTAATGAGCAGAGCAGAATACTTTAAAGGGTTAAGCTTTCAAATGAGCAGATTCAGGAAAGGACACAACAACATCTTAATGTCTTACAAGTTAGTAAACACTGAGCATACCTGAAGGCCTTAATATTTAGGCCTTTTAAAAAGATACATAAATCTCAAAGTAATAATTTTAATGTCAGAATTGGTATCACTGCTGTATAATTATCTAATGCCTTATGTGTCCTTGTAAGGAAGAAAATACATCACACAATCACACTCCATAATTACAAAATATATATAATCCCTATTTATATATGTACATACTTTGGTACAAAATATGCTATATAATATTCTGCTACACGAACTTTGCTAAAAATTGTAACAAAATTGTGATATTTTTTGCATTTCTCTTATTTTGGCTCTACTCCTGCATTCGTTTGTCTCATCTATTGGCAGCTTCTGTACCGTAACTATATGCAGCACGGGGTCATGATGAGCTGCGTGCTATACAGTTACACCCAGCATGGTGGGGCCTGAACTACGTGATGCTTCTCCAATATGCATGCTAAATCAAAGATCAAACAGCAGTAACAGTATAAGCAAAGGCATTAAAAGGAAAAAAAAAAAAAAAAAAAAAAAAAGGCTAATTCATCTCTCACTGGGCATTCCCTGAACAGAGAAGTTCGAGGAGTAGGATGTGTTACTCAAGGAGCAATATGGTGCATGTACTGCTCCCTTTCACAGCATTTTTTCTCTCCAAAAGCTCTTTCTGTGTTTTGATAAACTTAACTGCCATGAGGGGCCTCCTGACTCACAGTTTTAGCTGATATGCTGTCTCACCTTTGAAATACATTGGCATTGCATTCGCGGCTGTGTTGCAGCATCGCATAGACCATTCTGTTCAGTACCATGCAAGAGATGTATTTTATGTTCCCTCTTACCAATGACATTGCATGACAGAATGCAAACGAATTGGAACAGAAATACATTTCTCACAGAAATACATTTCTGTGAGAAATTATTATATTAGAAAAGTTCTGTGTTTTTTTTTTTAGAGTGGATCAAAATTTGCTATCTACAAAATTACAAGATAACATGAAAAAGATGAAGGATTACTTAAATAGTCTCTTTATTCTTTTTTTTTTTATTATTATTATTACTGCAAGGAATTTGCTTAATTGTTTCAACCACTAGAGATGAAAAACAAATGTCTAATCCTTCAAAATAAACTACAGTAGGTAGGTGTCGTGACTTTGACTGCTGAATTCTTGCCAGGTAGCTTAATACCATTGCTTTCAAATTAAGAATGGAACTTGAGTTACTGCAGCTCTGCTCTAAACATAAAATAGGGGAGTAAGAAACATAGAACAATTACAGTTAAAAATAAATAAATAAATATAAATAAATAAAATAATAAAAAAAAAAGAAGAAAAACATCAACTACACCCACTTAGTATTTTTGTGTGTATCTATATCATGGGCACCGCCAATCCTGAGCAGAAGCCTGCTAAGAACCATCTGCTCTGCCACACCAGCTCAGATTCAGGAGCCCAAAAGCTTCCCTTTGTATCTTCCCACTGGGGTCAATGACATTGCTTGGGATGCCCTTCTTAGTCTGGAGCATCAAGCAAACTCTCTTTCATGTTAACAGCTTTCTACTAGTTATTCTGTCAAAGCTGATCCTCATATTTTCAATTTACTGCTGTCACAATGTATCATGTACTTGTAATATCAGAAGATTTTTGATTAGTTGCTACAGCATTTCTTCTCATGTCATATTTATTTTCTCTTTGCAGGTCATCCACTTTCACAAATGCTAAACACACCTAATGCCCATGTCGATTTATGTTAGTTTAGCAATATTTGCTTAACATATGATCAATATTTTCCAATGCTGAGACCTCCCGTTAGGCGCCAAAGTTAAAATGGGTTAATCCAGTGCAGCAACCTCCAAATTCATGTTTCAAAACCACGGATATTATGTCATTGAAAATAAGTTTTACCAGATTACAGAAAATGGATGGCAGAAAAAAAAAAGTACCTAAAGTGGAAAATAATGCCCTCAGTATGGACTTCTTAAATTTAAATGCTGAAGTAAGCCTTATACAATTACAGTAATGACAGAAAATTAAAATCTTATCTAAGAACTATAAAACCCTTAACATAAGAGGAACTTGAAGAACTTAAAACAGCATTACCATGGATTTTACTTAATGACCAACTATTAACATAACAAAACAAATAAAAATATCATGGAAATAATACAGAAAGAAGCCAGCTCTGATTCCCTACTTTGAAGCTCTGTATATTACATTAGGATAAAGTGGGAAAGGCACACGAATTCACCTTAGGCTGCAAAAATGGATGGCAATGAAAGTGTATAGAAAAACCCAGCTGTGCCCCTTCCAGGACCTCTTCTTCCCACTCCCACCTCCATGCTCATAAACTAACACCGTGTTCATCTAACACCAGCTCTCATTAGGCTTTTTGTGAGACTAGCAATGCCGTCAGCTCAGCAGAGAACTAGCCTGGGAGAAAAGATAATTTTCTGCTTAGTAAGTGAGCAGACCTTGCTCAGTGAATGGCCTGTGAATGGCACTGGGAGAAGGCCAATGATCCAAAACTGAGGAAGCTAGGCAAGGCAATGAAACAGTCCTGGTTTTTAGTGTCTGTGAAACACTGCACCTGCTCAGTTATTTAGGGAAGCAGAGCATTACTGCTATTGGGAATGGGAACTAGTTCTTTACAGAGATATTAACATTGGTGGTGATGGCCTGAGGTTGACTTGCACCACACTAGACATCTCTGTATATAAAGTCCTTCAGTGAGTTGAGTTGGAAAAATTGCAAAAGCAAGTCATTGCAGTCGGGAAGCTTCATAGGATAATGAGCTTTTTCAGTAAAGTTTTTGAAATTCTGAATTAAACAATTTGTTGAAGTTTTGCTTTGAGAAGGGGGGACCACCTGATAAATGGAACGGCAAGGAGAAAAATACTCAGAAGTGCAGCAATTAACTACTCACTTCTAAATCAGTACAGAATCCCACCTCTACTCTGCTGGCAAGACTTTATACTAGTAATCGTTCAACTAAAGCCAAATGCATTCATGGGCAGATTTTAGAAAAATTGATTTACTGAGAGCCTATACATTTAGATGCAAGACAAATAATAGAAATTAAATTTAAAGAAAAACATATGCTCAGGTCATATAGAGAGAGTGACACTCTAATAACAACAACAACAGACACACCAACCTAGAATATCTACATCCATAGCCAGATACATTCTAAAAGAAATGCACATTTATATTGCCTTGGTGATGTCCCTCTGCTCTTCAAAAGTCAAAGAAACTCTTCTTTAACTGGATACATTTTTTCTTACTATGTTTTTCAGCAGCTGCCTGTCCTGATTTCTAATCAAAGCTCATGATAACTGGCTTTGGTAACAGTTTGTAGCTTCCCAGATGAGTAGGCAAACAACATTTTTTCTTCACCTCTTTCCACAGAACTCAGGATGCATTTAATGTCTTAAGAAGTAATTGATGAGTTCCATAATCTGGTCAACACCTCAAATACATTTAATGAAGGAACGTCAGAGGTCTACAGCATTTGTATACTTCAGAATGTGGACTGCTACACGACAAAGATAAATGCTGGCCTGGGAAACAAAAAATTGGACTGTAGTAATTTAAAAGAGTAGAAAATGAGAAACCTTTAGACAACAATTGATTTAGATTTGACTGAGAAACAGGCATATGAAGAAAAAGTAAATTGACACATCATAAAAAATCTCTGCTTGGGTTTATTCTAAAGTATTCTTTAAATGGGGAAAAATGCTCATCATAACACCAACATTCACTGAAAGATGATATTGATTTAGTAGGCAGAGCCTGAGGGATGTCAAACCAGAAAAAAATCACTATAATCAAGTACAAAGGAAATTCATCATAGCAAAAAGGAAGTGGGTGGATGTACATAGCTCATGAAAGAAAAAGAAAAATAACAAAAATAACACCGTCTGTTGTTAGATGCATTATTTAAAAACAACAACAACAAAACACGAAGTGAATGCTCAAATGATTCCTAAGCAGTAAATAAATAAATGAGAAATCCAATAGATAGATATCAAGAGAAACTGATTAGTATATAGGCTGTATTTTACTGAACAGACATCACAGAGTTCTATAAGTAAATGTATCTTGTAACTGTGTTCTAAAGATGAATTCTAGGTTGAAGATTAAAAATCTGAATACTTGAAAACATAACACATCTCCAGAGAGAGTGCATAAAATAATAAAAAAAGAGAAATTATATGCTAAACCCACAATTCTAATTTACTTTCCTATAATAAAACAGAAAAGTACTGAATAAAGTCCAGAAGGAGTCAGGGTGTTGATAATTGACAAAGCAGACAACTTCAAACATACTAGGACAAGAAAGATTAAATTTAATAAGTCTCAAATGTGTGGGTTTAAAGTAATTTTATTCAACATTTGTTCTGTCTTGAACAGAAAAGAAGGAAGAGGAGAGATTAAATGGCAGGTGAATTGAATGTTTCTTTTGGTGATAATAAAATCTAGAGCACTGTTAGAATCTAATTTAATCTAAACCAGCTCAAACCACTCAGGTTCTTCTACAAAATAGGCATGTCACACAAGGCCTGATCTCTCAGTGTAATCCAAAAGCAGGAACTGCAGCATACCTGACTCAACTCAAAGCTACTCTTTGCATGTGGGGAGGTGTATGGTACTAGGTTCCTACTGCAGCACCTCAGTGCAAGATTCTGACAGCCAATTCAGGGAAAAAAAAAAAAAAAAAAAAAAAAAAAAAAAAAAAATCAGATTTGTTTGACTCAAGAACATTTTTTGGATACAGGATCCTACAGCAGTCAAAGGGTACAAGCAGTTGAAAATTATGGTAGAGAAGTTTAATACAAAGCAGTCAAAAAACTCTGGCAAACAATGCTAAAGTAGGCAATTTTAATATACAACCTGCATAATTCTCATTCCTCTTCACAACCCTAAACAGGTGAGGTACTAAAAAATAGTAGATGGCTTGTGAGTGGGAGTAGCATCCACTGTGCTGCTGGAAGTGACAGTCTTCAGAGGCACCCCAACCTACAACCTACAACCTGCCTTCATTAGTGGTGAAACTGGTAAAGCAATAACAAAACCCCTTCCACCACTGCCACCCAAAATAAAATTTGTGTAGCTGCACAATAGCTACATATAGCTTCAGGGCACTATTATTCCCTACCGTCAGTAAAAGGCACATTGTCACAGGTATAAATGGACACTTCATGCATATATTATCATACATGGAGCCAGGGAATGGGATTCAACTAATAAAATAAAGACATATGTATCTAAGTTATTCATCTTAGTCAATTAACATAAATAAGACTGTTAGGACATATTTAACTGACCTATTTAGACATTTTTAGGATGAGGTAAATTACATCACAGATCTCTTTGACTGTATTAACTGGATTTTCATTTTCTATAGGAAAAACATGGGTGACTTGCTCAGTTTTGCTCGTTTGCATCTAATTGGATGAATCCTATTCACTTTGCAAAGTGCCTGCAAGTGGGATCCAAGAAGCCAGTAAGTTATGTATGTAATTAAGTTCACTAAACTATAGACTCTTTATTTATGCATTTTTTTTCCTATTCTAACTTAATTTTCCATCTTAAAAGAAACAAGAACAGCTGTACTGGAAAAGGTCCATCTACTTGTCAGTGACCAACAGTAAAAATTCAGGGAAGAGTGTAAGCATATAAAGAAACCTCTCATATGCATTTGGCGTTACAGACTTCTTTAGCTATGTTGATATTTTGTTTTTAAGCAGGGGTAACAACTTAGCCCTCATAGGGTTTCAGTAACAATTGTCTGTGAAATGCTTCAGAGTGCTAAAGCACTTTACAAGTACCAAGAATCACAATTCAATATATTTCACTTGTATTAGAGATTTGATGATGAAATGCTCAGATTTAATATGGCTATTATTTGTTTGAGTATAAAATAATTCATCCAAAGCTTGAAGTCTATTAGCTGCCAACCAGTCTAACAATTTACATGATTTTCTGATTAAAAGCACCCTGAAGACTACTGCAGCAATAATGAGGAGTTTCTTAAAGAACCCAAAGCAATATACTTATTTAAAAATATTTATTATAACAGCATTTTAAACATAGTAACATAGTAGTTACAGTTTTTATTTTTGAGACATGAAGAAAAAATACAAACATTTGCTTCTCTGACAAAGCTACTTCTTTGTAAATTTTCAGAGCTTTAGCTCTAAGTTGCAACTTTCTGTAATGTACTGAGTTTATGTAAAGGGCAAGACAATTTACCCCATTTTGAAGCACTTAAGACAAAACGTTTTTGCAATACATGCAAAAAAACCTCTATCAGCTTTCTTTTTCTTTTTATTCCCTGTTAGTCTAAGCAAAAATAGTCCAAAGCTTATGAGGTAAATATGTTAGCATGACACACACACACACAGATTTTATTGGTGCAAGGATTCCTAAAAAAATCACCTAATGCTACATGACTAGCAGAAAAATAAAAATATGCTTGCAGAAAAACACAGTAGTCAAATCAGTAACTTTCCATCAGAGAGTCTACACAATAGCACATAATAGTAAACATAAAAATGCTCAGTGAATTGAGATGCTTTTCCCTGGCTGAACAGAGCTGGAAGGGACCTGAAGGTCTTCTACTCTGAGGACAATCACCTATACCTGGTTATACCAGCCACATCCAGCCACAAAAATGTCTGATTCTGGAGAAAACCACAACCTCTACGTGTCATATCCTTATAGCACTTCACTCTCCTTATTACTACACATATTTTCTGAATGCCTTTTTTAACCTGCAGTGTAATCTGCTGCTTTTGTGTCTTGCAGTTGGACAACAGGGAGAGTAGATTATTCTCTTCTTTTGAGAAACCTATTACATCATATTGGGGTGGCCCTTAGAGTTCGATAGTAGGGGAAAACAGCTCTTGAAAAAAATGTGTATCCTTTTGAGAATCACTTATGAACCCATTTTCCACCAATAATTATTGCACATGAACTAAAACAAAGTCCATTTTTATTTCTCTAATGTTAAGTCCTTTGTTATGCTGGCATTCCCAACATAAATATTTAAAATGTTTTACTTATCGAGCCAATTATAATTAACAAGAGAGAAAAATTCCATTACCAACCTTAAAATAATCTCTTATCACATTTTAAGGGATTAACTACATTATACCATGACTTCTTTAGCAATATGACAAGTGCTGAGATATCTGAATTCTTATATGATATTTCAAATCATTCTTTGAACAATGTCTCCACCAGTCTATCATGTACCATAGTGTCTACATAAAGCCAGAACTGTTATGGTCTTACAGATTCTCAAAATAGCTAATAAAATAGGCTCTCCTCTTGCTCGAGTAAATGCTATTGTTAGAACTTGTAGGAGTAAGAGACTGAATACAATTGCTATTTTGCCCTTCATAGAACCATAGAATAATTTAGGTTGGAAAAAACCTCTGAGATCATCAGGTCCAACCATTAACCTAGCACTGCCAAGTCTACCACTAAACCATGTCCCTAAGCACCACGCCTACACATCTTTTATATCCCTCCAGGGATAGTGACTCTCCCACTTCCCTGGGCAGCCTGTTCCAATGCTTCACAACCCTTTCAGTGAAAAAAAAAAAAAAATCTTAATATCCAACCTAAACCTCCCCTGGCACAAGACAAGGCCATTTCCTCTTGTCCTATTGCTTGGTGCTTTACAACACAGTATTCACCAGAGCCGAGTACAGGGGGACAATCACTTCCCTATTTCTGTTCACTGTATTTCTGATACACATGTAAGCCAGGATGCCATTGGCCTTCTTGGCCACCTGAGCACACTGCTGGCTCATGTTCAGCTGGCTATCAACCAATACCCCCAAGCAATACCCCTTGAAAGACAAATTCATTTCTAGCAGATATTCAAAGGTTCAGCCACAAAACAGGGATGCCATATACAAATGAAACTGCTGAGAAAGTCTGTAAACAATGTGCAGGTTTTCAAACTCAGCTTTTAGTAGGTAGAGACTGCACAGCACAGTTTACTCAAAAACTGCCAATAGACATTATTCTACAATTAAGACATTATTTTCACAGAAGGATATCAACTTTCATAGTACAATATAAAACCAGTGTCTTTCTTAAAAGAAAACAAAAAACAGTTAATTACCAATTTGGTAACCAGGTTTATGCTCTGCAATTTTTAAATAGCCACATAAAAGAAATAGCTGATTAAGATATATCAGACATTTATTTAAGTCACTTTAAAAGAAAGAACAAGTTCAGAATTTAGTGAAATAAGCAGTATTTAGTTAACAATTTCTGACTCTCCATAAGAATACGAGCCCAGAAACATTCTGAAACTAGCTATATTCCACACACTGAATATTTACTGCTTTTCCTTTTGATTTTTTTCCTGTCCCAAATAACAGCTTATGAAGGCAGTTTAGGAACCTAGATTTCCCTTCCAAATAATGAAGAGAAATAGGAGCAGAGAGAAGTGAATGCAATGTCCAAATACTTGATGAAAATCCTCTTAATGAAATCCTTTAAATAGAATTCATTTGACATATTTAAATGTATTTAAATGTTGCAATATTTAAGTGCATTTGAGTATTTATGAGAGTCATCTAGGCATTGTCATATTCAGACATAATACTTTGCCTTCTTATA
The DNA here is from genome assembly GCF_009819795.1 of Aythya fuligula. Lineage (NCBI taxonomy): Eukaryota > Metazoa > Chordata > Aves > Anseriformes > Anatidae > Aythya > Aythya fuligula. The sequence continues at coordinate 14,912,730 of NC_045560.1, read as the reverse complement.
CACCAGAAGGAAGACAGGGAAGACTTTTACTTTCATACGAATGGAAAATATGGAAAGGTCTTAATGCAGTCCCACATCCTTCTTGATTGGTGCTAGAGGCTCAGTAGCATTCTCCAGAACATCCAGAGTTGCTCTGAACATTTACATTTAAGCATTACATTTGTCATTTTGAAGGTACTCAACACATTTTCAGTACAGATTTTCAGTACCTACATTATGAAAAACAGGTTTTCTGCACAGACTTTAGAGAAAGCCATGTTTCTTGAGTGTTTTGGTTTACCTTTTGGTGATATCATCTCTATCCGTGGACTAGGTATGGATTTCTCTCTCCTAATAGCTTAATACACTAACCATGTGTGAACATCCTTCTCAGTGCCTCTATTTTATGAGAATCACAGTGGCAAAGCTAGGTGCAAAAATGACATTCATTCACCATGACTGCAGGAGCATACAATAATATAAGCTCAAAACAGACAATACCTGGAGAGCTATGGATGGACAAGCCTTCATGAACGGACACACATTTGCACCATGCACAGAGAAGCTCAGTTGACTTTGGACTTAATGAGTTCATATCAGCTTGCTAACTAAATCACCTCAGGGCAAGATTAATATGTATGGGGAGGGAACATTTACAACTCTGCCTAGAGCTATCTCGCTTGGATGCTCTGAATTGCTCTCCTGAGGCCACTAGTTCTCTCCTTTGACTATATAGAAAGCTTGGCTTTCTGATTTAGGCAGGAATAAGCACCTTTTTAGAGCTTCAAATTATTTTTCATGAAACCTCAGTGGCTTTGGTGAGGAAAGATCCCGACAGATTTAGATCCAATGGAATCACATTCAGTCAGAGTATTTCAGAGATACCCATTCATCCTCCAGGAGCTAAGACTAGAATTTGGAAAGAGAAATTTTGGACCTAAGCAAGTTAATGATTTTTTTTTTTTTTACATTCTCTACAATTCACCATCTTTTCTATCTAACTCAGTGAAATTTTCTAATTTGACACTTAGATCCATAAACCATCATGACTATCTTAATGCTATCAACAGTCTAAGTGCAGTATCAAAGTTCAGTTCATCGAACCATCAAATAATATTCTCATTGGGGCATTCTCTCCCCTTGATGAGCACACGTAAGACCTAGTTATGTTAATCATCATATATATATTGAGAAGCAAATGTAATGCATTGAACATTCAGCCTGTCAAAATGTATCAATTATTCAGTCAGAAAGGTATGACTGCATGAATCATTTCAGTGTTCACCACAGAGCAGGTCTGGAAAAAGGATTTGATGGAAATAACTGAGTGGGATTCTAAAAAAATTATTATTCTTAACTACAGTTAGAGGTATAAGGAAGGAAGGTGTACGTAAGAATAAGTCAAGTTTAGGACTGCTTAGAAAGCACTCCTTTTTCTTTCTTCTCTGCTAAGCTCCTTTCACTTCAGATAATGTTTCCATTCTGCAGCAGGTTTCTCTCAGGAAATTAATTTCTTAGCTGGATGTCACCTGAGGACATCCAAATGAACCATCTAACATTTATGTAGCCTCTTTTCCTTCTAATGCTGTCTTACATCTTAACATTTCACATAACAACTGTAAGATCTTTATGGGATACAACCTGATTTTATTATAAACTCTATAAAGTGCTGCACCACACTCTATAGCACTCTATAAATAAAAATAAGATAGCATCGGTGCTTGAGAATTTGTTTATGTCCTGCAAGCCCTCTTTCACGGGGCAGTCTTTTGGGAAAAACTGAAGGCTTTGGCTAAGAGGAAACAAGGCTGGAAAAATATTTGTTTTCCCCTCATTTCCCCTCTTTTACAGGAGATTCTTGTTTTCTTTCCCTTCCTGACCCCTAGCGCTGGGAGGATTGAGGTTGTCTAAAAGGGGTAATTACAGGAGATAGTTTCCATGACAGAATGATCTGCTAGGCTATTACAGAGGACTCTTCCTTATCCAGTGCATATGCAGAAGAATGTATTAAACAGAAGTCCTTTAAGGTACATTAAGCCTGATAGTCTTCTTTCCTCCATTGTAAGTTCAGTTGCTGTTGGCACATGCAATTGACACAAGACAATGATTTCGGATGCAGCTTGCTCCCATTTTTGTGCCAGTTCAATTCAGACATTTGCCAGTGTCTAGTGATTTTGCAGAGAGGTATCTGAAAGAAGTTTGCCTTTTCCCTCAGTTTTTCAAATGAACTTAACATAGTGTAAAGTGAGAGTTTATGATCCCAGCAAGAGATACAGAATACTAGCATACTAGCATAGCACAAAAAGCATTGGGATAGGTTTCCCAGCACCCCCAGTGCCTCAACTCTGTGCCAAAGGGACTATTTTCTAATCAAAAGCCCTCATATTTTTCATTCTTTGCTACAATTTTGATAACAGAAGGCTGAGACAAACAGAAACAAATAGAAATCATTCTGCTGTTCATGCGAGCCTATTCACAAAATGCCTCCCATAGGCTGCTTTCCACCAACCCTGCTATTTCATTTAATCCGTTCAGTCCTGAAGGATCAACTTAGGCAATTAGACAAGGGATTGGGGCTCTCAGGGATAATTGGATGACTTGCATGCAATAAACTTCTTCCACGCTCTCTTCACTTTTTTCTTTTGTTCTCTTTGCTCATCCCTTTGTTTCTCATCATTAATTTTTTTAATCAAGTCTGCAACACTCTTGCAGATACAGCAAGATAGTAATGTGACCAAGCAGCAAGAACCTAAACACCTACATTGTGGCTCCTGCTGTTTCATGCCTCTTTAAATTGTTCTGATGTAATACTAAGGGGAAGAACAGCTGAATTTAGATGATGGGATGCAGCAATCAGGGCTTCTTTTTTGTATTTGCAGCATTGTTGAAGTTGCAGGGCAGGAATGAACAGAGCTGAGATGTCTTTGTCTAATCTTAAATTAATCCTGGAGGACGGCTCTTATAGGGCAGGAACACTACAGCAGTGCTTTTTTTTTTTTTTTGGTTGTATTCTGGTGAACTGTGTATGAATTATATCATAGCCAAGGAGATTACTAACATAGACTACAGACTGCTGAAATATAACTACCTTTCTATTTCCCCTACAACTATCTTCATCCCTACTCCTCATCACCTCCAAGTTTCAGTCTGGGAGCTCTTTTTGCCTTAGACACACACACAATTTCATTCTCACTCTTTATTACTCACCCTGATACTTCTAACCTTCATTTCCTCCTATTTTGACATGTTCCTCTCATATCAACCACTTCCCTAATGTCATCGCTCCTAATATCTTATTTATTCACTATATAAAATTGCCATCCTCACGTGAATTGCAAATTGCTCACATGATTTTAAACTTCTCTTAGCTCCTTTTATTTTCTATGTGCCAGCACAATTTGTCAGTCTGTGTACACAGCAAAGTTTAAAATCACATGCAAGTTTCAACTTCTCTCTCTAATATAGCAATATACTTCTCTTTCATAATAAATGTCAGTGAAATATTTATGATCACTGTGCTATCAACTATAAAAAATAATAGCAACAAAAAAAAAAATGAAAAGCATATCTTTAACTTCCTTGCTTGTGTAGAGATGGTGTAACTAACTGCTGAATACACAGAAGTCTTTTCCATTGCCCATCTGTGTGGAATGCAAATATTAGAGCCATAGTTACTGAGACTGAGCTCAACTTGTAGGAAGTTTTAGTTCTCAATGTCCACACTCAGAGCCAACAGACACAATGTCTTGCACACCCCCTCTAAAGACCTGCTCAGGTAATACTGAGAGGCACAACATGCAATTTGTCTCTGCATAACTTTGTGAAATGCTGTAGGTTTCTTAAACATGAAAAGCATCCATCAATAAAAAGGTCAAAAGCAACCCCAAAACTATTTTACCTAACATAGAGAGAGAGTAAAACATAAACTAGCCATCTTTGGGTGAAAGTTTTAGGGATTTTAAGTTCAGATAAATATCTAACAGAAATAAAGTGAGAAATACTTTTCTTGTATGACTCTGTACATCCTCTGTAACTCCTCCATAAAGTGTGAGTAACCTGGGAGGATAAACCTGTTGAGTTACTTCAAAGTATACTCCTGCACTCTACACAGAGAATTCAAGCTGATAAAAGATGGAGTAATGAACTAAAAGTGTGAAACATAAAAGATAAATATGATTAAACTATGTTAAAAAAAATATTAAATTTGTCTCCAAACAGAGGAGAAAATGAAAATGGGAAGGGTACGGATCTTCTGTGATGTGATGGGGCGGTGACTGAGCTAGCTTCTGTCTTCACAGCAGTCTAAGCACAGCAATGAAGGTCCCAGCAGCAGCTCTTTTGCCCTGTTTTGTGACTGAGAAGCACACATCAAAACCAATTATTTCTGTCTCCTTAAGATCTCATCAGACACCTTCAGACAAGTACTGGGAATTCCAGACACTTTATACCTTTATTCCCTAGACACTAATACATTCAAGAGAACATGGACCTGATAAAATAAAAATTCAGGTTAGATGCAGGCAATTGTATTCTCAACCAAGATCTATAAAGGACAGAGAGTAGTCTATCTCTCCACATAAAACGGGTAGAGAAACCCCATTTCAGAGTGACTAAGTGTGCACTACACAAGTTATGGAATAAACCACAGTAGGAACCAATTCAGTGTAAGAAGGGAGTCAGATCAAGTGACTAACAAGGTCTTTTCTATAATTCAGTAGAAAATGGCTTCTGGAAGAACATCACCAGGCACTTCTTGCAAGCATACAGGTGTTAACCTTGGTGCCCTGGCCATGTTCCAGCTCAGGTAATTACCTTTTTCACTTACATTCTCCTTCCAGACTCTCCTGGCTTGTCTCTATTCCCTGACCCTGATTTATATGCAATTAAACAGCAGCAGTGTTTTACTGCACAGGTGGCTGCTTGTCAGCGCAGGGAGCGGTGAGGGGATCAGGTGCGAAATGAAATTATATTGACTACGAGTCCCCATTAAAGTTTACAAAGTTCTTTAAGTCCTTGCAAACGCGCTATATAGATGAAAGACAATCCTGCATGGATCATCCTATGCCTCATCTGTGCATATAAGGAGGGCAGTTGATTTTTTTTTTCTTTCTTCTGCGGGTGAGAGGATAGCTGGCTCCCCTTTGTCATAGCAAGCTCAGCAGGCAGCTTCCTCTCCCCGATCACCATCCTGCAGTGCTCCTGATCTCCGCAGGAGCATTGCTTCATTTCCTCCCCTCCCTCTCCTCCGGTGGAGTCCTTCAGCTCTGCAGGAGGCACCCACGTCTCTTGAGGTTCAGTTCCTGCAATGCCACAGCACTTGCCATCTGCAAATTTTAGCTCACAAACAAACGTAGATGAGCAGGGTTTTGAGAACTGCTTGGAAACCTTTGTTTCACAATTCCTTGCCAATACACTACCATTTCTCTGGGACCTATGATTTATTTTTGACCAGAAAACTGTGCAGATGAGATGTAGAACTGCAATTCAGAGAAATGCTGAAAGTCCTTTTGCAGAAGAATAGAGGCTGTCACAGCAGCAGGTCCAGCACAACAGTAACCATGCCTGAGCAGGAGAGCAATACACTAATCCCCTGGCAGAACAGGATCAGCTCAAAAGTACATATAAGTGCATATATAAGTACGTATAAGGAGCATACGCAATCCAATAGCAGACACAGCTCTGAGTGGTTTTTGGAAAGTACTTTGAGAGGCACTGTTTTTGGTGGAATTGAATGCTGTACCCATAATACAAAAGCTGTGAAATAAAGGACAAAAGGCAGCTTCCTATATCTTAAGAGCAATGAAGAGTTATGATTTGTCCTCAAGCTTTTTGTTCATACTAAGAATAGTATAGCGGAGAAAAAGACAACAGCTATATTGAAAATAATTTGGGAGAAACAAGCCACATACCTGAGTGTACCTCTGAAATATGGCAATACAACAGGTGATATATGATTAAAAACTTCCCAATCATTAGGAAAACCAAATGTCAACAAAGAAGCATTATTTTGCAAAGCAATCCTTATTATCCTTATTGTTTTAGAAAATGTTTTCAATGCCTGAAAATTTTGAGTCAGTTGTTACAATATTCCTAATCTTACAGAAGATGATTTTTTTTTTTTCCACATACACACCAGACTTTTTAGAGTTGCACAGCAACAGGATGAGAAGCAATAGACACAAACTGAAGCACAGAAAATTCTGATATCAGAAGGTCTTTTTTTTGTTGTTGTTTGTTTGCTTGTTTTATATAGTCAGTATGAAGAAGATAGTCAAATGCTGGAACAGGCACGCAGGGAGTTGATGAAATCCCCATCCTCAGAGATATAACTACAGCCCTGAGCATCCTGACCTGGTCAAACCTGCTTTGAGCAGGGGCTTGGACTAGATGAGCTCTGGAAGTCACTTCCTCTGAAGCGAAGGAATTTTTAGAGATTATTTTTTATACCCATACTAACGTAGATAAATACAAACATAAAAAATCTGCCAGTAAGACACATTCATGTGTCTGCATCTTATTCTGCACATGTGTATGTACTCTACTGAATATGGATGCACACTCACAAATAACATGCTGCATAGACGATGGAGGTACATGAGTGTGAGAAGGAATATTAAAAAAGGTAAGCATGAGGTCCAATATAGTAGGATTATTCCTGACACTAAGTGCTGTCTCAGTTTCACCTATTTTCCTGTTAAATTCTGACATCTTAAGCTGCAGCAATTTTAGCTATATCAAAAATAGTGTAACTAATGAAAGCTAATGAAATTCAGTCTATATGAACTTTAGAAGAGAAGCAACAATTTAGCTCTGACGATCTACGCAAGACTTAAAGGACATTTTTTGAAATTCTAATTAGACTGGATTGAGGAAAATTGCTATGAATATAAGAAGAAAAAAAATGGTCCTGCCCTCAGTCACAATGGGTGCACAGTTTGGACATCAACTGCATCCACAAAGTGTGACAGGCTTTTCATCAGTGAGAGGTGATTGAAGAAAAATGAGGATTGTGAATTTTCTCCAACCACCCACAGAAAAAGTTCAGGGTACACTTCACCGCAGTGAGACTGTTTCAATCCACTGTATTTTGTTGATGCTGAGCAATCAATAATTTGTTGTTTAATACAGTATCTGAATTAAAAGTTTCCTGGGTACTAATCTACAGGGAGACCTTCCAAGAAGAAACAGGTTATGAAACTTGAGTTAAAATAGTAACAGAAAAGCATTTTGGGACTAAAATATTACCAGAGTAAGGTAATGTAGACAAAACTTAGATGAACAGCCCTGCTGGAGTGAAAGGAACAATTTCTTTTAAGCGTACATCCTTTCACAAAATGCTTTGCATAAATTCCCATAATTGCTTTTTTTAATGATCCCCCAAAGACCTAGATAAAAACATTACGTACAGCACTGTTTTAATTCTAGGTTTGTTTTAGATGAACTAAAGTCTAACTCGGTAACTTCTCAATCTTACTGACCATAACAACTCTTTAAATTTCACTCAATCATCTCTGTGGTATTTTTACCTAACTTGTCATATATGCAAAGTAAAACTAAATGGGGGACCAGGTCAAATTTGTAATCAGAAGAATCTAGCACATCCTTGGATGCAGTAGTACTACTGGGATGCAGAAACCATTGGTATGAAAACATTTGTGTATCATCTTTAACCTTAATAATAAAAGCGTTTTCAAAATGTATTCTGAAACACGAATTGACCATACTAGGGCCAAAAAAGGAAAGCCACATGTTCTCAATTTTTCACGTCTGTATGAGAATTCATACTTTATCAGATACAAAGATGTAAAGAAACATTAGTAAAAGCAAATGTATGAAAAATTGCTTCTACAGAAAAGAAGCCTCTGTCTTAAGTACAGTTTTAAAAAAGTTGGATCAATTAGCAATCTGTGAATGCTAGAAACATCTTAACAATGTCTCAAAGATGAAAGAGCATATCACAGAATGAGGAAGGGGGGAAAAATTAAATTATGTCTGCAGTCATAATGAATCAAAGCCCAGAAGGTGGTCTCCGAATCAGCAGGTTTTGATGAAATATTAAGGAAAATGATTATTGATGAAAAATGAATAAGCTCTTTTTGATTTTAGCAACCTTTAAATCACACTTTGCTAATTAAAATAGCTTCAATGCATCCCTCCATTCCTTGATGGGCATTTAGCAATCGTCTGAAACGGGTGGGTTAATGTGACAACATTTTAGCAAATATGCACAGAGTTTATCTTAAGCAAGCAGACACAGCACAGTTTAAGAAGATGTGCAAAATAATGCATCACATCATGTCCTGTTTCTTTTTCTTCTATTTTTTTCACACTATATCTATTATTACAATTACAAAATAAACTTCTGCTTGTTTCATCTGCAGCATACAATACCCCATGGTATATACTGCAACTATTAATGAGCCATGAACAACATCTCAGGAAATACAGACCCATGTTACTATTTTCTGTATCCTTTGTTTGCCAGGTCAGAGAGTTTTTAGGACAATTACTCCTACTGCTTAGGAGGCCTGGTACTGTGGTACTGTGGTCTTCTGCAAATAAATTTCCTTCCCCAAGTGGAAATTAGAAGTGTGAGGGACTTTACTTCTCATATACCTTGTGTGGCACAGGTTCTAATTGCTTTTTAGAATGTTAGTAGTAGTAATACTGCCTTTTCTTTTCATCCTAGTTTGTACTGTGCTTTCCTTTAAAGCTAAACCTAGGAATGAGAGAAAGCTGTAATTGAGACTGAACTGCTGCACACAGAAGACATATCATAGCATGCAATGCAACTCAGGTGTGCCATGTGTTATTGTCACAAAACTATACACAAAAATTAAAATGAAGCAAAATCTGTTCTTTTGCTTTTGCTTTCATAAATTAAGCGCTATATGCTATATCACTGTCTAAACTCAAGGCAGATGAAATTACCTGTCCATTACAAATACATGATCTATTTACTGTAAAAATACTCTATATACATAAGAAAGATTTCTATAAATGCATCAAACTGAAAAGCTGTTTAAATGTCACCAGTATTTTAAGGAGTGAAAGATACGTATATATACATGGCAAGTAAATAAGTCTGATGTTAGAATAACATTTTTCAGAAATGCATAATCATATAAAATAGGTTGTGCATGAAGCTTTTAACACCTCACATCATAGTGTTTGAGCATTAAGGAACAATTTTTTAAAATAAGCTACAATGTATAATACTTGAGTAATAAGTGCTGTTTGCTGAGGGGACAGTGTAAAAGAATTAGCCTTCAACTTTCTGACTAAGAACAAAATGAAATGAGATCTTTGAGCAACTTCTCAGTTTCTGGGGCTGTCAGCATGGTATGTTTCATAAGCACTCATTCAATGAATTTACAAGATCATAAAAGGAATTAACACGAACACACATGCTAACCTATACGTAGCAATGTTATTTTCCTTCCTGAAGTTTACTGCAGAGGATTCCTTCCCACAGTTGTATTCCACAACTTCCTCTAGTGACAAACCACTTAAGACCATCCGCAGGATGCTTTCTCAGTCACGTAAACAAACAAGACTGTCCATAAAGATAAACAATGTAGTTAAATATAGTTTGTCTCATCTGTGAAACAGATACCATTCATAAGAAAAGAACAGAACACAAAAATCTCCAAAAACCTCCAAATCTAATATTCTAGATTAGAAGAACATATGTAAAATTAATTCTTACTTTACTTTTCAACTGATAAGCTGTATTAATTTAAAGACCTAACTTCAATTTGGGTATTTTGTTTTAGCAAGAGGAGAGATAGGATTTTGTGAATGCACAACACATCCTACAAGTTCAGCCTCTGCAATCCTCTCCTATAATCAGACAACTCAAAAATGCAAAACCTCAGCTTTTTAAATACATGGAGAGCAGAAGCCAGAATCTTTCACCAAAGAGGAACAGATGGGTTGACTGGAGGGACATAAAAGACAGAAGAATCATAAATTTGTATTCCACTTAAAAAGGGCCACATTCAACAGCAACAACAAATTTAATTGATTAAATTATGGCATTCAAGTGCTGCATAACATCAGTTCACCATCCAAATTTTGGTTAACAGGACTAGCAAAGGACAGATTTAAACAGTTTAGACTGGTAGGATTGAAGCACTTCATTTAAGGAATTGGTAAGCCTTTGCTTTTTCAGCTTTGCATTCTCAGATATTCCCTATAATTATCTCAGGATGAAGAACTCCACATTTTATTGAAGGCATTAGTGGGAAATAAAGATGTGCATGTAAGCTCCTTTTTTTTTTTTTTTTTTTTTTTTTTTTTAAACTACAATCTCAAGGTATACATAACCATTCAGTGTCAGACATTGGCTTTTCTAGTTTTTACATCATGTTCTGTTTTATACTAGGATTTATCATTTAGGTTTCCTTCCTTTATTTTTAATTAAATGCTGCTTCCTACCATCTGAAGAAATTTAAAGGCCATTCTTTTTTATCCAAGAAACAAAATGCATAACTGATCTGTATCTGTGTGTAAATTGCACTAATATCCCAATATTAAAAATATATATATATAATTCATCTACAATATAGTTTAAATACCAAAAATACTCTTAAGATTAAGAAAAGTGCCTGATTTTGATCTACCTTTGTAACTACCTTGGCTCATCATAAGTGGTAGATGCAAAGAATTAAAGAATTAAAGAATTGAAAATTACAAAACCAAACTGATCCTACTAATTACAGCACAGGGTGCTAGTTAGCAGTGTCTCAGAATACGGGCAATAAGGACAGTCTGCCTTCACTGGGCCCTGTTTCACCTCTGTGTTTTGTAACCCGAGTAAAAGTTCGTTTCTCTCTTATCTTTCTGTGCATTTTCCCACTGCTGCCATTTGTAAGATACCAACTTCTTCTGCTTTTGTAAAAACAAACAAATAGCTCTCATGCTTTAGATTAGGCAGCAAGTCAACTTGAAGTGAGAGGAAGCAAAAATACCAGGGTTTAAGTGAGGCTGTGGCTGTGGTAAATGGAGAGTCGTGGTTCTCACAACAGTATCAGTGTTTGGTATCTATTTAAAAAAAAAAAAAGCGAACCTAAGACTTTCAAGTAATTAAAATGGGAGTCTGAATAGAGTTCACTGTGAGTCTGCCACTTATTCCACCAAAGCAGTAACCCAAACAGGGAGTGCAACTGCATACTTTCACAATAGGGAGTCTACTTAAATCCTCATGAATTTATATTAAATTTGTCTTATATTCTATCAAGATGGAAGAACAAAAGAAAACAACCAACCTAAGATAATAAAATACCAATGCTAATAGTGTCTATTGGGTTCTAAATGCATGGGTCTATGAGAGACCAAGCTAATTTTTAGACAGTCCTGGGGGTAAGGATTACTGGCTTATAGGATGAAGGGTAGAGGAACAAAAAAACCCCCAATGTGTTAGTGCTAACGTGAAATTAAACCCCATGAAGAGTCTCACAGAGGCTCTAACTAATCCTTCTCCAGGTTATCACAGAAAGGAAGAAAATACCACAATGACTTTCAGTTTTACTTGGGAGAGAACTGTAAATAGTTCATTAACCCACAGCTCTCCACAGGGTTGCTTTGGAAAGTCTGTTTGATGATCCCATAATGGCATATGTGCCATTTTCTAGGCCAGGGAAGTCTTTGCAGAAGCCAAATTCTCATAGGAATGAAGCTTCATTATGCCTTGAAAGGGTGACAATCTCTGGAAGATAAGGATTTTAAACCTTTTACTACTAATTTCTGAAATATTACCAATTGTTTAAGGAGCCTGGAAAACGAAGGGGTCACTGCTCTGAAATGACTGCAAGCTAATCAAGTATTTATGGTATATCCACCCACACGAACAGTGCCTTCCTCTGCAACTATGCCATCCGTAGGACTCTGACGGTAGAGAGTGATAAATGGAAGGAAGAATGAGGATTCAGGACTTCGGAATACACTTCCACATCAGTGAACAGAAGTAAACAAAGGTAGGAGGGAAGAGCTTACTCATAATCTTGTTCAGCCTAGGCTGTTAGCCTTTTGAACAGCTCTACAGTTTTTAAATGTCATTGGATAGATGAGTTACGGCACCACGGCCTTCCCCTTTGTGTGGTGTTCCTCAAGTCAACTTCTGTCTAAAACTCTCTTCATTTAAGAAAAAAGAAATTTCCTAGCACTTATGGGATGCATTGCCCTGAGTAATAACTCATATCTTCATCTATGGGACTGGCAATAAGCTCAGATTTCTATGCATAAATGATTCCGCAGACTTTAGGCACACTCCTATGACTGACACTACTAATAAAGAAGTTTAATATAGCTGCACAAGTGTCTTGTTTTTTTAACAAATATTTATCCAGGCATTGCAATATAGCATTTCATAGCTTTTACGACCCATTCTGCTATTGCTAAGAATCATTTTACACACACTAGAAAGACAGGGTCTGCTTTTAACATATTGCTATGTTATATTAGAATGTTTCTTTCCAGCTTCCAGGATTCATTACTCTCGTGCCAATTTAAGCACAAAGATACTACTGAGTGAATAAAAGTTAACATCTAAATAAAACGGTCTCCCTTTCTTTTTGGAAAAGCAGCAAGCAAAGTATGTGGCCTGACCTTAAAAACAACATTTTTGCCTCAGCACAGAGCAGATGACAGTTAAAGCAAACGGGTTGATTTTCAGTTCCCAAATATTCCGTTGACATAACTTGATTCCACTTCTGATAGAAAAGAAACCAGTTCATAAAGGTCTCCCTTTCTAAAATGAACAATTTTTTTTCTTTTTAATGGTAAAATGCATGCAAAAAGCATATGATTATGGTATTTATGTTTCCATTAAAATGTCCTCAGCAAGCTGTGGGAGTCTAGCCTACTATTTTCAGGCTATTTAGATTTACAGCAGCACAGTGCCTATTTTATTTCAATTATATTTCAGGACAATGCACTCTTGGTGGGAAATGATTACACAGTGACAGCCAGTAAACGTCCATTAGGAGTTGTCTTTCTATATACTGCTCAACTATGGGTGTCAGGTGATCACCATAAAACCCCATTGTATAGCATCATTGTCATCTACATGAAAAATACTATTGATCAGTAGTGCAGCTTCTCTTCCGTGTGATGCAAAACATACTAGAGACATTTCTGAGTTAAAGTAAAAGCTTTATCCACAAGAACACAATTCTCAAGACACTTCTTTCCAATACTGTAAAATAAACATGGATTATACATTCCATCTAGATTTTGCTCCAGTAATGGCTAACGTTAAAAGTTGCTAAATGAAAAAAATGCTTAGCATCCTGTCTCTGTAAGCTATTGATACATAGGATGGAGCTAATGTAGCAAGGGCAGCTGATGGATAAGCAGCTATCCTGATCACCAAACACCCCCAACAGATTTTATTTGTTTATTTATTGCTAGAGTTTCATTTCTACTAAGCAATAAATTGCTTTTCTGTTAAGGAAAAGATTCTGCTTTAATTCTCTAGGATCAGGATCAGAAAACACTTTCTTAGTGCTACTAGAGAGAATTGCTATGACTAGTATAACTGGAATTTAAAATGTACTTCAAGATTCATGGGATCTATACTTACATATGGATTACATATGGAAGGATCTTTACTTTGAGCTTTTAATTTCATCTACATATTTATCAGATAATAACTAGCACTAGAAGAAGAAAAAAGCCACCAATATCCATCAATGATTTATTTAACTCTGATCCAACACAAATCTGCATTAAAGCAATTCTAAAACAGTTCCAAGTTGTAAGGAATTTTGAGTAAAAATTTACTATTTATAGTCTTTTATATATATATATATACATATATATATATATATATATACCTATAGTTGGTAAGATGTTTGAAGCAATGTTACTTCCACACATACACCAATGTGCAAGTTTCCAATGAGTAAGTTAACAACTCTTTCTCCTTTGTTGTATTTTGGCATTGTACAATCCATTTTCTAACTAAGAGAAATAAATGGACAAAATGATTAGGGAATAAACATTTTTTTCATCTTTTTATTGTTTTGTTCTGTCTGCCAATTAATGTGCGCTTGGGATATGGACAAATATTAAATACACTGAAGAAGGAGAACAAAAGCACAGGCTTATTTTTAACCCTGGTTTCAAGTTAGGTTATAAAATATTTTAGGGATCTCTGCCTGACAACATGAAAGTACCACCTTTGGGTGCAGCTTAGTTAGTTGTAGTTGCCCTCATAATATCCTAATTTTTGAAAAAAATACATAAAAATTAAAATATATATATATATATTCTGACAAAGCAGTTCGTCCTCCACTTTGTTATCATTCACACACCATGACATGGTTAAATTTGCATCAGTTGGTGGCATGTGTTCATGAAAATAAGAGAGAAGCTTGAAGAATATTAAAGAAAAACAAACCCTGACAAGGCCTCACACACAGATGCAGTAATTCACTTGCAAGTTAAGGAAAAAATTGTCATGTGTTCAACAACGGTATGCAAACTATTATGGGACATTTTGTTATGGGCTTCTTTGTAAGAGACTTTTAAATAACCTTTTGGACATATTTAAATGTCAGATTGTGTTTGGCACTAAGCACCAAACTGTAATAGAAATAACATTTCCCATATAAACAACGCTGCTTTTAATATGTATGTGCTAAAGATTTGAGACAGCCTGGCCGTTACCAGCTCCTGGCAGTTCAGCGCGCGGGCAACGTGTGTTAGTGATTTCTCTTCCCATCCACAAGGGCTGGAAGGGACAGCTTCTATTTAGGTAACCTCTGAAACTCACAGAGGAAGGAAAGGATGGCAGGGCAAAGGGGTAAAACAGGGAAAGTAACACTTGGTGCAGGTGAATGCTAACATAAATGGCATGTTAAGAACACAGAGCTGTAACCGGCTATTTCTCCTCAGATTTCTTGTGGCATTATGAGGATAAATCAGCTTGCAGAGAAAAGAGTTCCCTGGAGAAAAGCCACATGAAGAGGCACTTGGATACTTGCTGTGGCAAGAGACATTACAGGAGATGCTATGTGAAGGGGGAAGGTCTCAGTGCTGGAAAGGGACAGCAAGAAACAAGTGGTGATGTACACGGGGTGAGAAGCCAGATATCCTACAGACAGGGTGACATCTCATCTAACAAGCATCTCAGGCCCACACAGACAGAACTATTCCTAAAAATGATGTTCAGATTATATTTCCTTAATACATCTAAGAGGAAATTTGTAGAATGCAGAGCAGCCTTGGGATGCTCAGCCACAAGCTCATACATGAGTTCTCCCAAACAGATACTTCAGAGGACATTGGTAGTAAGTAATAACCTTTTTCCATCTGAACTATCTATTTCTTTCCAGGTATTCCTTGCTGAATGTCCTATATCATTCCCTTATCACTAAACCAAGGATGGCTTTTCTTCTCTAGTGGGAGGTGTCCCTGCCCATGGCAGGGGGGTTGGAACTGGATGATCTTTACGGCCTCTTCCAACCCAAATTATTCTATGATTCTTGCTCATACCTGACTTGCTTTTTCTACCTCTGCTCCAGCCTGTTCTGCGTGCAGGGCCTGCCCTTTTTTCCCAGCATGATCCAGCTGAGTGAGTTGGAGCCCTCTGTGCTCCCAGGCTCTAGCAAAGCAGCCTGAATGTGTGAAACTGCCACACTGCTCTTCAATCCCACCCTTATCATTAACATCAGGTTCCCTCAGTACACCGTTATCTTCAGTTTTACTCACTCTCTTCTGGCTCTTTTATCAACAATCACACAGTTAGCTAGGTCACACAGGTCTTATACTTCCCCGTGCCAGGTTTGCATCAAAGAACTTTTTTTTGTTGATGTGACATAGATGCCATTCAACTCAGGCATGAAACACTTTGGTCTAACAAAAACAGCCACGAGAGGCACCACGTGGCTGCCACATCCAACCAAGCTATCTTGATTTCCAAAATAACAAAAGCACTGAAATGTCAGGCATTTGGGCATACCACGGCTGGTCAATATAGGGCTAGGTAACATAAAATTTCAAGGGCACAGATGAAACTGTGTTTTTTCAAATCATTTTGTTCCCTTCACTGAAATAACATACATATCTACAATACATAAACATACATATCTACAATATATAAACTATGTTTATTTAATACATAGTTTTATTTTACACAGCACAATACAGAATAACTGTGTGAGAAAATAAAAAGACAGCTGTGCTACTCATTTTTAGTGAAAATGTATACATCTGAAATGTCCTTTTTTGTCATGTCAGACAACATATTTTTTTGCCAATATTATGCAAAGAAACTTTAGTAGATATAGCAGAGGGTTAAATGCACCAAACAGTCCTCATTAAAAAACTTTTAGACAATTAACTGGACTCTGCACGACAGCTGCTTTCCTTAAGTACAAATGACTCTATTTAACACTCAGAACAGAATAGGCAAGATCAACGCCACTCCATATGGAGAGCTATACAGACCTCCAACACTGTAACCAAAGATACTGTTCTGATCATTTAAGTGAATGTCCAGTATTTTTCTTCTGGAAAGAATGGGGTAGAAAACAAAACTACAAGTTATTTTACTATGAGCTAAATTAATAACCTCTGAATGAGTTAACAATACCTCCTGCACTAGGATTTCAATGTTCATTTTTGTAAAGCTGAGAAAATGCAGAACTTCAACATCATAGATGTCAGCCAAGAAAACAGATGTATTTCCATTGTTAAAGTGCAAAAAAAGCTATTCATTTTGCCTTTGGTTATTTCTACTTTATGCTAGTTTGCATGCCTGTTTTTTAGCTTCAGGTTTTTGAATGAACTCAAAACTCCATCAACAGAAACCAGAATTTTGCTGGATTTCAACATAAAACTTAGCATGACATAGTTCAGATAATGTAACCCCAGGAAAAGCATAAATCATAAGCTACAGCCTGAGAAGAGAACGTAACTCATAAGTCAGGCTTGGAGTTTACTCAGTTGGTCTGTATTTTATCACAAAGTTCCACCCACTATACAGAAGTTCAGGACTGTGGTAGGACTAAAATCCAGGTAAGCTTTAACCCACTTCTGCTTGAACAGTAAGAACTTCCCAAAGATTTTGTAATTTCTTTGAATAGGTTGGAAAGGTGGTATTCAACAGTCATATTAGTTAAAGCTCTGATAAATAAACCAGATGATGTCACAAGTTTGAATTTAAATTGAATTGCAACAAACAGGGGCTCTAAAATTCAAACCCATCTGAAGATTGAGAAGAAAATCTGTGGCTCTGTAGGATAAACTTTCAGATCCCATTCTGCCACAGTTTGATTTCTGTGAGCTCAATACTTTTCTGCATAAAGGCTTTTAAAAAGCCATTAATAAAAATGCAGTTCTGACTTGCCAATTGACGTACAGTCATCTCCCACGACACAAGCATTAGGAGGGTGGATTTCAAAAGAGCATATTGATTGCTGTCTGGTGCCTACCTGTCTACAGGTGAAGACTTTGAATTCCGTGGTTTCTTCACTTGGGCGTACAAGGCTTCAACTGTCTGCCCTTCCCTCGGGCTCTGTGGTCTGGTGGTCAGCGTTATCGTGCCGCTATTTGAAGAGTCATAGGAAGCAATCCCTGCATACATTGGGTCCGCATCACAGCCAAACGTCCGGTTAAAGTCCTGTATCTCAGCATAGTCCCGTTCACGAGCTTGTCTCTCTCGAAATTCTCTAGTTTTTGCTTGAATTCTGAAAAATTAAAAGAAGGCTGAAACTAATTTTCCCCCCCTTTCATCTGAAAGCAGCAGTTAACAGATACTTTGGGCGCCCATCCTAATGAAAACCACTGATGTGTTTCTAGTTTCAGTTTGTCATTGAGTCTCAGGTGTACATTGGATATTGAAGACTAGATCTAAGCAATGTCATGATCAACAGTGGTCTTTAAGAACGAAGTCTGATTATCCACAGCCTTTTCTTTCATTATCAAGTGAAATAAAGGACTAGCCATAGTTCTCAGAGTTTATTGGTTGTTTCATGCGTCTTAGGATGTTTATGCTATTACCTGACCTGTCTGAGACAGACACAGTTCATATCGTCTTGTAGTCCATCAAAACCTGACAGATTTAGTGGTTCTAATGGCTGTCTTTAGAGATTAATGTTAATGTACTTTCTTGGCCCAATACTACAAAAATCGTACTTTTTTCAAAATTTAAAATCCCAACAAGAATAAAACACACACATATATATGTATGTTATGTATGTATATATGCAGTAAACTGTAGAAGCAGTTTCTTGTACACATTGTTTAAAATGTGTTTGATTTGTTTAATATGTAAACAAACTGAATCTGGCACCTACCGAAACTGCCTAGTGGGCAGTTTCTTCACAGAAAGCTTCAACATGTGCATTATGTTAAAGTTACAAATGAAAAGTGATGCTACATAGGGATTTTGTACCCAATTGCATTTGTTTAGCTATATGATTAAAAGTGACAGATAAAAACAGGCAACATTTAGCCATCTGACAAACACAAACTGAGTACAGGTCATGTTTTCAAAGGCACACAAACCTATTACTAAAATTTGATCTGGGCTTCAAAGTTTCATTGGCATTTTAGAAAATTTGATGTATCACACACATACACAGTGAACTGAAAAAAAAAACAACCCTCTTCCCATCAGTCTCCCCAGACCGATTTAATGCTCTGTCATCATTGCAAAATGAAGCACTGAGCTGTCTCCTCCCTTCCATTAGTAAAATGTGATACTTTTTCATCTAATACAGTCATGGCTATGGTGTGACAACATCTATCCATCCCGGCTGCAGCTCTGTGCACCCCCCTGCTACGTGCCATTTCCAAAGACAGCTTGCTCACCGACTGTTACCAAGAGCAGCCTACTCAAAGCCTCTGTCTCTTCTGAAAGCAAGCCTTGCTTCTTCCAAAAATAGAAAAGCCTTAAAGTTAGGTTACTTTTACATTTTTTTTTTTTTTTTAAATTTTAATCTTATCCACATGACATTCAAAGACATCCCTTTGAATAGGGGCTACATAAAGGGCAGGATTCAGGGTACAGTTTAAGACACTACAATGCAGGTGCCCGCAGTAGGTGAGTTCACATCAGCTACATGTGTGAGCTCCTGTTACAGCCAAGGGAGCTGTAATTCAGCAGACTCCAGAGAGTTACAGTGCTGCTGTGCCAGTCAGCGTGTCCTAGCATGAAAAGAGTCACTGTACAGATACTTGTGACACTGCTGTTTAGGCCTCCTTTGGGAGTTTGGATAGCCAGCCTCAATTCAGCTGCTCAAACATGGGCAGCTACAGCCACCCAGCAGCCCCAGGAAACACTGCCGGACCTCCAGCTGCAAGACAAGTTCTCCCATAGGTCCCTGTCACATCTGCCAGCCCTGTGCTGGCATCTCAGAGACTGTGACAACTCAAATGACACGAGACAACTGTGTATGAGCATGAGAATCCAGCTCTGAGCCTGAATGTGAAAGTCTAAATTCAAGTGTCTTCATCAGACTGAGCCCCAAGCAAATTATTCTTTCTGTGCTAACAGAGATCCTGGTAAGAAAAGAGGGAATAGGAGGGTGGCACAGAAGGCAGACCTATTTTCCTTAAAAATCCCACAAGTATTGACCAAGGGTACTGATCTGGGGGTAAAATTGACCAGCTAAACTCCCTTCAACAGTCAGCAACATCTACATAAATGGTTCGGTGATTAATGTAAATGCCCTGAATTACACCTCAGCCTAATTCTTCCTGCTTATGCCCACTACTACTGGCATGTAAACCACAAGTCTCACTCATATTCAGTCCCAGTGGAAAGAAAAACAACCATATAAACAAAAAGAAAATGTAAATAGTAGAAATCTGAGAAAAATTAACTTAAGCCAACATAATTTTTTAATTATGCAATTTTCATAGTCAAGATTTTTCTTTACAGATTGCTTTTTATTTTAAGAGGGGAAAAATGGACAAGAAAACTACAACAATGTTCAGCTGACAGCACACTCTTCTGAAATTTCAGCAACCTCCAACAGGATTATTTTTTTTTAATTTAGAGTGACAAAGGACACAGGCTTAAATCCCAAACCCATTTCAAATTTAAATTGTGTCTATTTTTAAAATACAAAAGATATACTTTACATAGTCCTATATTCCAGAGCTGCAATTCAGAAACATTACAGCCTTAATCACTTGGAAGGTGCAGAAGGAAAAATAGGCCTGGAGATGACCTGTACTTGTTGATTTCATCTCTCTGTAGATTTCATTTCCAATTTGTAGTCCTGTGTTAATTACCCCATGGCAGAATGTATTTATCCCTTTATAAATCTCCTCTGAATGGGAAAAGCAAAAGAAAACAGCAATTTTCTACATATTGCTAGATTCTGGAATGTAATTTTAATTTCAATGGTAAATGTATCATCAAATATTTGAACACTGGCTGACATCAATATGAGCAAAAAATATATATATATTTGTGTATATTTGTGTATTTTAGTGCATGAAATTTGACAGTATAGCAATAATGTGGCATCAAGTAATACAGTCAGGAGAAAACATTGTTACCTGACATGCTTATAAAACTGAATTATTTGGTGGTAACTGGTGATATCGGCCTCAGTGTTATACAGACTGCCATGAGATGTGCCGATGATTGTTCTAATTTCTGACCATGAATATCACTTCACTCTCCACACGTGCAGACACTAGGGTCCCTAGTTTCATGTTAACCAAGTTTTCTCATGTAGATACATGAGAAAATAGCTTATTGGCTATTTAATACATTTGAACTCTTAAATAGCACCGTTTGCAGCATAACATTAAGATTTTCCCATGCATGGTTCAATGAAGAATACTTACTCCTATTCAAGTGGGAGAGAACTGATTGTTGAAGTGTTTTGCAAATAATTATGTTCATATCCACCAGGAATTTTTTTAGAACATTTTCTACAATTGCTAATAAAATGTGTTAATACACATACACAGTATTAAAAATCAGAGCCCAAATGCATTATACATCTTCCTGTTAATTATAACCAAAGTACTCAGTAAGCAGTTACAGTAAGCAACATTTACAAAATCAGACCAAAAAATGAGACTTACAAGACTTCCAACTATACTGATGCCCAAAATGTGATTTTTATCTCTTAATTAATTTTCTGTGTGTCAAGTCTAAACCACTGTACTAGTCCTATTCCCTTGACATGACAAAAACATAGGTATTCTGATTATTTATTTTTAAATATTATTTAAAATACTGATTTGTTTCTGTCTTCTTCAGGATATGTTATATTTAATATTAGTATTAAACATTATGTCTCCAAACTCAGAAGAAACAAATGACCAAAGAAAAATATGTAGACATACTCTTGAAAAGAACAGTACCTAGCAGCTAAATATTGCTCTATCCCTTTTTCACTTGTAATAGTTTTAAAATCCAAATATATTTTTATATAAGTAACTTGAACTTAATACTACATTATTTTTATATAGAGTGCATATGTATGTGTGTACACATGGTGTGGCTTAACTCTTCCATTAGTATATACTGAATTAAGTGCGCATACGGAAAATGTCAGTGCAGACTACTGTGGGAAAGATTAAAATGATTATGTGAACACACTGTAGTGCAGACGAGAACCTGGAATTTGCTGTGTACTTCAGCCCTAATCAGCAGTGCTCTTGCTATTGAAATGCAGTATCTGGAGAAGCATTTGACCAGAGTGCTTCAGTCTCACAATGTGGATATTCGTATTAACTTGTCTTCACTGAACAGTGTTGCTTTATGACACGACACAATAAAAACGCATATGTCTGAAATTTCAGATCAGCTAATTTTGAGGATTTATGGCCTTCCTACAGATTCTGTATGGGCTTAACAATGATAATAATGCTTAGCATTTATATAAGTCTTTTCATCTTGAAAGAATTTTGCAAAAACTGCTAATCAATTTTGCAGTGTTTAAATGGAACTGAACTTTCAAAAATACAAAAGCTACCCCAAGAAGTTTCTAAACCCTTCTCGCTGAAGTGTTAATATTGAAAATGTCAACAACGTACTGTCGTGCTTTTGAGACTCAAATTATAATGTTCAGTAAAGTATAAACTATCCTCACGCATTTGTGTGGCATTCAATTCAAAAGCTAATGATAACTGCTTCAAATGACAATATTGTTAGCTGCAGAACTTCCTATAATTGTTTGACGAGCTTTTCATTGCAAGCTAATCCAGTAATGATAGACATACCCATTGTAGAGCAATTCCTATGCATGGGAAACAGTGGTCACAAATGTAAAGGAAAAGCTTTTGCTCTCCTGTCTTCAGAAAAGAGCAGACACCTTGTTCCCTTTTTCAGAACTCTGTGAGTGGGATTCAGCTGTCAGATGAGGGAAACTGCCATTTTAGACACCCAAATTTAGGTGTCAGCATGTGTTTTGGTCTGACAGTAGGGCTGGTCTAGATTCACACACCAGGCCACGGCCCATGGGGCCTGGCTTCTAATGGATGTGCCAAGTGCACCTCCCTCAGCCACAAAGGTCATTTAGCCTGGTAACTCACATGCAGATACCAAATTAATTGGCTAGTCAAATCTCACACCCAGCCAAACATTCACACCAGCTATGTGGGAGCCAAATTTTAACTTTTTCCATCAATAGAGAACTCCAGACTGTGATGCCTGCAGAGCTCTTGTGAGAAAAAGTGAACAAGCAAAGTTAGCAAAATAAATCAACCTTAATTTCAAGTAGCATTAGGAGTGAAATAATAAATATATGCCCAGTCCCTTGGAAGCACCAAGACCGCTTTGGAGGATTTTTTCATACTAGTAATTTAGATCCTTTAAAAATTGACTATCATCTTAATTGATTAATACAGTATGGGAAGGATATTCATGGCTAACACATTACAGTTGCTGTTGCAATGGCAGCAATGTCCTCCCACAAGAGCAGAAACAAAGTTGGCTGCTGTTTCTGGTGTGCAATTGCTTGGTCAATTCAATTAATCATCCTGCTGTTGCCAGGACTCAGTGATTGCCCAAGTGATTATCCACAACCTAGTCTTTTCCACCGAGGCTTGCTGATTTACAAAATCGGTATTGAACACTTGCAATCCACATATGTGAGGTGGCTGACAATGTTTATTAAGGATAGAAACAGCATTGTGTAAGGACAGAAGCTAAATGACAAGCCATCCAACACTGCCAGTTCTCAGTTCTGCCACCAGACTGGCATTCCTCTATATGATGGATTAAGATCAGAGGAAAAACAACGAGACATTTATAACGCCAGTCAGCTTGCCTAAGTTAGTCGGATGGGATGACAACATTTGGTCTAGTTTTTGCCAGATATCGTTTCTAATAAAAAGGTCTGGAGGTGCACTGGTCAGTAGCCAGACCTTGTCAGTCATGTCCCCTCCTCCCCTGCTAGTGAAAAATACCTTGTGGGTATAGCACACCAGCAATAAGCCAGGTCTCACTGCTCCTCCTCACCCTCCCTCTGACTGCCTTCAGTGCTTTAATGGCCGTTTCCCTAAATTTTGGCAGTCAAGCCAATATAGGAGTTTGTCCCCTTCTGTATTTTTCTCTGGCCTTTGGATCCAAAGAGAAATTTTCTGACAACTGCTCTTCTAACAAGGGTACCTTGATTATGGACATTATTGTGATTTCCTTCTGAACCTGCATATTACACTTAGCTTTTTTTATTGTGATTAGAGCTAGTCAGTTATCATAGCTATAACCATTATAACTTAGCAAAGCTGCCTCGTTTCCTGGGGAAATCATTCTAAAGGATCACTGTGGGCAATGGGTAATTATGAGCAGCAACAAGCTGCAAACAGAGACACCTTTTCTTCCTTGTGTGCCCCTTGCCATTTCATTCAAAACTTAAGAACGTTAAAAAATAAATAAATAAGGTACTGCTAAGTATTTTTAAATTGGAAAACAACCTTTTGAAGTTAATAAATAAAAAAAGAACAATTTGATGTGTGCATGCATATGTAGCCAGTTGCCTAAAATATGACTACTTTGACTTTAAGCACTTGAAGAAACATACACAAAATGTGGTCAGATAAGCCCAAGAATACAGGGACAAAATCAGAAAGGCCAAGGCATAATGTGAGGTAAAAGTAGCAGGGAGCTTTGAAGATAACAATAAATCATTGTGTAATTGCATTAGCAGTAAAAGGAAGAGCAAAGAAAAGGTTGCTTCCCTGCTCAGTAGTAAGGGAACGATATTGACAGATGATGCTGAGGAAACCTAAGGCTTAATTTGTTGTTTTTTTCTTTTCATCTATCTTCACTAAAATGGTTGATTGCAAGCAAGTGGCCAGTGCTATTGATATTGCCACCAATAACAAAAAATATCTCAAGTCTAACATCAAAAGGAGTAGCTAGAAACTGGTTAAGCTAGTTAAGCTATTTGTACATCCTGCACACATCACTGTCTCAGATTGCCTCAGACCTTTTCCAGTAATCATGAGAAGCTGTTGAGGACAGCCAAAGTATTGAGAGACTAGAGGAAGTCAACATCCCTTTGGAGGAGCAAGAGAATTATTAAATCGTCAGTTTAACTTCAGTCCCCTGAGAAACTTTGAATCCAACTATCAGTAACCACTGAGAAGATAACAGGGCAAGCAGTAGCCACCATATCAAGAACAGATGTAGTCAAGGCAATCTGATTTCCTTCTATAACACAGTAAAAGGCCTTCTGAATAGAGGAAAAACAGTAGATCTAAGGCTAAGAAAAAACGGCAACAGGATGGATGCAATAGGTTGAACTGGGCAGATCCTACAAAGTATCTAAAGTGTAGGTTTCAGAAATTCACAGTCACACCAGGAGGACGGATTGAGGCATTTTCTACATGGATCCCTCCCTGAGTTTGCTCAGGGTTTTCATTATTAATTAGGATGCTATTGAATCTGCACAAAGCCCAGATGAACAAAATGAACAATAGAGGAAAGGATTAAAATTTCAAATGCTCCTGAAGGACAGAGTGGACTTCAAAAATAGAATTAACTTCAATAATAACAAGTAGAAGGTAATTTACATAGAATAATTAAGCATATCAATTAGAAGTAGGAAAAAAACTGTGAGCTGCTTTTTCAGGAATGGATCTGGAAATTGTACTGGATGATAGATATACACAGGTTAGCAATGTCAAGCTGCTGTGGAAAAGAAAAAAGACAGTGGGGACATAATAGCAGTCTCCTAATACATAAGGAGGAAAATTACAATGTCTTCCATCTGTAATGCAAGTATTAGGTATTTAAACTCCAGCAATAATGACTGAGCCTAGATATTGTGGGCAGGGGAACCTTCTAACTAAGGGAAGCTATCAAGACTATGTCATTAAAAAAAAAAAAAAAGCATTAAAAAAAAAGGATGAAACAAACATCTTGCAGGAATGACATACAATGGAGATCCAACCTTGGAAAAGTGACACGCCCTCTCCTCTAGATATATAATGCTACACTTTCACAGAAATTTTATACGCATGTATTTCCCATGTAATATTTCTACAAGAACAGACAAATGTAACAGGGACTAAATTTTTATGAATAACAAACAAAATAACAAAAACGGTGTCCACCACCTTGAAATTAAAGAAATACACCCACACAATCATACAGTCTTATTTTTTTCCTCCTCCAACAACCACAGCATATTTGCCAATTAGAAAATGTGATAGTGCCTAGGTCTCCCTGCAGTTCCCCCTCTTTAAATCCCACATGCAGAAGAGATCCATGAGAATTTCAAAAACCTTTAATGAGCTACAACTGAGGAGGGATGTAGTTAAAAAAAAAAAAAAAAAAAAGTGATTATATAAGTGCCCTACTACATGTATATTCAGAAGAGAACAGCATGCTCATTTTTGTAAGGAGTCATAAAGAATGCTGATAGAGAAGGTAATAAAGTAAAAATGAAGATGTGAAGAAATGAAAAAAAAAGCAGAAGATAAATATTATAAGTAGATAAAGTGCAAACAGAAATTTGAGACCAAGTGACGCTGATGAAACTAAAGGAGACACCATAAGTGTTTTCTCTAACCTCTACCTTTTTTTTTTTTTTTTAATCTCTGACCTTCTTGAGTCACCAAAGTTTTTCCAACATGAAGATACATTTTCCCTTAGCAGAGTATCTCAATCCTGCTTTCTTGGATCTTGGAGTAAATCAGTGAAAATCCCTGCTATTTTGAAAAATAAATAAATAAATAAACAAATAAATAAATAAATCTGTAAATTACTATGTTACTTGCATTTCAATGGCACTTTTAGACTGCTTTATCCAGTTAATAGTCTGCAGCATTTGGGGGTCTGGAGGTAGAGGGTATACCTGCTGTGTGCTGTGGTGTCTTTAAGAATATGTTCCAACCAAAGCCAAATTTATCAGGTACATAGGCAGGATAGCAGGTCCTCACATCCCCAAAACAAACACTACAAGGACTGATTTTTTTTATTTTTTTTTTTTTTTTTTTTTTTTTTTTTATAATTTTCATGTCTGATCCTAGGGTCAGCAGCCCCAGCAGTGGAGATCCCCCAAATGGGCAACTGGAGCAATAGTCCAATTCCTGCTGGGAACCAGGGTGCATCAAAGAACATCATTGCTCTCTGTGAGGAAAATGGATTTTTTTCTTCTGCTTTATAAAACCAGCCAGATTAGCTGATATTTACACCTATGAGACAGATCCCTGGTCATTAGATTAATGCAGCTCTAACCTCCTATTAGCCCTTTTGCTGGACTGAAGCAGTACCGAAACAGATCATGAGATTCAACTATAGCTAAAACATAACTTGGAAAAGCTCCTGCTTTAAACCCTACTCACTTAAGACTGCTGGTTTTCTCTCTCAGAGAGGTTTTGCTGGGTAATTTCTTTCCCAACAATATTTTTTCAACTGGAGAACAAAGACAGCAAGCAGCACTAACACCTGAATGCTGTAGTTAGATATGTAAGGAGCAGCTGTTCTTGTATGTGCAAGAAGCTAATGACAAAGACATATCATATATCAACTGCTACCATATATCATACCACATATCAAATCAGTCATTCACAGATGCTACAGGCAGTAACTGGAGGCCCAGTTACAATGCTGTCATCAGTCCATTGAGGTGACCCTCTCCAGCATCACCATCCTTCAGTCAGCCCAATAACATAAGTGGGTATGAAATACTGCCACTAGCTCAATTTCAGTTCCATTATTCTGTTTCTAGAGTGCTATGTATGAAGTAGCCTAATCCTGAAGTTGGAAAATGAAACAGTGCGAAGTGACAAAAGATTACAATGAAAACCCTTACGAAAAACCAAAGGATTATGTGGGGAAGGGAAGGGAAGGGAAGGGAAGGGAAGGGAAGGGAAGGGAAGGGAAGGGAAGGGAAGGGAAGGGAAGGGAAGGGAAGGGAAGGGAAGGGAAGGGAAGGGAAGGGAAGGGAAGGGAAGGGAAGGGAAGGGAAGGGAAGGGAAGGGAAGGGAAGGGAAGGGAAGGGAAGGGAAGGGAAGGGAAGGGAAGGGAAGGGAAGGGAAGGGAAGGGAAGGGAAGGGAAGGGAAGGGAAGGGAAGGGAAGGGAAGGGATCACAAATGGAGAATATAGCTTTTATGTCAGTATTTTTTGCTTAGGATCGAAAGTTGGCACCCATTGACACCTCTCAGAATTCACTTCTAAAAATCCTGATGGTTCGCAGTACTGTGTGACAGCATATATCTACAGCATGGCCAGACACTGAACTAGGTTTCTTATAACCCATTAAGAGGTTTGTATTGTAAGGTTTTGTAAGTAACTGGTTGCAAAATAAAAGGTGAGACGTGGTGTGGACAGATCTGTCTGCCTGTTGTGAATGTGTCATTAGGTATCTTTGTAATTAGTCAGATAATTGCTGCTGTATCAAAAAATTAGAACAAAGAGAGGTTTTAGTGCAGTAGCTTACTGTAATAACCTATAATAGTCACTGTACTATAGGTCACTAACCTCCTATAGGTTACTATAGTAAGCTACTTGACTCCTGTAGTTGAGTCTGGAAAATCTAAAGGGTTTTCAGTTATGTTCAACTCAGCAACAATACACACAGCCACATTCAATAAGTCAGTAATTATGCTACAATTTCTTTCATTCTTAAATAAGTATTTGCTACACAAACTCTACCACTAACAGCATGGTTTATTAGTCAACAGAGGACAGACTGTTGTCCTACCTAAAATTCTTGGCATTCAAAAATTGAATACTACAAACTAGTGGCCTTTACTTAGAAGTAACAGAGTGCTGAACTTGTATGATCTGCAAGACACCTTAACCAAATTGATAAATCAGATTATAAAGACCAAATAAATTATATTTTTAGATTTATGGCAAAGGACTTGGCCGGACCTTGCTCAGTACAATGTCTTGAATCTCTGCAGAAGAATAACAATGAAAATACATTTTTAGTGTGATATCTTATAATCTCAATCTGTATACTTACAAAATGTACTTAGAGAATGTAAGGAGCTTTGTTTAAAAAACATCTCGGAAACTATTATTTCACAAAAGCTTCAATTTACATATCTCTGGAAGTCTGTGCTTTTATGAAGTGGAACTGCTCTGAAATATTTTTCTAAAGCTTAATGTTCTCATGCTTCACTTCTGTGTTTTACAAAAAATACTGCTGTTGATTTGTTTTTCACATTCTGCACCCTCATCCTTTATGTAAAAAACAAATGCCAAAAACAATGCTGCAAGTCTCAGTGAAACTGGAATATCGCTTCACAAACAAACCCCATCTCAAAATAAGTGAGAATGAGAAACACGTTGCTTTGATTTTCTGATTCACAGAGGAATTATTTTTTTTCCTCTGCTCTCCTATGAGCCAGGAAGGGGGTAGAAGTTTTATCAGAAAGGATTTTATGCAAGTCACTTTAGAAAATATTTATATTCTGAATGTTTGCAATAATTATGCATTTAGAGTTAATATTTCTCATGAAAGCTGTAAAATGGCATCAAAATACAGAAGCAAAGAAACTAAAGTTGAATCTTTGCATTATTTTAAAGACAGATAGCACTTAGGTTATATATGAAGCAAAAATTCTCTTCATATCACAGTATGTTGTCTCTTTTCCTAAAAGTAAGATGAAACGGCTTCATGAAAATATTTTGCTTAAGGGGAAAAAGTTGGGATTTTCCAATAAAAATATTATGGTCTCTCTGGGAAATCTGGAAAGACACCAAGAGTGTCCTGCTGTTCAGCCCCCTACTCCATCTGATACTTTAACAGTTCCAGATGGCCTTTACTACAGGATGACCTCCCCTCTATTCTTTTATTATGACCTTTGGGTCACAAATTATCCATAGGATGCTGCTGTCATTCTGTAAGACACTATTATATCTTTCATCTAAAGGATAAAGATGCTTAACATTAAAACACATCTTTGTTAGGGTGACCTTCCAATGATGATCAAAACAGACAGTTATTCCAATCAACGTCACTGCTGGAGAAAATATGTTTCATTTTTTGCAACACTGACATTGAGAAACTAAGGCGTAGTTTTAAATCAGATCACTTTTGTAATTGTACTTGGCTAGAGAGCACAGCACAGTATATTATACTCATTTAAAATATAAAAAATATTGCTGTAATTGCTTTGATGAGTTATGTCGATTAAAGGGACGTGGCGGTTTGTTGTGTGTTTTTTTTTTTTTTTTAAGTTATCGATGTGGTTTTCATGTAAACTTCATTGATAGGAGGTAATAAAACTTTATGTAGTGTTTATTAATTATTTGTCTTTCTCTATAATCATAAATGGAACTCACTGAACTTGCATACGAAAATATAATAAATAGTCCCAATGTACTAAATAAAGTAATAAGGTTAATTTCTTTCCTGCTGTCAGTAAATTCATGTTAGCAGTCTCTCGTCAGCTTGACATCAATTAATGATTTTAATTCCAGACTCTTGTCACAGTACTCACCACCCTTTCGTCTAATTAAAATGGATGATGCATGATGAAGGGAAAACACAAGACTTCTGTTCTTGTTGTAACATTTCTATTCATTAGTATACTTTTACAACAAAAGGCTTGTGGCTTTAATGGCACTAGAGAAAGATGAAGAGAAGTTTATTATATGTTGGAGATAAAGACTCTTATACCCTTAGGAAACAATTTATGGAATGACCGGAACATTCACAAAAAGATATTGGTGTTATTTTAGTTACTAATGAACATACAGAATGCTTCACTCTAAGTTTAGGAAAAATCATTACGTGAAAAACACCCACCAAAATTGTGCTCGTTTATGTTAGCACCAAAAAACATTGTCAGGCCATTGATCGTTCTACAAAAGTAACAGCAAAACAGCCGATACAGAGACAAATGCCTGACCCACCTCTCCCAGACAGGATCTCTGCACGACAAAGATCCTCAGCCATTTCTCCCTTTTTTTTTTTTTTTTTTGGCCATACTCCCTTGAAGCTGTAAGAGCACCACGTCCTACCTCTAATCGCTAAAACTCCCCCCAGTTCCCATTCTAAAAGTTTGCCATGGTTGATAGCAAGGCATTAAGACTCTGCCATCCCAACCCTGGTGAGCCACGAGCATCATCGCAGAGCCCCAGCCTGCTGCTGCTTCCCCAGCCCAGGGCAGCCCCAGCCTGGACAGCCCCTCACAAAGCCTCGTTGGGAGCTCCCCCTCCTGGCTCTGCAGCCCACAGGCGACACTGCCACGACAGTGATGCCATGTGCACAGGCAAGGATACAAATAACAGCAGATTGATGTAATTCCCTTTATAGCCCACAGGAACAAAAGGTTAGATTTTCCATAACGTAACGTGGGAAAACTAGAAAGGAAAGATGTTTATTTTGCAGATGACAATTACACATACACATGTATGCATGAAGCGTAGCACTGCTTTGCTGTGTGTTTATCTTTCTCCAAGTCCAGCCAAGACTGGCAATGTATGGCTTCTTTCTCAGAGCAGAGAAAGGCACACCCTGCTGGCTCCCTGGCTCCAGAGGCACCTGACTACTCTGCCATAGCACTTCCAGTGATACAGCTAAATAATTCTTTTCCGAAAGGTTTCTCCTTATCGCCTCACTACTGATCCTCACCATACAGGTGTTTAAGCACCTGATTTTGCATTCATTTCTGTGGAAGCTGAGGAAGAATACAAAGCTAAGATTAACATATCTGTATGGTAACAGATAGATTTGCAGAACACGAGTAAAGCTCTTTACTCAGTGTATTAGCAAAATGGAGAAAATATCCTGTAGACTGGTGTTGTTTTTTTTTTCCTGAGGAAGCAGTGGCTCTAGAGGAGGATTGAAGCATAAGCAGTATTCACCCATAGCTGGGATCACATACTCTGAATCATGAGATTACATTAGAATTGCAGCTTTCATCTTTTTAAGTATTATCTAGCAGTGAAATGTGCTAAATACAGCTGAACTTGTTGAAAACTTCACGAAGTATATTTATTTTGTTCTTCCGTTATACACGGCCTGGGCACAAAGAGGAAAGTTGTTTAGGTTGGGGAGTGTTTGTTTTGCTAGAGGGAGTCCAAGGCTTCAGACAAGCCAAGCACACCTGGCTGGGCCATGCAGGTGTCATGAACAGAAGGTGCCTGAGCTGAGGATGGGCAGAACACAGGCAAAGGGCTTTGATTTTGCTAAAGATTTATTTTCTTATGCACTGAACCCGGAGCTGCAGGGGAATAAAATGTAAGGAAAAATCCAAGGGTGAAGGAGGGAGGTATCAGAACCTGCTGTTAGGGAAATGTCTCCCTTCAGCACAAGCCACCAACCAAAACCAGCAGACAAATCTAAGCAGTGAGTTTTCTGAACATTTCTGCCTTCACATCTCCTAAGAAAAAGGGTATACAGTGTCTTGAAAGAGTCAGAAAACATTTCAGGACAATCAGACTGCAGGATACCCCATGGACACATTGGCTGCATGGTGAGAAAACCCTCACCTGGGAGGCCCTCAGAGACCAGATGTATAGAGTTTGTATCTAAAGTGAAAAGGTCTGTGGGCTTCCCAAGGCTTAGGTCCAGTAGGACAGCAGAAGGTGACCATCCATATGAAAACAAGTGGGTTGTAACTCTAATGCATGATGGCCATTGACAAAAGTTTCAGAATCTGATTTTAAGTCTACCCTACATAGCAATGCTCGTGTGAGACTGTAAGCAGATTGAAGCATCTCTGAAAGCTCAAGATATCCCATACATCTCCAATCTGCACAATTCAAGGCATTACTCTGAGGAAGATGGGCCAATTACAGGTTCATCAGGAAATTCTGGAATCAGCAGACCACTTACTATATATAAAAAGACTAAGAAGCACCCAGGTCTGTTTTCCCAGTCTACCCCAGCCAATGTAGGACCTCAGTGGTATCCAGTTCTAGTGGTCCATTGATGGACTGGAAAACAGGATGGCAAAGAGGGGCTCCAAGTTAACATATACATAAAATGGCTGTGATTGGGCACAAGAATAGAGGTAGTTCAATTCATGCCTTACTCAAATTCCTCAAGACTCTGCAGTACAGTCTTTTTTAGGAGATGCAAAGCCAAGTTCAGAAAATCTATTGCTTAGTTTTGTCTTACAGTTTTGATTGGTGTCCATTGGTGGAAAGAAACAACTTTCCCAACACACCAGAAACCAACTGGATTTTCAGAAGTGCTTCACAGACATTCAAGGATAATACAAGTAAACTTCTTTTTCTGGAGTAAACCAGTGTGATACAAGAATAGTGATACAAGTAGACAATGTCCTATGCCCTTGAAAGAACCATTAGTCTGAACTTCTAAGAATTTACAAGTAGCAAGCATCTTAGAGCACTTTTGGTAAGACTAGTGGGTGGTCTCATCAGATGGCATGCCTAATTGGTCCAATATTTTATTTCATTGAAAGCTGCCTGTATTTGTGACTAGATAATTTATTTTCTTGTTCAAAACTCCTTTGTTAAGATTGTCAGTAAACTCGTACCATATACAGCAGAAGAGATATCCTCCTTAATATGAAATTATTGCTAATAATATATTTATTCAAGGCAATTTTACTATTTTAATAATGGTAAATTGAAGAACATTAATTTACTTACTTGCTTATAGTCAATATGAGTACTATTTTTAAGATTAAAGATAATCTATTGTAAGCACAATACTCTTAAAATTATCAAGTCAAAGCATAATAATTTTATAAAATTGTGGGCATGATTGATTTTTTAATGGACCATTCACTTGTTCTCTGACCCCCTAAGGATTTTTCTTCCAAGCCTTTCATACATAGTAAATTCATTAAATCCAGCCTATTTCCCCAAAGTATTGCATCATTACAGAGGTATATAGCATCAAATACCAAGTAAAATAGAGCAAGTGAATTGTACCGCTAAAAACATTGAGGGGGAAAAACCCACAGAAAACAAAGTTAGAATAGCAGCCATTATGAACCAACACTTGTTAACACAGTAATATTTCACTCTGTCTCCTCACAAGCACTTTGAGGGATTGTTCAGTTAATTTGCAAGAGTACTCTTCATTAATAGCATGTATCTAACAGCATTATTTTACAGGATCAAAAGAAAACTCTCTGCAATCTAACTGCACAAAGATTTAAAGTCTCAGTGGATCAAATCGACATCTGAATTTTTCAGAAACATAAGGAAGCACCTCACACATTTGGTTGCTATTTTATTATCTTTTATTAGTTGTACATGCCACTACCCCAAAGAACTTGCATTCTCTTATAGACATAACACAAAGGAAAGCAAATACACAGTTAGGGAAAGAGAATAACGGGAGGAAGAGGACCCGTGTTATGATAACATCAAGCTGTTATGAAGTTCTGGCACATGCATTTTCTGCAGTTTCAGTGAAGACATAAAATTGTTTTACGGCACACAAGGAGTGAGATTCCAGGAAAGAGTCAAAATGGTTAGCATAACTTGATGGACAGGGATTAGGAATTTGCTCCATGCACAAGGGGCTATACAAATAATTTCATAATTCTACCTTGGTACCCAGCGTGACTATTGCAACCTCTCTCATATCATCACATGGACAGTTTATACTCTCACCATTCTTACTGAGAGAGACAGAGAGACAGAGAAAGAAGAGAGAGAATGAAGAGAGAAAAAACATTACTAACTCAACGCCCAGTCTTCCTTCTTGCAAAAATGTACATGGCTGATTACCTGGGGACCTGTAGTTGCTAACAAACTCGTAAGTGCTGGGCAACCTTGGGTTCAGCAGAGCCCATTAAGCCAGGGATCATCAGCACTGTGCACATGTGGCTATGCTTTCTGCAACCCTGAGCTGGCTGGAGCTATGGAAGCTTTCAGTGTCTCTGCATCCCCAGTAAAAGTTTGTCCCCAGATTGGATGGTCTGCCCATGCTTAAAGGAAAGTTGACTGCACAATCACGCTTATATCCAAATTAACTTATTTCCCTCATTTCCACTATTTCCCTTTACCATTAATCTGAAAGCAGATTACTCTGAAAAACAGGAACAGATTTAGTGATCCTGTTTCGCTTTTGTTAAAAGAGAGAAAATAAAAAATAATCTGTCAAGTAAAAACCAATCAAACACTGTGATCCAGCCACCCTCTACTGTCAGAATGGATGGAGAAAGACATGAATAACTTTTTACATAGATTTATCCTAGTATATCTGTTAAAGAGAAAAAAAAATCCCATAATGTAATCCAAACAGATGGTCTCATATGATAAAGTTTCTGCAGTTTAACAAGTTACTGTTGATCTTCAGTAACTCATAAATGTATAGCCTGCCTTAACTGTAATGTAAATCGCTCAGCCTTAAAACAACTGAGAGCTAACCATTTTACATTGAACTGAGGAGACTACACAAGAGATATGGCTCTGCTATTCCAGTAAATTGTCAGAATGATGAAGCCATCATTTGCAAACTTCTGTTCTTACCCACAGAAGCCCAAGGTGCATACAGATGATGGTCAAAGGAATCATTATGACTAACTAGTCACACCTCCTGTACAAGGACAACAAAATTTCCCTCCGTAGTTCCTACTTCAATCCACAATTTATGTCTAAGCTATATGATAATTTTTAGATAAATCATCTCAACTTTCACTGCTAAATGTGTCTGAACCTATTTACCATTCAACATTCAAGCTATGTAGCCCTTTAAAGTTTGTCTCCTTACTGAAGAGTTATCTATTCAGAGGCCTTGTTTCCACACACACCCCTGTATGCTAGTTAATTTACAACCTAGTCTTTCCAAGATTTTAGCTATATTGATAAAAGAGATAGGCCCCAGATAACTTAGGGCTACAAGAGACAGGATGAAAAGTAGAATGGAAATATTGAGAAGAGCATATGACATATACATTTAATAGGTTTTAATGGTAAAGGAAGCTGACAAGGAAAAATAGAGGTACTCACCACTCATTTTTACAATTAGCAGTTTAATATACATATAATTCCATAAACAGACTGCATGACACATAAATAGACTGAACCCCAGTGACAATTACACTGAAAATTATAATTTTTAGGTTGTTTCTAAATATATCAGTGAAAAAACTAGATATGCAAGACTTTGAAGAAAAATACAAAACATACTTCATTCTGTATAAATACTTGTTTTCTGAAAAAGTCAATAAAATCAGTTATAGAATGTATAGAGAAAACATTTCATGTTATTACTCCAGTCTCCTCAATAAGGAAAGGAGCTCTGGTCTATAAAAGATGCTTACTGCAGCCAAAAAAGCTGTGGATACTAGTGTCCAAAATAAATCCAGCTTTGTCTTGTTATTTAAAATATATAAACATATCAACATTTGGGAAATTTCATCAGTGAAAATTGAACTTTGGTTATTTAGTTTAAAAAACAAACTCTCTCTATCAAGGTTTAAGCAAATACTGAAGTCTACCTCTCCTGTTCTTGCTTCATTCGTATTCTCTCCTCTTCTGAAGTAAGAGCTTCCTGCACTTTTATTTTACCCGTTTTCTCACTCTTGTCATCTTTGCGATGTTTGCCAAACCTGTTAATAACACACAAAAAAAGAATCTAACTTGTGAAATGAACACAACTGTATTTTCCTTTTCCTAAGACAAAAAAAAATCCTCCAAGAAAGGCTGCTTGAAAACCAGGAAGGGAAAGCACAAAGACCTCAGAATTTCAATTATTAATCTTTACAGGCTGCTTTCGTGTTTTTTTTTTTTCTTTTTTTTTCTTTTTTTTTTTTTTTTCATAAGTTGTTCATTTTTTTTCTTCACTCCTCTTAAAAGTTTACAGAATTCCTCACTAAAGAACAGAACAAACCAAAAGACTTATAGTGCCACATTCTTGATTTCTGCCAGGAGTTTTGTGTCACTATTCTTAAATACATGGTCAAGCAATGTTTTAGAAATTATTTAACACTAACACTGCCAAAGAATGCAAATCAAGTTTACATTGAGTGAAGGCTTTCACATATGAACTGCAAAGAAACACCCAGCTGTCCAACAACTGCCCTCCAGAAGTACCACCCTCCTCACCCTTCCCACAAAGCAGTTTCACCATCCAATGGACAACATCCAAAAGAGAAATGTATGCTTTTTTGTTTGTTTGTTTTGTTTTTAACTTTGTTACTCGTGACTCTTTTCCTCCAAGGGAGTTCAGTGCAATGAGTGAGAGCAGAGGGATGGCACTGGCCAGGCTGTCCCAGATGCAGCAGGGTATTGCCAGCCCAGTGGCAATATCTTGCATCTTTTACCTCTCTCCCCCTTTACAGGCTATGTTTCAACTATTTTATGTTTGTTCCATATTTGCACATTCCACCACATTTTTTTAGACTTTCAGGGAGAGCACAGTCTGGCATTTGAGATATTTAGCTATTATTAGGACAAAATTTTGTGTATTTGTTAGGCATTTCAGATCTACTCAAATAGGAACAACTTTTGCAAACCAAACACACTCTAAATAGAGCCCAAGTCTAGATGACCACTTTTTGTCTACTTAAGGCTGAGAGGATAACACGTATCTATTGCACAGAATCTCTTTATAATACATACCTATTAAACATGGGATCATTTAACACACCAAAAAGCAGCAAGAATTTTACTCCACAGATTGACACTTGCTGCACTCAAGGGCCCACATCAAAAGTGAAACAAAAGAACTGAAATGTGCCATGTCCGGCAATAATGCAGGCTCCAAAATGCTCATAAACAGTGAAATAAAACATGCAATTCTTAAAACTTTCTTCTAACCCATGAAAATAAACTCTTCAGAATGTTTCTTACAATACTTCCCCTTTTGTTCATTCTAATACAAAGCCATGGTGTGGGCTGATGGCATAACACACAGTGAACCTGCAGAAAGATTAATTTCTGGCCTCTCAGTCGAGAGATACTAATATACTGTGTAACCATGCTCATGGTTCCTAAAGCATCTGTTAAAAAAAAAAAAAAAAAAAAAAAAAAAAAAAAAAGAGCAGTGTAGGAGTATGTACGTAAACTTTAAAGTGCATGGCTGTTCTCCACAGTTCCCAGACTGCTCAATTCCAAATTCAGGCATATGAAAACTAAAATTGTTCAATAATAATTATCTGAAAAATGAAAGTCAGAGGACGTGATAGGGTTAAGAAGCACAAAATACTATATAAAGTTAAATCTCTGATGCTGTAATGTGTTACATTTAAAATGGACTATATTCAGTGACCAGAAACACCAGCTTATATCTTTTAAAACATCCACCTATTTATTAAAGAGCAGTCAAGAGCATTATACAAAACATTTACATATATGATACGAGAGATTCCAATCAAGTTCTGGATGTCTTACACCAGACAAAAGAGAATGGCTAATTTAAAATAGCCCTAAAT
The DNA here is from genome assembly GCF_009819795.1 of Aythya fuligula. Classification (NCBI taxonomy): domain Eukaryota; kingdom Metazoa; phylum Chordata; class Aves; order Anseriformes; family Anatidae; genus Aythya; species Aythya fuligula. The sequence goes on along the minus strand of NC_045560.1, from coordinate 14,875,001 downwards.
CTTCTAGCCAAGAGAGGAGAAAAACCTTGGCAGAAGAAGCATGGAACGGAGCCATTTTACCCTAATACCCAGGGGGGGCTGGGGGTGGCAGGGCTCAGAGCAACACAACATGTGGGGCTGGGAGGAGATGCACAACATATGTTGTGCTGGAGCACACCACCTCTGGGATGCCCACGTTTGCTTCTCCCTGCTGCCCTTCCTCGCCCCATTTGAAATGTCAGGCAAACAAAGGAACCCACTTCTGGAGCAGCCAGTTCATTTTTTGAAAATGAACTACTGGTTAAAAAGAAAACAGAAAAAAGTAAAATTGAATCAGTTAATACCCAGCAGATTTTGGCAGCAAAACAGAATTTCTACCACCATAAATCAATTAATTGTAAGTATGAACAGAAATATATTGAAATCAATACCTTATTAAGAAAAAAAAGAAATCTACACAGGAAATTTATAATAATCCTTGTAAGCAATCTAGTAAATGTCTGGTCGGGCTGCATGATTGCAGGGAGACTACTTCTCACATTAACATGTAATGCAAACCTAGCAAAAATCAATGGTTTGAGTTTCCAGATCCAACCGTCCAAGTCCAGAACAAGCCACATGTGTGCTGGGTTTCAACATAGGCTGGGGGAAATTACCACACAGGTAGTGCTCGGTGGAGCGGTACGGCTCAGTTTGCTTTGACTCGTGAGCAAGCTGTGACAACCACCCTTCTTCTCTTTCAGGGTATTTTCTTATCATCTTCTGCCCTCAGGGACATTCCTGATAGAGTTTCAAGAAGACATCGCTGGTCCTTTCCCAGGCATTTCAAAATTTCCCCATTCTGACAGGAGATTTTCCAGTGTCAATCTCTGATAAGTTCTGTGGTCATCCCAGCAGTGGACAGCCTGGCAGAATATGAACCACGGTGGTCTTGGAAAGTTGCCTTCTCTGGACTTTGTCACCCGCAGGAGTGATATATCTGCCATAATCACCACTGCCTGTAATAAGTTCAGCAACATTAACTGCACTGTCCCTACACTCAGACCCAGAATCATCAATGCTGTCCTCCCACCTCCCTGATTGTGGCTTCACATCCTTAACAGCATCACCTGCACAGGTAGGTATTTCTCCATGATACTCATACGTCACAGACCTGCACAACAGTTTTGGAAGCACGCTGCCCTAACTGAGTCTGACTCTAAACAAGTCCGCATGCTTTTAGTAAGACATCTGTGCAAAAATATTTACAAGTTCAAGATTCTTCTTTTCCACTGAGATCGCAAGTCCCCCATCTCTGTTAAGCTTCAGCTTACAACAGTAGCAGTAACAAACAACAGAAAAACATTTTCCAGGCTCAGCAGCAACACTTGAGAAAGGTGTTTGAAAGATCCGTGAAGTGGGTATGTACATATCTATGCATGCATACCTTCTTCCCCCCAAGCCTTTAATTTATGTAGAGGGAGCCAACATTCCCCACTCTGAATGACGTTCAAAGCTTTTGCTAAGATTACTCTCACTAAGTGTGTTTGTTATTTATTTCTGTTAAAAGTATTTGTTCCGTGAAGTATGATTTATAGCCATAATGAAACCCACAATCCCCAAATCAGCATCCTCTCCACCAAATTTATAAGTTATTTATAAATTATTTAACATTCATGCTCAAGCCAAGTTTAACCACATAAGAGCAACATAGAGCAATAGTGAGGCACGCCATTAAAGCAAGCTGCTAAGCACTCCCCTAACTGTATAACACTCAATACACTCTGGGGATTAGGCTGGTGTCAAGCTACCCAAAATCACCAGTTCTTCCAGTTTCCTCATGTAGATGTTTTCTACTCTGATTTGTAAATATTAGGCAAAACAGGACACTTAAAAATAAAAATAAAGGTATTTAGATCACTGAGATTCAAGCAGTCCATGCAATATCCTTTCAAAACACCAAATACACCTCATACAGCCACCCTGAGGCTTGGCAGCCCATGCTACAACCCCTCCCTGCTGCTCTCCAGTGGCACTTGTGTACCTGTGTGATTCAAAAGAAGCAAAGTGTGGGTCAGGTCCCCAGAATTACTCCTGGCATTTTATAACACCCCAGATTGGCTCAGGGAAAAGATCTGTTTTACCTCTGTAAAAGTTTCACCTTATTAAATGTGCAAGTGGCACGCTCTGGGACTTGCCCCATGAGCAATATAACGTGAGTGACACATTCCCTGCAACCCACCAGCACGTGCATCATTGTTAAGTCTTATTTCTTTACTGCTCACTCCAAAGGAAGGAACGATGGAATTAGGATGCATGTCCTATACATGACCCACGGCAACATTGGAATTTTACTGCTGCCAGCACTATTTCTTCCATAATGCACACATTGAATGTCCTGGCACACCCACATAATAACTTCCCAAACTGAAGCAACTGCTCACTCGTAATAACAACCTACGGCTGGAAGCTCACAGAGTGCAATCGCTAACAATATCTCCCTTGCAAAATAGCAATCACCGCCCATTTGTCCTGTGTCAGAGAGTCTCCAGACTTCTGCGAGAACATGGCCTTGAGAATACTGCCGAGTGATTTGATCCCAGCCCTCGCTGCTCACCTCACTGATGCAGGAGCTGTTCTCAACTGCACGCAGCTGGGTAGTGTGTGCCTGAAGCACCTGGAGATTTGCAGGCCCTTGTCTGAACCCATGATCATCTCATTCTCATTGCTGTGAAGCTGGCTGCTGGTATAATCGTTGCAGGTCTTACAAATGCAAATGAACTTACAACTTCTTTTTTTTTTTTTTTCCTGAAGTAGACACAAGAACTGAACTGCTCAGGACCAGTGCAGAATCAAAGCTTCTTGCACTAGTGAAAAGAAAGATCGTGTTTAAAAACAAAGGCAAGAACTCCTGTTGGAATTAAAAACCAAAACAGTGCAGAAAAGGAGCATCTGCGACACTGATGTTCAGACAATCCTGAGAATCTAATTCCAAGCTCCTGTCATATCCTAAGTGTGCTGCCAACAATTTGTGAGCTATAAAAGCCCTACCTAAAATCAGCGCACAAGATACCACTGCAGAGACACAAGTCACCCCATGACGCACAGCACAAGCAGCTGAGTTGCATACACTGCTGCCTTGCATATTTAGGACAGAATAAGTCCTGATGCTAAAGCTTGAGCTACATCAGATGCTGTGGAGCACCTGCTGTCACAGCAGCACAGTGCTGATCTGCAGCCACCATTTCCCCCAGTCTGAGTTCTAAGAAGCAGAACACAGAATATTGATACTCATGGTGAAAAATAAAGATCAAAAGGAAAATGGACATTTCTCCCCCCCAAACAATTAAAAAAATTACCTGTTTATTATCATATTCTTTTACAGACATAGCTTAATATTTCTTTGAGTACACACGTGTGTTAAATAACGATACTTTTATAACAGTAGCAACATTTAAAGACATCTCACTTATCAGCTACTTTATTCAGTAGTTCTCTCATCTAAACCCTGTTTACAGTACAGCTAAACGTTAGCTATAAAAAGTTAGCTAAAAACAGTTTAATTTTATTCTGTAACTGCATAAGCAAGAACTTCCAGAAAAAAAAACTTCTATGACTAATTGAATACAGGTTGTAAATTAAAAATACCCTGTCTGTCCAAGACTGTGAGAAATAGATGAAAGAGAGCAGCTGAAATCTTGTTCATTCTAATTGCCAAGATACTCCAGGGTTCTACTTAATTTATAGCTTCTTAATTCTCCTTTTACATTAAGGGTTAGAGAAAATTTCAAGATAAGTGTAAATGCTCAAAGTCATATTCACAGATCCACAGACTTAATCCTGAAACTCAGCCAACAATAGCAATTATAGTAAGTGAAAAAATCCAAAAATATGAGCAGATCATTTTTTAAAGATCACATTAGAGGAAAGGGCTATCCTCAGACCCTATGATACTAGTTTGTTGTATTATACTTAACAAAAAGACAAGAACACAGACCTATAAGCCTGATGCTTGACCCTAAAATGGGAAATCCCATGAACTTTGAGGATAATCTAATCAAACTCAAATGCACACCCAAATCTCTCTGTCAGTCCCTAGCTGGCTTACATTCAAACTTACTTGCTTGAATGACCGTCACCCACAAAGAGGTGGCCTCATCCAGCACCTATCACACTCGACAGAAAGCTACCAACTAGAAAGTGGCTGTGGGCCAATGCATCAGAGCGACTAAACAGTGCGAGACTAAACAGAGAAGGAAGCTGCTTGGATTGCAACAGAACATTTAAAGAACAAGCTCAAGCTACATCATGATGCCATATATAAAAATATGTAAAATGGATATAAAATGTACATGTAAATGATTTTTCATAAATAGACTGAAGAAATGAAGAAAGGAGAATGTATGGTTGGTAGCAGCAGAAATTCCATATTTACAACTTATCTTAAAAATAGCTTCAGTTTACAAGAATATATACCAGTCTCCTTGATATAACAAAACAAATATACATATAATCTGCTAAATGGATTTTTCTCTGATGCGTTACTGATGAGACCATTGTCGTCTGCCAAATCATCCACATATTTCATTAGAATAAAGAGCTATAGAAGAAACATGCATCAGTTGATTAATGAAAAAAAAAAAACACAAAAATTGATTGAGACAGAAGAAGTTCAGTAGCATTATGTTCCTTAATAGAAAAAAGGCCATCATTAAAAATTAACAAATGGTAAGTGTCTTGAGCTACTCCATCAGTCCCTTCTGTCTTCAACGCATGTTCTTTTCTCTGTAGTAGCAACAGTGCTCACACACGCAACCTAACGCTACTCACAGGATTTTGCAATGACTTGTGTAGTCTTTTTCACCCTCCTGTGTCAGCAAAATGGTAAGATTTATATTGCAAAAGATTATTGTGACACACGCAAACATTCTGTTGCTAAAATAAAATTTAATAAGCATAAACAACAGTTCAACACAGCACACAAACAAAAATCACCCTGGCTCGTGATGACTTGAGTGTTTATAAGCCTTCTTTTAGAAGCAAAATTGTGCAAGTGCTATTTTTAAAAATATCCTTTTAAGTGCAAACATTTACATACTTGAAGTGTATTTCAAGCAACAGCCAGTTGTCACATCTAATCAAATTAGTGGATAAAACTCCACTTGTTAGGAGGGATGACAGAAGAAGCTGGAGTGACTCAGCAGCATCACTGTCCTGAGGTGATACAGAAGCGCTGATGTACGGGCAAGCAGGAGCAAGGTACCTGGCTACAGGAGCTTGTGGGCATAGTTGAACTGAGCATTTACAACTTTTTATTTTGTACAGGTTTCCTCGGTGATGTTAAACCTGAGGAAACAGCAAACTTTCTGGTACAGCAGTCAGCTGAAACCGCCCTCTGCCAGGAAGGTTCCTAGAGAATTTAGGTGTCCCGAACCAAGAAACAGGCATTACTGAAAGACACAGATAACTCATGGAAATGGAGAAAACCTCTGGAGAGATATACTCATATCACTTCAGAGCAATAAAGCTCACCTTCAAGCAATACACTCATGTGCTCACGAATACAGAAACTAAAACCAGGACAACCAAACTTTTAGCCCTCTCTGCAGTTGCCTTCCAGTCAATGAGTACTACACAACACGCAAGGCTCTACTGTGATATATTCACACATTTTCTCCCTGCATCCTGTGGTTCACTTTCCAAACATTAAAAAACACTTTTGGTGCTGTTCAGGTAGGGATTCATGTAGAGCTGAACAAACAAAGGTTTCCCAAAACCAGCAGCTAGGACAGCAGAACATCGCCACGCTTCGTGTGCGACGTTACCAGCCATTCCCCCAACAACTTCCTGGAAAGACGTGGAAACAACATATGGGACTGGTAACTGGTTCCAGCCGCTGAAGCTTAATCCGCCTGCCTTTGTGAGTCAATATCCCGACTTCATAGAAAGCGGGTATAATGCCAAACCAATAGACATGTCATGAGGTTTCATTCAATTATTTTCATAAACAGTTTTGATAACATTTCCTGAAAGGCATGACACAACAGGCAGAATATTATTCACACCAAGGCGCTCTCTTTTCACAACTTAAGCATTTGTAATATTTACTTCCAGCATAAAATGGTGGAACTTTTAAAAACAGATTTCTTTTAGGAGATACCATCTGTTTGCAAATTTCTAAACAGAAGATAATCTTGCATTGCTTCTTGTGATTGCCTAAAAGCAGCAGGAACCATTGACAGGTGTAATAAAATAATAATAATAATTCACATGAAATAAGAAAAAAACAAAACAAACTACTAATCCAAACTACTGCAGGCTGAGAAGGTCAAAGGAAGTGGGGATACTTTTACAATGATAATATTTTAAAAACACCACCGAGACAGCAAACAAACAAGAGATTCATCTGTTGAACAGCCGAACCAACTCAGTAAGCAATACCACAACGTACTAAAAGTCACCATAAATAACTGATTTCCATGGTGGTGAGCCAAAACCTGTTAAGCTGTGGATTGTGGCATCCCGGAAGGAATGAGGAATGAAAGAGAAAGCTTCTGCTTAGATACAGCACTGCAAGCAAACATCAATGATAGCAGCAGCCACAAAAGCACTACATGACATTTTAAGGGAAGTTTTGTAACTGTCTAAATATTTTAAAGTTTGTTTTTGTGAGAAAACCTCTTTAATATAGTGCAAATATATTCCAAAATGAGAGTAGTTATTGACCACAGATTTCCTTGCTCCAAGATTAGAGTTCACATACAAAGCATGAGCTATTTGTCATGGAAGAAAGTAACTGATATGTGTGATACAGCTAAACAACTTCAGTCTTTTCATAGAGAATGAAAACTTCATGGGCAGCATATCCTTTCTGCACTGTTATTTAATGTACTTAAAAATGCTCCTGTCCTCCTTCTCAGCAAGAATTTGCCACTCCAGACTGCAGACTGTCCTGTCAAGTAATCCAGTACTGGGAATGCTGGGCAATAAGATGTTACAACAATAAATGGAAAACTATAAATACAAACTGCAGAAAAATAAAGTTAAGTTTCACTTACAAAATGAAGAGCAAGAATCCTGAAAAAGTCTACGTGAAGGCCTCCAGGATGTCAACTCATCGTTCTCACTCTACATACATAGAAATGGACATACAACCCTCTGCTTTGCTCTATGTAATGCTATAAAACAGCTTTTGTAAAAAAGTAATCCTACATGCTAAGCACCAATAGTCACCTACTGTTAGCAGGTACCATACTCACTATTTTTGAGTCTAAAGCACAAAGTGATTATTCTTCTACAACCTAAGCAACCTTTTCTGAGTTGGGTAAAATGTTCCTGCCCAGCATGCTGGGCCCTCTTGCTCTTGCTCACGCCATGTTGAGCAAGTCACAAAACCTCATCCCCACGCAATTCACCGCACAACTGCTACAGTGCTACCACACAGACCAGGATGGGGACACTCTACTGCTGTACTTGTTGCACTCTACAGATTAGTTCAAAAAGTGTGGGCCAATTTAGGTATTAATAATACTACATTGTATGCCTCTAATTACCAGTGTCCACTAGGAGTGTTCACAGAGAGCGTTTAAACCATGGCTACTCTTCAACATGATCCTGACAGCTACAGTTCTAATTCCTGCTCTGTTCATTTTAATGTATTATTGTTTCAAAATACAATGCTACAAAATTGCAAATTACATCTGGCTCAAGGGCTGATTATGAGAAATACTAGCACTTCTGCCTCTGCGTGAATAACTCTGATAATAATGAGAGATTGATTGAGCTCCAAGAAGTCCAAATGATGAGAAGGGTCAATTTGAACATTTCTATTAGCTTCTTTTGTTAAATCTAACACTTTGCCAGGCCAGAGACAAATACTGCATCTGGTTACCATGATTTTTTCCAACCTTACAGAAGTACAATTTAGAAAATGGGTACTGGTCTAAAGGCAGACCTTATAAGAAATGCTAATGAAGCATAAAAAACCATCCGTTTTACTGGCACTCAAGGCCAAAAAAAAAAAAAAGAAAAGAAAAGTTGCAAGGGAAATTTGCTTCAACTCTTTCTTGGCAGAAAAGAAAAAATATATATAGTTGTTGGTTTTTTTTTGGTACAAAAAGTCTTCATTACTCCAGTTTGCAACTGAAACGCTTGCTCATGTATATATGAACGTGGCATACTTTATGTAAACGTGAGTTGCAATAAAAGAGATTATTGAAGATGCACATGCAACAGGCAAAGAAAGGAGGACACAAATGTAAAACACCAGCTAGTTAGACCAGGAAATTGCAGTAACATTACTCCAACAACTTAGTTGTGCAGCCTGGCAATTACACTGTATAAAATCAGCAAAAGCCAACACAGATGCACAAAAAGTTAATCAAACTACTGACAGTTCATCCGGAACCTTCCAAAGATTAAAACTTCCCTACAGATCTCATTATCTAGAAATGTTAATATGTCAGTCAGCACTTTTTCTGTCAATTACTGAAAGTCGTGGTTGATACGAATCTCCTAGAAAATAACCTCTGTAGGGTAAATTAAGCTATAAGTGATGTCTCTATATCTTTAGTCTCGTTCACATATTTACACTTCATAGGAAGCAGGGAAGACACAACTGTTTTTCAGTACAGGACAACAGACAATACTGTAGGATCTGTGGGATGCGTCTAACGAAAATATTCCCCAAAGCTCAGATGAGCTGGCAGCTGCCATTATCTTTGAGGACGCCTATGGCAGAAAAATGCAATTCCCCTTGTTGAGCTGCAGTACCTGAGCACAGGTGGCTGTGGGCTACATTTGAGGGTTTCCTGTCCCGTTCTGGGTTCTACAGCATCACTTAAGTCTCTTCAGAGATGAAAAAGAATGAACTTTACTTGCAAATTATTAAAAATTAATGCCAATAGGAAACTTATCCAAGTGCTCTAGAACAAAACTTAATTAAGTTACACTGAATGCCCCTGAGTGGTCATAAAAACAAAAGGCAAAAAATAATAGCTATGCTGTTCTGGAACTCTGCTACAAAGACAAGGCTAAGCCAGAGGACCCAGCCTGAGCCAAGCCTCTTTTTTAGCACGCGTTAGCATGCCCTTGCTGGCTTCGCACATTTCTGCCGATTCTATCAGCTGGTACTCTGCCCAGCGGCACGAAAATTGAGCTTATATACGTGATACCTTCCGGGTGGAAAATGAAGAGCAAGACTTCGCACCACAGCGGCAGCAGCGGAACAAAACATCTCCGGGGCGGACGCAATGAGGCTCGGGTGGATCAGCCCTGGGAAGCCAGCTTGGCAGCGAGTCCCCACAGCAGCTGGCGCAGGGGCTTGCCCAGAGCTACCTTGAGCCCTGGGGACCCCCAGCATCCTGCAGCTGCCAGTAGTCAGAGCCTGAGCTGTCTGCACGGTAACTGCAGTCGAGATAACTCTATCAGTTGCGATTTACGCTGCTGATTATTTCAGGGCCAATTTGGGAACAGATTTATTTCAGATTGAAAATGTGTACAAGCCAGGACTCGTACTGGACTAATTAAAGGCAAGAGATGTGGGGTGGTGGGGTTTGATTTGGGGTTTCAGCCCCCCTGTAAATAAGCTCCTAGCACAGAAGATCTGAGACTGGCACCAGCCCCGTATGCACTGGCATTTTTGATCTCATTTGTATATGCTCAGGCACTATAAGTGAGTGACTGAGCTTATATTTATTTAGAAAACCAGACAGATGATATTTAAAATAAACCCAATCTTGACATCTAAGATATTCAGCTCCCAAGATTTTCTTCCTGAAATGAGATCAGGTCTGCTTGTGCTTTGTGCTGCAGACGGTATTACAGCAATCATCACTGCCACGTTAGTATTTCTTCTGAATGCAAAACATAACTTTTATTATAGTCTAAAAAAATCTTAAAAAAAACCTAAGTCCTGTTGAAAATGGCACCTAGTCTTCACTTTTATCTTACACAAGCTGTTTTCTTACTTTTACAGTTATAAAAGGCAAACAGAATTAGCAAAGTATTTTGAGTTCCAAAGATGATATCAGGACCCCTAACAGTTACAGATGATAGCACTGTTGGTATCATTACCTGCTCAGCAACATCAGAGGAAAGAAATACTTTATCTGTAACATTACACATGAAACTGGTGCTTGTAGAAGCATGTTGTGTTCTCAGTTTCAGGATTTTAGCACTATGGGTTAAAGACAAAGATAGTATCTAAAATAATATTGTGAAATATTTGAGATTTATTTGTGGTATGTTGCTGTTGAAATGTGTAACAGTAATTCATCTTGCATTCTAAATATTTCTGGCACACCTGGTGTTGAATATGCTGGAAGCATTTGCAATTGGTACAAAAATGTCCTACATTCATTATTGTGGTACTCAAAAATGCTGATACAGCTAAGATTCAAGATGCATTTTTGTTACTAAATTCTTTTTTGCAAAACTTTATAGAGCTAATCCACAAACTTTGTTTCTGATTAGACATTTTCTTATGAAGTACTACCTGTAGCAGCATTAACAGAAAATCTACATATATTTTCAGTCTTCCAAAAATCACATCCACCTTCCAAACTAAACCCAACACCAGCATCTGGAAGCAGTAGATAGCCTATGCTTTTAGCACACAGATATTTTGTATTTCTATAAGGCAGGAAATGCCAGAGAACATCAAAGCACTTGGAGACTGTAGCATGGAGAAGGTGCTATCCCATTTTCACAATGAGAAAACAGTTCTTCCTCAAAGCTTAAATGGCCTGTCAAACTCCTAGAGACTTCTAGACTGCAAGCACAAATAACTCTGGGACTAACTTTCTGCAGCCTCCACTCTTAGCATCTCCCTGACAAAGTCAAGCCTATAAAGTTAATACATCTGCTAAACTAATTATTTTTTAATAATTTGCCTACCAATACAGCATTACTAACATACTTCCAACATAAACTTTCAAACCCTTTAAAATAGCTATATCGATATGATGTTATTAGGTATGCTGCAGATAGAACCATGAAGTAGCTCCATGAAAACACACCATATTCTTTTTCCTTTTAGGAGTAGGAGCTATAAGGCTGATGTCAAAAAAAGTCCTGAAAAAAAAGTGTTAGCATTTGTACAGACTACGAATTTATCTTCTGCAGAAGTAAACATTTCAAGATTTACTGTTAGTCACATCATCAGCTAGCCAAACATACCCTGTAAAACTAGTTCATGAAATGAATGTATTCCAGCAGGGTCTATTTTACAAACATCTACAGCCTTTTCTTGCACTCCTGCTTATTGTAAGCTTGTACAGAAGCAGTAAAAGTTAATATGCAGAGGAACACTACATTAACTACTGAAATGTTATTGCACATCAAAAAGGTTTACTGCTATTTTGCAAACATGCTTACCTGAATGCCATAAAACACTGACTTATAATGAGTCAGATCTATTGCAGTGCATTGCAATCAGGTCTTCACTCTCATCGTGTAAAAGAATCTCCTTGATACAAGTCATTCTACATGATCTTCAAAAGAGAATTTTGTATATGATCTTCTACAGAATTTGTTAGTGTTTTGGAATTAGGGAAATACATAACAAATTGTCAGCAACAGGATAAATTGCTAAGAACTGAAGACAGACATACTATTTTGTACTTGAATACAAAGGCACCTGTGTTATTATCTCAAAAGATTCTTGAGCTGATGATCACTGAAAGCCTAGAAGACAGATCAGAGAAGAACCACTATATGGTTACCTGTTCTGGTACTGCACCTTTGGCAGTTACTACTGATTACCATCAAAGACAAAATATCGGGGTAAGGGGGCTTACCAGTTATCATTCAACCTTGTATTGCTGCATTCTTATGTTTTTACACAAAACTTTATAGAATGTGCTGAACACAAAAAGAATTAAAATACCATTTTCTCTCCCTCCAAAAGTAATATAAACCACCTTCTTTGTGACTGGCTGAACTACAAATGCTCAAGGTTTTACTTTGTATCTGTACTTCAAGATGAAAGTGAAGAATACCAGAATGAGTGCAACACAGAATTTATATTTTTAATTGAAAACCAGATGATAGTTTCCAGTGTCACATGAAATAGTAGAAAGAAAGATTTCTGTAGACTGTTTCTTCCTCGGTTCTAAAGAAAATAGTAATCTTTTCTAGCTCAGTGGATTATACTGGTTGCTATTAGGTATCATATCAGACAGTCATGCTTGGTGTCCCACTAGTTGCTAGTTCAAAACTATTTAGAGCAAGACACACAGAAACACAGCAAAAATCACCTGTTTACAGGTAAATTTTTACTTAAAACTTAACACACAATGGGTGGCTCACGGTCACAGACATGTGCTTAGCCATGTTATTTGCTATATTCTTGATGATCAAAGAACTTCAGGGCCAGCAAGACCCTCAGGGTAATCGTGTATCACAAACATCCTTTAAAATTTAAACTTTTTGGATGACAATCTTATTTTACATACATATTTGTGCTTCGTGAGAAGTAGATGTTAATTGATTCTGATTTTTTGTACCAGTGATTATTCAGTGAATCTTGTTCCCATCTCCTCTTACCGAGGACAAATAGTTTTCACTAGGAGAGTGGTTAAGCACTGGAACAGGCTGCCGAGAGAGGCAGCCGAATCTCCATCCTTGGAGATATTTGAAACTCAACGGGGCTTGACACTCGGCAAGCTGATGAAACGTGCAAGTTGGACTGCTGTGAGCAGGGGTTGAACCAAGCAGAGATCCCTCCCTGCCGGAATCATTCTATCAGTGTATTATTTTCAATGTCTGTTCAGTTCCTCCTAATTCTACTTTTTTCCTTTTTGGTTTTTTTTTTGTTTGTTTGTTTGTTTCTTTTGTTTGTTTGATTGCTTCTATTTTTTTTTCTTCTTCTTTTTTTTTTTTTTTCCCCTCTAGAAGAACTGATAAAAGGATTCAAAGTGGGGGATATAGCACTTGCAAACCCCATGGGTATTGTGTTTCTAATATCAGCTTCTCTTCTACTCTTTCTACAAAACTTCTGTTCCTCTTATTTTTCTCAGAAATAGCAACAACAACATAAAAGCCTAAATAAGCTCTCTAAATGCCTTATATCCACCCTTTTCTTACGGTATTCATGGAAATGCATGACCTCACAGACTATTTCTATTCCAGTATATTTCATTTCAGAAATCATACTGACTTAAACCTATTTTGCTATTCTCATTGAAGTGTTTTACAGCTCTGCATTTAATGATTATTTCTCTGCACAACAGTAAGACACACGAAAATCTTAGCAGGGCATCAACATTCCTACACACTGTGAATCCAGATTGCTCACAAGAAGTGAAACGCAGCTGTAAGTTAGAGCTTTGTCTTTTAGAAAAGGATCAGCTCTCCTGCAGCTGCCCGGTTAGGTACCTCAAGTAACTACGATGTAATAGCCTGTGACATCTTCTGCTGTAAAAATACTTCAAGTTACATTAATTCTCTTCCAAGAAATACATTCCTATTCCTGTTTTTAAAAAGGATTTTCAAAAAAAGACTCAGCTTTAAAAACAATCTAGAGGCAAAGCATCTGTAACCTGTATCAATATACCAGTGCTATCAGCAGCAAATTAAATCCCCAAGGAACATTTCCAACAGATAATGAAACAAATGCCATTAGTGGAGATTTTCATCTAACAGATCCTTCACTTCTGAAGACAGTATTTATTTACCGTACTTTGTTAGGGACTAACACGTTGACTAGTTAGTAGTCTTCAATTATCACATCAGGTGGAGGAAAAAATCCTATTTCTAAATGAGCTAAAACTGAAATTGACTTTGAATCTCTGAACTGTCAACAAATTCTTCTATGAAAAGGCTTGCTTTACAGAGATTATAAAGTAGGTGTCATCCTTGACACTTGCATTCTATATTCATACTCCAGGCCTGGAAGAGAAACACTGCAGAGCGCCAGGAAGGATCTTGGAGGGCTCAGCTGTCATGCTGCATGCCTCCCTCACTTGCTTTGCAGTCAGATACGGTACTGTAGATGTCAAAGGTTCTCTATTTAAACTCACTGACAAGCAAAGGAAGAATACTGGGAGAATATGTTAGCAGCTACTATGAACTTGTCTCTAGTATCAGGTCATCCCGACACTTATTTCAGGATGTTAGAAACAAAAGCTCTGATTCTATCCAAATTAAAAAAACATACAATATACCCTCGTCAGATTTACAAGTTCAAGATTTACTATGGGAAAATCCGGTGTTAAGAGTACATGCAACAAAGAGCTGCTTTCTGTCAGAATGACAAACTAGAAAGCCACATACGATTATGTTAATCTCTCGTTTCAGATCTCTCTCGCACAATTGCATACCACCGCTTTCTGTGTTTCGTGTAAAAGTCACAGAGTTTACTAACCATTTAATGAAGCTACATTCCTTAAATCCCTGACAGATTATGTGAGGTTGTTCGGATTAGAAAAAAGAATTTGCCTTTCCACTGCCCCCTGCCCCAATTATATTTTAGTCATCAACATTTGTACCACGGGGTGTTTGGGGATGCGGGCAATGAAACACAAATCTCCTCCAAGCAACTGATTACCCCATGCAGAAGGAAACAACAGGAAAGAGAAAAAGTGTGGAGAGGAAGAAAGGAGAATCGCTTGCCTTTCCGAAAAGAAAAGCTATTTTCAATCAAGCTTATCTCTTTCTGTCCCTTATTTACTTTTAATTGGAAAGAAGGAAGTAAAGAATATGAAAATACTTTGAAAGACACTTGCAAGAGTCCTGGGTAATTGTCTGCATCAAAGATGACAATTTGCTGCATGGCTGATTTCATTTGAAAGGCTTTACTGACTGTGCATCCCAGGGGCTGCCTGAAACTTTGAAAATGGATCAGGACAAAGTAGCCCAGAGCAGCGCAGAGCAAGGTGTCATTAGCAGTATTCAGCTTGCAGCCAGGATGAGGACTACACTCCTTCCCCAGAAAAATTAAAACCCAGCACACTTAGACCTTGCATTTAGGCTTTCAGTGGGTTGCACACACTTTTTCTAGCTGGTAGAAGAGGGGAAGCAGATGTGGACTTAATGATAGTTGTGCCAGCTGGCACAGAGAGTAGTAGCAGGCAAAAAACAGCACAAATGGCCCCAAATTCCATTTACCTGAGCAACGACCCAGCTCAACTTTTTTGATGAAATTTTTAGCATAAGTACCACAAGCTGTCTGCAATGTTCTCAGATGAGTATTAGCAAATCCAGGTGCAATTCAGTGTACAAGCAACAATCTTTGAAGTTTAAGATGATACAACAGACAGGTGCTTAAGCAATAATCTCTTCCTCTATGTTCTAAGACTCAAGATTTATGGTATTTTGTGCCAAAAGCAGAGCACTTAAAAAAAAAAAAAAAAAAAAAAAGTCTAACTTGCAGAGTTTATTCCCATGTTTTCTATCAAGTTCATGTATCAAAAAGTGTTATTCACCAATAGAAAGTCCTATTAGCCATGCTTCCACACAAAATACCATTATTGCTGCTTCTTAAGTAATTGCATGATGAAAATCAGACCACTGACTTTATCTGGTTCAAGGTATTTGCCAGTCTTCTTGATTGGGATATAATTCAACAGTATTTTACACAAGTCAGAAACCTTTTTGCCATGTGTCTGCTTAAAAATCTGAAGGTTGTTATTAAACTTTCTGAATGTTGTTATTGAAGGGACATATTCTCAGCACCTTGGAAGCAGCTGTGTGGGAAAAAGGGGGGAAAAAGACAACAGTGTATCTGATTTCAGCTAAACAAGGTTGTAAAATAAATTATCTATTTCCTCTCACAGAACTGGAATAAACAACGCTACAAGGCTCCCAGTAATCATTTTAAATGTAATTTTAGGATTAGATTTTAATGGTAATCTGACATATTACATTTGCATTCACTATTCAGTGCATTGATTTACTCACCTGGATGCTACAATAATCAAGAGAGGAATTGAAGATTAGTCACCATACGTCACAGATTTACATTTCTATCAACCTGACAGGCCAGATCTTGAAATATACAGTCTCCAGTACTAAAAACACCTATGCATATGTTTAATGTTAAATATATTGTCTTGTTCCATAAACTTCAACACCCCGTGCTTATCTTCCCCATTGACAAGCTATGTTTCTGTGGACTGAGGTTTTAATTCCTACAGTAGAAAATGTATTTATTTCTTGTTACATACTTATCCACAGTTACTTCAAAGTATATTACATCCTTCTCATTAGCAAACTCCAAAAATAATGAAAATATTTTCTAAATTCAACTAGAGGTTAAGACACAATAGGTATACCCCCACATCTTTCATTCTCCTCAGCAGTTCCCCACAAAAACTCAAACATACCGTTTGTATTTTCAAACCCATTTTTATCTCATTGTATTGATATATATCAATTTGTTTCAGCATGCTTTTGTTATCACGCAGTGACTGTCCCTCCAATATTATTTTACCATGACATGACTTGTTGCTACTTCTCTTCTTCCTTTTGGAAACCCAAAGCTGCCTTTCTGCTCTCTTTTTTCTTAACATCTTAGTAGTTCAGTTTCTCTAAACATGTTATTCCTCAGACACAGCCTTTCCCGAGACTGAGCACTTTGCCAGACATAATTTTTCAATCACAAAACTCTCCATTGAGAGTCCTCCTATACAAAATCCCCAGTAAGATTGTGGCCATCTACTTCCCTGCAAACAAAATAAATTCCAAAACATTAGTGGAACAATCATAGTGATGTCATTGTGTTACTAAGTCATGATTCTGGGCTATCAGAGAGAATATTATACGTGGTTTGGGGAAGCTGGGGAAAGATGTAGAGCTGCCACTTCTTCCATCTATGACACATTATTTCATCAGGCTAGTCAACCATCTAAAGACTTTATCCAAGCTTGTACACTGTGAATAAGCAGGGAGGAAGTATAAGGATCTCAGGCAATCAGCTGCACCACAGCAGAGCATCATTTCATGCACAGCTACAAGTAAGAATAATCTCAAATCTTACATACTGACAGTCCCCACTTTCATAAATTAAAATATCCTCTATTGACAGGGGCAGGAGGAGGGAAAAGTAAGCAGCATACACAATTTTCTGTCTCAGGAGAGGAACATCACAGAATCCCACAACATAGAAGCCCATCAAATTAATGCATCCCTACCAGCACTAATTATAGGTGCACTGTTTGAAACTACGGAGCCTCTTGCTTAACGCAGTACTACAATGACTTATTTATCAACTGGATGGTTTTGTCAGGTTCATTTAATCAGGAAGAAAAATCTCTACAGAAATAAACAAAATCACACTCAGAAATGAGTAAACGTATTTTAGCTTCCAGTTGGAGATGCATAAAGATTTTTATAATCTTCTGATGTCAAAACATACATCCATTCAAGCCTTCTTAGCAGCAAGACACAAAAACTAGCAGAACTTTCTATCAGCTTCCCCAAAATTATTTGCTCAGCTGTCAGTGGCCATCCAGGCACCCCTTGAATGTCAGCAGTGGAGAAGGTGGAACTGCACAGCCTCTCCCCGTTATGTTATTAAAGACAGAGAATATAACACATAATCCCACTGCAGGGATAAGACAGACAGGGGGATGATGCAACTGCTCAGGTAAAACAAATATGTTCTGGTGTAAGCAAGCTCTGCAGCACCCACAAGCAGCACCAAAGCTGATCTGTCAGCATCTCCCCAGAGAGATCAATATTTTTGTTCAACATTTTTCTAGGTTTACTTATACCCTATATTTATCTGTGAGCTGAAAGAGAGACCATTAAGCCAAATGTCAAATTTATAAATATTATTCTCTTCTGCTCTCAAATGTCAATTTGGAAAAAGAAATACACACATACTCAGACAGATTTATTTCACTGAGAGAAGGGTGAACTTCCAGACTGTCTGCAGCCCAGTGTGAGCAAAGGTCCTCAGGAAACAAGGGGAGCTTGGTGTGTCAGAGCACTGTGTTTTACAGCTCTCGCTCACGGTTACATCAAGCTTCTCTGCTCTGTTTGATGAAAGCAGTAAAACAATGCGAGTACTTAAAAGATTTACTTATGATTTTAACCTGTTATCTGAATCATCCTGGGATTTCTTGGAAATGATGACTAGATGCTGAAGGATAAATGTAACCTAGGATCCCCTTGTGGGAGTTCTCATCTCACGGTACAGTTTAATGAAGATCCCAGTACCAAATCCTAAGATTTTAACTGAAGGCAAGGAGACTTATTTTTATACATTACATAGACTCGGCTTCAGAAGCTGTCAGTTTGCATACAGGCAGTAAAAAGCCCCTTGGCTAAATACAGGCATCGAATAAAGTGTCAGTTAACAGTAATTTCACCCCGCAAGTGTTCTTGCCCATACAACTTAATGAAGAAAGATTGTTTTACGATAAGAGCAATGAAAAGGAGGAAAGAAAGAAAAAGGAGAAAAGAAAAAGACCTACAAAGAAATGACAGTGTTGCAAAGAACCCAAACAGCCAATTACGCTTTGATCATGGCTTGAATTTCAAGTGTTACTGTCATCATTATTTTCCACTGCACCACTTCTTTCCCTGATTATTCGGTATCTATGATGTATGTTGGATATACAGCAAAAACAAAGCATGGTATAGGCAGAAGCACTAGCTTATCTTTCAGCCATAATAAAGCCTCTCTCTCAAACATTATTGAGATGCCTGTCAACAAAGCAAATCTGAGCACTGAGTGGAAATGAGGCATAACATTTAATTCCTTCAATCAGCATTTTCCTGTTTGCCAGGAGCACCTCTCCTGGGTGGGCTGACAAGGTGCAAGCTAATTTAAAGATCCAGGAGAAGTCAAACTGCATCCGGATAGCACTGCTCCCACGTTAATTAAGAGGAGACTGAAAAGTAAAGTTCACTCAAAAATGGTACTGAGGGAAAAGATAACTCAAGGAAACATTGACTGTTAGGAAGCGCAGACAACAAAGTGATCATCAGACCTTCTTATCAGTAAAATTATAGTTTTCAGATTAAAGATTTAAGAAGTGTTATATCAAACATACAGACAAGGTTACTTCATATTTTGCTGGGAGTGTCTGATTAAAAATTGTACTAATTGCCGTTTTCACATTAATTTCCATTCAGAGCTTTCAGAGCTACACTGGAACACCAGACACGAAGCTCTAACACCAGAGGGAAGAAAGCAGATGACAAGGTCTGGACTGACCTGGCTCTCCAAAACAAGAAGCCTTCCCTGTTTGGAGGGGACTCTCTGCAAGTCAGTTCTTTGTCTCTGTACTAACACTTGCAAGATGAAGCAGCTCCCTCACAGGTCCTCTGGGCACGAGGAGCATTATACAGGGGGAACCCAAAGACTAAGGAGCTGCCCAGCTTTCTAGATGCTGTGCAATACCTTCTGACTGAACTGTCTCACCAAATAGCACTCATGTTACTGCTACTTACACACCGCAGAATTTATCATGTATAATTTCCCTCAATTTTGCCTGTCATTTATATTGTGATAGCCATTTATACCAGAAATCTTAAAGTCCTAAAACAAAGCTACAGAAAAATGGCAAAGACTACAGAAAAGAACCAGTTGGCATTTTGCATCCATAACCTTCTCCTCTCCCCTTGAGCAGGGTGCAGCCCTGCGCTGGGCTTCAATTCAGGCAGGCAAGCACCCAGAAAACGAAGGTAGCCCCATAGGACATTCATATGATCAGGCTGAGGTACTCTCCTCCTACTGAAGTGTGGGGCTATCTTTTATGACACTTGTGGTACTGTTGTATATGCTGCCTAACAACCTGATATGATTTTGTTTCTTTTCTAAATAAATTTTCTATTATTTTCAAACTTTTTAAATCCAAAGTTAACTAGTTTTGTAATGTCATTCTGACAGAACAACTCTCAAGAACCTCAGCAGGTACAACCAAAGTTCAATCACAGGATAAAGATGATAACAGGTTTTAAGTAAATTGAAGCTCCACTTAAAAGTTTTCAGAGTAGAATCACTGTTAGTAAAGCTTTAAAATAATACCGGTATCTCACTTCAAAATTAAATAGTGAATCACTGCATACATAAAAGAAATCAAACACTTCCATATTATTTTTTCTTGGAAGTATATTTATTTACTTTAGCTAGTTAAAATAAAGACTGATTTTCTTACTCTCTCACCCCTTCCCACAAGTGTTCAAAGGTGTTTGTCATGTTTCACCATTTACCCAGAACAGCAGGGTGTTCCTCAGCAGTCTGCTCCTTTCAGATCCCTTACGTCTGCTGGAGAGACGACTGTCTCCCTTCAAAAAATTCAGTAGTTGGTAAAAATCAGATCTTACACTGACCCCTTCTCCAGAGTGTGGGTTCACAGAGCATCCAATCTTATTTAGATCCTGATTTCCTTGACACAAGCCTGCTGCTTCGCATTCTCAAACTGATGTATTTCTTTCGCATCTTACCTCCATAACACCAAACAGCTTAACAGTAAAGCAAAAATACCCACACATTTAGTAACACGTAAGCTTTGGGTAAAGGATTAGGAACAGCACAGGTTAAGAAGTAAAAAAAAAAAAAAAAAGTACAAAAAAATTTGATCTGTTGAGGGATATGTGCACTACTTAGACATCACCAATGACTCTTTTACAGACCAGGCAGCTTGAATACTTAAAACACATTTTTCCTTTGCAGTCCCTTTAGCTCACTATACCCAACAGCTTTTCTTCCATTCTGAGCTGCTTTCCTTTCATGACACTTTTCATAAACTCAGAAACTGAGAGATATGCCTAAATAAGTCGTGCATGTGTTTTTCTAGTAAAATACGGCCTCAGGAAACAGTTACAATATAAAGGCTTCACCTAAAAGACAAAGCTGCATTTTATAATTCATTCTCATATTTGATTGCAAAGGACCTACCTGAACATGTCTCCTAAGCCCTTCAGCATTCCTTTCTTTGCCTTAATTTTATCCTTCTCTTTATCTCGATCTTTCTTCTTTTCTTTTCCAGCCTTTTTTCTGTCACCTTTATCTTGGCTTCCATTCATCTGTCTCTCCAACGAGTGGGATGGCTGGTCACTTGCTGTAGACACAGATTCTCTACCAGATCTTGAGCTTTCCTCTGTGTCTTCCTCCACTGAAAGTACAAATTAAGAAACATCAATGGGATAACAACAAAAAATAAAGGCAGTTTTTTGGCATATTACATAATTTATTTGCAAGCAGGTTATATGGACAAAAATAAAATAATCCCATTCTTTTCCAAAATCAGTATCTGATGATTTGGGTTTCTCCTGGAATGCCCCTGTGTGCTATTACATGCAATCTTAAAGACAAGGAATTCACCTCTGCAGAACACTCTGAAAATTTGATTCGTGCTTTGTGGGTATTCTGAATAATATATAGATTAATAGGGAGGATTATTAAAGTGATGTAAATTGGACTCTTTTGTTTCACCATCTAAATCAGTTGAAGAAAGCTTCAGAAATGTCTGCAAGAAACAGCAGTGCAGCATACCCTGTCAGGAAATTCTTAGTAATACTCCCATAAAAATATGAAAGTCATTAAGGACTGTTAACCCTCAATAGAAGCCTTAATAGACTTTTTCTTCTGCTACAAATACTATAATGGTTTTCTTGCACTACTTCATTTCCTGGAGAAGTATAAAGCATGTCATGCATCATGGCTTTTGTTCTTCCATAGCAGTAGTACTGCTTGTGATGGAGCAGCTTGGAAGGCTCAGGTGGGGAGATTCCACCAAGCGCAACAAGCAAAACCTTTTAAGAGCCCCTAACGTGATTCTTCTCTGTTTCTAATCCAAGAACAAGACCCAGAGAATCCTAGAGTATACCCAAGGTCAAATTTAAACAGACTACATGTATTGCAGAAAGCCTGAAACAGAAATGACCAAAAGAAACAATCCAATCAGAAATTGAAAACTCCCCCAGTAGTTTAGCAAGAAAGAAATAAAACATGTCAAGCACAGGAGTTAGAATACTGCAGCCTTTCTGACTTAGCTTAGAGTCAAGCTGTGATCACCCAGGAGCTTTAAAATGTTCTATCATCACCTTAAAAGCAGGACTACACCATCTTCCAACAGACAGCATAAAGCAGCAATTAGAATCACAGGTGCATACTTTGTAGTGTTTCCTGTAGCTCTAAGAGGCTCCAAACAACTTTTGGCAGTAGAGGTTGGAAAATAAAGTTTTGCTTTATTTTTTTCAAGTATAGGGTATTGGAAATAAACTTTTTTTTTTTTTTTTTTTTAATAGCCAAAAGGATTTGGAAATTGCCATGACATAGAGGGAAAAAAAAAAAAAATCACTTTTTAATTTAGCATATGTTTACATATTACTATTACTCCTACTAGTACTATTATTTGTAGACCTCAGCGACTCCTCTACAGCCAATGAATGTGTGATTTTTAAGAAATTTGTCATACATAGAGTACTGTAGAATATAAATTTGTTTTTCTTAGTCATCTTTCATATTCACCTTACCAGTAATTCACTGAACCTGAAAAGTCTACAAATCACTAGCTGAAAGCCACTCAATATTCTATCTTCTCTCTCTCAGATACTCACCCAGAAAATAGTGTTTATACTCTAATATTATAATACACAGACCTGTCCAATAGACTTAATACTTGCTCAGTGAGTATCCCAAGATTTCTATAAATATTCTCCAACCCTGGAAGATCACATAAATATATTTCAAGAAAAACATACCATATCAGATAAATATCAACATTAATAACTGTTTTTGAATCTCAGCTCTGAATTCCATACTCTGAATTACAAATCACCAGCAAGGGGAAAAAGAAAAAGAAAAAGAAAACGAAAACGAAAACGAAAACGAAAAAGAAAAAGAAAAAGAAAAAGAAAAAGAAAAAGAAAAAGAAAAAGAAAAAGAAAAAGAAAAAGAAAAAGAAAAAGAAAAAAAATGGTCCCCAAAATTCTTATTCATTTATCCTCAGGACTGCTATCAATTAAGTAGATGACACAACTTCTCGATTGTAGGCACTGATTTAATGTTTGGATAATTTTATTTTAGAAAATGAATATGCATTTCCTATACATCTGTGTACTAGCTGTACTTGCATTTTTTTGGTGAAAGTGTTGTTTAGACAAAGTTTGGGATGATATTTAATTATTATTAAGAGTATTGGAAAACCACTTTGGAATAGAGATGCTAATTTTTTGCATGTTAATTTATAGCTACAATCTGTTCCCATTAAACCAAATAGACATTTAAATGATTGTACTTGCAAATGATTATAATTAGTAAAATAAAAAAATTAAAAATTATAAATCTGGCAAATTCTGAAGTCAAATGTTTACTTGGTACTTCATTTCCAGAATTTCTAGAATTTTAAAGATGAACATATTTTGTCCTATGGTTGTTCATATTCATATGACAACACGTTATTTTACTCCTAAATATGTATTAAGTGTATTGTGCTATGCTGAGTTGCTGAACAACTTGTCATAACAATGCCTCGTCTTATTGTTTTGCATATTCTGTGGAAATAATATTGCCTTCTTTCCACAGTTGTGCTACAATAAATATTTGTCTATCACACACATTTTGCTCGCAGTTAATTCCATAGCTTAGAACAAGTCATGTGAACTACATGTAGGACGCCTGTTCTCTCAAAATAAACACTGGTGACTCTACTGGAGTAAATAGATTTCCAGTTTTCTTAAAAAGGCATGTCATGAAGAAACTTGTTTCACTTTTATGCAGAACAGTCATTCTGCAATTAACATACACCTAATTACTAGTGTTTAGAACAAATGCAAAGGCTGCTCAATTAAAAATTCAAGCCCAGGCTACAAATGAAACTTCTAATTTCTGCTAAGTTGAAGTAATGACATTAGGTTGCCACAAGACGCAGAATGCATTTGCTTTGGTGCTGTTATTTCCTTTCTTCTTTTCCTGCAAACTCCTATTCCCCCCTCCTCCCTATGCAGGATGCTGAAGCCAAAAAAAAAAATTGGAGTATACTTTAAACATCAATTAAAGCTGAAAACTAGGGTCATTTCATGAACCACACTGTACTGAAGAGATCTACACAAACAGGTATTATGAAGCTATCCTCCTAATTAGGCCATAAAATGGAAAAGATGCACATGAGGAATCAAAGCTACTTAATGTGAAGCTATTTTGCCACTAAGCTTCCAGGCCTCTTATTGTGATATTTAATACAGCCGTAGATTCTAGCAATTAAGATTCAGCAAAAGATTAGAAAGCTTTGCCGATCTCTCCCAATCCAAATGCCCTGTTCTCATTCAAGTCACTAAAGATAAACATTTTGCTTTCAGTCAGCTATTTCGAGTATTAAGGAGGAAAAAAGAAGAGAAAAAAAAAAAAAAAAGAGAATCAGGCAAAAATGATCTGTAAAAGCTAAACACCCACACCTTTCCACAAATATTACTTCTTTACAGAGATTAAAATTCATACCCATCTTCTCAAATACTTCTTAAAATGTTGTCCTGGAACTGGACACAGTGATCTGATTTTCATCCTGCATCTAGTAATTTAATAACATCTTTTTCCAAGGACAGCAAATACATTCATAGGAGAGTTAGCCCCTCTGCTACATATGCTACCTGTATTTATATGGCTTTCTTATATTGGGTGATGACATGTTAAGAATTATTCTATAAAATGTACTGCAATGCTGTTATTTGCTGCTCCAAAGAGGGTCAATGTCTGGAAGAAAAAAGCACTCAGCACTGAAACATTTGGAGAAATACTTGGGAAAAATATCAAGTAAAGCAAATGAATCCAACCTCAAGGGCATCAGCAAATTGACCACCAACATGTTTGCCTGGGTTTTATAATGCCAGAAAGCCACATTTTAATTTCAAACAATTACGGAATAATTAAATGCAATTTAAAAAAAAAACAAAACAAACAAACAAACAAAAAAAAAACTTATGCCATGTCATTATGGCAGCAGTGAGACATTAGCCACATTAGTACTAGATTGTTAAATCAACTTCTATGTATTCAAAGGTGTCCAGGCTTTTTCCAGCTGAAGACATCACTTGGCAAATTCTCTGGAATCTGAAGCCACATATAATTTACACAAAGTGGAGGAGACTGCACAAACACAGAAATGTTCTGAAAAAGACAGACCTCAGTACTGTAGACCTAGTATTTTGAGCTGATCCCAGGCCCCACATGGCTGGGGCAGCTCTTAAGCTCCACGTTCACCATCAGAAGCAAAAACCTAGAGAGCCTTCTGTGCCATTCCTGGGAATGAGCTGTGTCCAGCCAACATCCTGCATTTGCTTTACAACTTGTCTGCTTCTATTACCCTGGCAGTCCAAGTTTCTGGATTACTATTTAGATGTTTTATTGTAATATATGGAAGCTATTAAAACGCATGCAACTTCAACAGAATGTGCGGTACTATTCATATACCTAGGTCACACTTTGTCCAGCCCTTCTGTACCATATGGGATTTGAGAACAACCTCACTCTGGCTCTCCCAAGATGGCTCTTGGTCCATCAATGCCAGAATTCTTCATCCACGAGGAAATGAGGACAAAGACTCACCCCATGGCATTTCACTTTCAGCCAGACGGTTTTGTCTGGTTTCCACTACTCCCATGCAAAGGATACAAAGGCCATCAGACAGTTCCTTTCCACTCTATGCATTGTATCCATAAGCTCAAAACCTCTTGCAGTAATCTCATAAACCTATACTCACCTAGAAAGTCTTTCTTGATAAGTTTTGCTGTCATGTGTAACTTCTGGATAAGCCCTAGATATTTAATGCCTCAAAACAGGATATTACTCAGTTGGCTCACAACAAACAAGACCCTTTAGAAAAATGCTGTCTTGTGTCCCAGAAGACCACAGGCATGAAGTTTGGGATAATGATCATGATCACTACGCATTTTCTCATACCTGTTCTTCTACTGGCCAGGAATAGATTGACAGCCAACAGCACCAGACCAGCATTTAGCCTCACTGCTGCGTGAAATTGCTAGGTGCTGTGAGAGGGAAGCAGAATTCTGTCCATAACTACCTTTGAGAAAAGTGACTGGCAAAATGACCTCCCTTTCAGTCTCAGAACACTTTTAGAAACAGACATATTAAAAGAAAAACAACAGAAGAGTTTTAAAAAATAAAAGAGTGACTACACAAGTAGCTTACAACAGAACATTATAGAATGACACTTCTGAGAAAGATTTTCTGAAAGTAAAAAAATTTTAAAAAGAGAGTGAAAAATCTCTTTTCAAGCTTTTTCTGTTAGTATTCAGGCTAAATATTTTACCATTTCAGCTTTCCAAATATCTTATTCATTCATAAACTACTAACTAGCTGCAGGTAGACTGAAAAAAAAAAAAAAAAAAAAGCTGGTGGTGTGTGACAAGTCGAAACTAGTACAACATGAAGGTTAAAAATCCAATAATTTTAATACAACCCCTGATTGAGGTAATTTACCATTCACACTATTTTCATTCAATATGAGTTGTCATTTTACCAGCCCATTCTTACATAGTTCAATAATGATAAGGTTAGCTTTGAAGTGATTCTTTTATGTTAATGACATTCTCCACATGTTGGGTCATACTTCGGGTTAAAGAACTGAAAATGTAAATGAATGCCCATTAGGGTGGGTAATAGCTGATCATTAACTTTATATTTTATTAGATCTGCCAGCCTTACTCATTCTAATTAAAGGACAGTGATTTCTTTTTTTTCCCCCAGACACTACAAATGTACCCTTTCTAAGTTAGATGCACATATTTTTGTAACATGAATTCAGTGTTTTTTTTTCTTTCTGCGTAAAATGTTTCTAATTTACATCAGTAAATTAATTAGCTGTCTTAGAGAAAATTTTCATAGTAAGTAATTTAAGTAAACATAATCCTAATAATCTTATTTCCTTGTTTTAGGAAGGAAGGAAGCTGCAGAGTGTTGCAATCTGCTAATGCATATGAAGGGCAAAAGCCTGAACAAAGCCATGAAGAGAAGTTAGTTCTATTCTTTTAAAACCCTAGGATAATCTTCTATCACTTTTAATCACCTTCTAAAGGATTAACTTATATTGTTAACATTCTTTATGTATAACAATAGTTTACTTACGAGTTTCCATGCCTTCATCATCATCATCTGCTACAGGTTTATCATACGATTTGTCTATGGCAGCTCTGAAGCTTTCATTGCAGCCTCGTCCTCGAATAATTCGTGGGCGTGGGCGGTGGAAGGGAATATCACCATTCAGAGTCACCTCAGCAACTGCTGTCTGCAGGCTTTCTAATGAGCTGGATTTCTTCAGACCTAATGAAGGCCCCACATCTCTGGTTGGGGAACCTTAGTGATTTAGGGAAGAAAAAAAAAGTAATTAGAATTAGTGTAGAGAACTGCATGCTTGATTATGCATATCCATTGTGAAAGTCTTTGGGGACATGCTTAACATTATTCACATCATCTCTCAATAATCTGTAGGGAATTCTCTGCAGATTTGTTGGTCTCAGAAGTGAATGAGTATGTCAAGTTATAGTCAACGAAACCGACAATGTTAGTAACGTCTGGCTTTTCAAATTCGTGAAAAGATACCAACATCTCTTACTATTATTTTACCAATTTGAATGATAAAGTAATCATGGGGCTTTAAAAACACAGCTCATGAAAACAACAGAGATACATATCTAACTGCATCAGACAAAGCTATTAATTATTTTTTGTTTAGAGATGAAAATTTCATCTGTACTAGCAACTGAGAGCATATTCTGGGCATGAATCCTATTGTGTTTAGAGTAACATTCTTGCAAAGTACCCCAACTTCTGGCTTCAAGGCTTCATGTTGTTCTGGCTTCATGTTGTTTGGTTTTAATTGAGTTTTAAAGACTCGCATCAAAATGCTAACTATTTCATAATGAAATACTTCTGAGAAATATCAGTTGACTTGCTGGGATTTTGTGAATTTGTTTTAAAAAAAAAAAATCTGTGGAAAGGACCCAATTAGCCAGGCAATACCAGCTACCCAGCTGGAAAAGAAACACATTCCTGGCAGTGACCAGGTTGGTGCTTGGGCAGCCCTACAGCTGGGGCTGAGGGCAGCTCTTATCACTGCTGCACGCTCAGAGGAGGGCCAAGAAAGCCCTAGCCAGTGTTCTGCAAAACTTCTTCCCCATCCAGACTTTTCTTGGCTTTGTGGACTAAATGTCTAGCTTCTGTTTTTAGATACACACACTCACAGTGCTGACAATTGCACAGTTGGATCTCACAGTTAAAATGGAGAGAGATCTATCAGGCAATAAACTGATAAATAAAATTTTTCTGTGTTTATTTAGAGTGATTTTGTTCAGAAGTGAAGAATAGTCCTGGCCACCTCTTCTATAGGATTTGTGGCTTGAGAGATAGAAGAGGCATGATCATCCCAGACAGATTTCCTGAAGTTATGAGATCAGAGCCCTCACACAGAATATAGAAAATCTCCTATTTTCTTGACCTGAAGGGAGCTGAGCAGAGAAGGGTGCTGTGGCACCACAGCAGTCCCTGGGGGTGGGTAGTTAGTCACCACCCTCATCTTACAGAGGTACAGAAAGATCAAGGGACTTGTTCAAAGCCAGACACCTCCAGGAGACAGAGCCAAGCACTGAACAGGGCCACCAAACCAATAAACAACCTGCTTATAAGCAAGGTCTGGTGTGAATGATGCAAAAAACGAGTTATCCTTTTAAAGTATTTATATCAGAATAATATAAAGCTCTGGAATTGATTCCTGTTATGGCAGATGTTAGGAGGGAGGAGAGACAGTATCTGTCACACTTCTGTGACACAGTTATGTGAAGTTACATTAAATGGGGAAGGGGGAGGAGGAATAGCACTAATAACAGTTTCTCTCATCAGTCAGTTTTGGGTGGTGCGGGATGGAAGCTGGAAGAGGGGTGCGGGACCTGCAGAAAGGCAGCATGGCAGGTCCTCACATGTTTTTTGCTAGCTTGGTGTTAGGTAGAGCAAGGTGACAAATGCTGTCATTTTCCACTCATCTATTAAGAGTCTGAACATCTAAGTTAAAATAAAATCCCTTAGATCAAATAGATTCAAGAAGCAGCTGTCAAAGAATTCCCTGTAGCTGCCCTACTTTTGAGATGAATTTGTAAACAGAAACAAAACAACAATCCTTTTTCACAGGTCTGGAGAATTGCTGCAGTTTCATTCCCCCAGAGGTCTGGGGTCCTGCTGTTTTCACCCTCAGCTGGAAACAAACACACCCCACCAAATTCAGAATTTTACCTTGATGAACTCGCATCTCACAGAAGAAGCCACCCTCTCGCCCACTGCCCCTGTTTGTGAGGGTCATGAGGATAGCTGGGGGCACAGAGCAGCTGCTGGGGTGAGCAAGAGCAGGCAGCTGGGACAAGGATGTTTGATGGCTTCCCAGCTGTGCAAACAAACTGCAGTCCAGGTTCCCCCAAGATTCGAACATGGCCCGAAGTCTAATGCAAGTATTTTCATAGAACACTATACCAAGTGAAAGAGCTTCAACTTGGGCAATGCCCTAGAAGCTGTCCACTTTCTAACATACGTCACAAATTGCTGGTCCCTCACTAAAGCCTGCAGTACACAAAGATTTTGGTTTTTTGCTTTTTGGGACTGTGTTTTGATAAAAACAATCCACAAGACAGAAAAGAAAAATGAATGCAACATTTTGAAGGGGAAAAAAAAAAAAAGAAGAAGAGAAGAGACAGGACAATCCTATATGAACCAGCTGTTTGACAGATTCAATTTCATATACAAAGGGAAAGGGTATCCTCTTACATGGCAACTTACTGTAAACTCCCTTATTCCAGATTCTGCTTTGCAACCTTCTAAATGAAATGCTCGTATATCTTTTCCTAATTACTGAGTGGCTCTTTTTGTAAACAGTAATTATAAAGCAAGCATTTATATGCCCATTTATGTTCATACAGAACATTAAAAAAAAATCCATTTCCTGCTACCCAATACAGATCTTTGTGAGAACAATATTTATGTAAGTTGTGCTTTCCCAAAGGAAAAGCTAGATGGGATATGACCTAATGTTCCTCCAGTACTGTAAAACTAATAACAGATTACAGAAATGATACGAATATTTATTGAACTTGGGTGGTCATGAACACAAATGTGGACAGGTTGCAGAATTTGAAAGAGGAAAATGTCATTACACAAGCAGTTTAAGCACTGTGATCGTAAAGCTATGTGTATTTCAATACCTTCACCAGCTTCTATGGCCACTTCATAGCAAATTTGCTATTTTCAAAATAAATGGTTAAGCCTCCCTGTAAATTGAGTGAGTTCAGAATTTATTACTAGAATTCACTAGCCAGAAAGTGAGCTGTTTATTCATAATCCATTGAGAAACTGCAAACTTTCTTTAAGATGCATTTTGTTTAAAATTTATGAGTCACATCAAAACCTTGTATTCTAAATACAAAAATGTCAGCATTTTCTTCTAGACTTTACAGTGCTGGTGGTAATCATCAGAAATGTTATCTGCTGAGTTCTATTTTGACAGCAGAATTTGAAACAGAAAAATAAAAAGAAAGAAAAAAAAAACACATCTACCTAAACCATCTTCATATGACTGAGGGATGAAAGGGGTTCTTTTATCATTTTTTAAAATTTGAAGTTAATCAAAATTTTCCATTCCAACAATTTTATTAACAAATAATCCGCCCTTTGAGGTGGATTCAGCCATCTGCAACACAGAAGCACCCCATCCGTAAATCCTACCGCGTGCGCAGCCTCCCTGCACGCTGCTTACACGTCCATCCACGCTGCTCTCCTCTGTGTGCCATACACCCAGATCCACCTCTCACAGGCTCTGTGCCATGCTCACGCCATCCCAAGCCCCTGCCCACCAGGCATGCACCGCCACCCTTGTGTCTCAGCTGGCCAGTCCCTGGGGATAATGCCAAGCCTTGCTCTCCAGACCATGCAGCACCCTCTGCTCATGCACGACCTACGGGCGTTGCATGCATCGGCTCTCATGTGGCACAGGCACCTCAGGGCTTCACCGCACACACAGATCCAATGAGACATCTAATACTCACAGACCACATTAAACCTACGTGATGCTCCCTGCTCCAAGCCCCCTTTTTTTCCCGTGGCACTGACTCTGTTTAACAACTCACGATGCTCCCACCTCTCTAATCTTACGTTAAGTATTTATAAGGTGCCACAAGTCTGCATGGGCGAATTGCAAAGGCAAAAAGTCTGGTGTTAAAGGACGTAGGAGGCTTCCTTTGGTGACTATTTTTAAAAGCTATAAAAGTATTTTTTTAGTGCTATAAAAGCACTTCCCTTTAAATGGTTTTAAATGATGCTTTTGTTTCTTTCTGAAACATTATTTTTACTAACTCTTAGGTTAAATGCTACCAGTGACGTCAAAAACTTCCCTCTATTTGATTAAAGCAGTTTTGCAAAGGCACAAAGTCTACTTTTAAGCACTTTCTTAAAGGACATTAGTCTATTTTTGAATTTACTAACATCTGCTACATTAGATTTGATAAATTCTTCTATTTCTGGTTCAATTCATATGAAAAGAGTAACATTTTTTGCTGGAAGGGGGGCAGGGGAAGACTAGAACAAGTAACTGCATCAAAAGTATTTCAGCTTTGTTTCCATTTAATAAAAGTTTACTTTAAAAGCACCCTGTAAAAATAAATAATTTAAATACATCTTCTGTGTTGGATTTGCTTGTTGGTTTTGCTTGTTTGTTTTGCTGTTGTTTGGCTTGAAAGAGTGTTTTGGCCTTTCCTCACTGTGGACATGGAAAAAAGAAAAAACCAACCTGCTAGCATGCTAGACTCAATAAATGAGCCACGCTCAATTGCTACTGAATATACTTCTAACCTCTAGAATGAACTATAAACACTGCAAGGATTAGGCACTTCAAGTGAACTACAGAAAGAAAAATAATTAAAAATCTATTATAGTTACTAGGGCTGGTGAGTTCTACGCTCTCCTTTTCAGCTAATACTATTAAATCCAACTTTGACTGCAACAGTGTTTGTTTTTATTTTTCTTTAAAGTAAATATATGCTGAATTTGTCTGGCTTCTACAGTTCATCAAATAATAGTTCACCACACATTTGATGTATTTTTTTTCTTGTACCAGATGATTTTTCAGCCAAATTGCAGTAAGTGGTTTGTTTAAAAACCACATCCATCTTCAGTAATGGGAGAAATGCAATGTTTACATACTAAACCTGGTTAAAAGCACACAAAATAAATAAGAAAAAGTATAGTCAAAGGTGTGGTGTGTTTTTTTTTTTCCATTTTTTCCAGCCACTGAGCTTGCTGTGCACAAAATATGTAACTGCTTAGTCCAGATGGTTACGGTCACGCTCGTTCACCCAAGTTGTCTGACGTGTCTCTTTTTGGAATTTAATCCAGGTGTCACACATATAGAAAAACTATACTCTGTTGATACCACCAAAAGCACTTTTAAACCTAAGCATCATATTTTGCTAAAACACAGGATTTACATCATTGTTATCACATCCCATTCCAATAAGCAGGCTAATAATTAAATGAAGAATTATTTACAAGTAATTTGTGTTTGATCTGTAAGTTCTTTTTCTGTGAATAGTGCTCATGGTGAAGGCAGTTCCCAAGCTCTGTTTCTTACCATAACCATTAACACAATTCATACATTCTGATGGCCCTAATCTTTCAAAACATTCAATATTATTTTTTTTATTCATACTCAATTTGTAAGGTTGCAAGTTTATGACCATATTCTACAACATTTTAAGAGCTTGAAGTTTTATCTGTTTTAATAAAAAATATAATGCAGTCAATTGATTAGTTACAGCTTCTCAATGTTCCTACTCATGTTGTAAAGTGTCGTTAAACAGAGATGCAGTTGTGAATTATTAATCATAAATTCTGCGTGGAATGCCCTGCTCCCCAAATCATGCTAAAATAAATAATATTGTCAGGTTTAAAAGGTGAATTGTTCCTAATTAGAGCTAAGTAATGTTATGGTGTCCTCTGGATCTAGCCTAATTAAAACAGCATTCCAAAGGTCAAAAGCTAACTTGTATTAATAAATCATAAAGGCTAATAATTGCAGCTGGTGCATTATTTTAATTACTAATAAAAAATATGCTTTGAAAGCTATTTCTCATTATCATTGTGTGAAGTGTTACAATCTATCGTATGTGGAAAATATTCTATTTACATATTCTTTTGTTCTGTTACACTGCTCTGGTTTCAGTTCCAAAAGCAAATCGAGTTGCACTAATATTCCTCAGTTCAACTCACAACATCTATCTGATGACCACTCAAGGCAAAGACAGCAATTTTGGAATTAAAGGAATTATTTTCAAGCACTGTGTTAGCAGTGTAAGCCAAACATTTGACTCTTCTACATTCCTCTGAGTTTGAAGCGAGGAGAAGATTTTCCAAGATTTCGTTGAAAGGACAAAAATCAAGACAACTGTGAATATTTATGAGTTCAAAGTGTAGAAACAGGTGTCTACCTACAGCCAGATATATATGACCTGCTTGAATATACCACCCTAGATACTTATCTCTATAGAGAATTTTCTTTTTCTCTATGACTTGATTATTCACAATAGAGAGCAGCCATGCAAGTACTGGAATATTCATGTTTTCATGCAATTTGATTGGCAGTTCTGTAATTGTGGTAAGCTGCTTTGACCAAGGTTTCTATAGCAACAGCCTTACTGTCAATTCTTACCTGTTTTCTGGTCATCCATTGTACTGAGCTTAGTCTCGTCAGCTACTGTTAAAAGGTAAATGTATAACGGTTAGCCCAGTTAGTGCCCATGCCCCACATGCATCCAACATTCCTTTTTTTTTTTTTTCTGTATTTTTTTTCAAGTTAGGGGGGCCTTAGCAATGTCATCCTTCATGCATATAAACTGTAACAGTAAGCAAACATTCTGGATAGAAATGGCAGCAAACAAGTAACCTTCATGCAATGTCAGTCGTGTTCACATCACAGGCAGGTACAATATGTTATTTACACGTTAGCACATCGCAACTAGTCAAGACAAGTCAATGCCACCAACCTTACTGTCCTCTGAAGAAGTTGGTGAATTAGGGATTGCAGGTAAGATACTGACAATTATTGTAAAGGAGCAAATCTGATTATATTTTATTATTCTGAGTATGGATTTTTGTGTTTAAGCAATTAAAACTCACTGTTTAAGGTTACTAGATTCCGTACTTCAGAATCTAAATTCAATACAGAAAAATAGATGGGCTGGTTAGCATTTGCTTCCTCTCAGTTGTTTTACCAGTTAAAATGATCACAGTTGATGGCCTGTCTCAGTTGCTCCTAATTTCAGGGCTTCTGATATAAATATAAAACTTAGGTCTCAACCAGAAGTCAGACTACCTTGATTTTCTAATTCTGAACGATTTCTACAAAAAAAAAAAAACACTTTGCATCTTTAATATCTTAATCAAAATCCACCTATAAAATAAAAGCTACTAAGGGTCTTTAAGGCTAATTGAATTATAATCATGAACTGAGAATAATTCTATGCACCCATAACCACAGCATGGTACATTTTTACACAGTTTTTCTACATGGATTTTTAAATGCACTTTTCACCTCTATTTTAATGAATATATTCAATATTTACATATAGCTGTATATCCAGAGGGTTCTGATATTTAAATGTATGGACATTTACAAGTGGTAAGAACAATACACAGGCCACTTGGACATTCATGTTAAGAATACTTTACTTCACACCAGTAGACCTTATGCACAGTATTACTGCACATAAATAATGTGTTTGAAATTAGAAAATCTATATACTTACAACATGAAAATCAGGTTCAAAGAAAACAATTGAAAAAATATCACTCACTACCTAGATCCATGCTTTTGGATTTTCGTGTTTTAACAAACTCCAACTGACTGGCATCTGAAAATTGCTTTGTACGCTTTTCTGACATGCTCTGGCGTCCAAAACCCTCTCGCTGGAAGGCAAGCACTGGATCAACATCTGGACTAAGAGTGCTGTAGGAAGGGAGAAAAATCATGTGAACATTTATCAAGATCACGCAACCTTTCACTCTGCAGAGAAAAGCATTTATTTAGCATGTGACTTCAACCAACAATAAAGTACACATTTTTAAATAAACCAATGCAAGTAGTCAGTTACACACACAATGAATTTGTTTCACTGCATCAAGCAATTCCAGTTTAAAAGAATAAAAAAATTCACTCATGAGCTTTAATGAAAGATGTACATATCTCGTGTAAACTATACATATACTATCAGAATATATGACCTCAACACAGGAATAATTTGAGGGAGAATAAAAAAATCCATTTTCTTAATGAGAAACCAGTATATTCTCTTAATACCAACTTATCATATTTTTCTTCATCACAAAATATTTTTTGTAAAGCATACACAGAATCTGTCCTGCCTGAAGCCCCCAGAGACTTCCCAAAGTTCTTAATTTAAGGACTGCCTATTAAAATTCTATAGCATTTCCTGGTTTTAACTTGGCTATGATAGACAAACATATTTTTACTTAGTACTCTACTAAAGAGCAAGTATTCACCACAATGGTTTCATCATTAAGTTGGACTCAGATTTGGTCTCTTCTGCAGGTTTCTTGCATGACCTTGGCTTCAGAAGCTTTCTGAAGACAGATTTAATAATGTCGGTCTGATGTTGGTAGAATCATGAATGCAAGAACACAGGCAAAATGAGTTTGGTGTGCAAGCTAAACCCTAGGCTTGGAATGTGTCACCGTGGCCACACCACAGAGAAAGGGAGAGAGAGGGAGAGAAGGAGAGAGAAAGAGAAGCAATTAAATGACCACTGTAAGATCACTTACTGCAAATAGAAAGAAAATTCACACAAGGGTCTTCTGACTCCCAAAAAAGGGAAAACTGTTAATAAGAGCCTGAAGGCAAGCCCAAAGATTTAGATTTCTACTTAAGTTGACAGAAGGAGAAATCTAAAGCATAAATTACTGAGAAAAACAAACAAACAACAGGAAAAAATAAAAATAAAGTACTTTGCACCATCATTATCTATCCAGTAGGGAAAAAATCCTCAAAATTCCTCTTTCAATTGTTGCACTTCATGATAAAAAAGCTGAATATCTTGTCACTGAGATCTCTAAGCATGTCTCTCTACATGTCATTCAAAATATTGTATACCTACATGCTACTATGCAGTATATTTCAAAATAATTATTTTCTATTTTAAGGGCCAGTTAAAATTCACGTTTTATACCTAGTGAGAAACAGGAAAAGTTTCTGCAGAAATGAACTTACACTTTTAAATTATGTAATGTGAACATGCTTATGCATGCCACATACTGTAATTTATAGAAGCATCTTTGATCGAGAAACACCTGGGTACTAGGCACAACAATGAAGAGAGCTAAGGAAATGTGTCCAGAGGCATCGAGTCCTATAAATGATGAAAATCACTATCTGCATTACTAGGCAGTGTAGAAGAAATTCAGTCTAGTAGTGGCAGATTTACAAATAATAAGATACGTGCATGTGACAAGCATGTAATACTTAAATAAGAGCAGAATCAGAACTTTTTATGAATAAAGTCAATGTCAAGTGCCTTTTGACTTTAATATTTCTGGCTCAGGCTCATAATGTTTTACATTTAATTGCAGCAACTATTTCAGAGATGTCTGCATAGTTTAGCAAGGTTTTGAAGCATATGCTTAAAAGCTCTGATGAATCAGAGCCTGAACGAAAAAAAAAACACTATTTAGTCCTTGCATTCACATCCACAAAACAGGGAAAAAATGATCTCCACACTACCAAAAGGTAAAATGGATGTAGTCAATACATCCTTCTAGCATTTTCAGCAGTGCAACTTGTAGATGAATATGAACCGCCTAAGTTTGAAAACAATCTCTGAGTGACCCAACTCAACACCTTTTGTAATCAGATCATAAATGGCTTTCCCAAGGCCACACAGGAGTTTCTGGCTCTCTACTAGTCAGCACAGTCTCTGAAAGCTCGAAAAATGTGGTTTTACTAAGTGAAAATTTTCTCTAGCAACATCCGTTAATGCAGCTCACGTTAGTTAAGGATGACCAGCTCCATCCTGCCGAACAAAATGTATCATGTGGCACTTCCTTCAAAAGGGGTGAATTTCTAACACTATTTGTTTTGGCTGCATGCTCCGTTTTTCATATGAGCTTGCTTTGATCAGCATACATAAAGCTTCTAATAAAGCTGAATATCATTTTCATGTAAATACAGCCTGCATGCATATATTCATTTGAAGTCCTGAGAACACACTGAAACTCCAAAGTTAAACAAAACTTGGAAAGGGCATTCTCATGTAGAGGATGGTGGGGTCTGACACAGCATCAGCAATCACAAATTCTGGAGATCAAATCCCAGTGTTTCAACTGTCCCCATGTTTAAGGGCATTGCCCATATCTGCATTTAGCACACCTATCTTCCACGCACATTTCTTATGGGGATTATTACCGTATGTTTGCATCGTATCTGGAATACGAGCGGAGCTATTTAGCACCAAAAATTACTTACTCTCTGACATCATGATATCCCATACCTTTTTAGAGTACAAATGTCAGAGTCCTACGTTCTGTCATCAGTTTTCATGTTCTGGTTTATTTCTATTATTAATGATCCACAGGTGTTTTAGAAATTAGGGAACATGCAGATCACAGGAGTTTGAATACATCTATTTTGCGCAAAAGTGTTCAAAAGCCCCACTGAAGATCCGTAACTAGAAAAGCCAGAGAGCACAGAGGAGTAACTAATATCCCTAAAAATGCCTCATTTTAATATTTTTCAACTACATTAATGGAAGACAGAAGGTGAATTTAATGCAAGTCATTAAGCATTGCCAAATGCAATTTACTATATTCTAGAATACTTAACAAATAAGGTTTCTGGAATGACAGCTGATCCTTAAAAGAATGTAACCGTCTTCTGACCCTCAATGTTATTAAAATTCCACTTATTAATCCTGTCTTATTGCCCCTTTGTTTTCATAACATTTTCATCAAGGATTAGGGAGATATTGTCAGGCTGGAAAAGCTTACATTTTCTTCTGTGATTCGGAACAGCTGCCATTCTTGTTTGGATAACCCTTCATCCATATTCTTAGTTTTACCCTTTGTGCCTTCCAGCTAAATCATACAATGCACCTTCATTTTACAAGTCTTCCTTCATCCATTAGCAGCAGGAAATTAATGCAACAATCTACTTCTACTGCTATTTACTTTTTTTACAAATAGAATACATTATCCTGTAAGGTGCTGTACTCATCTACTCTTTTAACTGCAATTGTATTTGAAGACCTTTACAATTTCTTATAAAGATACAGGTTTAAAGGTTTTGGGCATGATCAATTCCACAATATCTAATCTCTATTTTCTTTACTGTAATGCTCATTTTCAAAGAAGTATATGAATAGCAAGATACGCTGCAGAAGTAAATGTAAAAGCATCTGCAGGTTTCAAATGGTCTCTTACTTTGTGCTGTATTTTTTTGCTCATATTCGGATAAAAAAAATCCCTCAGCAATAAGCCATTATATGCAGTCTTGAGTACTATGCTATTTAAACATCTCAGATTTTCAGCTCTAAAAGCTTTTACAGAAGACAGATGGACTTTTCAAGAGCCCAAATTAGAGGTATGACTTGTCCGCGAGAAGAGCTGCAACATCGAAAAAGGCAAATGAGGATGAAAAAACTTTATCGTTTTATACAATCATTAAAACTGTGTTTAAAAATACAGAGCACAATTCCCAGACATAAGAAGAAATAAACTAATATAAACCACAGAAGAAGCTGACAGGTGCATATCAGCTGACAGGTGCTATTGCTGTTTTATTAAGATATTGCTGACACATTCATAACAGGCTCGAGAGACAAGAGAAATAAGAAAATTCATATACTTCACACCATTTGTGGTAATTATCTAGCTTTAAGAAGTTGAAGTGTACAGAGGTGGGCTTTTATTTTGCTCTTACTATAGATAATTACAGGACTTGCAAATTAAATCTTAGATCTGTATTAATTGTATACTAACTAAGCAATAAACAGTATTTCTTTGCCAGGAGTATAAGCGAGTCAATAATAGAAATCAATGTACTTCTCATTAAGAGTCTCATATTAAAATGTATAAAAGTAATTAGAGAATCAACCTAAGATGTAAAGAAATTATTTTTATTATGGATTAAACATATAAAATAGAATTACATTCAATATTTTTAAATGTGAAATTATTATAGTACACTACCTTTGCATGATACAAATCATATTATGATATAAAAGGTATCCCTTCATAATAAAGAAGTCTTAACTAATTCTTGTTGCACAACCATTAACACTAACAGGGAAGTACAAAGACCTGCCTTGTCCTCTAAACAGATTTTAAAATTACTGTATGTTATTAGGAAAATCAAGAAAGTATAAAGAAGTATATTAGAAGGCTCCTAAGTATTTACAAAAATATAAAAATAAAACATTTATCTTATAGACTTAGAAATATTTACAGCGAGAATTATAAATTAAATTTTTGAATTGGAATTTTTTCATCTTTGCTAAATTTAGCTTTTTTTTTTTTTTAGCTATCTCAGTTGGTAACTAAATTAATATTAAATCTTCAAATGAGCACAGCTATATGCTGATTTGGTCTTAAAACAATTAGCAAATTTCCACAAGTGGGCTTGAAGAAAGCACAAAACTCCATCCAAAAGTAAAAAAAAGTTTAATAAATAATATGTACAGACTTCCTTCCAGAAACAGGAGCAATTACAAGTCTAAAAATAGTGAAATCTAAATGCGATGAAAAAGAAAAAAAAAGAAAAAAAGATTAATATTAGCAGTAGCCAAAAATTAAACTAAAGATAAAGATGTAACTGCAGTCATCTATTTTTAACTTCTTACCAGTCTGTTGACTCATTAATTGCAGCTTTAGCCCATCCACCAGCATCAACAGTGCCAAATCCAACATCATCATGGGAACTAGATGACGACTGGTCAGAGAGATGTGGAGGGAGTACTGACAGCCTGTCATCTTCAATAATGACAGTGTCATCCTGGGGCATGTTCACTGTTGGAGACAGCTGATATTTACCTGAAAAAAAAAAAGGAAATAAAACAAAAATGAAAACTAAATCATCACAGAGAGTACCTCGAATAACTTATAAACAAGACCAATAAAACATCATGTCAAACAGCAATCCTTCTGATAAGAGCAACATAACACAGATAATAACATCAGGTATGTCTCACTTTATATACATAGTCCTATGCAGAGGTCTGAAAAGCACCACTTGTACCTGCAGCCTACTGCAAGAAGTCTTATCTTCTCTTGCATCAAACACTTCTGAGGTAATGAAGGGAATGCATATATAAACATTATGAACCCACTACCACTGCTCCTTTTATAGTGATAAATATACAAATATATATATATATATATAATTGTATTTTCCAGTATTTCAATGCATTTTGATGCATAAAACTGTGTATCAGTTTTCAAACTGCTGAGTACAGAGTAAAAGCAACTTTTAAGCCTATAGAAAATTTTGTTACCAAAACAAACTAAACAACCATAAAGACTATCAGAAAGAGTAACATTTTCATTGCAATGCTTTGGTCTAAGCTGAATAAATCTGTTTTCAAGATATAGGCATGAAATACAGAGCTGAGAAAATAGGGATTATCTATCATTATTTGGAAGATGGTAGAAACATAGAATTATCAGCATTTCAGTTCTTAACTTGAAATAAACAGGTTATTTCAGTATTTAGAAACACTAAGCTAAAACTTACTGTAAGGAAAAAAAATGATTTGCAAACCTGAATCAATATTATAGAGTTATCTGAGGCAATGGCAAAGTATTAAGTGTGATTCCTTCATATTAGATGCACTTTTTATTCTCTGAAATAATCTTTAAAAATATTTTTTTAATATTCATATTGATCCTCAAGCAAAAAAATAAATAAATAAATAAATTAAATAAAATAAAAATAAAATAAAATAAAATAAAATAAAATAAAATAAAATAAAATAAAATAAAATAAAATAAAATAAAATAAAATAAAATAAAATAACTATCAATTAATTAAAATGTTTGGTACCAACTTTCAGTACACACAATATTATTTCTAATGAAAGATCATGACATTACATGAATTTTACTACTGGATATGTATTACTTTCTAAAACAATTAGTAAAATTGTCACATCTCATGAGGGGAAAAGCCCTAGCTTAATCAACCATTAAGCTGACAACAAACTTGACTATTCTAAAACTGTGATGCACTACAGGAATAACATACAGCAAAATTCTGATTTCCATAACATGAGCCACTTGTATGGATACGGCAAATATTCACCCTATATTTTTACTACAGATATGACAAAGCTGTCAGACTGCATGCAATTAGGTGAAAAGTACTCCCCTTCTGTCCATTCCTCACCCACCCACCCACTTTTTTTTTTTTTTCCCTGGAAATGTTTCATTTACTGTTACCACTTTTTTTGCAATTATAGGGGAGGAGGGGGGGGAAGGCACACATAAAGAGTAATTAGCTAATTACTACATAGCTAGCTAAAATCATCAATGCCTAGATAATACATTTTGTATAGCTTTCCAAAGGGGGTGAAACTGGCTTCAAAAGAGATCTTTGAAAAGGTGAAAGTGGTTGGAAGGAAAAGGTCCTGCACAGCAAACATCTCATCACTGTCAAAATGAAATGAATGGTTCAGTTTGCATAACAGCTGATTCTTTGCCCAGCAATAGCTTCTTTGATGGACGGGTTAATGTTTAGCATGGTGATGTACTTCTTTCCAAACATAATGCCTACAAGATTGTTAACTCTGTAGTTAATAATGTCTCCAAAGAATTGATTGAGAAAAGGTATAACCTTATGGCATTCTGCAGATTGAACTTCCCATTTGAGAGGCTCAAGTAATTCAGTAACATTTTTAACTTTTCACTACCCTTCTTTATATCTGACAAGGGTGAAGAGTGACATTTTAATAGTGACTTTGGAATTAAGCAGAAAACCCATCTGACGTGCCTATGCTTTTCACTGCAGATGAAGCTAAAAGCAGGTGAAAGGCTTCACCTCCAGCAGATGGTTAGCCAGACCTCAGCAAAAGGCTCGGTATGTCCTTTGTAGAGAGCTCAGCTGAAGTGGACAGAAAATACCCCTTGGAGAAAGCAACTCTGCAAGTTTTGTGAGAAACATTACAAGGAAACATGAAAGAAACTTCAAACCTAGTAATCATCAGTGTATTTGACTGATCTACAAATCTGAGACTTTACTCGAGCTGCTGACAAACCTCTCCGAGACAACAATTTTTTCTCGGGCTAGAAAAGTGCTATTAAATTTAGAATCTGAATACACTTCAAGTCCAGTTCTGCATACATTAATTCAAGTTCAGTTCTGTAATAATATGTAGTATTGTGTACACTGTAATGAGGAAGGCAAATTCTTCCTTTCAAGTGTGTCTCACCTCAGGACAATGAGGCTCAAATTTCTTGAACAAGTTACTGAACAAAACAACCGTAGCTAGGGGACCTAAGCCTAGGGTAAGAAGAGTTCCCATCTGTCTGTGCAGAAAAAGGAGTCTCAGAGCTCCAATACCAAATGGATGGTCTCCAGGTCTATGAGGACTTTCAGTTTACAAGGAAAAATATGTCAAAAATTAATGCTTTAAACTTGATCAAAAATGGTTTGGAATTGAATTAAGCCACCAACATGGCTTATTCCAAAACAAAACAAACAAACAACTAAAATGAGCATACACAATACATAAAATGATCAGCTGGTTTTCTCCCATAGAAGGCAACTACTCCAGCTCCCAGGAAGTTCTTTTAAATCTTAAAAATCCTTGAAATTCTGTTAATCTCTTTGTTAAAATAATTTGGCTCTCATACTACACTGCGCTGGGAAGACCAACTCACCCATCTACATGTATATCTGGTCAGATTCTTGTTCACAAGATGAGAAAATACTAATAGAAATAATAATAAAAGAAAATAGTGATGGTGACGATGGCAATAACAATAAGACTTCTTACAGGAGCAATACAGAGGATTGGGCAATGAGAAATTTGAACTTCTCCAGATCTAAACTTCTTTATTTTTCACTAACAGCATATTTGTCCCCAACACTATAGTGACTTATGGCAAAATTTCCCCCA
This sequence comes from Aythya fuligula, assembly GCF_009819795.1. Classification (NCBI taxonomy): domain Eukaryota; kingdom Metazoa; phylum Chordata; class Aves; order Anseriformes; family Anatidae; genus Aythya; species Aythya fuligula. Next base: position 14,831,924 of record NC_045560.1, on the reverse strand, counting down.
GATAGACACATTGTTTAATTTTGCAGGCTAATTAAAGGTGTGGGATTGGGAATAGATGCATGAGGAATGTGTAAGGGCATAAATGTCTCCACCGTATCCAGGCTTTGGATCTCACGAGAGTACTCAGGACTGTCAAGACTGTAGTAGACCACCATGTTCGGCTCAGATTCACAGCTGGGGAACTGCATTCTGCTTGTAAAGGGTTATGTTCATTTCATTGGCACAAACACTCTACATCTCTAGCTTTTTCTTTTTTTTCTTTTTAGTGCTTCCTCCTGATTTCTATCCTGACGATAGCAATTATTTGTGCAGAGAACAAAGTACTTCCTGTTGTGCAGTAACTATCATTTTTTACCAAGTTCTGGGGGATACTTCGGGATGAAAAGCCGATTCAATGCAAGCCATTGTTATTCTGTGTAACCTCTGAAAAATAACTCTGTTTAGTCACTGCTAGCAACAAAACCCACTATGTTCGTAAAAAAAAATACCAGCAACTGGAAGAAAGAGATGAAAGAGGACTTTGTACTAAACTGTTTGTTGAATAAGAATAATTTATATAGACAGCAGCTATGTATTTGCGTATTGCAAAACTCAGGAGCATAATGGATTCTATACAAGAATGGTGTATCAGAAGGAAAGACTTGAATTTTTAATCACAGAGACAAGCAAACTAGCATAACAGTTATTTCAAATGTACTACCATCATGCAACCTGAAAGCATTAAAAATAAATAAATAAACCTAAGGGTTTACCATAGCTGTCTAATGCTTAGAAGAGAGTATCTGCATTGTATCATTCCCTGAACACAGAAAACCACGCTGTACATACAAAAAGATCATTCCCTGAATACAGAGAGGTATCACCTCTCTTCTTCATCAAAAAATTTCAGTTAAATAAAGTGAAGACGCATATGAAAATCTATAAATTAGTAGCAATAATCTTCTAGAGAAGTAGATCAACATAACAATCATCTGAAAAATTGAAAGATTTGTGCTGCCTTTCTCCAGTAAGCAAATATTACTTTACATAACACAAATGGCATTCTAAAATGGGTATTTCATTCCCACTCTCACAACAAGGCTCTGACAAGCAGTGCTGCTGTCAGTTATAGGTTGAAAGAGTAAAGCAAACCATTTTAAATACTTTCCCTGACAATTACAATAGGTATATTTAAAAGAAACAAAACTCCTTTAAAAGTTTTGTTCCTACTTTAAGCAATGACTGAAGAGAAAAGGAATTTTCCAGACCTTAAGACTGTCACTTTAGAACAGTTGACCTTGGGAAGGAAAAAAAAAACAAACAAACAAACTCAAAATGCATCGGTTTTATCAAATAGCAAAGGAATCGGAAAGCCACAGTACTTAGCACATGAAATCAAACTGGGATTTGTGCTTGCCGCCAAGTACCAAGAGTTTGCATTGTTAAATCTATTGAGGGCTGAATAAAAAGACACCAAGTGATTCAGAGAGCCCCTAAGTCAGATGGCTCTTCAATACTGGGAGAGCACTCAGGGGAATCAGCACTATAAAAAGTGCTATAAAAGCACTTCTTTTTGCTTCTTTTCATGGTCAGAACCAGGATGGGGAGGGCCAGACCCCTGGATTTACTCAGCCAGACTATTCTTCTAACTGATCCTTGCTTTTAGGCCAATTTTCAAGAGAGGAGGAAAACTTTTGAAGAGTCATGTAACACTGCCTTCTCAGGAAAATAAAGGCAGTTGTGAGTTTTCTCCTTATGCATGCTAGTCCAGGAAGTCCACTGGATAATAGACGAGCCTTACAAACTGTAGCTACCTGAATCAAGCAACCTGGACATGTCTCTGCCAACAGGTAACAACACTGCTCTGCTGTACAGCACTGCAACAAAACATGCGTGCAATAACATCACAAAAGACTGTAAACACTGTGGCTTTGATGTAGTGGTGTTCTGATTCATTCAGAAAAATTAGCGTATTAGGAAACTGACCGCTATCTGAAAACTGTCTTTAAACATGACAGCTTTGTGAAGCCCATATGACTGCAGAAGGGAATGACGCAGTTCTGGCAAAACCAGTTTTCAGTTACAGCAGACCACATTTACTATGAGATGCAGGCACTATTTGATCTTTCATGTGCTTCCAACTAAAGCATTAATGGTTTTCAGTCATAACCTATTCTAAACCAACTTTCTACATAGTTCCCGGTCTCTGAAAACAATAAATAAAGAATGATACAGAGGAAATCGAGCCATATATTTCAGATTATAGAGCTAATACAAAATGCAGGAGAGATTTTTTACCCCTATCTGTATGTTGCAGAGGTATCCAAAAGCACTAGGTTTTAAAGGCTTTGGAAAGACTTTTGGTCTTTTATTCGAACATATGTTATGGGCTACCACTAAAGGGGCGACACCAGACTGACGAAGCACTGGTTTGATTTGGCATGGCAAGTTGGGTGTTGCTTTGATGGGGCAACACACTGCACTGCCTGATGCACATACACGCAGACACTCTCAGGGTTTCTTCTCCCATCACTGGACAAGGTGTTTAAGCGCTAACTCCTTAATGCTTATAGGAGTTGGACTTGTAAATCCTCTCCAACACTGATGGGAAAAGCAGAAGGTAGTGCTTTGAATATATTTTATCTAAACCCCTGACACCACAAGAGCCAGTCTCTTCTTAGGAAAAGTAGTGCTAAAGACTTCAGATTATTTTACCATTCCTTAATTTTTTCAACAAATATGTAGTTTTTTTTAAATGTTATCTTTAATAGCATATGACTTTGGGTGAAAATGTTTCATGCTCCAGTGATTCTCAGGTACGCTATCATTCTTCCAGCTTCCAAGAGATGTAATGCAATAGAACAGAATGTGATTTGTTTCTAATTACTGTTGCCCAGATGTACTAAAGAAGACAAAAGACCTGAGGGATGAAGTATTTTAAATAGCAAATTTGTGGATTTTTAGGGAGTTTACTGTTATTCTGCTACTGCAAACAAAAAAACAAATCCCAAATTAAATAATAATAATAATAATAATAATTAAAACAACAACCCCAAGACATAGTGAAAGATATATACAAACTGTTGGCTGGAAAAAATGTAGACATTCATTTTTCTAAGGCTGAAAATCAACCTTAAGTAATTCCAAACTAAATTCACTGTTGTTTTATATCCAGTTTGTAGAAGCATCTTCTAACATAATCTCTGTGTGTCAAGCACACTAAAGAAAAGTCAAAGATTTAATGGCCATTTTTAATGTTCAAAACTTGCAGCTCAAGCAAGCAATCGTAACATCTTATGTCAAGTGCTATTTTAATCAAACTGCCTTTTGTGTTTTAAATTTGAAGATCTTTTCAGACTAACTCCATCGTAGTCAGTAAATGCAACCACTCCTGTGGCAAGAAAAGTCTTTATTAGCTAGCTCTGTACACAAGAAACTGAATTGCTGCGGAACAACCACTAATAACCTCATTATCCGCTGGGGCCATGAAGACAGAATTTGCACAAAGGATGCTTAAAATTATTTATAAGGTTTTAAAATTGTTGTCCTGTGAATAAAAAAAAAATAAAACAAATTAATGAAATAACCTAATAAGCATAAATGGGTACAAGTTACCTTGTTTATTCTATATGACTGACGTGGAAGAGAACAAATGCTGAAATTAATTATAAATTCCTTATAGAAAGTGGTGACTTTTCATCTGAATGAAGCTAGAAACTAGACCAACCAATAACTTCTCTTCCCAGAAAAACCATGTTAAGTGCTCCTGTGGTTTGTTCTATGATCTACCATGGAATAAGAAATTCACTTTATAAATCCTTTTATTAGCTTTCTTTCTCAAATTATGTATCCAGAAGGCTTGCTTGGAACAATTTTAAGGCACTTTTTAAATTGGTCAGTACAAACCTCCATGTTCCCCGACTCCCACACAAATAATGCATTAGTCACCCTTCCATGGATCCCAGAAGAGACGAAAACAAGGCATGATTAGTGGAACTCACCCATGATCCTGCTCAGAGCTGCATTCCTCGTGGGCGACTCACTGAGCCCCTCGATCCCGCTGTACAGGGAATGGGAAATCCTGCGCTCTCGGTCGTCCAGCAGTGTCTCTATGGGCAGCTCTGGCCCCGAGGGGCTCCCAGGTGACTCCAACTGCACAGAGAGAGGAAAATTAGCGCTGAAAGTCCATTTAGCAGCATGGGGGAACTCTAACAACTTGCCTAAGGCCTAGACCTGTCTGGGCACCAAATGAGCTAGAACTTCTCACCCTGGACAAATATAATTTGCAATGACAGCTCTGCTTAATGACCAACTTTGTAAGCCACTTTGCTCTGCACCTCCTACGGCGCCCTGTCAAATTTCAAATCCTTCAGCAGAAAATTGGTTAAAAAAAAAATAAATCAACAAACCACATTGCATATTGGTGTCTCTTTGTTACAGAATTTCTTAAGCAGACGGTTTGGGCTTTTTTAGTGTTATGAGGCAGACAGCTGGGCCATCTTTCCCACCCTGACAGCCTGTCAGAACAAGACTCCTGTCAGGGGCACAGAGCACGAACTCCTTTTGGAATTGGGCTGCTGGCACTCTTTGAAGAGGCGCAATTTGCTTTCAAATGTAATCATCATGGAAAGCCCCATGAAACTCCATCACACATATTAGCAACCAATACACAAACATTGACACCCTTTACTTAGGAAAAAAAAAAAAAAAAAAAAAAAAAAAAAAAAAAGAGATAGAATGAAAGAAAAGTCAGGCTTCACATTACATTTTATTATTTTTTTTCTATTTGTGATGAATTCTTTGCTGTGCCTTTCCTGGCCACTGTGTATGGAGACCTCACATGCTTCGTTTGGCCTGATCCATGGCACTGCTGTGGCATCCTGCCAGAGGCACAAAAATCACAACTGGCAAGCTCTTCGCTGCCTGATCCTACTGGAGCAGCCAGTCCCTGCCCTCCAGGACCCCCAGCAGACCTCCATGGGGCATTAAGAGCCAGATGAAGTAGGTGGTGGAGGAATTGACGGAGACAGCCTGCTTGGCACAGGGGAGAAGTTGGCGTGTGTGGCCTTTTCCCCGTCCCAGCTGCCTTCCGTCAGAAGCCTCCTTCCTCTGAGTGACTTCCCAGCTCAGCCTTTGTTTGCAGAACCTGGCCATCCCTTTTTATTTTGCGTGTGCCTCTCAGATTTTTCCAGAGGAGAGGAAATACTGCCTTTTCCTCAGGGAGCCAGAGAGATCTCAGTGGAAAGCAGAACCGGTGCACGGCAAAGAAAGAAAACAATCTTTGAAGAAGATTGTTTTGAAGAAGAAAAAAACAACAAAACCACCTCACTGGGTTTAGACACCCCATTAGCTACGGGCACTGCCAACACAGCTCCTCGGAGAGGGGTGAAGAAACGCCTGTGCTCGGCAGTCAGCTCAGAGATTGCTTGTCAGCAGTCAGCAGGAGAGATACAAGGCCTCGTACCCCATCACCCAGCCCCTCACCATCCAGCCCTCCCACCTGCAAGGCTCTCAGCTCTCCTGAGCTCCAGCACCCTTCTGCTGCCTTGCTACTGCTCCCGCATAAGCTCCCCTGAGAGCATGAAACCAACCAAGCGGCATGAACTGAATCCAACTCTATTAAATATAATAATAATAAAAAAGAAGTGTAAAAAATAGATGTGTTTTTCATGGTAATTGTATGAACTCACACATCAAAGTATTATCTGTTTTCACCAACACACCTTTTCATTTTGATGTGCAAAGTTAAATCTCAAGAACAATATGCCTACACAACTCCCACAGCACGTATTTTATATGTGCTGAAATCCAGCGGGGAACCCGATACTGCAAGGTATCGAGCACGCTGCAAACTCTTTGAAGCCACTGGGAATGCTTATTTCACTGGGCTGGTCTCTGAGCAAGCACAAACGGAGTAGTTCATAGCTTCCTGAATTATAATAACAACTAACATGTTTGTTGTGTGCTTTTTTTCTTTAAACAGCTGCCCGTTATTAATCACTCTGCCCGCAATTCCCAGATGACTAAGAAGTGTATGCCATGAAAGATTTCTAAAAAATCTACTTGGAGGGCTACAAAGCCCTCAACCACAGTCTTCAGAGAATGGCTTTGAAGTCAGCCCGATGGACGAACAACTTTTGACATTTGGTTGCTGGCGGGCGGCCAGGGCCACAGCGCGGGTGGAGATTTGCGAAATGCCGCATGCCAGAGTCGCTGAGACCACAATCGGAGGTTGCGGAGCCTGTAAAAATTATTATTTCTGTTCAAAGCCATCATCTGTTTAATATAAATGAGATATTTAATGAAGTTCCAAATTGTAGACTTATCTTTCCCAGTTTGATAAGCACTGGGGAGATTTACTGCATCGGAGGGTCAACACAATTACAATTGGAGGCACGTCAAGCTGCAGGAGAATAATAAACTTGCAGTGCAAGTGAATTAGACTCAATAAGGTTTAAATTGTGAAATGAGGATTTGTTTTATTAGTTTTTTTAAATTGCAGATTACAACTGACAGCTTTACTGAAAAGTAAATTAAACAATATTTGTAGCTTCTGTTATAAAGAAATCTAAGGCAAATTAAAAAAAAAAACAAAAAAAAACACAGAAATGCTAAATTTTGAAACATTAATAAAAAAAAAAAAGTACATACAGAAACATTAGACTACTTGAGAGCTTAAACTTGCATGGTAAATGTATTAAATGCTAAACTAACCTTTATTTCACTGCCTTTAAATAAGGTGTGAAAATATCAAAGTGCTTTGGGATTTCTTCTCCCAGTGCTATATTGATGACTTTATGTAACAAGTGTCCAGCTTTTAGTGAGCCATATCACGCAGACCTTGTTCGTGTGACAACCCATCAAATTTCAAACTCATTTGTAGGAAGGTCTCAAGAGATTTTTAGAAAGATACTGACAAGAGGAAAGCTCAGAACCAGAGAAATGCATAGAAATTTACACCTCATAAAGTAGGGAAGTACAAGCTAAATAAAAGAAATAGCAGGAGTGCTGTATTTAAATGGCTGAAATTTGCAAAGTGAATCATGTGTTTTATCATTTTCATAGGGAAAACTTTTTCCATTTCTAATTAGCATCTCAAAAAGATGTGTTTAAACAAAGGCATAGCCAGCCAACTACAAAAACATTTTACAAAAGATACAATGCCTTTTATAAAGTAACAAAAATTAGACAGAAATTACACAAGTGACTTTCACACACAAAAAAAAACTTTTCCTTATGCTGCCAACAGAAAGTTTATGCAAGAAAAAAATACATTTAATTTGGAAACTGTTCTGTGGGAAGACAAAGAGATCAACAGTCCAAAGCAGGATTACAGTTGAAATAAAGAGCTACTCTTCCTCATGCATTTCTATTAAAGAGCTTGAATTATACATTGCAGTTTCTTTCCTTAGCTGATGTCGGTGTTATCCAGTATAATTTAATTTGATTAACTGATAATGAGTAGGTAGTATAAACAAAGGTGTATGAATTCCTGACCTTCGTTAAAGGCCTGGCTAGGAAAGCAAGCCAGGCAGCAACTGGCCCCCTGTTCTTCATACCGATAGCCAGGCACCCCAAGCAGCAGTACTGCTTGGAATGAGAATTCAGAGTCAGGGACTTGCTGAGGTTGGACGGCACCTCTGCACAGCATCCAGTCCAATGTCTTGCTCAAACCTTGTCAGCAAGGGCAGGTTGCCCAGGGCCTTTTCCAGCTGGGTTTTAAATACCTCCAAGGATGGAGACCACAACCTTTTTGGGCTATCTGAGACAGAGCTTGACCACTCCCCAGCAGAAGAGTTTCTTCTTATGCTTAAACTGATTTCAGTTTATGTCCACAGCCTCTTATCCTGGCACTGGGTAGCACTGAGAAGAGGCTAGATGAGACTTCTTTACCAACTCTGTCACAGATTTACTGACACTGCTAAGATCTCCCTGAGCCTCCTTCATCTCTACACTGAACAGAGAGAGTTTCCTCTCTGGGTCCTAGCACTGATCTGTAATAAATGATCATATTAGTCAAAATACAAGAAAACTTTACATACTACAGATTGCCTATAGCTCCTTTTCTCTCCATTCTCTTCATATAAAAATAGAAACAACATTTTTTTCTTTCCTTTTTTTTTTTCTTTTAAATAAAAAAAGGTCTCCACCCTGGCCTTTTGTCATTCAGATAAGAACCAGCTGTTTGCTAAAGCACTATCTGTACTAACTAGCCCAGCTGCTGCTTATCTAGATGATAAAAGGACAACTAATGTGGTCCTTTTTACTTAAACACCACCATCCATTCTAACTGAAGTTATGCACATAAATATGAAAAAAGTTTATACACAAAAACATTGCCAAAATATTCAAAGCATAAACAAACTTTTTCTTTTTTTTTCCTTTTTTTTTTTTTTTTTTTTTTTTTTTACGAAACAGTAATCATACTCTGTTTTTCCTTTAGAAAGTATATTATCCAAATACTGGCAATACTGCAAGCGTTATGGATTTTAAAGAAGCCAGTATACAAATTTGCTATTTACTGCACTGCATCCAGGGTACTGAAGCTTTCTGTCACACTGAATTATTCTCCAAGCTTTCTTTTTCCTTTCTTATCAGTGTACTGTGGCTAATATGTCCAAAATGCTTCAGCTTCTTTTTTCAACAGAGATAATTTTACAATAATACTACCAATATTAACTATGATTTGGGATACCACATTACGGAGAAACTTTTCAAGATGGAAAAGTGTAGGTAACAGCCAGTAAAAGGTCAGTTTTGACTTATATGCACTATCATGCACTATTAAATGTATAATTACTACTGTATTTCTAAGAAATATTGCATTCATGTTCTGATAATGCTAAAAGGCAAGCAGAGGACACAGTGCTTTCAGGAGGGTGGAAGGGAACCCATGCACATTTACAAAAAGCACTTAGGTAGCAGATTACTGGGTATGAGGAAGAAACTGGGCCAAGAGGGGACCTTGGACAGACCTACAAGTCTGACCTTCTGGATAAAGTGGTGGGCTCTATAATAAACAAAATACTCACAGAGCATGGCAGACAAAGGTCTGTGGGGAGGCACCACTGCTCTGCCAGAGGAAATCCTACCTCACTGACATGCTGGACTGGCACAAAGATGCCAGTAAGTTCTCCAAGCTCTCTCAGGCAATAAACAAGACATAAAATATTTGCATTTTCAAAAAGCCTTTCCCAAAGCTTCATATCAAAACTAATTTTTCATGGGACTGGACTACGTTTTCATTTTCCAGATCGAAAACTGGCTAACGGATAGGAAACATAAATCAATCTTCAGGATGGAGAGGAGTCAGCTGTAAGTTCCCCCACGGATCAGGGTTGGAAACAGCTTAGGCTGATGAGCAGCTTTACCAATGACCTAGAGAAGGGAGTGAACAGTAAAATCAGTTTTTGGAGAAGATACTAAAGTCTTTTTGACAGTTAAATCAACTCCAGAAGGACTTCACAAAACTAATCCAGTGAGGAAAAACAAACAAACAAACACAGCATATCAATTTCAAAGTAATGCATCGAGGGAAAAATGATGCTGAATGTTTTATATGTCCACAGATCCAGGAAAAGAATAGATGTTCGCTTGTTTCCTTTCTTTTATAACAAAACCACTCACTCGAACATTCTCTCACTGATCTGCAGGTCAATTTACTTATGCAGTTGTATGGGCCTTGCATGGGCTGGATTCACGACTTTCTCCACTTTGTGGTATGCTCTGTTTTCAACCGGAGCAAAGATGAACAGACACAGAAAGAAATTTGGGGATCTGCGAGCCGTTCACAAATCTTTTTTTCAGGCAAGTTTGGTAAGACATTAAATCTGTCAATAAAGTGAGGTAGAGAAGAAAACCCATGCAATCTCTCATTTTGAAGAAAATGGTGATGTGCTCTCTCTTAATGGCAGACAAGCGCTGACTGCGTGTGACATGAACAGAGTGCAGACAAGCAATCTGTGCCTGTAAGCTGTCCAGGTTGCAGGACTGAACAGAGCAGGATTCCGAAAGTAACAATTACCTCTATTTTCTTGAATCAGCACATAGTGCCACCAGCTGCACTGATCTGCCTGACAGTTGTGCCTAAGCGCTGCGTATGCATTATGGTGATAGAGCCGGCGGCTGTTTGCCCATACAGGCTAATCATAATAATATCACTAATTAACTGAACACACTGCAAGGAGGCTCCAGCGTTTCTCCTTAAATCTTAAAGCTCCTCAGTAATTAAAAAAAATGTCAACCCTGAGTTAAAGATCCAAAAAAGCTGATGGCCGCATCCTGTGAAAACTGACCTGTTACACACTGGCCATATGGGATTATCAAGTCGATACCATTGTTATTCTTCCTGTTTTTGCCACCATCTGCACAACTTTGGAAATATAACTTAAAGTCTCCCTGCTTATATCATAAAATGTTGAAGAGTCAACACAAAATGTTAATCACAGAGGGCAAGGCTGAAAGCCGTAAACATAGATTGGAAAGGCGTATTTAACTTTTTTGAAAGGGGGTGGACAGAACCTTAGATATATACAAAGCCCAAGCTAACTGTTAGAAAAATGTTTTTGTTGCGCTAATCTAACAACATCCATCATATGCTCACTGTGTGATTTGGGCTGGAGTGGCTGAGATATTAAACAAAGCTTTGCGAGGTTTACACTAGTATAGTCACACAGTCAATGTTATTACTGTACTCTGTAGATGCAATGCAAACGGGAGAACAACCCTAACACTCAGCCTTGGCTTGGAGTTCATTCATAACTACCACTCGCTCCATGCTTTTATCAATATTTACTACAAGCTAATTCACTTGAAAACCTGGACGGGTTATACTCTGTCTCCTGGTGAGTCAATGAAAATTCTTTTGACAGGCAACCCTTCAGTGCAGGAAAACCACAACAGCATAAAAATGCTTTTTACCTTCTGGGAAGTTTGTGGTCTCTTCTGAGTTTACAGTTATGTCAGAACTGATGATGTAAATGATCTCCTCACTACCTCTCTGAAGACAAGATAATACTCCTATGGTGTTTATGTGTACTGTTATTGTTACTGTAATTGCTTTGGAAGCTTAGTCTATAACATGAGAACTGGTGAAGCTGCATGAGAATAATGCTGGCACAAAAAAGGAGTATCAGAGGTGACATCAGTACATTTTGAAACAGTTTTATGCTCAAGTAAACTATGGACACCTAAGACTACTTTCTGGTAAAAAAAAAAAAAAAAAACTCTGCAGCAGAAGGGAGGCAACTGTCCCTGCCTTTCTAAACCAACACCTAGGGATGGAGCCATCCTCCATTCTAGATAAGAGCCAAAGCATGAAGGGGATCACGAGCACATGAAAATCTGGCCTGAACAGAAACCCAAAGGACTGGCACTGTTACACCAATTCTCTCCCCCATACAATGCTTAGGGCTGATTCTGGAAATGAATATTAACAATAAAAGAACAGTATTCACACTACTTTCTTAGAATCCAATTCAAACTCTATTTTACTGAAGAGAAAAGATGAGTTGCAGTTGCCTATCTATCTCAAAAGAATTCGGTTTCATTTTGCAAATGTGAAAACAATTACTGGACTTGAAGCTGGGGGGGGGGGAGGAAGACAAGTAGAGCATTCTTTTTTTTTTTTTTTTTTCCCCCTTGCTGCTGTTTTTTAGCAGCCAGACAGCAAATGTTTTTATCATCCAGACGCTAAGCATAATTCTTTTTTGCATTGGCACTATCACCCCTTGTACAGATTCCACAGGCTAAATTCCCCTTCTGAGACATTTGAGGCTGTTCCGGGGAAAGGTGAGGAATTCCAGGAGGCAGAAGTCTGACCAAGGCCTGCGGTGTGGGATTGACCATGTCACTGGAATGGAATAAACAATTTTGTTGACTATGCACCAAGGGGAATATAATCAGGCTCCATTCCACTAAAACCTTGAATCAACACAGGAAAGGAATCAATTGAACGGGATCCTTGTTTTTGTTATTTTGTGGTGACAGGTTTGGAGAACCGAACGTGAGGCAAGGCATATGAAATATCAGAGAAAAGAAAAGAGTTGTCAGAAGGCAAACATTTTGTTTTGTCTTTGAGAAAAAAAAAAAATAAAAACCCATTTCTGAGGAACAAGCTGGTAAAACGTATGATAGGGTCTGCCCTTATGAAGCTTTTACTTTTAGTCTGCAAGCTCATGAATTTTCTGCCAGTCAGATGTCATGTATTTTTTGTTCTATTACTAAAAATCTCAGCTGAGACTGTATACTTATCTGGTAGCAGTTACAGGAATATTCTAAGGGGACACATACATACCAGTGTGTCTCAGAAATCAGTTGCTGAATTAAGCATAATTTAGCTACTGCTGCCAGACACGGCCAATATCTGGCGCTCCACAGGAAAGCGACCATCATTTCAAGGCTCAGTCATGAGTCATGTAGTGCTGCACTTCATCTAGGTACCAGCCCACACATCCGTTATCTGGGGGTTGAACTGCCTGAATACTCTACTCCTATGTGGTATTCATGTAATATGCATAAATAATATTACCACAGTTTTATGTCCATGCAACTTGTGCTTTCATCATATTAAAATATGCAAAGAGTATTGACATTGTATTTCCTTTGGCTGAATATGATGACAGCAAGAATTCCTGAGAAAAAATTGTTACCAAAAAATTGTTTCGTAAAGTTGATCACTGTACCAATAACTGAACATCACCACTTCCCAAAATCGTTATGGCTCATCTCACTGACTTATTAAGGAGTTAGGAAATGCACAAAACTCCCCAGAGTAGGCCCAGACAGACACAGCTTCCTGCACTCCTCCTGATACAGATCCATTTCAGTGTATCTAGGTCTGGTTCTAACATCACTTCTTTCATCTCAGAGCACGGTAGACCAAGCTGTGCCACTTTTGCCATGTGATTTCTGCAAAATAAGTTTGTAAATGTCAAATAGATGTAGGGCAGCAAACTATTCTTGATGAGAATGACCATAAATTCTAATGGATTTAAGGAACAAAGTCTTTGGTTCATCATTGCTGGATTTGCTCCAATTCCGTTTACAAACACTGTCTTAATACATTTGTTCCAGAAGGCTTTTATTAAGAGAAGAGTGAACACCTTCCCTAACCTTTCTGAATCAAACAAACAAACAAAAACAAAACAGCCTAAAATATTTCATCCTATGTAGAAACATATAAAATACACCTGAAACTGGGTAGGAGTAAGAACCAATCTACAAAGTAGTCTGCACTCTCTGGGTCCAAGTTCAGTATTCTTGCTAAAACAGGATGTTACCAAATATTAAAAGGTATGAATTATTTCAATACCAGGTGAGAATCCATGTGCCTCCAAACGGGCTTTCCAGTGTTGTGCGTACATGTTTTGAAGCTGTGTATAAGCAATCAGGAAGAACTTAATACTTTCAGAAAGACTAGCATCTTTTTCAAACAAGATTTTATAATAAGATATGAACAGGAACTTTTTAAAGATCAATTTTATGCATTAAAAAAATAAATCTTGCCCTTTCTCCCTAGGTAGGATCAGGGGGAAACCCCTAAACCCATTTGTGCACATCATTTTCTGAAGCATGATACTCAAGAAAAGCATGATACTCAAGGTGAGACCTTGCTGGTGTTAGCATGGGTAAAAGAATGACTTTTGGTTGTTTTAGGAACAGATGCCTCCTTGACCTCCCATTCAACCGCACACTATTTAACACAGAGCATTTCTCCAATGCATCAAAACCATTTTGAAGTCTAACTCTATCCTCCACAGCATCTGCAGTCCTTCTCAGTATCACACGTCCACATATTTCTACTAGAGAGCATTATTTACATTAATCTAGAAGATAAACTATTACAAATAATGAAAACATTTCAAAACATCAACACATTAACATAGTACTGGAGGAGACAGAAGCTGCAAACAATATCAGAAAAAGAATCACTACTTAGCCCTGAATTCAGTATTTGATACTTCCCTGAAACAAAGGCCAAGCCACAACATATTGAAAATCAGAAATAACAGAATTATTTGCATCATGTTTTATATATTCTTTACATAGAACTTTTAATTGCTTAGATAAAATATAGTAATGAAATGTATGAGCTCTACTCTTAATTAAAAAAAATTGAAAGCGACAAAGGAGCAAGTCAGTTAACACCAAGTCTATAAATGAAAGATTCAATAGACCTACATAAAAACCTCTAAAGAACAAAAATCACATAAGCAGTGGGATCCAATTACAAAATCAATATAGCTTTATTCAGTGTTTCCTGTTATTCATTGATGAAAATACTCAAAAGAAAAACTTTATTGATCCAGTAATAAGGTTAGCATGTCTAACACTGAATTTCAGATCATTTTGTAATTCTCTCCTTCTTTAGTTCCTCAAATATTATTTTCCTGCTCTCAGAGGAAACATGACATCTCCTATAAACACAAATACCTTAGAAGAAGTTAAAACTCCCAATCCCAATATCAAAAGTGTATTACCTCATTGCATTTACTTATTCGCCTCGCCACAATAAGCTGAATCATTCCTCGTTTGTTTCCTTCAGTGGACATGGACCTTCTTAAGGTTTCCATAGCATCTTGATTTGTTTTGCCCAATAACGATTCTCCATTTACCGCTATTAGTTGATCATTCACTCGAAGCCTGCCATCCTAGAAATTGAAAGGTTATATACCAGTTACACAAAACCCTCTATGAAAGAAGTGAAGTCTTCTGGAGGGAGGGGGAAGAAAACAACCAAAGAAAAATAATCAAATAACTATACTTAGTCCTAATAGTTTATAGCCAAGTGAACACAGGTGCAATAGCTTCTATTGCAAGCATTGTAGGAAATGTCTATTCCAATCATTTATAGATTTGCACTTAAAGCTATTATCATAATCTGCACAAATAGCACATTATTGACAGAAGCAGAGACTGCTTGTGTCCATCATAAGAATCTTTAAAATCTGTTTAAATCATCAGATGCATAAAGGTGAATTTTTGTAGAAATCTATATGATTTGATGGTGTAAATCAAAAATGCTAGTTAAAGAGCAATCTCTTCTTGAACCTGTGTTCATTTCCAAAACAGCCCAATTACGGAAAACAGAGGAAGACAAAGGTACACAGATGTTCCCTCTTACCTTGGATGCTGCTCCACCATTAATAATGGACTTGACAAAGATTCCTAAGTCGGCATGGTTTTCTTTTGACCGATTCCCTTTGACACTCACACCTAGTCCAGCTGATCCAGAGTCATTAAGCGGAACTTCAAATGTCAGGAATTCCCTGGTGCCATCAGGTGTGAGAACAAGCTCCTCTTCCTCTGCTTTCTGTCAGGAAGATTAACATGGGATTATAGAAGAGCATTTCTCTTTGGGAATTCTCTTCGTTCCACAGCTATTAGCATTAAAAAAAGTGCTTTTAAGTACAATGCCACAATATTTTCCACAGTAATTATTTGAAGAAACATGCACAAATACTGTATTTTCAATCACCTCCAACTGACACCCAGATTCAGAAATATCTTATGCTTCTGCCTAAGTGCTTCTCTGTGTAGTAAAATAATTGAATCACATGTCATTACTGAATGTGCCATTAATACCGACTCACACGTAAGGTACCTTACAAGCCAAAAATGCTGCATCAGAAATATTTTCTGATTTGAAAACCTACAGAACTTTTAAAATGTTATCATCTTTGTAAACCATGGGGAGAAACTATGTGCAAGAAGATTAAATTGAAAAATCACTCATTCACCTCATTTTGTTTAAAACTAGCTGTGTTAGGAAAAATAGAAAATTACACAGCTGAGATCTGAAACAGCACATCTCTGCTATTGCCAGGTTTAGCATCAAATCCACTTCAGAGTGCCAATTTTCCTGTCTTCCCTGGCTCTTTCCTTCTCTTCTGTTCTCCTACCCATATCTTTGGTTCTTTACTGCCCTCCCCACTCTGTTTTAGCTTGGCTGGGACGATCACAGGTTTTGAACACCTGGAATTATAGTCCCAGCCCAGCCAGTGCCCCTGGCAATAAGGTGCTCAGTGACATTGCCCATGCAAGGAAAGCCATGCAAGGGCAACCTTGCCTTCTTGCCTCACCTCTGCCAAATTCAGGATGGCCTGGCAAGTGCTGTGGGGACAGGCTGGGAGCAGGGGTCCCCGGGATGCCCTAACAGAGCATGGCATGTGTGAAGGCAGCAAGTGTGAGTACAGTGCTGCAGAAAGGTAATGGTGAGCCCAAGTGTGCTGTTATTTTCTCACCCCCATGAAGGAGCAGCAGTAGGAGAACGCCCACCAGAACATGCACGTTAAGTCCCCGTAGTCAGCAGTTCTTCTCTGGAAGAATTAATCTGGCCAATTTTTTCATAATCTCAGTGAATAAGATTTACTAAGATCATGCCTCTTACTGACTTGGATTTTATACCGACTTTTCCCATGTCACTCATCTCTTTGCAAACCTCACTCCTCCTATTTCTCTACTCCCAGACTCTGGGAGCAGGGCAGTACGCATCACAAGCTAACTTTTGCCTGCTGAGCCATCCCTGTTTCTTAAGACCTGAGGAAATGCAAAGCTGACAGGCTCTTCTGAAATCCAAACACAGACTACTGCAGAGATGGATGTGAAAGCCATGTGGAGTACAGCAGACTGAGATTATCAATTTGGGCACAAGCATGTTAGTTTTGTCACCATTGACCTAGAAATGCAATGTGAAAATGTCAGATGGGAAGGAAGTCAGATTGCTGAGAGCACTGCAACAGCCAAGGGAAGAAAAACAGGAGCTCTGCCTTTTCCCACTTGGTTAAAAGCATGAGCCTTAATGTGCTCACCAGCCATTTCCCTCACATTAGACACACACATAGACATGTAACCATTTTTTTGTTATAATAAAGAATAATACTTCTTCAATTAAATTTAAAAAAAAAAAGAACACCATCTCTTGAAGTGCCATAATCAGGTTGGTTTGCTCAGGAATCCCATTTTCCAAACACATCTTTTGACCTTGTAAATCAGCATTATCTGTGCTAGCTGTAACAAATGGAAATGTGCTCTGTGCCCATGGAAAAAACACTGGATTAAAAAAAATAAAATTCCCAAATTTTGGCAAAATTACAACCCTAATTTTCCTGTTTAGGTCACAAAAGCTTCAGAGTACACTTGAGATGCACCTTTTGTCAGGTAGCTGCAGAATAAAGCAACCCAAGCGAGCAGAGCATTACCTTTGAGTTTCCATAGCACTGATGACTTTCATTTTCCTTAATAAGTAATGGTAGGAATAAAAGCTAGTGAGCCAAAAGTGAAATAAAGCCAAGGCAGGACGTATGGGTAATCCAAAGAAGCATATAAGCTTATCGGATTTGTCTTTACTACTGTTATCATAATTTTACAATCAATCCCTCCTCTTCCCAGTATTTTCTAATGTTGTAAAAAATACGCAAGCACTTCAGCCATGGTGATCTCCTTTCCAGTGCAGGGAGCAAAACTGCTTCTCCACAGAGTCCACCGGGTGTACTTCTACATGCCAAAGGGTCATGCCTCAGGCAGCATCCCCAGGGACCTGGCTCAAGGCCACTATGCTTCTTCTCTGCACTGAGACCAAGGAGCTGCATTATCAGCACCTACCCCTGATGTGATTCTTCTGCTTGCTTATTTTCCCCAGACTTAAATAAGGAAGCAATCTAATACAGAGCTACAGACACCCGAGTGTGAAGATGAAACTTAATGCCTAAACCTGGAGCAAACTACTCCTTGGAGCTGCACAGGAATGAGCACATCATGTGCATGAACAAAAGAGAGACAAGCAGCCTCCTGGCTTGTACTGAAGCCATGAGAAAATTGTTCGACTCATCCAAAGAATAGATGGTTGTTATTGGGTTAACGCTAGATTATTTAGGGGCTTCATTGGGTACCCACAGCTTTTTTCAACTAAGCCAGCTTGTTTCCCCACCTGTGTCCACAGTTTGGGGGACATGGAAGCCTTTTGCTCTCCATAATCGCCTAAATAGTGATTAGCGCCTAAATTAGCGCCTAAATAGCGCCTGAATAGCATCGTCTGTCAGTATCATATGCCTAAATGTAGATTTTAGAAAGAGAAAGCAAGAGAGAAAATGCACATTTTTCACGCCCCACAACTTCTAGAAACACTTGCGAGAAAATGTGATATTCAAGAACTGAACCATTAAGATTCAAGGACTATGGATATGGAAGTACGGCCTGTAATATTTGTACCCCTTCATGGTACCAAAGAAGGTCTAGGTATATATGAAGTATTGAACACCAATTCTATTTCATACAGACCGTGGAAGAGAACTAATGTATTGGCCATGAACCTCTAGGTGTGACAAAAAGGAGCCATTCTCAGAGAAATTAGCAGCAAGATTTTAGCCTGATACCTTGACATTTGAACCATGGTTGGGGGGTAGAGGGTGGAGGACAAAAGAAAATGTATTAGAACTGGCTGAATCCTTTGTTAACATAAGTGGTTACAGAAACACTAAACATAAATTTACTCTCCTTAAGAAAACTAAGTATCAACCACTACAAAAAGTAAAATTTACATTGAAGTTGTACAGAATATTAAGAATTTACACGTAACAAACCATAGAAATTCCTTAATACAGCATTAAAATGCACAGAAATCTAAAATACACCGTTAAAAAATTTAAACTGGGAACACAATCACTTCCTAATTGCAATAACTTCCATTTGATCTCGATATACTCTAAATTAACGGCTTCACTACGTCAATCAAACACCTCAATACTAGTTTCATGATTAGTTGATCTGTGAGAGAAATTTATTGCTTCATACACTTTGACAGACCAGCAGTAAATATGCAAGCAAATTTATCTACTGTGAACCCTACACAACAAAATTCAACTCCCTTAAGATTTTTCACATATTACGTCCAAAACAATTAACAGCAGGACAATATTCTGTTCAAACAGAGTCTGCTGAGGAAAAGGTCATCTGAAATGACTTCAGCTGGATGAATGAAGCTGCTCAAGTATGTAATCTGCAATAAAAATTCGATTGCTGAAAATATCTGTAGGTGATTTTTTTTTTTTTTGCTTCAAATTCATACTTAGCACCAATTTATGCTAAACGACATTTGAGATAAGTTTTTCACTTTTTAAATATAATATAAATATATAGAAAATTTAAAGATAAACTTGATGACTAGAGTGAAATTATGGCAGTGTTTAGATATATATGGAGATTTAAAAAAAAAAAAAAAAAAAAAAAGATAAAAAGGGGGAAATTACTTTCCTCTTCTACATAAGATCAGTTTCTGATCTCATTAAAAAACTTGATATAATCTTAAAAATGACATTAAAATGGACCTTGACACTAACGGTGCAATAAGCCTATTTTATCGTGTTAGTAACAGCATCTCCTACTTATCCTTTTATGTTTTAAACACTACAAAGAAATTTCTTGCTTGGGACTTCTTCCCTTTATAAAATCCCATCAGGGTTCAGCTGGTGAATAAGCAGCATGAGATGGGTGAAAAAAAAAAAAAAAAAAAGAAACCTAACAAAAAAGAAAAACGTCCTCCCACCTAACGGGGGAAACAATTTTCAATCAATCTGGGACAGGTTTTCAAAGTGGCTTGCTGCAGCTACAAATCCGGCTGCATTCTCTACTGAGAAGTTCATTCTCTTGCAAGCTTAGACATGCTGTCTTCTCAGCAGCTATTAAGCCACTGAAACTTGTCTGCAAGTTGCTTTGTGATTATGTGTGGAGAAAAGAAATAAGTTAATCATGCGACTCTAAGCAAAAATCCAATGCAGTGCTGTTTTCTTTCACAGAGGCAAATAATAAAGCTCTGCATCCCACACCTAAGGAGAAGCTGTATTTCCATACAAAACAAATGGAGACATTTACAGGGCTCCTGTATAAACACATGTATGGCTGTACATACACAAACACATCCTTTGTATATAATGATCATGTTCATGTGATAGATTAAGTAACTATAGCACAAACCCCATCTAATGCCTCTGATGACCCCATCAACACTACTTATTTTACCAGCCCTAAATCTTTCTCTGTCCAGTCTTCCCACATTACAGCCCTAAGCCTATTAGCCCTAGTTTAATCCTTATTTTGTTGGCCTACCCAGCTTTTGCCTCACAAATGTGTCATTTTGAATTTGCCTGACTGGAAACCCCAAGTGCCTGAAAGGTAAGTTTGAAGTTCCAGGGCCCACCAGGTCAAAGCAATGTAAGTTATACAAGTAAAAGGAATGGAATATGCAAAATCACAGATGTACTCATTTGGTTCCAATAATGGGGAACCAGCCTAAGGTCACAGCCCTTCCCAGGATAGTTTCAATCTTGGTAAGATTTTAACATAGTATTCATTCTTTATTCCTTTCTCAAAAAGCACCTGTGAAACTGAGAAGCCATAACTCCCATACATTAGGAAGCCAGTAAAATCTACCTCAAAATTATTACAACAGAATTCTTATTTTGAAGCATATGTGACATATGCAGGAGAAAGGAGATGCCAGATAGGCATTCTTGGCATCAGAGAGGACTCTGTTTTGTCCTCCAAGTCAGGCAGGTGACACTGCTGTGGCATCAGGCAACCTTCTAAACCGAGATACACAAAAACATGGCAACACTCACTTTTATCACATGGCATCACATATACAAACATATAACATTAGTATCAGGCAGCTTTAAGGAACCAAAACAACAGTTTCATTGGTCAACAACTGTTTTATGGGGCATGATGTTTGCTACTCTTGTAAATGTAGATGTATTACTGCTGGAGGGACTGAAAACAGAGCAATGTAGGTGGCCTGTAGCACACCGCTCTGACTTCAGTCGAGGCCTCTCCTCAGGAGGAATTACTGAGAGCTGATGCATCCCGGTGTGGCTAGGTACTAAAGGTAAATATAACAACAGCAGCTCATTCAGATTTCAAACTGGACCTCCAGCAAAGAAAAGTCTGCCTCCTGCCTCCTGATCATGTAGCACCACACACATTCCAAGTTTCCATTTGAGTTTCTTCCAGAAATACTACAAAGCCTTTTATCATTCTTTCCTTTTTTTTCCCTTTTTTAAATCAAACACTTGTGTGTTGTGTTAAAGGCTACAATAGCCTAAACTGTCAACTTACCTAGTTTATAAAATGATATCAGGTGTAAGCCAACTAAACAACTAAAATTCTTATGCCTGCTTTGTCATTTAATTCTTCCTAGGTTAAGTATTTTAATCTCCCATACATTAGATAAACACTAATGAATCTTATTTGCACGTATACACTGAGACTCATTATTCATATTAGCTAAGTTAATAAGTCACATCTGGCGAATACTGCACTCTTGTTCAAATCAAGCAGCAGCTGCTAAATATCAAAAACTACATTTGAATTCTAAGATTTTATGGGAAATGTGGTCTGCTTTAATTTTAATCCCATCAAGGAAAAGTTTTTTGCATATTATATGTGGATTAGCTTTGGTACGTCTTTATATGTAGAAATGCTAGCTCATGAAAATACTGAGAAACAGACCTGTAACATTTCCAGTTACATCCATTCTAAGGATTTAATTCAGTACCAAAAAACATGTTCCGTATTCAAAAACGTCTCTGGTTTAATGCTTTTGATGGATTAAAAAATGGTTTAGGAAAAAAATATATATTTTTTTTTCCAAAGCACAAAAAATTCCAGCATGTGATTTTTATTTAGTATGAAAATCAAAGCTTTGCAAAAGCCCATGTTTAAGTGTATCCACATGTTTGTTATTTATCTATATGAGAACGCCATTGCTTGTCTATGCTAACATTATTCTTCCTAATGCTAACATGCTGATCTGGGGTGTTGTAGGAACTGTTTTAAGCAGTTGAAAATCTATGTTTAAAATCAACTGATCAGACCGCTAAAACTCTTTTGTTCATTATACATTTCAGAATTTCATACAGGCAATAGTCTCTTGCAGTTACCCTAATAACTACCATTTATTAAGGCCACCAAACCCCACTCCAAATTGTTGTTCCTACTCAAACTTTGCGCTCCTGCTGTATGTTCTGAAACAAACATGCAATTGTAATGCTAACCTCTTTTTTTATTATTTTTTTTTTACAGATGCTTATCCTGGATAAATGAAAACCAAGGGATTAGATACACAGCAGTTGTCTGCTCTGCCAGAAGTCTATAAAGCCATACCTCTCTGCACTATCCCTTGTTCCAGAAAACCCTCAATACCCAACACAATAATGGCACAGCTCGCTAAAAACCATTTTACTTCTCTTATTGGCCTATTGGCTGTACAAGACCAGAAAGACAAACGAAGCAGATACAGAGTGTTTGGGAACGCCAGCCAGAACTGGGAGTGCCCCATGTCTCACTCCTAATTCTCCTACAGAACGTCAGGCAACCATGGCAAACCAGTTCATCTCACTATTTTCCCAGGATTTAAAGGCAAGGAAGAATTAACATCAAGCACCTAAAACCAACAGTGCAGTAAAACAAGCTTTGCACGTAACCAATGAGTGTCCAAAGGCTTAAATAGGAATTTTAAGCAACAACATGAACTTTGCACTGCCCCAAGTTAAGCCAAGTGTTTGGAAAAACCCATGACCTCAGTGCCTGTGGTAGCAGATGACCATTAAAGGACCTGGGGGCCCCTTTCAGTCTCACATCCTATAGCTGTTGTTTGAACTGTAAATACCTTATACAGCCAACTTCTTATTGTCCAAAATAACTTGAGGCTGTCATGTAGGAAATAGTATAATAATGGTGAACAACTACGTGCACTCTAGTGGGGCTTCAGGATGGCTCTGTAGAAGCAGCAGTCATAGAACCTCAGTGCAGGGACACTTACATTGGCTTGCATGAAACTGTCCAGCAAGTTTTATAAAACTAAGCATTGAGAAAATGGCTAAGGATGCATTTCACTCACAGCTCACTCAAAGAAAGACTCTTGGGGTGCATCTTCCCATGTGCCACAGTCACATCAGCCCGGCTACATCACCGAGGGTGACAGAGACACAGCTCTGAGCAGGAGGGTCAGTCCCAAGCACAGCACTCATTACACAGAAGTTTTTTTTGTGGATTATCCTTGAACATTCCAGGAAATTCAAACTACTCAAAGAGCATTCATAAACACAGTCCCTCAACTGCTGTTATTAATTATTCACAACAAATTATGTCTCAGCTCAGCTCATTAATGCCCCCAGAACAAGCTATTTAATAATGGAGTACCTCCTATGGTAGAAGACTCAAAACACAACATTATCTTGCAGAAGATTACACATTTGCTCTTTCTTTCATTTGATCTGTTCCTTATGCCACATCTTGATGAAAAATAGAATCTATACCCATTCAAAATAGTACTTTGAATACATTGTAAGCACCCTTCTGTCTCACACCGTTAAAAAAAAGTATAAAAACAATCAGCTCCTGTTGTTCCTAAACATCACAGAGGAAACAACAGCGTCGGCTCCACGAACATCCAAACCTCTCCTTATTTGATAAAATCATGCTGTACCTAATGATATCAGCCCTGCTGTTGGTGTTGGGTGAATGTGCAATTTTGGCTCAATTTTTAGGTGTTTCAATCACCTGTTCTAGCAACAGAAATTGATGAAACTTTCCCAAAGGAGATTCTGTGTAAAGAAATGTTACATTTACTAAGTGATACAAAGCTGCTATATAAGCTGAAGTTCTAAGCAAATGCCTAAAGATGAAGTGATGGGAACTTAACTGACAGCTTTTGAAAAATAGAGCTATGGGTACATATATTGTACATTTTTTTTGCAAAAAGCAATCAAAAATTAAAACAAAACAAAACAAAAAATAAGCCACACCCAGAACACCACTATTTAAAGCTGACCACTCATAGCACTTTTTCCCAAGACTGATCTCCAAGGATTTTCCATCCATCACTCAATATAAATTTTGTTTTTGCAGGCATTGGCTGGTATATCTCTCATAATGTTAACAAAAATAGTTGTATACAAAAAGTGTACAAAAATGATTATGCATTAGCTGTGACAAAATGCCTCTGACCAAGGCAGCTTTATCACCCAATTCCAATAGGTGGTGAAATTCTCACACAAAAACCATAGCTAATTTACTCAAAATCATACAGAAAAGTCTATGGCAAGAGCAGCAACTGAATCCAAACATGCTGTGAGGTTTAGCTGTAACATTATCCTTGGGTTCTGAAAAAAACATGGTGAGCAAAGTGAAATTTAGATAATAATAGAAGTATCAGATGCTCAAGTTCAGAGGAAAATAAAAAGCAATCACATTTGCAATTTCTATAAGGGCTGCTAAACATTTATATATTGTTCCAACACACCAACCGCTCTTGTTGTGTCACTGTTAGGAAGCCTGCGCTCACTGAAATTCATAACATTCTGCTCACTTACAATGATTTGACAGAGGAACAAATGAGAACAGAAAACTGAAGCTTTCCCATGCTGCTGAGTGCAGCAATCGTCAAATGGAGTCTGAATCCCAACTTTGAATCTCCCTTTATCAACCGACAACACTCCCTAGAAAAACTTCCATATATGATAATTATTATTTTTCTAGCATTATGCTTACATGGAAGTTAACTCACCAGTCTGAATTCAGAAAACAAACAGTAAATGACAATTGTAAAAGCAAAATATTACTGAAACACTATTGACTTTCAAAGAGTATGAGGAAAAATTAATTGGCAGATGTTTTACATAGCATAATTAACAGTTCATTTCAATGCTCTGTAACAAGATTAAGATAATTATACTTAGAAACAGAAATGTAATAATGATAAATTACTAGTTTTCATATTACGGTCAATCTCCTACATTCCAAATAATCACCATGTTCAGAAATAGGTGCATCTGTTCCATTTTGTCATTAGCTATACAAATGGTACAAACTAGTGGCTGGGTGAAGCAATGCTTTCAAATGTGATACAGGAGATTTCCGTGCATCAGAAGTAAACTGAGTGCCTGTTCCAACTGTCAGCAAAACACAACGTAAAAACATCAGTACTGTTTTCACGAGGTCACACATACTGGGTAGAGCTGAAAATACATTAGCAATTTGCATTGCCTATGGATAACTGGAGAGCAAAGCTTAAATTCTGCAAGGTTAGCACATTAAGAAACCCCCTTATTTATGGAAATTCATGAATGAGAATATGAGAATGTGTATTCCATGGAGGTGTACAAAATAAAAAGCCATATGCTTTCTTGGATGGGCAGTTACAGAGTAAGCCACTCTCAGTGATTTCTGGCCAGAAATAAATTAAGAAACTAATTTTCAAGGTTTTCTTTTATTGTATTGTATTCTAACTACTGCATTCAAGTGCCATAATACTTGTATAAATGATTTCAAACAAGCAGTTTCATGAATGTTACCCCTGAGTGTTAATAATGTACTGACAAATTAGGCTTTATATTCTTTCATTGATATCTATTCTATTCTGTTCTATTCTGTAATATATAAATTTTATTCAGGCCTTCCATTTTTTCTTCATTTTTAATTTCAAAGGTGCATTTTTCTTCTATTTCCCCACAAAGACATATCAAAAACAAAACCGAAAAAACTACAGCTATTTTGCCTTTAAATTAAAAGCAGATTTTTGTACTTCACCTCTCTCATTTCTACAGCTTCACTGCTTTCATCAAGCTTTTCTTTTTCCTTTTTTATATTATTATTTTTTATTTTTTTGCTTTGCTTTCAACTATATCAAGTCCTTGACACTTGGAGACTAAAACCGCACAAATAACAGCACATCAGAGCAGGCACAGAAATAGAAATTGCAAGATTAGAAATCTCAAAGACGAGAAAAGTAGACAGAGAAGGAATAAACAGGGATTGAGACACAACCAAAGAGAATAAAGGCAAGGAATGAAAAATACTTAAAAAAAATAAAATTACCAGGGAAAAAAAAAAAAAAGAAAAAAAAAAAAAGAGGACAAGTGTGTGACTGTATTATTAATGTGCAGCTGAGAAAATTTAGTTCTGTAGAATGGTAGTATCGCAGTTATCCAAAGCAAAGGAAATTGGAAGGAGGGTGGGCAAGAGCAAAAGCATTGTGCGTTTTAAACACTCACTGCCGCCTTTAACATTCAGCCCATTTTTTTATTCCCACCCAGGGGCAAGCAAATCTAAAGACATGTACTCTTCATACTACTATTGATCGCTATTGCTTTAAGCTTTTAAACAAATTAAAAAAAAAAAAAAAATCTCACCCCATAAAGATTGAAAAAAAAACACACGTTATACAAAAACATTTTTGTATTGATCAGCTTTCTGTCTTCATACCCACGCTGTATGTCTCCACATGCTTCCCAATTCACTTCCGTCTTTTCAGATCTTGCTTGAGTTTTCTGGCTGATTCAAGCCCAGTTTTTCAGCAATCCCTAGCTCATAAACTCCCTATTGCTCCTGCATAATCCCCTTGATAAAACACAATTTATGGCTCACATTTTTAGAGAAAAAATGAGTGTCTTATTTTCTTTTGGACTTTTCTTAGATGAAGTGAGGAGGTTGGTTCAAAAAAATAGAATTTCAAAAATTCAAATATTTCAAAAATTCAAAGAATTTCACCATGGAATTTGTTACAAACAATTAATTTTGCAACAGATGAGCAATTGCTTTATATAAAGCACCTATAGGCAACCTGCCTAATCATAATGAGGTTTGGGGGAAGTATTTCAATATAACTCCTAAAATCAGGACACTTTTATAAGACTGCACCCACAAATTATTTTCAATTGTACTCAATTACAGGCAAAAATGCTATCTTGAGCTTTGATCTTTGATCTCTTCATATATCAGCAGTACATGGCAAGAAACTATGAAGATAAGAATACGCATGCACTGATGAGATGTGCTAAAAAGATACTGTAAGGCATGTCAGAAACAATGGTACACTCATAGTTTTGCAAAGCCCTTGAGCTGATGAGTTTCGTACTAGAGGCTGTATAAAGAAAAAAAAAAAAAAAAACACATGGAAAGATAAAAGTATTGCTACTTTCAGTCCAAAGTAGAATGTTACATTTTAGAGGTAACATTATACTGGCCTAAAAACAGTATCAACCAGTGTGCCCTAAACTGAGACGACTGCTCTTTTCCTAAACTTGATTTAATCTCAGATACTATCTCACTATTGCTGGCAATGTACTGCACTTCATCTAGATAGATTTTTCTGTTCTTCAGCAGCTTTTCTAACAAATTTCAAATCCCAGCATGAATCTTTTTAATTTCTCTGTAATCTAATTTATTATTTAATTTTGAAATAGGTGCCTAATTGAATGAAGCTTCCTGAATTATGTTTTTAATTCAGATGTCGTATACATTTATGGTAACATATTATTGTAATATCCTCTGTTAATACTTCTTTTAGTAAACATTTTTGCATGTTAGCATAAACTGTATTAAGACTGACCTTGTCCCGGTGACTAAAATTAAGTATATAAACAATTCACAGCCTCTGATACTTCACATGCAACCTGTTACAATCTTTCAAGGGTTAAACTTGATACTACTTCCCTGTAGTTTCTTTAAAATAAATAACAAACACCAGTTTGCTATGAGGGTACAATTCAGACTTAAACACAAACTGCTTAATTTCTCTTTTTTTGCATCTCAAGTTTGGTCATATAATCATGCTTTAAACAATTAGTTCCAAGAAGTAACCCAAACTAAGAGTCCACTGTTATCATTCCAACTTTAGGCTTCTGATTGTATATAAAAGACGTAATTTCAAATAGCACTTGAATGTAGATAATAATTGAATTGTACGTAATATTCAAACAGTATTTGAAATTACATAAAAAATGCATTCAAAATGTAAAGCTAGAGAGAGCCATCTACAGTATATAATGTGAAAGGAGGATCTGTGAAACTTTGATGGAGAAGTGCCATATCAATTTAAAAACATTTGGGAGTCTTCCAGTATGGAAAAGACAAAGCTCTTACCGTTTCCTTTGGAATTTGTGACTGGTTTTGTTCTGCATTCTAAAGGAAGTAAAAAAAAATAAATAAGAACATGGCTACATACGACATAAACTATCTACTAACAGGGGACTAAACAAAGAGGTCTAATTCTGACATGAAGTGGTAAGGGAAAAATGAAGGGTGTTGTCACACTCCCTGATTCAATTTTTTTCCAAATTTGCACTAAAGGAGAAGTGAACAAAAATAACCTCCACTGATCTTGGGCCAGTGCAACTGACTTTATCTGGTTACGAAGGAGGTGGCTATCTGGCTAAGGAAGGATCACAACTGCTCACCACCATTTTCTGGCTGGTGGAGTGTTCTTATTCATGGATCCTCCCTGGCATTTCTCTTCTGCTTTGAAAGCTTCATAGAATGACCTCAGCAGTCTAGATGAACCGTTTCAAATACTTTAAACAAGTACCTATTTTTGAAACATCCATTCTCATTTTAATAAGGGATTTCCCTTTAGAGTGCATTTGAATGATCCAGAATAACAGAACTGGGTATCCCAGGACAGGAGGGAGCTTTCAGTCCACCATTGGTGGCACACTCCAGTACCCTGCATTCTTCATTTGTATCTCAGGGCTCAAAAGGCTACATCAACACATCATTGGTAAACCTTTTTGCATTCTGCCAAACAATTTTGGAAGCACGTGTAAGGAATATTGCTCTTCCAAGCCCACGTCCACTCATATTAAAACCCCTTTAAAGACCCAGGAGCCACCTTGCTGCTGGCTGGATGATCACTTTCAGGCAAACCAGCCATATTCTATTGTGCCAAGATGAAAACCTAAGACTTATTGGACATTTTTGCTTTGGACTGTCTTGCAGGAGATTAGAATGGTTAAGCTCAAAAAACATAGTTGTCAAATGTTAACACAAACATCCAGTTAGCTTTACCCAACAGCCAATAAGAATAAGAATAAAAAATGAAGGTGTCAACTACCATGTAAAGAGCCATATGTAGCAATGGACATAATAGCTTGTAGGGTACAGGAGACTAACTCTACAAGTCAATCTCCCTTTGCCGATATTGAGAGTTTATCTCAAAAGCCAACTAACCCAATACTTCGGTGGATTCACATAGTCAGTAGCAAGCTCTACAGAAATCCTTCAGAGCAAGCTATGTTTAGTTATGTGAGGTAATGACAGTATTGAGTTAAACTTAATTGCAGTAATCCTCAATCCTTTCATAAAGGAAGGAGAAAAGTTTTTTAAGAGAAAATGTGCTTCTCACATTGATGTGGACAAACCCTAATATATTAACTATCTGGCATTAGGTAACACTGGAAGCAATAAAATGCCTGGTATTCTGGAGAAGCATAATTGTTCTTCCGGGTCTCACTGGTAAGAGTTGACTCCTGACAATTTGATTTTATTCCCTGCTTCCACATTTTACTCACTCTTGCTATGATCTGTACTGTAGAAGCTGCTACACTGAATGGTGGCTCTCTATCACACACGCAGCTCTTAACCTCACAATGCAAAGATCCCATACTGACCTCAACGGGCTCAGTTTAACATTCCCATAAGTTTTATATGCAACTATACTTTTCTTTTTTTTTTTTTTTTTTTTTAAAGTCCCTTCCAGACAATTATGGCAACAAAATTCAAAGACATTAAACTTCACAACTCTCCTGAAAGTTTAATATCTTCATTTTACTTATAAATAAACCCAAGGATAAATAACTTTTTGAAAGTCATTCATGCAGCCATAGCCAAAAACATAAAATCTAAACACCTCTTTTATTGGGATTACTATCTGTACAAATGTTGGCAAATATAAAATGGTTTTAATGGAGTGTTCCTCAGAAAGGAACAGCAAGTCCTGCACTTTATGGTACAGATAATATCAAATAACATGATTTTATGTGTATAGTTTCTGAGACACATCTCATTAAGATAATATTCAATGCATACAAATGTAGAAAATGTGACAGCAATAGGGGAAGGATGGAAAGACAAATTGTTACTAGGTGGCCAAAGAAGGTTTGTATGGGAGAAAGATGAACTGCATGATTTCAGATCATTCCCCTCCCTTCTCCAGTATTCATTTTCTTTTATTTTGTACATAAAGCTAGTAAAAGTCAATGAGAGGAACTGGATGAAAACACTTTTTTTTTTTCTTTTAAGATTATTTCTTACCAGAGAAGAAAGAACAGCCCTCATGATGGGTTTTAATTCAACACCTTTCCCCAGCAATTCTGCTCATGCTCTTTGACAGCTGTCAGCAGAGCACACCTAACATCCCTTCTTGTCAGACTGCAAACAAACAAATCCTTATGCAACGGAGGATCATCACACACATATACTGTCAGATCCTCACAATGCAATTTGTTCAGCTGGAGCTATGGAAATGTACTCCAGTTCAGATCTGACCCTCTGACTACTTAGTGAAGAGCCCACTTCCAACCTGACACAGCCAAGAGGAGATCTGGCTTGCCTGTGTTGATGTTTGCCAAACTAGCCGAGAGTATCACCTGAGCAGCAGCAGGGAGGGTACTGAGGTTAAACTCACATAAGTGGGCTGATGTGCTGTTATATTTAAAACTAAATCAAGTATTACAATGGTTATAACCCTGCCATAGTTGCAACATACCTTTGTTCACAAGACATTGAAACAAATGTTAAATTATGCATTTAACTTCCTTGCTTCAATATAGAAATAATATACACAAAATTAAGACATTTTCTTACTTCTAAGTTTATTTAGAAAACTTTAAAAGCATTTTCATTCACCTTTATGTAAGATAGCAATACTGTGAAAATTACATCATAGGAACCTACAAACAGATTGCTTTCACAGTTCCAGCAATAATGTAGGGCACAATATGACTTCAAATAGTTCAGTTCTCCTCATTTTATGACAACTTTCACTTAACTTTATCAGTATCTTAAGTTATGTTCCAAGAATATTAAGCTAAAATTGTGGTTCATTTGCAACCTTCCCTGTCACTTTGACTTACTAGGTTTAATTGTAGCTTTGAAAAGTAAAAGACTAATGTTAAATGTCTTGATATGGCCAAATAAAAATTCATTCTTTTTGCATTCAAAATACCACAAATCCAATAGAAAAATTAAGCAATCTATTCATCACACTAATATTTGTCTATCTTCTTATGATAATGCAGCCAAATAATTTATTTTTAGAGCTATATATAGCTATGATAATACAAATAATAAATAACTTCAGAAACTTAATTGAATACAGAACAAAGTAAGACTGCTACATTCACAGTCTACCTTTTCATAACAGAAATTATCTTGAATAATTATCAGAGAAATATCTGTATACACTATGCAAGTGGAACAGGTAATGTATGAAACAGTACGAAACATCATTTTATTTCCATTTCACGTAAATTCCTCAGAAACATTTTCTGAATTACCCTGCTAAATTAATAACTGCAGGGTTTCCATTCCATAGAGAGATTGCAGCTATATTCAAAAAAGGCTACTATTTCTTATATATTCCACTTTTTGATAGAAAGGTATTTACATATCCTGTTTTGGCATAATATCATATGCACTGAAATATTTTAGTGAGCAAGTAGAGGGATGAATGGCAAGCTTTCAAACATAGATTTGCCTATGTGAAAGATATGAAATAATCTGCTTGTCTGCATGCAACCAAATAAAGTTCATCCAGGAGCTTCTTCTCTAGTAAACATCTTCACTCAAAGTAAAACTCTCACTTATACATTATTAACAAATATTTAATTCCATAACCAGATCTCAAAGAGGATAAAAAGCATTCATGTAAAACATCCTAAATAAAGCAAAATACCATTTTTTATTGCTTATATGCAGTGCTGATCATGCATGTTTACTAGTAGGTGACAAGATCAAATCATTTGCTCACATTCATCTAAATCTCTTAGCTTCTCTCTATTTTACGCACCAGTTCCCTTGGATGGAATGTTTCTTCCTGTCGAAAAATCAGAAGGCTGACGGTCCCTCCCATCTTGGTGCTTCTCAGCAAGGACACAACTTCTTCTTGAGTTTTGCCTGTTAAATCAACTCCATTTACCTGTGACAAAGGAAATATTAGAATTTGATAAGACTCTGGAATTGGAAAAAATATAAATTCATATAGAAAATACAACTGATTCTCCTGAAATAGTAATAAAAACTCACTGAAATAAATTGCTCATTGGCTCAGTATAAATTCCATTTAATAGAAACTGCAGTAAATTACAAAACTAAATTACCCAAATAAACTCAAACCATACTTACTTGATCTTCAGGAACAGACCACCAGTCCTTTGTCTAGAAATATTACACAAACCTAGATAATAACAGTGGCCAAAGAACTACAAAAAAAAAAAAAAAAAAAAAAAAAAAAAAAAAAAAAACACTCTTCTATGAAACAATTGTATTTAATCTGACCTCTTTCATGGTTGTTTTCTCTCTCTTTCTCTCTCTTTCACACAGATACATAGCAGTAGTAGTAGTTTTCTTGCTTTTGCTATTTCAATCCTCCAGTCAATAACCTGGCTTTACTCGTATTTTCTTTTTCCTGTTCTCAATCCTCAGTACTCTTACTTATTACACTTCACTCTTACCTTCCTTCAAGAATTCGTAAGAATTTATGCTAGATATAGCATTACTAATAAGGCATGCATTCTTTACATATGAATACAAATAAGAAATAAGACAGCAATGTTTCCAGCAATGTTAAGCAGCAACAGTATATTCCACATTATACTCTAAACTAATTTAATCTATCGGTATTTCTGCATAGAAATCTTTTGACAAAAAACAATGTGTAATCCAAAGATGGTTCTGTTTCCTCGTCTTGGAAACAGAACATATCTTCCAAATACATCTTCCAGAGCAAATTGTGCCAAAAGTAGAAAACATTTGTTTCTCCAAATAACTCAGTCAGTTGTTCTTTATTTTGCTTTTGTTCAGCGATTTGACCCCTTGGCCCCCATATGCAACTTACACAGTAAAGACAAATATGGAACATTTACTGGAAAATTTCCCACTGTATGATTCTATGAGCTAGCTTGTTTAATGGAGAAGCCCAGGAAAGATAGGATATTATCAGACTTAGCTGTTCAGAAACATTATGGAAATGTAAGGCAAATCAACTAACAGTGTTAAGCAAGGGAGCTTGGTGCTCGGAAGATAGCAAATCATCTTATTCCTTCCCCTCATAAGAGATCGCAGCTCACACAGTTGAGATGCCCTATCTTCTTAAGTGCTTCTCAGTCTCCTTCTACCCAAGTCATTTGGGTTACCTTGAAATACTTTCAGCAATGACAGTAATTACAGAAGGCTATGTCCTCTAGCAACAATTCAAGCTGACTTTGTCAATTCTGCAGTAAAATGAAGTTAGGGCACAGAGAGGCAGTTACAAAAATCTCAGCTGTACCTCCAGTGTCATTTGGCTTAGGGACAGTAATGAAGAGCTGTGGGTGGTAACATCTTATGTCATTCCAGCTAGATCCGCAGGAAGATATCTGCTGTATGCCAATTTAAGAGAAATTTAATTCTCTTGAGAACATCCTCCCTTCAGGAGGGGAGTAGCCTTGATTCTCAGTAGCACTACCCCCCTATCATAAACTATTAAGAGCTTTTGAAGCGAACTAGTCCATGGGCTCACATCAAATAACAGACAAACAACATGCAACACTCCACCTCAATTAATCGGTCCCCAGCTTTTAGTCTTCCATCTTGAATAGCTGCACCTCTTGGAAGGATATTTTTCACATAAATTGGAGCTGAGCCACCAATTGGGACATCTCTTGAAGTAATGCTAAATCCCAAGCCTTCTGTACCTGCATAAAGAATGCAAAATATTATTTGTTAAAATGAACTATTTATATTTTATATTGTGTTTTAAATTTATCCAGCAGAACAAATGCATACCTGACTGATACAATCCATGAAAATACATATGTAGGATTTAAGAATTACTGCATGGAAAAAAAAAAAGAAAAAAAAAAAACACACACAACAAAAAAGCACAATATAGATGAAGTACTGACTCTTGGCACAGGTGGCTTAGCAGGCCCTCCCTGTAACTCGCTGTTCTGATTTCCAAGTCATTGCCATATTGCCATATTCCATCTTTCTACTTCAGATGAGATGAGTGACAAGGAACCAGAAGAAAGCATATCTGATGTCCTATCACTGCCTTCCCCCACGTCAATCTGGGTTTTGTCAATAATCCTCTCTTTCTCTACTGTCATTCTTCCAGCAATGTCAGGTGGTTGACAGTGGACTATGGAGCTTCACTAGCTCTGTTATGGGCACTGGCAGGGAATGGGCAGAACTGGAGTTCACTGGTCTCATTCTTTCTGCTCTGAGAGACCTCAGGCTGTTTTCTGACAGCAGCTCCTCTGCCATGTGGGGTTCCCAGCCTGGCTCTTGTCAGATCCCACCACATGTGGTGCCATGCAGCGATGTGCTGCTAGCGGGTGGCAGAGCCAGGCAGTAACTCCTACACTCCCTTCTGAGGTCATGCTGTGCACCACAGTGTCTGACAACACTCAGCTAAGATGGACTGAGGCAAAACAGAGACCTTTAAGATGACCTGGAGAAATCCATACAGGCATTCAGTCAATATGGCAAATGAAGCTTCCTCATATCTCAAAGAAATGTCCACAACTGGTCCCTGAAGTGTGCCTTGTGGCAGCACCCCACCAGCGCTGGTATTCACAAGCAGAGAGGACAAACAGAAGTCTTTCCTACTATGTGGAAAGCTCATTTGTGATCCTCTATGTAAAACCATCCATCCATTGTTATTGACAACCTTTGAAAATCTGTGCCAAGGCCCCCACAACATTATACCTAAGTGCATTCAGAACATTTAACCTAGCATAAAAACCAACCGGCCATTCAGCCGAGAGCCTCCCTGACAGAGTGCCAGTATTTAAAACTCCAATTTGAAACATCTCATAAGCCGTCGAGATATGTCTACAGTTCAAGTTCACTAGGTGGGCACACACATGCCCAACCTAGATTTATATTTTGTTGTCAAGATATTGTATAAAAGTACAATATATTTTGTTGTCAAAATGGCAATCATGGAATAAAGTAAGCTGACACAGTTGTTGTTGACCCAGTCAGTTGTGCTGGATTTTGCACCTGGGATGGGACAACGTTGGATATACATACAGATTGCAGGCAACAGGCTGGAGAGCAGCACAGCAGAAAGGGATCTGGGGGCTCTGGTTGATGGCAAGTTGACGATGAGTAAACAATGTGCCCTGGCAGCCAAAAGGGCCAACCATATCCTGGAGCGCATCAGGCATGGCACTGCTAGCTGGTTGAGGGAAGGGATTGTCCCACTCTGCTCTGGTGCAACCTCACCTTGTGTAGTGTGTGCACTTTTGGGCACCATGTTATAGGAAGGACATAAAACTATTAGAGTGTGTTCAGGGCTAACGGGATGGTGAAGGGTCTGGAGGGAAATACGTATGAGCAGTGGCTGAGGGCCCTTGGTTTGCTCGGCCCCGAGCAGAGCAGGCTGAGGGGAGGCCTCATGGCGGCCTGCAGCTCCCTCACGAGGGGAGCAGAGGGGCAGGCGCTGAGCTCTGCTCTCTGGGGACAGCAACAGGACCCGAGGGGATGGCATGGAGCTGGGACAGGGGAGGGTCAGGATGGGGGTTAGGGAAAGGGTCTGCACCCAGAGGGTGGTCAGGCACTGGGACAGGCTCCCTAAGGAAGTAGTCATACCACCAAGCCTGTTGGAGTTCAAGAAGTATTTGGATAATGCTCTCAGACACATGGTTTCGTTTTTTCGTGGTCCTGTGTGGAGCCAGGAGCTGGGACTTGATGATACTTGTGGGTCCCCCTTCAACCCAGGATATTCTATGATTCTACGTGACTGAAGGGACATAACCTTTTAAAGCTTCATCTTGAAAGTAGCTAAGTCCTAATTTATCCACAGCAAGTGTATGCAACTCATATTGTTGAAGAAATTTGCATCAGTTCCTCAAGGCTAACTATCATGACACAACTTCCCTTCCTTATGTCTGCAGCATTCAAGATAGATGGAAAAAAACTGATATTTGAATCTGACAGTCTTCATTCACTTTCAAACTGATATAAAATTTATCAGTGCTATTACACAGAGATGAAAAAATATTGGATCTCATAACATCCATATTTTACTTCGGAGACTTCACGATTTTAATGATGCTTCAAACGTTCATAGAGCTCTTTAGCTCCTTGCAATACGTGAAGATGATCTATAAAAATGAAAGTGGTTTGGTTTGTGTTTTTCTAAGTAGCAACTCAGCTTTTCATTGAACTTATCTTTTCCTTCATTTAAGGATCTGTGTAGAATGCTTCTCTTTGAATACATATTTTGTGTTTTAAAATTTCTAAAGTAATATCAAAACATGACAGTATGCCCAGGACAATATTTCATTATTAATAAGCTTAATCCCCATAGCCCGATTATGGTGTCATTACAGATGTCTGGTTCACACACTCCACTTTAAATCCCCATGGAAAAAAAAAACAGAAGTTGAAATGTTCACATTACAAATGCATACAGGATATAAGCCTGGACTGTGGCATTTTCTGCTGTCAAATCTTCAGAAAGCCTTTACCAAAGCTAGCAGAACACCGCAAATCCACCCCAACTGGGTCCAGATATTAGCAGAATAAAATTCTAATTACTTGTTTCTGTGGAAAGAAAGGGCTTGACTGGGCTTCATTTTGCTCTGCTGCTTTATACAGCTTTGCATGAGGCTGATGAAAATGACAGTCAAAAGCTGATTTTTTCACAGCTTCACTTTACTATTCGTGTACTATAGCTGCCCTTACCTGTATAATACAGCTTTGCAAACTCCCAAGCTTATTGTATTAAAGTTAAAAGTTGTCAAGATCAGGAAATAAACAGATATGTTTGACTGAGGCCAAAAATACAACTTCTGTGACTGGATTGATTTTAAGCTTTTTTTTGTTTCCTCCCTTTTCATACACATAACTAATTCAGTTATATCTATTCCATGCATTTCAGTAGTTCCATTAATCGAAATTCATATAACATCTCCCTGATGCTAAAATGCTTTTAGTTCTGATAATGTAAAATTGTAGGTTACCATAACAAGGGAGTTGTGAAAACTTGCTGTAGAAGCCGCTCATATCTCAAATTTATAATTTAAAAAAAGCCTTTAAGATGGGAGAAACTGGACACATATAGGCAGAACCAGAACAAGAGCAGAAAAAGGAGGAATTTCTATCTGTTTGAAAACACAGGAGTCATCCTACTCAAAGCTAGGAGTTTAAGTTTGCAAGGTCTAGATTATGTTCAACTTAATCTTTTAGAGATTTTAAAAAGAAATTTAATAGAACATCTTCCTCTCTCCATAACTGTCATCTCTGACAACTATCAAATTACACCGACTGATAATAACATTTAAAAATTACCCACTAATTTGTGTAATTCAAATTCTTAGTCTTCTTTTGATATATCAGCATCTTTCTCAACAAGTTAGAGCTCCCCTTTTCTCATGAATGCTATGCTCAACATGCCTTCTATGGTCATGTTACTCTAGAGAACTCAGCCAGCTCTGACCTGAAGACAAAGTAGTTTTAGATAAATAAAAAGGACAGTTACAACAGTAAAGGAACTGTGTTGTACAAATTGAATTGAGGCAGATCAGTTGCTGTTTTGAAATAAATTGATTCTATTAGCAATAGGACATGTAAAAAAATAAAATAAAATAAAATATATAAAAAAATCCTGCACAGAATTTCCTTAAACATATGTTCAAAATGAATGTCATCATCTTACATGGAATCAGCCTGACTGTAAACAGACAGGATGTTAAAATAATTATTAAACCTTGCTGGAGATTGCTAGATTTCCTATTATCTCCTAGTGAAGTGTTTAATTTCTCACTAACGCTAGGGTTATCTTCTTGATCGTAGGGAAGTGTGTCTGGATACACATATCTTGCATTCTGTGCCTCTTCTGCATGAAAAATTGTGCAGTCCTCAACCAGCATCAACAGGAGGTCTAAATTCTCAGGAGAAAAATGTACTACTGAAATACTGCCAGAATACAAGACAAAAAGCAAGCATCACCTCAACATTGGTTCCAGTGCTTTCATGTCACTCTCAAAAGGACATTAGTTCAGAGACCCAACAGGGAATGTCTGAAGGACCTACACTGTCAACTTTTTACAATACTTCTCTTAGTTATCTTCCCCTTCAGGACTGCAAGCAGAACTTGAAGTAAATCGTGCTCTTTTTTCTCCTTTAATTTAAGAAAATGCAGATGAGTTGTAAGGTATTTCCGTACAGATCTCCCTAAATTAAAAAAGAAAAAGAAAAAAAAAAGCAAACAAACAAAAAACAACACACTAAACCTCACCTCTAAA
Organism: Aythya fuligula; assembly: GCF_009819795.1. NCBI lineage: Eukaryota > Metazoa > Chordata > Aves > Anseriformes > Anatidae > Aythya > Aythya fuligula. Next base: position 14,793,657 of record NC_045560.1, on the reverse strand, counting down.
ACAATGTATAATGTTTGATAACCAGACAATTGGGACTGTATTTAATAGTACTTATGCAAGAAAAGCAGAGATCATTTTAGAACAACCTAAATATGGAAAATGCATGTGGGTGAAGAGTTTTCAGACAGAATAAAGGATTGTGAAGGAAAAGTGCAGATTCTTCATTACAACATGAAAGACATGAAACACAATCTCATTTTAAAAAAATAATATGGGATGTTGGTTACACATGCAAACAGTTTGTGACAGAAAGTAGTTTAAACAACTGAATTACAAAATAAAACATCCCCACTTAATGAAAGTATTAGATTATGAAATTATTAAGCACAGGAAGGGAGATAACATTGCAACAAAACTAAGTAGAAGGGCTGAACTTTCTGTGACAATAATCAGAGTAGACACTTGCCTTCCAAGCATTTCAAATTCCTGCTTTTTCACAGTAGACTATTTCTTGACATCCATGTATGGATGGATGATTGCCAAAATAATTATCCTACTATTTTACCTTAGAAAGCAGTTTTTATTAAGGACTGAACCTCATGCAAGAGCTGAACAGAAAATATGCTATCCTCATTGATAAGGGCTTCCATAATGTAACCAAGACCATAATGTAACCATTTTAGATACTTCCTGAAGTTATTTTACTGCCCCACACACACACAATCAAGACAAATTAATTGCATAGCCCTTTTTATGCAGTTGCATGATTTGAGATAACTTTTTTCTCCAAGCAAAGCTCAGACTTCTCAAGAAGATCTTTGATCAACCTAATAGAAACATTCTTCCTTTTTTGCTACAGTCTGCTAATAAATAGTGATGAGAAGTGTGAAAAAAAAGTGGAAAGGTGAAATTCAATGCAGTTTATTTTACTTCAGTGGCTAGTAATGCCCAGAATTATTTGCTTCCCTTCTGAATCTCATTTCTCAAGGTCAGTTAAGCAATTTAGGAACCTACATATTTCATTTCAAAAGTGACAAACACCACTACTGCATCTCAAAAGAAAATCTAAAATCAGCCTGTTTCTAAGATAACATTTCAATCATTTCAAAAGAAATTTTAAATAAAAATTTTAAATGTCAGTTCAAAGTCTGGCTCAAAAAACTGTGTGGGAAAGCAGGAGATAATGATGAAAAATGCATGTAAATCTGTACAGTTCAGATATATGATGCAGGATATCTTATTAGTCAAGTTTAAGGTCCTGTCTTGGATGCTCTGCTATTTAAGCCGTTTAACACAAGTAAAACAAGTAACTGCCCATACGTATGTTTTACTCCAGAACAAATATGATGGAATTTTAGAACAGAACAGGACAGAATAGAACAGTTCAGTTGGAAGGGATCTACAAAGACCATCGAGTCTGACTATCCGGCCACTTCGGGGCTAACCAAAATTTAAAGCATGTTATGAAGGGCATTATCCAAATGCCTCTTGAGTATTGACAAGCACGGGGCATCAAGCACCTCACTAGGAAGTCTGTTCCACAGTTTAGCACCCTCATGATAAAGAAATTTTTACTAAAATTCAGTCTGAACCTCCTTTGGTGCAGCTTTGTGCCATTCCTACACATCCTGTCAATGGTTACCAGGAAGAAGAGGTGACCACCTCCCCCTCTACTTCCCCTCCTCAGAAAGTTGTAGAGACAATGAAGTCACCTCTTGGCCTCCTTTTCTACAGACTAGAAAAAATGAGTGTCCTAAGCCTCTCCTCACAGAACTTGCCTTCCTGACCTTTTACCAGCTTTGCTGTCCTCCTCTGTATGCATTCAAGTATCTTAACATCCTTATGTTTTATATATATTAATGTCAGTTTAATATCTTTTTTTAATATCTGAAATTAGCATGCTTTGAAACTACCCATACCATCTTATTTATGTCTCTAATGACGTCTGCAGAAAAAAATCAGGTGTTGCAGGGCTGAGTGTAAAGGTGCCACAACACTGAATGCCCAGTCACCTGGTGGGACTTGCAGCATTTGGGTTCTGTATACGAGACGGTGCAGTAACAACCACAGAAGGGAGAGCAAGCGAACAGGAATCCAGTAGGAAAGTCTGAAGAGCAAGGAGCCTTGTAGTCCTGCTCACATCTACAATTTACACATTTCTTCTCTGTTGTAGTGCACTAAAGTGGCTCCTTCCTTTAAGGACTAACCATCTCCTAGAACATGGCTAGTATGCCCTTTCTGTGATGGGCCTGTCAATTCCTACAGGTTTCTTGTTATAAGGTTATCCTGTAGTTCTACCACTAATTTATTTCCCATGAAGCTATACTATTTTACAAGAGATAAATACTTTTTGGTCCAAGAGGGAAGAGATGAGCACGGTTCCCCTGGCTGGCAGCAGAGAGATATGGACTGAAGGCCAAACACACTGAACATTTCAGACAAAAAATCGCAAAATATTTGGTGCAACTAAGACCAACTTAGAAAACAGGAGCTTGATTTTGACATTTTACCTAAATAATTATATATTCAATTTAGCTGGACAAAAAAGGCAGATGTAGTTAGAAATGATCCAGCACAGTATTATCATATTTGAGGACAATCAAATTTGAAGAAGCTAATTTAAAGATTGAGTACTTTGGACTTGTACTTAGTACAGTCAAAAATATCTGATTAATGCAATGTCCAATTAATGCAAATCTGATTAATGCAATGTCCAATTGAAAAGAAGTATTTTGAACACTTCAGTTGAGCTATCAGGCTAAATGCTGCACGTGCTCAGAGACAGAGCCTTAGAATACTTTGGTGTATCATAGGTTACTTATAAGTGCTGGACTAAATTTTTTGCAGTCAAAAAAATCACTCTGGAACCGTACTATTTTAGATGAGATAAAAATTTTTCCTAACCCTCTGTGTGCTACATCAGTGATCTTATTTTCTCTAAATATTAGCTGTAAAAAACTTTTTATTATTTTTTTTGTAATTTTGTAAAATACTGAGTATGATCTTACACTAATATATATATATAAACATAGTGTGGCTGTCATCTCTTGTGCTATCTTAATTTGCGTGAACTATTAAGCCAGACTGTTATACACCCTAACAGCATTCGAATATCAGTAATAACCCCTACATCTATATGCTAAAAGTTCAGGCCCTGACCTTTAAGGAAAGATAAACAGATATCCATTTTCATTTAGAAAAGCCAACAAACATTCTGCATTGACTGAAACATATGACTGACCTTCTCTTCTGACTTTATTAAACAGCTAAATCCTATGAAAGTTCAGGTTATTTTAAAATGCCAAAACAGCAATAAATATTAAGAAATCATAATTACAGAAGCACATACTGTAGGGCTATCTTACCATGTCATTTTATATAATATAGCTCATGCAATATATAGAAACGCAGCTGTAATAAAGGTCTCTCTGTATTGAAAAAAAGTCAATTCTCATATACTACATCATTAATCAGAACGCACAGGTTAAATCCAAAGTGAATTTTAAGATGAAGCCTTACATGCTTGTATACCTTAATGCACATTTTTTAATTTAATGATGGTAATTGGTGAAATAACTACTGTCTGTTAGCTACAAAGAAAGCACATTTGTTAAGTTCCCATAAAGCTTGTATTATTACAACATCCTTCATTAGAAATAATCAAAGATGATTAGCATCCCTATTGTACTCATATTTATAACAAACAACTTAGGCATATACTTAAGTGTTTTGCTTCATTTGTTGCTCCAGATGTATGTTCTCAGAGCAATCAAATGAAAGCCAAAATGGGATGCCTTACCTCTCGTCTCCTCACAGTGTAAATTAACAAATGAAGGACAACAGTGATAAAGAGGTACCCTTCTTTATGAACAGATTATTTTTTTTAATATCATCACACACAAAATATGGAACACTAAACAGTTTGTCTCTATAATCTGAGCAAGGTGTAATCTCTGCATAAGTATTATTCTCATAAAAACAATGTTAAGAGCAAATATTCCCTGTAAACTTCAGAAATATATTTTTAGATATGGATTTCAAAGCTTTTATTAGCAAAAGAGTTATTTTTTTTTCTGGTGTGAACTAGATGTTGAAGAATCTTATAGGTTACTTCAATAGGTAGCATGCATCTCCTCCTCTCCAAAACCACCTAATGTACTGGTGCTTGTAAAGCTGAATTACATTACAGAAGTGGGGAAAGATTATTCATGGAATAATACCCAGTGCAAGAGGACCAAAATGTAAACTCATGTCAATCAAAGAATCCATAATATATAAAAATTACATTTTCTTATCATCTATGTCACACACAACTTATGCAAAAATATTGTTTTTCCATATTCCATATTCATTTGTTGTTGCTTTTAAATTATATGAAATATGTATTTACACTCCTGGCTAAGAACTATTTTACATAATGTCCAAATGACAGTAGACACCAAAAAATACGTAAAAATCACTGCAGTGTCTGAGAACTTCTGTGTAAGCAGAGTAACTCCTTACTCAGCCAATAGCAGTAAGTTTTTCCAAGCAGGCTGATTTGAGCTGATGGCCTGAAGTATTTCTTGAAGGAGCATCAACAACAGAAGCAAACTGTCAACTCAACCTTATGTCATCTAAGTTTGTAGAGCTTAAAATTCAGCAACCAGAAAGAAGCAATCTGGTGGTTCATGTGAAGTTCATAGAAAAGAAAGCATTATGATAATGTGACAAGTAGCCTGGCACCTGTGAAACTAAAATATCTACCATTCAATGCACTGTCTTTGGTACCTTTCTATAAAAAAAAAAAAAATAAGAAGAAGAATTATTAACACTAAGCAGATAAAATTTCCTAAGGGGAAAATATTTCAAGTTCACAGAGAATGTTGTTAAACAGGTAATTTTTTTGCTGTGTAATGTAAATAAAGTTCTTCTTCCTAGAGACCAAAGGTTATATCTAACCTTAAACATGCTCATTTTAATATCATAGAGCTTGCAGCATGTATAATCTTTTAAAAATCTTTTACAAAGAGATAAGAAATATTTGTACCTAGATGCCATTTTACTGTAATTTAAACACTGTTAAAAGCATCTAGATGGTAACTGTATAAAAAAAATATCAATTTTCCTCACTAAGTGCATTTAATGTGTCGTACAGATTCCATGAGTGTAGATGCACCGATGCATCTACATGTAGTAAATACATATAATACAGATGTTAAGAGAAGCAGGCAGTACTTTCTTCTCTGCCCTTAAATAGTCTCTCACCCCTATTCGAATTACATTAGCATAAGGCCCAAGATAGGAAATATCACGTTACTTCTCAACTGTTTAAACGAAGACTTTCACATCCCAGTGGACTTAAAAAAAACACGTTAGCTGGAAATTAGAAACTCCAGTCTACCAGCTCAATTCAACAGACTTTTAAAAGCTAACAGCAAAACCAGCTACTGAGTTTGAAAGTCATGATAAAGTCATGATTTTCTGTAAAGTACAGAAAATAGCCCATTTTAGCTTATTTACTTTTTTTAGTTAAATAGTTCTTCGCTCCCTGGGTCTTGGCCAACAGAAGTTGTAGCACTCATAACACTTCACTTTTTTTAGTTAAGAGACAGAAAGGAACGTTAAAGCATTCTTTTAAATGGCCTTTTATAAATATGCTGCATATGCCAAAGGCAAGGAAAGACTGCTTTAGGGCACAAAACAACCATTTGGCCTGAGAATGAATGAGTAGCACCTGTGTTTCAAAAACCAATACATCGCATCTGCAGAATGCCATGACTAACATAACGGCATTGGACACATATACATACACCACACTTATACACCTCATGATGTATGAGAAATGCACTAGTGCCTTACCTTTTCTCAGTTGTATACTGAGCCTCTTCCCTATCTTTTTGGTGTTATACCCACTGTTTGCAGTGGAGGTGAGAACTTTCTGAGGTGATGGTACCAGGCCCGATGGTGGTTTCCCTGATGAATTCACACTATGAGGTAGCTGTGAGTAGGATTCTGTCTGATCGGACTGGTTACCCGCTCTAGACATTCTTTGTAACGTGTGAAGTCCAGAATTGTGAATACTTTTGCCATCGGTATACTGGGAATCAGGGCTGAAGCGGTTGGAGTAGTACGTGTTCTTCTCGCTCTGGGACAACTGTTCGTACTTCTCTTTACTTGCTGCAGGGACCACATGGAACCAAATGAACGGCGTACGCATGGCTTGGCGAAACATATGCTGTGCTCTAGGTTTCAAAATGAACAGAAAATTAGCAAATTAGGACTGGCAGACTACAAGACATTATAAGCATAATTACTGATGTTAATTAAGCAACATGAGCTGACAGACACATTGCAGAAACTCAAGCATAAACTGTAAAACCTGAATCTGTTCATTAGTCTACTTTGCCTGCTTTTTGCTAAGGTTTATTGCCTTAGGGTAACACAATGGTTAAATATGCTTAAAATCTAACATTCCAAATACTGTACTCAGAAGAGCAAAAATTTTAACCACAGCCTTGAAAGGCAGGCAGTTCTATGGCAGGATTACAGTGTTCTTTTGCTTTGAAACTTGATAATTGTTTCTTTAGATACAGTAATCACAGTGATGACAGAATTATTAAAATTAAAATTACACTTATACAAAGACTGTGTATTTCCTTATTTGCTGAGAGTATATGCAGTCTTGCAAAAAAATCCAGATTACACTTCACTTTTTGTACATAAGTAGTCTTTCAGAATGCAACACTAATAGGAACAAAATGCTTAATCCTGCACAGATGGGCATTGGGCTCTAGATCATGATGAGAAGTACACAAAGTCAAGAAGTCTCTTCAGACCTCAGTTTTGATTCAGAATCTTAGAGTAAGTAGACACAAGCTGCTTTTTACCATATGGTAAAGGGTTATATTCCAATACGGGTTAAAGAAATTTTAAAAAAAATATCAGATATATATCAAAGTATAGGATGATCAGTCTAAATGATATTCCTCTGACTCTCAACATATTTAAGTTTTCAGAAAAACGTTATCATCTTTAAAATGATATGTTTTCTGTGTACCTCTTTCCCGCATTCTCTTTTAATTATCTGTGTATAAACTACAATCTGATTTCAATGTTAAAAGTCTTTCCGACTCACATTTTCAGGATTCTACCAATTCCAGGCTTCCACTAAGCAAGTATTTATGATGTCTTGAGCCTCTCTAGAAAGCTTCTCCATAAAGTAACTTTAGTTTTCACATATACAAAACCACAAATATTTTTTATACATTAAAGCCTTCATGTTGTCCATGTATATTGAACGTGATGTATTACAAGTATAAAAGCAAAAATCATGTGAGAATTTCATGACAAACACTTTGTGAATGAAAGAAGAAGAAGTTTGTAACATTCAAAACCACAAAAAAGAACTGAATAAGAAGTGTATATATTCTAATGACAGCAATTATCTTGAATTTTTGTAGTTTAGCTAAATGAAAACTACTACTAATGTCCAAGGCAAGCTTAGACAATTTTTTCATAAATACTACATTGCCACAAATGACTTCATTGTGCAGTGTTAAAAATTAAATATGGTAATGTAGCAGTAAATAAACTTACTGTTCAAATCTCCTGTTCCGAAGGTCTCCATCATTAATCCTGACAATACAGTCATTCTCACGAAAAAGGTTTTCTTGTTCAGCTTTTCCACCTTTTTCCAACCGCTTTACTAGCAGCCCCAAGGTTCTGGAACATTAAGATTACAAGTGATTACAGATTTAACATTTTGCAGCATATAAAATCCTACTGGTTTAATATTTTATCATAATAATTATATAAACTAAATTTTAAACCATCTTTACCTGGGAGTAGGCTACCAAAGTTTCAAATAATTTATAAGCATTACCTGAATTACTATCCATTATCCATGAAATGAAGACCCTAGGTGAAACAGGTATGTCATTTAAAAGTAAAAAAGTGCAGGCAGCATGATGATATCAAATTTATTCTTGCAAAAGGCCTAGATGTTTGAAAAGTAGAACTTGGTTTCATGAAGCACTGCACATCTGACAGCCATCATCTCTTCTGATGGTTAACTAAAGTTGAAGAAGTTCAACTTAAGATATGAATTTCTGAATTAGCAGAGAATACCACAGCCATTGCTACTGCTCCTGTGCAAGTGAAATGTGGGGTCATCTCATGTAATAACCACCCTATAATGAAAGGATGGACAAAGGATTCAGGAATTTCTTGTGAATCTAATGCTTTTGTTGTAAACCTTAACTTTTCTTGCAAAACAGCAAAAAGGAAATTAAAAACTTAAATGTCATTTTTAATTCAACATACTATCTTCAGGGAATTGGTGCAGTAATGACTGAAAACAATTAGTATCTGATAGCTTCTGTGTTATGAGTTGATCACATCTGCCTAGTGCTTAGGTACAATGTTGTCTTACTGACATTCATAGAAAGGAAATAAATGTTCAACCTGATATTATGAAATGGATCCAGAAGAGTGGATTTCTTACGTACTGGTAGGACTGTGTGAAAAGTAAGTGATGTTTCTATACCTGAACTCTAGGTTTGAAGAAGGATTCAATCTTCAGAATTATTCTTGCATCGACACTGCATTTGTTTGTTTGTTTGTTTTAAAATCAGCTTTATAATGAAATCCCACAGGACATATCAGAGGGTCAAATTCACAGCATCCTAGTCAACAGAATTACTTTTGAAAAAGTCACTTCAAGGCATGGTGTGCAAAATCCTTAGCTGCATGGCAGAAATTGCAAAACCACATATGCCTTTTAGAACAAAACTTACAGTGAACATAGCACTTCAGTTCACACATACCTCAAAGAAAATGAGCAGTCAATGATGCTTAAAAGGACTTCTCATGCACTTGAAAGTTAGAATGTACTTGAGCACTTCATCAAATGGGTCAGAAAGGCAAAATTAACTTTAACTTAGTCTTCCACTTTAAATTCTTCATTTATCAAGTTACCACCAACATATGTCAGACATTTATTTTAAAGAATAGTCATACTGTTTCTTCCACAAGCCAGATGAAAGAGTAAGAGAAATAATTATTTATTTATTTATTTATTTAGTATTTCCACTTTGGAACTTCCTGGAGACAATAAGATACGAAGTGTAAAGGATCTATACATGCAAACAGACTGAGAAAAACGACATAAATCATTTTGACAACAGAAATCATCAAATGAAGTTTGAATCAGACATTAACATTTAACTGACAATATTCTGTTTCCAGCTCATACAGTATATTTTGCAAACACCTAGCATACTGCATACCTAACCTTCAACTCGTCCAGGTCCCATGAGAGACAAACCTTCAGTGCCCTCACTTGTTCCTGATGCACCACTGGGGTGCAGTCACTGTCACTGATGCTAACTGTGATTGGGCTCAACTTGAGCTCAGCTGTTGCAATTAGCAATCTGTCTCTTCACAATAACAGTGGCAAACACAATGATTAGAAAGGTTCCGTAAAGCTAAAGTATCAGCTCTCTAGAATACAAGCATTTCAGAAAAAAAAGTATTGAAAAACACAACAGATACTAGTATGTGTCTAGTCCTATCCTTCCCCATGCCACATTGATATTCTTTGGTTTTGGAAAGTTCCACCTTTTGTAGATTCCTTCCAACAACCCTGTGTCTTCCATTATAATTAAATAAATAAATAAATAAACTTTATTTGTTTCTTTGTTTGTTTTCCCCAAAGCAAAAACCTAGCTAGTGATCACCTAGCTAGTGAAACACATTTTAGGATATAATCTCGGAAGTATTATCTACATGTTTTAAGGTGTTTTCCTGTTTGCCTTTCCCACATTCCTGTTAACAGTTTGCATGAAAAAAATAAAAAAGTAAAAAGTAAAAAAACAAGTCCACAACAGTCAAACAATAGTTTAATGATCACGTTGTGCTGCATTTATTATACTAAAATTTGCTTAAAATAATGCGGAAGTGTCACATGAAGTAAAACAAAACGAATTTCTAAAATGTTCATACCATCCCTTTTTCCTCCTATTCACTAATAAAAGTGTCAAACACCATCTCAGATTTTTACATCATCATAAATAATTCTAGAAAATAAAATTTTATACACTGTTTTTAGTTGCGGAAAGAAAAAAAAAATAGTATTTATGAATGTTAGTAGTAAAAGTATTTATATTTCTCTAAGAAAATAAAAAATACTTGTATGCCCTCTCTACATGAGTTTTATTGGAACTTCAGTTTTCATACATTTAAAACTGACAGTTAAAAAACAAGTTTGGCTACTTTTTCACTTGTGAGTTGTTGAATTTCTCTGGATAATGTCTTTGGGCCCCAAGGTGAAGTTATTGAAGGGGTATCTCTACAAGGGACAGAGCAAGCAAATACAAGAACGTGAATATTACATTTGAGAGAAACCATCCCACAACATTTGAGGGGAAGAGGAAAGAACTGTGTCTGCACTTTCTCTTCTTTCTCTTCGTGCCCAGCAGTAGTCTGTTGTGGGTGAGCTCCACTGTAATGCCCACAGATACAGAATTTGGAGGTGCATGCACTGATTGCATGAGAACACACACAGTAACAGCAACCGGTCTTTTGTTTATATGCTTAAATATTAGAAATATTAAAATACCAATGTATTAAATACCAAAAAATTCCACACCCACTACAATACTCTGAGTCAGTATTACAGTAATAATACAAAACGCAAAATTCTATGATTATTTTATCCCAACATCTTCACATACTCATACACTCTCAAAGCAAGTGGTCTATCATTTTTTGCATAGCATTTTTCTTGAAAAACAACTTTCCACTGTTTTGCATTCTGAAGGAGTATTAAAAATTTTATTAATGCAAGACTTTATGCATGGCTTGTAATTTTTTTTTTAAACTTTATTCAGCTAAATCCTTAAATCTAGTACAAATTGTACTAATCTTAACCAATGGTAAAATAATGTAACACATAAATGTGCTACCAGTCAAAATTGCAAATAATCTCATTAAACAAAGGCTACAAGTTTTACTAATGCAAGATTGCTCATCTCAGACACAACATATGGTGCTCATGAGGACTTCTCTTTTTAACAAATGTTAGAGCTAGGCTAACCAAGGCACATAAAGCTGAAGACACTGAGAACAGATTCAAAGCTGGATGAACAGCCTGAGTCAAATTTGAAACCAGGATCTTCACAATGCCTGTCTTTTCATTTTCATTTTTATTTTTATTTTTTTTACAAACACATGGAACAAAGATCCCTTTAGACGCAGTTCTGTAAACAACTTACTGAACACAGTTCTGCATAGCGTGGTAAACACTCCTGGAAAACATATATACCCGAAAATTTTAGTAACAAAAGCCTATCAATTTCCTGCAGATTTTTTTCAGCAAACTATGGTTAGGTGCAGGAAAATTACTCTAAAAAATGAGTTACAGGGGTTCGTGTTTGTTGTTGCAGTGACCACAGATAAACAGGGTAGAGCTGCTATGGCAAACATGCAATAACCTAAACACTAATTGGATTTTGCTTCCCTGCCACATGGTACTACCATTAATTCTGAAAAGTGGAGCTGTAAGCTCTACTACGGTTTCAGAATTACCTTTCCTACATTAGGAAACCATATAAATTTTGTCAGCCTATAAACTAATCTACTGTAAAATACAGAAGAGCATATATATCTGTTTGAACACAACCATGTGGCATACAAATATATGGGTGCATTTATTTGTATTTGCTTAATATTATCAGGGAAAGTCAGACCACAAGTTTTCTGATGTAAGTTCTTCCATTATAAATATCTTAACTTATAACTTCTTTGAGAACGGGGTTAAATGTTGTGTGAACCTCTGCACTCTGCAAACACTCTACAAGTCTGCAACCCTGTACAAACAACACTTATAAATGGAAATTTGGTACCTTCTCTGTTTTAGACTTGCATTAGCTGAGGAGGGGGCAAAAGGGAAACACAGACATGGGTACCACAGTGCAAAGCTCTATCTTTGTATTTGTTTTAAATACATAATTGGGAATGTAAACAGCTTAGATTATATTAGCATTTGTACCACTGTATTTCCACAAGGTTCATTACTCTAATTATACAATTAAAATAAACTCAGCTACATGAGTTAACGTTTCAGTTCTAAGTATAAATTACAACCAATGATAAAACTAGAAATAAGCAGCAAGTGTTTTATTGACGTCTAAATTGCCTGAGTTTGTCTGAGTAGTTCTTTGAAATTGTGAACTCCCCACATGCCACCCAGCTGTATGGAAATGATGATAATTTGTCTTAATAAAAACTGACAGTGTAGATAGTGTGAGAGTAATAAAAATATTACTTCGAGCATCCAGACTATGATTCAGCCATCACTGCCCACTGCACGTACACACTGAAGTTATTTACCTCTTACCTACAAACTAACCGCACATAATCAAATCAGGCAGAAGAGAAAATAACCAATTTAGATGTCTATGAAAGTCACTAACATGAAAAGGCAAAAACTAGATTAAGGGGCAAAAATAATGACGGATTCAAAAACAGATGTGTAGCAGTTTCAAACAAACTATGCAACAATGGAAGAGCTCTGAGATGTTTGACAGGAACACAAACACAGTGCAAATTTCTTGAGACTAGGAGGTCAGAGTAGGCAAATCAGCTTGTTTGTTTAAGTTAAATTATCATGGCTGATCAATGCTAAATTGGACATCAACTCCTTTACACAACATTTATGTCACCGAGCTACTGTAGCATATTAACATAACTTTGTCAGCTTTGATGCCTGAAGTCCGGGACCAATTTCCTATCTTTGGCAACTATTCCTCAGCTTTTTAGTTTGAACAATACTTCAAATTAAGTTTATACAACTTTTAAAAGGATGAGATCAGACAAAGAAAGCCTTGAGTTCAGCTAAGAGAATGAGGGAATGGTACATTCGCTCCACAGGAATCTTTTCCCAATGCATATGAAAACCATAGCTACTTCTGAGACTTAAAAGGCTGGAAATGCAGAAGAAATAAATGGAGATGCAGGTAACACATACCCACTAGACGATCAAATACAACGTGATTGTTAGAATATCACCTTGAAAGCAATATTAAGGAATGTCAGCATAGACAATAGGCAGTAGATGTGACTTTAGGGTTTTTGTGTCTTGAGGAAAAGAATAAAACTTTTACAGTGAAATATAAACTGCTTCGTAAGTTCTAGACAGTGAAGGGCACTTCTACTAAAAGAAAAAAAAAAAAGAAAAAATCAAAAACCCATAGAGCAGAAAAATGTGGAAGAATTTTCTAGCACAGGGATTGTGTATACATTAATTTTATAATAAAACTTTTTTTCTTAATTAAATCAGTTAAATTTATGATATAAACTGGCAAAAAGTAAGAAAATGCAGACTCTTAGTTTTCCCATCCTTCTAAGACTTCTTTAATATTTTTAGGACATTCAGGATATATAATCTAAAAATACAGACTAAATATTTTTAGCTGCCACGTTTTAGATTTTATCATGGATTCCATGGCATGTTTTGATAGGAAGGACAGCAGGCAAAGCCCCACAAATTCACAGCTCTGAATCAAAATAATATGTCTGGTATTTATTAATGGAAGTTCTTTCAAAGTTTTTTCAGGTGAATAGTAAAATCTTTTTCTGTTCCAGTAACGCAAACTTCACAATAGTCTTGGGACTATGGAGCTTTCCCCACTGCTACTCACAGAGATTTCTGATGTTATCTCATATATTCCTTGTGTCAGCTGAACCTCTTCCCAAAGAAAGATATGGCACCATTTCAGAAGTGCAGCAATGGTTTAGAGCTCAAGAAAATTTCAAAGTCTCATAAAAGTAGAAGAGGCCATATAACAGTAAATCATGCTATAATATGCATCAACATAACTTCTTCCATCAGTCAGGATTGCTCAAATGTTAAATTCTTAACAGACCGAGTGCTTGCTGTCCTCTCTGAGCACCTACTTTCTTCTGTAAAATGAAGGACAGACTGATGCTAACAGCAATTCTTCACAGATTTAGATAATTTTTTCCCTTTCTGCTTTCATCTCGTTGTTCTCCTTCTTTTCCTCCTTGTTCTTCTCTTTAGGTAAACACTTTCCTGTTTACATCCTGTTCTTTCTTTCTGCTTTCATTTTTCATGCCTTATATTCTGCTTGAGACTGAACTTACACCATTACAAAAAGCAAGCTGATTTTGCAAACAGAACTTTAATCTTGAAAAATTTCACAACCATAAGGTGATGAATATGTATACCCCTCCTCTCTTTTGACAAGGTGAATAAACTGTTACCCAAAGCATATGGTCAAAAGGGCCAATAAAGGACAGATGTATTTGTAGAAGTAAAAACAGAGGAATAATAGGCAAATATATCCATAAAAGAAAGTGTTGACCATGTCTGGATAAATCAATAGAATATTTCCCAGAGAATAACGGAGAGGGTTTTTTTTTATTCTTTCATAAAAAATAACGTTTTTTCCAGGAGTAGGAATAATCAGTAGCATCTCCATAAATGAGGCAGAGATCTTTACAAATTTTGTTCAAAATCATGAGCCAATACAGAAGACAGATTCTTACTCCAAACTGAAGCCTACCACAAAAGACCATGAAAGAAACAAATATTTCCTCAAAATAAGCAAAAGACATAGTTGTGGCACATACTTTTTAAAGGTTTAGGGTGTTTGCTTTTTGGGGGGGAAAGAGGGAGAACTGTATTAGTATGTTTTTACACTTTTGAAAGTAAATTATTATTTTAATAACCATTGCTTGTTAAAGTAACATTTTCAAAAGAGAATGAAAGGAACTGGAAGAACTGAAAACACAGCATAACCGTAACTGAACACCAAACAAATATGAAACATGGTGGGCCAGTGTAAAAAGCTATACGCTAGGTTATACGATACATCTGATCTTTTCTTTTTTGACATTGCTGATCAAAGTCTTTTATCGACTTTGGTTTTGTATATTTAGGTTTCTAATGAGTAGATCCCCTGCTCAAGTAAGATTGCTCAGTGCAGCACAGAGAAGTGGCTTTGCAGCCAGAGGATGGACAAAGAGCAGCCATGTGCTGGAGTGAGAAAGAAGTGGGCAGAAGAGCATCCCTGCCAAGCATCTGCTCTCCCTCTGAATCTAGCAAAAGTAAAACCAAGTGTCTATTATTTGTTCAAAAGAGATGGGGGCCCAGCAGTGGGAAAAAAAAAAAAAAATAAGAAAAAAAATAAGAAAAAGAACACACCAAGTCCTCCAAAATTGAAGATAGATGTATTCCCTTCCCTCCCCACACTGCAAGCAGGCAGCTGGAGAAAATGCCTTTGTTCTCACTGAAAGCATGTAGGGACGTGAGTACAGCTGGCAGTAAAGCAGCAGCACAACAGCAGTTTTTATAATCAATACTGAGCAATGACCTCTCCTTTTCCTTCCATTACTACATACAAAGTATAGGAGAAATGCTCTGGAAGCAGAGAGGTCCTCTCCACCTCTGGCTGCTCCTCCACATTTTCAAGACACGAACACAAGTTTCTCCCCCCAGCATTTTTTTCAGTTCAGAGCAGACAAAGCTCGCTAGAGCAGCAGACACACAGCTGTCCCCAAATGAGGGAGGAAGCTGGAGACATCTGCAGTGAGAGCAGAAACGTCAAGCCAGGTCAGAGTGCTTGCTGACCCTGCACCAAAATAAAATTTGCTTATACTTGTGATAAATAATTTTTTTCAACACACTTAAAGGCTTCAAACCCACCGCTAATTACTATGAAAGTTAAGCTATTTTTCTGAGACTGTTAGTGTTTTGATTAAAGGCACTAAATGCCAAATCTCTGCTTTACCAAAGCATTAGAGATGATGCATACTTTCCCCAAAATGATTTTGATTTTTTAAAGTAGAAGATTTTCTTTGTACTCTTCATAAACATTACAGCTTGTGAGTTAATGCAAACAGGTTCATCTTCCCCAAAACCAGAATGTTTCAACTGTTTTTGCAACTTCATTTTAACCCCAACACATGGGACAATACTAAATATTAGAAGTATGATAATTGGTTTTTATTCCACTCTTACCAAACACAGACACAGGAAGCCTTGGGTTTAGACTGTTGTTCTTTTTGAAAATGTGGCTATAAACAGTCAGTGGGGAAATGTTGCCTAAATATCCACCTGAACTAAAGGAGCAGATTATAATTTGTAAGAGTCCAAAAGGAAACATCCTCATAGTTCAGTTTCCCAAGGGACCACACGACAACCTTGCAATTCCAACTCATTTTAAGCAGAGCCTTTACATTACAGAGTACAGTCAGTAAACTTGCATTTCTGCCTTTCTTAAAAAAGTTCAATATTTCACATAAGTCAAAGGCACACAATACAAGAATTAACATAACTAAGATAAAATACAGCAAGTTATGATTCAATTAAAATCCTACACGATACATTACCTTCCACCTCGGGCACTGAAAGGCACTACATGGATTCCCAAAGGCCCACCGTCGTTGGAGACTTCTACGAGCTTTACCATATCACTGTGAGACAACGATGAATGAGGGAATGTGAACATGTACCGTGAATGAACCAAAAAACCCCACACAAACACACACAGAAAAACAAAAATGCTCCAGAAATTAAGTCATGGTGATGAAAGCATTATTGAATACTACATACCTGAATACTAATCTGATGGCATGAAAGGAGATCAATCAGCAAAAACAGTTCAATTAATAAAATAAGTGAAAAATCAAAGCAACTGATAATTAGTTTACTCTATAAAAATAGGTATCATCATCACATGAATGTTGTTTTATTTCTTCCTTATTCTGAAGTTAAATGTAACTGTTTGTAGTGCCGAGCAGAAACATCTTAAATACCACATACAATTTTTTCCCCTAAAGCCTAAACCCTAATCATAGTACTAGCGTGCTTTATTTGCTTATTGTAGAGAGACCCCATTCCAAGCCATAATATTTGTCTTTACAAAAATACCCTTTAATTAAGTAAGAATTATTTAATTCATAATTGTTTAAATTCTTCTGGTTTTACAATGCATTTATTTGCTTTATTGTGTTTCCATATATTTTATTGAAAGCTTGCTGTATCTGTATTTCCTTACGAGGCAAAGTTTCCACAGTAGGATTTAGCTATAACATTCGAAACAACCACATGTCCTCCTGAAACAGCCATCCAGCTAGTTTTCAATTATACCTTTTGCTGTAAAGAGGGAAAAATCAAAAGAGGAAAGTACAGGTTCAGAAAAGATCTGCAAAGATTCTACAAATAGATTTGGACCAAATCTTCTGGTGAGTTTGAAACATGCACACAGCTGGAAAGGTGGAGTATAGCCCAGAGACCCTAAAGAGTTATAAATACCCAGATGAGAAAATAATACACGAAGGCCAAACCTCTTAGCAAATCTGGAAGAGACAGATCTGAACAAAAGCCACAATCTAAATTTTTGGATTATGCCTCTCTCTAGTATTACATACTTTTCCCATATTTCCTGGCCCAATACATACATATGTATTATACATACACACATTTTTGAGAAGTTTGTTTTTAATAAGCATACAAATCAAACTTAATCTAGAAATGGAGCAAGACCAATGCCCTCTGATAGCAGTAAAAGATTTTCTACTTCCTTCAATAGGCTCTTGATGATATGGTGGCCCATCACAAAAGCTTGCCATGCTTAATCTGGAATCTGAGAATAACCAGACCACATTTTGTTAGGAAGTCAACAAAAATCCTGTAATCCAGTTTGTTCTACATTTGTTCCACTTTTTTTTTTTTTTTTTTTTTTTAATATTCTTAAGGTAGGCCTCACATTTGTTTTATGCCCCAATTTAGGTCTGGTTTTGACTCATTTTTGAAATGACACAATGGAATTTCTCTATCCCTGTTACCATTGTTTAGCTCAATAAAGTATTGAAAGTGTAGGAGAGCTGAGAGACAGCAGCCAGAAAAGTATTATTCTTCAGCTCCCAATAAACTTTTTAAGACTGATAGCATTACAGCACTTGGTAATGTTTCCTGTCCTCATTTCTGCACAGGCTGAATTCATTTCTTTCTCACTGTTCATTAACGCTAAATTTTTGTTAACTTTCATGCAAATCAGCTCACAGGAAACAAGCGAAGTCTCTCACCCCAAAAAGGTCTACGAAAATGCATCTACTGTTGGTTTGCCTGTGGCCCCCTATGATCATTTTTTCTGACTTTCCTGAGAAAAACTGAGAGCTAAGGAAGAGAACAAGTAAAATCCATGGGATTCACTTGGAAATGTCCTAAGGGGAAAACCTGCTTAAACAAAAGAACATCAGTTTTTATAAGCAGACTGCACCATTTAACTTGTCCTGTTGCTTGAGCCACTATCCTTCCTTTTTTCCAATATATGCACTAGGCCTACATACTCATTTGTCTTCTACTGTTTTTCTTACAAAACTCCGTTCCAAATTCAAATGTTAAGCTCTGTAAAATGGAAAATGAAAAGGAATGATCCCTTCCTACGAGATATTGTTTCAATCCTGCTTCTCACACAGATTTTCTCATGACTTCGAGCCAAGTACTTCAAACAAACACACAAAGTATGATATCAAAACAGAGAAGAATGAAGCAGCATATGATGAAAAGCCAGTGAGTTAGTTAAAAGCAACACCAAGAAGCATTCAATTTGACAGAAGTTCTGTAAACTCTATTTAGCAGGCAGCATTTTGAATTTACAATTGCTTTTGCAAATGGAATGGAGTAAAACTCAGTGTGTATTGCTTAATAGATGTCACTATGATCTTTATCTAACATTTAACCCCCCTGTACCTAATTTGTAAGTTAATTCAGAAGTAATATGAGCAAAAGATTTATTTTTATTTCAAAATTAATTCTAATCAATTTTAAAGGTCTAATTTAAGGGTAGAAGAGATATTTTCTCATTAATTCCATAGTGAGGTATGGTTCAGTTCTGTGCGATGAAATGTTTGCTGTATCTTGTGATGAAATAAAATATCCTTTATTGAATTTTAAAAAATAGGAATTTCCCAGTCCTAAACAACATAAGTTTTGATCCATTCAGAAATTATAAGCATTTGACTATGTAACTTATGAGACCTCACATACATCTGTCTTTTGAGCAGACTGCGAACTGCTGACAGGTATTAAGAATTTCCTCTTTGAAATTCTTTCCTGTTGATTTATTTGTGCTAGCACTGACCCTATTCCTTCTGCCAAGTTTTCTGAGTTCCATCACATAAGCATCTTCTCTGAAGCAGAAAATCAGCAGTTAGCATCAGCACTTAGAAACGCCAAGCGTCCAGTGTGCATCCTTGAGACAGGCTTTTTTAAAGCGCTTAAAGACTGCCTTGAAAGGGTGCATGGAGAAAACTGCATAAAAACAAAACTACATATGACCTAAAAAAAGGCTGTCCCTGCTTGCTTAAGAATAGTATAACTCATATTATTCTGAGTTTTTTTGCTAGTCTGTGTTCAGCCCCAAGACTCATCATTAAAACAATGTGTTCTGCCAGTAACTTACTCCAGGGAAAAATTGGTCGCGTTTTCCAAACCAGTGTCTGCATGTCCAACAGGCTCAACTCTGCTGTTGTCCTCCTCTGTTCGATCCTCATCCTAGACAGTAAATAAAAAATAAAGAAATGAAGAAAATTAAATCTAGCTTCAATAGTTTCACTTATTGTAATAATGCCATTTTCCCATTTTTAAATGAAGGCAGTCTCCGCAGTGACAGCAGAAATGAGTGCTGCCACAACTACGAAAAATCTTTTCTGTTGCTACCTGAAACTGCTGTAAATTGTTTTCATCACTTTACACTTTTTGTAATGATATTTACAGTTTAGTCCGTTTTATATCTTAAACTTTGCTGCATGTGTAAAATCAATGCTTCAGAAGCTATCAGAGGCAGTATTTTTTTGAAGGCACACAAGTTAAGACAGAAAAGCATCCAACAGCCAGCAGTGTGGGTGCAAACTCCTTCAGAGCTCTCTCCAGGAAGGTTACTGGGAACTCCAACAAAGACGCAAGGCAGCTCACTGAGGTTCCTTTGCAAAGTTAAGAACAGTAGAAGAAACTGTGGCTCGTGTAATTCTATAAAGTACCAAGACCTCTTTAAACATTTTATCGCAGCCCATTATTAATGCATGCCAGGAATGGCTGACATCAAAGAGTTACATGAGGCTTTAATGCTAACCAATTGATTTTGTTTTTAATTTGACTTTCAAAAAGTACATGCATTATTCACCGAATGTATAATTTTCATGTCAAAGTCAGGAATGCTGTACGTACAAATTTAGGCCAGGGTAATTCAAGGACTACCAGTAAGATGACCGACAACCATTCCTATTATGGCTATGTTACTCATTATAAGCTTATGGTTTTAATTACCTGTATGACCAAGGAGAAAATATGACAAAGTGTGAGCGGTAGGATTCAAACACAGACTGAGATTCTAGAGTCAGAGCAATCAAGTCAATAAAATAATAAGCGATAGGTTATGAGTTCAGCACACAGTGTCAGACAATATATTAAATTATTGAAGAGATATTAAAGCAAGGCAGAGGCAGTTGGTAATGTCCAATTGACATTTCCACTGAGAGTCTGCAAAAGCAGGAGGCTGGCTACAGCAGGCTTCCATGAGCTGTAGATATGCCTTATGCATCCTGGATAGCAGCACGCTGCATGAAGCCGAGCTACTTGAAGATTGATGATCCTGTGTTTTGAGAGGCTTTAATATGCACTTCTTCGTCATCTATCTCTGTTAAGCACTAGGCAAGTAATACATTTCAAAGGTTAACCAGCATCTTGAACCTACCTAGAACTACATTATGAACGCAAACAAGAACTCAAAATAAAATATTTCCATATAGCAGAAGTTGCTTATAAACCCACTATAAATGATAACCCATAAAATTCATAAATATGTCATAAGCTAATGTTTATACTTCTGTATTTACTGATTTCAGGTGAAGTTCCATATGTACAACTGAGTACAAGGAATAAAGGTTAAAATTAAATAAATATTCAAATCTTCAGTGCAATTATAAGGTTACATACAGTTTGGGTGGAGAAAAAAAAAAAAAAAGAAAGAAACAGATGATAGGGAAACCAGAATATTTGCAGTAGTTTCCCATTACAAAGAAGTGTTTCACCCTGTTTCCTACAGCATCTTACAGAACCTTGTTGTGGGTTTCTTGGTTTGAAGTTAGGGACACTGGTGATTATAGAGACCTATGTAAGTATTTATTTTGCAGTGGAGTTATTACCTGTAAGTCTAAAATCAGAGTTGCTGAAAAAATACAATTTCGTATCTCAGCTATATTAAGAAGCCAACCCAAATGTTATTTTCTTAATGCAGCGTTTTTGGCAATTTTCTTTGTGCAGGCTTTTCAAGCAAACACACAATTCATATGTACACATTTAAGAAAAACTGAAATAACATCCTACAGGGATACACCCCCACTAACAACAACAACAACAAGACTGGCTTTGTATTGTGTCATTTTAGCAAACACATCGATGTATTTGCCATATAAGCATCATTCATCTAGTACTTCTTGGGTCCTACGTTGTAGCACCCTTCAAACCCATATGTTTCCCTTGACTATTTTAAAGTGTCTGTATGTGTGCAAACTTCCTCTTGTCCTACTTAGTTTTGGGGGTCTTCCTTTGGACTTGCTCTTGACAGACCCAATCCTGGGGTCCTCCTTTGGTGTTTGGTATGCACAGCAGAGTTACAGCCCAGTGTGCACAACAGACTTGATAGCATCCCTGCTCTCATTCCCAGAGCCTCCTAATTATTGGCTCGTATTAAACCATTCCACTCTTTGCATTTTCTATCTCTTCAAGAGGTTTCTTCTGCCACAGCAGAAGCACCCCCTGCCTGACCCAGGATGAAGACCACAGCCAACTTACCTGCCTGCTGCTAGAGCCTATCTTTTAAATTAGGATGTGACACATCAAAATCTGCAAACCACAAGCTATCTGGCACGACCACCATTTAGCTTTGTGCCTTTCTTTCGAGAATTATAAACACAGTCAGTTTTGGACCAGACACACTGTCAGTTATCCAAGCAATTAAGAAAAAGCGGCTCCCACTTGCCTGTGTCTGGCTTCTCCCGGGCAGCAGACAGATCTGTATCAACAACATGTATGTGCCTGTAAATAGGTGCTCAGAGGAGGAATCACAGCCCTAACTAAAGTACTGCCATAATCAACAGATGCATGATGTATCCTTTTAAAAATCTTTAATATTACAGTAATCAGGCACTCTTTTCTTCTCAAAATAACACAGATTTTGATTTACATTGAAGTGAATGGAGAGAAAAATTGGACACCTGCAGAGGGATTTGACTTAAAATTCTGATTTACTACGAAAAGTAACTAGCTGTGAAAATCTCTGCATCTAGCAATTATTTCTTTATTTGGAAAGTAGTTTTCTTTTGAAAGGCAAATTCCACCTGTACGTGCTATCACAAGGTAAACCAAGGAAAAGGACATTTAGAAGAGCAAGAAAGATTCTCAGAGCCCAGATAGATATTATTGCAGACATTTTTCAGAAATAGGTGATTTGAGCAAACTCCTAAGGTTTCTTTATCTCTATGCATCACCAATACCTGTTATATCAAAAGGTACAGTTTCTCATGAAATTAACAAGCAGCCACTAAAGACAGTGATTTATTTTTCCAAAATTGAAATAAAGTAAATAAAGGTAATTTCATTTTTAGAGCACCAAGATAAATTTAAAGCACCTTTTCCAATGTACTTCTATGTACCTAATGCGTTCAGTACAAAATGCCATCAGTTCCCTTTCGCCGTGAACTGAGGTGACTCACCCAGAGCCACCAGAGTCTTGCTGTGCCACAAGACTCGGATGCAACTTTCCATAAAGCTCATATGCCATATATTTAGGTTACTAAGACAGAGGTTAAACAATATATTTATGACCTTGAACAATGGCTTTAAAAAAAAATCTTAATAATAATAATAATAATAATAATAATAATAATAATAATAATAATAATAATAATAATAATAATAAAGTAGGTTAAGAGAATTAGGGATTTCAAAGACTTATTCCTACTTTAAGCTGCATCTGTCCAAAACTGCTGTCTTATAACAGTTAATACTTCCAGCAATGAAGTCACCACCGGTCACTTCTTTATTTTCAAACAAGCACTCTTCCACACATCTGTGCTGTTTTATGCAATTCTTATGGCCTCTCCAAAAACATAAGCAAATCTATTTCATTTTACTTCTTCACCTTCCCTTCTGAAGCTCTTCTTTTGACAAGTACCTGCAGAAAATTCAACAGCAGCTATGGAGTCTGAATAAAGTTAGCCCTTCACTTATATTTCTCCACATTTCACTGGTGCATTCTTCACTTCCAGGCACGTAGGTGCTGCCACATCTACTTCAGCCACATACAATGGGAAACAGGCTCTAAGACATGTAAGGGTTATGTATACATACGTCTTCTCTGAACACTTAAAGCCCAGATCTCTAATTTGATAGCAAGTTCTCCATTCTATCAATAACCAAAAGAAGGGAGTGAAAGTTGTGGTTTTTCTTCCCCCAATTCAGAGTGAAACAAGAACTATTTCATTGTCGTTCAGAAAGTGATTGGATATTTTAGTGACAGGGGCAAGAAAAGAGTAAAAAGAAAAAAGAGTAGCTCTGTTTTCAAGTGGTTTGAACACCGTAGAGGAAGGCCTGCAATGCTGACTAGAGTAAGAGGAAAAAAACTGAACAGTCACTTGTTATGCAAACAGCAACTGTCTCGTGCACTGAACAAATCCAAGATAACATTAAAGGAAGGGGAGCTGTACGTGAAGATTTTCACAGTATGTCCATGGAGCTGTGCTAAGGTTTCGCTACCAATCTCCTTTCTGCACGTTTTCCTTGTTCACTTCTGCAACCTACAGCATTAAATTCATTACTCTGGCTTCTGCACCTCCAATTACAGGCTCCCTCTGCCAAGCCTGTGCCTTCCTACCCTGATTTTCCTGTTAACTTACACTTAATTTAGACAGCTTAATCCTCCACCTTGTCAGAAGGGGCGTTCAGTATCCAGGCCTGGCCGCAGCCCATAGCAGACGCCAGCCAACATCACCGCCATCCCAGCTGCACCACCACATCCGTGTGAGGGAACAAGAAAGCTTTGGGCAGCCTCATCAGCCTGCGGTGGCAAAGACTTGAAGGTTTTCAGTGAGAAGAGAATACCTGGGAAATTTAGCTGTAAGCTGTAGTAAATCTGTTCTCACTGTACACAAAGCAATTTTTTTCTCCAACTCGACAACAAGATGAGTTGTTGTTAACAGCTCAACAACAAGATGGGTTGACATGGGTACACGAGGGCTATACAATAAACAGTCTTTTACAACATAATTAAACCCATTTTGTATTTTTAGTAGTCTGCACAGTAACTGCAGAGAAGTATTTTCACGTGGGTTGGCTGGTCTCATCACACAGCACTTTCAGCTTTTCTCCTAGCGTTATCAACAGAAAGCAGGGTCCTGAAATGGCGAGGAATTGCCACCATTAGGGCAAACAGGCAGAGCTGCCAGCGTGAACAGCGTATGATAAATGTGTCTGACATACACACCTCTACAAATAGAAGCCTTGCAATACACGGCCTCTGTGTTTTGGGAGGAGCAGTCCAGCTTGTTTGTTTTCTAACATTTATGTTTTAAATCCTAGTGTAGTGAACTCAAGCATCATGAATACTGAACAAAAAAGAACAGTATAAAACTTCAACAGATACTTCAGATTTTAATGTAGAGAAGGATACATTATCAATAAAGAAAAGCTCCCAAAAGACCGCATACCAGTATTTTTTCCTCAGCTGGGACACAACAAAAACAATGCTTATGTTATTAAAACATGCCCTTCCCTTCATCTTCCCCCTTTTATTCTCTTGCTCTTCTCTGTAATGATTATGGAAGAAGAGACCATATTTGCTATTAGTCTCCTGGCAGCCACATTTTATAAATGTTTGTTTGGTCCTTGCAACATAAAGTAGGTTCTCTCTCTGTATGATCAGGCTTGATAGGAAACAGCTCCTAAGGGACCTATTTCCTCTGTCTTAACTAGCACAAATATACCAGCATCAGGCTTTTGTGCTAATGTTCTCACTTCTTGATTAACTGGCCAAATCTCCAGAGAAGGGCAATTTTCAATCAAATCTGAAGAACGGTTACAAAGATCACATGGGGAAAAAACAAAAGTTATTGAATAAAAAGTAGGGTTTCTCCCTCTTGCACACAAACATATACATGCACCTATAATTAGATAAGAGCTTTGTGTAATCCACAGCAGTTCTATACGAGGTGCGCTGCTATTATCAGCAACCCAGGGAGAGAGAAGAGAGGGAGAAACCTTATATTAAATCATCATCCACTTAAAACACAAAACAACAAAATCAGCTGATTTTTTTTTTTTTATAGAGATTATTCTTATAACATGTCAGTCAATCCTGTGTTGTTCACACCCTTGTGCAGCAGGGTCACCCCACAATTGGAAATGGCAATATTCACATAGTTTCTATATGCCTCACTACTCCAAAATGAAATTTGCCTTGCACAGTCAAATCACTAAATAGATATCACATAGACACAGAGTAGCACAGAATGGAAGGGATTTCCTGGGTCTCCTGATGAATATCAAATTCATCCCCTGCTATCACAAGCAATCATCTCTTATTTCCCATTTAATAAACGGATCAAGCTGAGCCTTAAAACTGCCTGGCTTCACGATGGCATGATTTCTATTGCAAAATGCCTTAGAAGGAAATGTTTATACAGGTATAAGAGAGATGTATTTTATTTGTTTTTGTCCAAAAGAAACAAAACACCAGATAGCGAAGATAATTAGTTTGATACAACCTCCCTTTGACAAGCTTGTACAACACTTGATTCAGTTTTGACTAACTACCATTTCATTTCATGCCTAATGACTTGTCTTAAAACATGTATTTAAAGTCTTGTAATACTAAAAAAAACTGGACAAGCCCTGAAGTACCTCAATTATTTTGTAACATGTATTTGTTTAGAGGTTTACTGAAGTCCTGGGGGGCCCTTTGGGGCTCAAAAATCTGTGATATCTCACTGAAGTCATATTCACCTATTCTGTAACAATTACACCATGTACATTTCTATAACACATATAGCAATAATAACTACAGAAGCACAACACAAATAATGCTTACCATTTAAAGTAGCTTTCACTAAAAAACCCTTTCAGTGATTATACACAGCTGTCTGTTAATTCTTTTTTATAAATGGTGGTGCAGACAGCACTGACATACACGAGAGCCCTCAAAGAGTTTTAGTGGGTTAGACAAAAGGTTTTCTCACTAGAGAATTTAACTTGAGGTATATTGCTGATTTACTTCTTTAGAGTAAAAAATAAATAAATAACAAATCTGTAGCAAAATATGTCTTATGGATGTTTGCCTCCACTATTGTACATTATTAAAATTCTTAAATTTAAAAATGAACAGAAAGTTTGCAGCAAAAATTTTAGTTTGATGGAGCATTCGCCAAATCCTCCCGTGCTCCTCAATAAAAAGCATACAAACAGAAATGAGAACCAGACAAACATGAATAGGCACTGAGCAACCCTGCCAAGCACCAGCTCTGCAGCACACACTGCAGGCTGCCCTCTGACCTTCCTGTGGCACAGCCAGCCCATCGTACCTGCTGCTGTGGCTCTTTCTCTAAAGAAAGGGGCTTTACCATGACCCTACAGTGATACCTCAGGAACAAGCATTAAGAAATGCATTAAACTCTTTTTTGTCATTGTTACTGATCAAACATGTTAGCATGAATTAATGTTGCTAAACGGTCTATGCCTACCATCAGAGAAAGAATATTGCAAAATTAAAGATTTTGCAAATACTGAAGTAACTCAGCAAAACTGTACAAGGGAAAGGGCACAAAATGGAATCAGACAAAGAAAATGGCTAAAGCATTGCTAATTCTCAAATGTAAACTAAAAGATGGGAGATTTAGATTAGATATTAGGAGGAAATCCTTCACTCAGAGGGTGGTGAGGCACTGGCACAGGCTCCCCAGAGAAGCTGTGGATGCCCCATCCATGGAGCTAAGGCCAGGCTGGACGAGGCTTTGGCCAATCTGATCTGGTGGGAGGTGACCCTGCTCATGGCAGAGGGGTTAGAACTAGATGACCTTCATGGTTCACCTTCCAACCCAAGCCATTCTGTGATTCTATGATTTCTCAGTGTGCACTGTAATTATATTTCATAAACTGCATTCAACATTTGGGTGAAAACTACATTAGTATTCCCTTTACCAAGCAGCATCCTGCTCTACAACGTTTCAGTGATGTCTCCAGGACTACTGGCAGTGCAAGGTGCTTGGCAGAGTGAGAAGGTATGCTGTAATCTACTAATTTATTTTTACTGTAATTTGATAGCTACTGTAACAAATTCATAAAGCACGGTTCCTCTACGGATGACAAGTATCAAGTGGATAAAAAAGATGTGTAGTTCTTCCAACCAGACCATATTTAAGGGACTTTTCAAAGAAGACTAGTGCTATTGTAGCACAGGAACTATTTTGTGATATGTCATTTTGCAGCAGCTCTAATCCCACAAATAATATGTACTGTCATAATAGTCAGAGCATATTAGAAAATATTATAATAATTCAATGCTCTGAATTTCTGTTCACTTATAAATGGGTAAATTGTTCCCAAATTTAAACTTATAACATCTTGATAGTCTATTTATTATATCAAAGACAGACTCAGGATGAAGAGAACATTGTGTCTTTTCTCAACTTCTGCACTGTTTTGCTAAACTATAGTGTCAAAAATCACTTAAAAGCGTGTTTCATTAGTAGTATGTTGGGGATAATACTCCAGTTTTGCAAAACAGCTTTGAGATTTTGGATAAGGTACTTCTAAAAGCAATACCATTAAAACAGATCTTAAATGTCTCAGCAGCATTTTAGGATGTTGAGCCACAAAACGCCTCTTCTTGCTGGAAGATACCAGATGAGCTTCACCTCTTCGTTCTCTGATCACCAGCTAACATTTGCAGTTCACAACCTATTTTTTAAGCTTTTTGTTAGATGCAAAGCATCTGAAGGATTACAAAATTCAAGACATTTCATTACCTAATTGATTTGTGAGACAGTTCACTTACAGAGCAACCTGTAAGCAAAAACGCCCAGCCAAGGTTGGGTATGACCTGATGGGCATTTCAGTGCCAATAGTGCCGCCTATTGGTGAGCCCACTGAAATGAGGTTTTAGAAAGCAGTCTGATGATAGAAAGTCAACCAAAAGGTTAGATGGAAGCAGAAAGTACTATTCTCTCCTGAGGTAAATATTTGAAATATGTAAAATGTGGAATATTAACTTTCAATATTAACTAAAGCATCTAAAGAGCTTTTGAAGATCTGATCAATAACAAATTATAGAAATTTGCACTGTATCAGAAAGAGACATACTTATCTTATAGATCTATGTAAAACTGTATCAAATTACCTCAGATTGATTGTTGTCCTAAAAATAAAATGGGTTCATTTCATGTAACTGCCTGGTTACAGTTTTTATTCTGGTTTCTGTTTTCTCTCAGGATTCAAAACATATCTATAGAATAAAAGTTTCACAGACGAAAGTCTATATTCTTTGTTTGTTTTAAATAAGCCTTATCTACCGGCTATTTCCATGTTTGAATCTCTGAAATTTTATACTTTTTCTGTATGATTCACAGACTGACACAGAGACCACCAAGATCAGTGTAAAGCAAATACTAGAGTTCATATTAAAGACAGATTCAAAGTCATACTTTGACGTCGAAGTCATAGGAAATATTTTTAATTGAAATAGTTACCACCGTTATTTGAAACAAGGCTGCAATTATAGATCAGCATGTAATCAAATTCCCCTGGAAAACTTAGCCCAAAGGCCAGGCCTCATTTTGTGCAGGCTCTTTTATCACCTACCTTGATTAACACAAGGATTACCTCATGTACAGAGACATCCCGGCATGGTGAGCCAACATGAATGTGGCACTTGTCATGTAACAAATCCTCTTTTGATTTATGGCATCCCATGCCATTTATTTTATCTTTCCTCATGCTAATACATACATATGTATCTATGAACCTACATATCTACGAACCTATGTATCTATGTACCATCACCACCTCTGAGTAACTCACAAGACCTACATATACAGAAAAAAATCACCCCTGCATTGGCAGAAGGTACTTCATTTGAACTATTTCATGACGGGAGTGATTTTTTTTATAGCATGATGTACTGTTTTCTTTAAGAACTTGAGTTCTTCTGCCTCCACAATTCCATGTGCGATTTCATGACCAGCAAACAACAAAACCATTCATTTTACATGGAGAAGTTGACATTTCTAGAAAGAAGAAGAAAAAAAAAAAAACCACAACACTACAATATACCTCTAACACAGGGAGTTACTATGGCATCCAGGAAACAAATCTACGTATTTGTTAGGTTCTAAATATATATACATATTTAGAAGGCCACAACAATAATGACAGTATTTTGTTCTTGAAGAAGAAATAAGGTACTCTGCATGGGTACAACGACAGTGTGTTTGTTTTTTCTGTTGAGTAGTCTGAAGTAGGTCAGGTTAGGCATGTCCATTAGTTCTCCTAAAAATAGAGCCACACTGAGTTCACCTGCTTGTAACTAATGTAGAACAACAGAATTTTAAATACTTTTTCCTTTAATCTGACAAGTTAGCTTATTATTTATTTAAATAAAAAAAAAAAAAAAAAAAAAAAAAAAAGTCATTAAATCCTGTGTGATTTTTAAAAGCCAAAAAAATGACAATGAATATATGAAACTGGGACACAGTTTTTTCCCCTGCAGAAAAATAAATGTCCATGCCTCCACCTATAAGTTTAGAGATCTGAAAGATTTCTGCAGAGATGTATTATAGATGAGTCACATAGTTTCCCCTTGATATTGAGACAAAGGAAAGGAGAAAATTCTGCATAAATCATTTCACATTTTCCCTGTAATGTTCCTGAATATATTACTATTCACCTCACCTTTTCAAAGACCATGATTTTCATCCTTCTGAGGATTTTTTTTTTAAGACACAAAAAGCATTTCTTATTTAGCAACTTGAATTTGTCATTAGGCAATTTTCAAACAGGTCTCATAGCTCTTTTATCCTTATTCATTTCTTTTTTTCTTTTTTTAATCTGAAATAGTCCCTTGTTGCTTGATTTGCAGATCTGTATCAGCATGCAAGGATTTCACTAGCTTCAGCTAAGTACAGAACAGTTCGATCCCCTTGAGTACTGAACGTAGAGTCAATTTAGAGGCAAACTAAAAGAGTAGCACTCTGTTCTCTGTCACACAAAACATCACTTTACTCACATGGGCATTTTAATAACAAAATTCGATTCTGGATATTTTTCTCAGCATGCCACAAGACTGTTAAGAGATGACATCAGACTGTTTATTAAAGAGTTTGCTTTTTAAAAAGGCTATTAAAATACAATAAATGTTTACCAAGACGATAAAAGTCCTGACATCAGTGGAAGTTTAAAGTTGGCATGTATTCTTAACTTTGAATTTCATCTAATTTAGGAAACCTAACTTTCAAAGGTTTAGCTTTTGTGTTACTAAAAATCACCCAGTTAACTTAGCCCAAAGAGTTGGAAAAACATAATTATATGATTTTATCATTTTGCTTAAAGGAAAGTACATGGTTCTCCTCTCATTTATAGGGATTTGTTGTTAGTTCTAATTTGCTAGGATTTGGTAACAAATAGTTTTGATTCTTGACTTTTTTTAAAGTCAAAATGCAAATTGTCATTGCTGCAATGAAACAATACCCATGCATCTGTATTAAAGGTCTTCTGTGTTTAAAAAAAAAAAAAAAAAAAAAAAAAAAAAAACAGGCAAGACCCCAGAGGCCAGCACAGCTCCTCAGGGGCATGGCCATGCAGCAGAAGAGAGCCAAAGCATCAACCCCCTGCAACAGTGTGGGGTGCTCGGCCTCACTGCAGAAGCACAGGGCATGCAAGCCTGCTCTCCCAGTCTCTTAGGTGCTGGGCAAAATTTTAGTCATGAGATTTTACCATTTGCAGTTTCATCTTGTACTTCTCTTTTCCAGAACAGCAGAGTAGCATGCCACTTTTAGCATTCCACCTCATCCTTCACCTAGAAACTCCACTAAAATTTTTTCAGTTGGGCTTCTGTGTTACACTGAAGCTTTTTTTTTTTTTTTTTTTTTGGTCTTTTGCACTACGTGGATTTTACCTAAGGCACCAAACAAATTCACTATTTTAATAACGGAAAATACTATAGCATTTTTCACTTTCTTTGCTCAATTTGTTTTGCTGAAGTCAACATGAAAAACAATTTCAAACTTCTCAGTAAATGCTTCATTTACGAATGCTCCATTTCAAGTGCCTACAGGGTTACAATCTGGTCTATGACAATTTTATTAATTTTTTAATCAAAAGCATTAAATCAAAACTAAAATAAATAGTACTCAGTACTTCTGTAGTGCCTTCCAGCACAGTATGGCAAAAGCACTTTGTGGACAATAATGACTTTAGCTTCATTGCACCCTCCGGATGCAAATTAAAAGTTATTCTCAATTTTCTTCTTCTTTCGAGGAAACTGAGGCACAGAAGATTCCTTTCTATCTTTTTCAGGCTCATTTCCAGCCTTAGATGTTTTCAGTTTGAGGTCATCTCTTTGAGATAGCCAGAGCCTTATCTTCAGAAAAATACAAAATATTCACCAGTACCACTGGAGTCAACCAACAAGGACAGAAGCTGAAATGGCACTTTGAAAGTAAAATAGCCCTAGGGAAATTTCTGAAAACAACAAGAAACATCTAGATTCTTCATGTCAGACAATGAAGTCATTGACTGGTCAGGTTAGCACACAGCTTTCACAAAGGAGGCTGGTGACTAGAGAGATAGATATTGGGAAAAGTACAAGCTCTCTCTGAGCAGTGGGGTCCTAATATGAGCCCAGCATGCAAATTGCTCTCTGTCACGCAAAGCTCTTACAAAACACGTGATGAAGATGGAGATGCAATATTTTCAGGCAATTGTATTTCCATTGTGTTGTTCATAATAACATCTCAGCCTCCTGATGCTTTGTTAAGCTGTGAGGTCAGTGCAAACCACAGGCTCTGCTGAAAGAGGCAGACTCATTTCTTCCCCTCCCCAGCTGGTCATCCTCATCCCTGGATCCCTCTGTCCACCTTCTTCTTTCTGCTTATTCAAGCATTTGTGTCACTAGACAAAAGGTCTAAATTAAAATTAATGTTTAATAAAAACAATTTTAATTGGTTACGTTTCCCCGGCTGATCCAGTTCAGTCTAATTAACAGTCTCATAAAAGCTTACAAAGACACAAGGGAGGAAGCAAAGCACGGCCAAGACTGCTTCTCTTGTGAACAGGGACTTAAAATATCTCTAGCAGTGTGGCCTCAGACCTTTGTTTGGAGGCATACCGTTCATCTGCTGTTTAGCGTATAGCTCAAAGTACCCTCCCACATCCAGTAACTTGCACTGCTCTATGCCAAATCTCATCCCTCTCCCACTGCCTCCTCCTAAATCCTACTCATTTGCAACTAATCTAAATAATTGTGTCCCTTTTACTGAAGTTGCCATCTCAGCACTTACCGTCTTCAAAACAAGCATGCTTTCCAGGAATAAATCCCTCTTGCCCTTGTATACTGCTGACCTATTTTCCATAATGTGTTTTCCTCTTTCACGATTTCTAATTTACAGCAGAATTTCATTTGTCACCACAGAACTATTTATCTAAACAACTTCACACAGATTACTCAGATTCCACCATCTTCCTTAGACAACATCAAATTAAGACAGAGACACCACAAGGCTTTTGAGTGCCATCTCCTGAGTTCATTAAAAAATAAGAGATGCATAAACAGAAGGGGGGAGGGAGAGAAGGAAGCAACACATTTAGTGGTTGAATCTCTTTTCATCCCAAAAAGCAGAGGCAAAAGCATGTTAAAAGTCATATACCTCTTACAGAGCCATGTGACAAAGTGCCTCTCTTCATTAGAAAGTCATAGGATTTAATATTCAGCTGTCTACATAAACACTCTTTTAAAGGTTAACAATAGCATTTGGAGGAACTAGATTCCAAAATCAGAACTACTCGTGTCAATTAGGATTTAAAGGGGATTGGCACTGTTAAACCCCACATTGAAACACTTTAATTTTGACGTATGGTTTCCTTAGGTGCCACTTAGTCAGTTATAAACAAGGTAATGCCAAGTTGTAGGTTTCCAAACATATAGGAGCTTGTTATCCAGTTTCTGTAAAGCATATTCAAAGCCCAGATAAGGCAGTCAATGAAGCCAGGCCTGTCTAAGGTCTTCCTGAAGCAATGTGGTTTTTTGAATGTGTTTTTTTGTTTGTTTGTTTGTTTACCTCTTTATGCCAATTTCATGTAAAAATGGGAAAAAATAAAATAAAATAAAACCCATGAAAAACCAAGCACACAAGATAAGAAGGGAAAGCTTGAAGAAACTTGAAGCAGCAGCAAATTCAAGGGTTTCAGAAAGAAGTAACTTTAGAAACCAAACTGTGTTGAGTTCTTCTTCCACTGCATATCTGGGCAGGATCTTCGATCACTTCCACTTCCAGTTTCACAAGAGACATCCATTTTCAGCCTAGCTAGCTGAACAACACTAGTAACTTGTTACAGCTACCGTTTTGGCTATTTCAGAAGACACTGAAAGAACTCCAAGAGATAACTCAAGCAATTTGCCAACAAGCTTCTGCCTTGTCCTTGGAAAGTCAGGTTAGATGTCATTAGGACTGGAGGACATTTTGTCCTTCCTCTAATGCCAGAGAATTTAAGCAAGGACAATGCTGGCTGTACCAATACACCTTAATAGCTGGGAAGGAGAAAATTATCTAGTTTGTCATCACATAAACCAATTTTTAAAGAGACTAGACAGTGAACCTTTGAAGAAAGATGCAAGGGTCACTATACCTTATAATTAAGAACAGATTCAATATAAAGGTAAGGTCAGTTAAAAATAAATAAATAAAGAGGAATATTCTGTGACAAAGGCTGTGGTTTCTCGCTGAAATTAACAAAGCTCGTGGTGTTCACACAGAACTACATGACTTGAAGACAACAAGAAAACATGGGAAGAAACACACACGAGTTCAAAACTGAATTTCCATTCACTGTAATCAGCAGGTTCCCTACTATTTTTTTTTTGAGGCTTATGTGCCTCAACACATAAGTACAAGTATAAGTTCTGAGCTTTTACGTAGTTCCTCAACTACGTAAAAGCTCAGAACAGTTCTCTAATAATATTAATTATAACCTTTTTGCAATCTGATTTATTAAAAAAAAAAAAAAACTTCAATAAATATCTTGTACACATGGATTCTAGGCAATGCAGGCAAGAAGAATCTATAAAATTAATGAAATGAACTTGTCTCTCTCTCCCTACATATAACCAGGTTGAAGGCAATAATAAACAGAGAAAACGAAAATGAGAAAGAGATTGTTTATGCACACAGAAACAAAATAACATTAAAATAATCTTTAAAATAGAAAAGCTAATGCTTTCCTGAGGAACTGACAGTAAGATAATATTATCTAAAGAATTAATAATCTGGAAAGCAAGTTAAAACTAAAGTGACAAAATTTGTTAGTGAAATAAAACTTAGGTTTAAAACAATCTTTTAAAACACAATCAATGAGCTTTGTGAGACTTTTGATATATATATTTCACACTGGTGGACTGAGAAGCCTGGTGACTGAGGAAATTGAAACTTGAATAAATGTAAGATAATGCATACTGAGAAATCTAATCTGATCTAATTCTCAAAGGGAAGAATCTCAGAAAAAGTAGCACCACCTCTAAAAAAAAAAAAACAACAGCAAATGTCACCACAAATTAAAGAATTAGTGCACGATAATAGTGTGGTGGATTTAATATACCTGAATTTTACTGCAGCATTAATATTTTTGCAGCACATTTAGCTCTAAAAGTAATTTAAAATGGCAATTCCCAGTCTTCTACCCTCTTGGGGTAGTATGGATGAATATTAATGTAATATGTACTTATTTACTCTGTAAATGAATAAAATGCAAAAGAAGTGGGCATCTGTATAAGATATTAATAAAGAAAATGATGTAAGAATGCCGAAGTTGCAGTGGGAACAACACATTACTGAAAAGATGTCAATATTCTTCCATCTTTCTTACTAAATTCACAACAATTTTTGAGAAAGCAGGTAGAGTACAATAAGGATGTCATGTATCTGCAGACACCCCTGTGAGACAGCAGCAGATCACTCCAACACCTCCCTACCTGCTGTGTAGCAATCTACTTTCTTTTACCTGTTCTAAACTAATTCCTGATCTGACCAAGCTACACTCAGCAGAGACCATGCCATGTCCAAAGTAGAGCAGAATAACTTGTATCTCTCTTTGGACAGATTTAGAAATTATTTCTCTTCATGGTGGAAAAGCGGTGTAGATAAGAAGGATTTAGAAAGAGAGTACATCACAACAGCGGACGAAGTGTGCAACCTGTGTATCTGCAGGACAACAGAGGTGTCTACAACCATCCACATTTATATTGGGCAAACGAGCAGGACAAACTGAAATCATACTTCAGCTGACTTGTGGCAATGGTTAAGGAGCACCTCTTGAGCTTTATGAGAAAAAACTTATCTTCCCACTCATCACACGCTGCTATATGCATCGAATGTAGCAGGGCACACACGCATGCATAAAAAACAGCACTGTAGTGGTGCATACGCAAAGCAATCTCAGCACTGGAAAGCTGGAAGCTCTTTGTGTCAATCCAGGTCATCTAAATAGTATCTGAGTACCAAGCACCAGACACTATCAAAATGAGGTAGTCAAAAAGCCAGTTTAGAAACCCACTTTTCCGCATATGAAAACCCTAAAAAGCACAAGAAGCAAGCAGTTACATTCTGACAAAGGGGAAGGAAAAGATTAACTACAATTGCTTGATAGGTAAAGTAAGAAGATCAGAGCAGAAGTTCCACATGGTATAAATCCATAGAGCTGGGAGAAAGTAGGTAAAATGAGGCTAAATATCACAAGAAAATCCTCAGTGGAGTGATTGTGATGGTGAAAGTCTCCCAAGGAAGAGGCAGAATCCCCACTGCTCAACACAAGTAAAAGCAGCGCAGACAAAGAACTACAAGATAGGTTGCAGGGAATAACTCGATGCATAGTAAGAGGATGGTTCGGATGACCTAATAACATAACAGGATTTAAAATGACTCTGTAATTCTATTACCATTAGCCACATTCACAGCAGCACAAGCTAGAGCCGTGTTGCCATGGAAATCAATCCATACGCGTCACTGCAGAAAGCGACTGCAATGCAAGTGTTGGGAACGAACTGAACGAGCACCTCCTCTCCTCAAGGAGTTCAATGTTTGCGTCAGTCGGGTCACTGTCTAGCGTGAAAGTTTATATCCAGCTTCCCACGAGCCTTTTAAAATATATAGTAAAGCACAGCTGAGCGCATTTATGGGTTGCACTTAAGACAAAGTCAGTTGAGACTCAAGGTAGGAGCAACACACAGGTTGGGACGGGATGTCGCTGGAAACTGATGGACTGCTCTCCGGCACTTCAAGTGCCCGTCTCTTCGCATTGCTTGAGTTCTCTCAGTCCAAAGTAAACTAACACTACCAAAAGGACAAGGCACACACATTCTAATTACATGGTCCTACAACTCCATCTTACCAGAAAACAAGACCAGCTTGTATTCCACAGAGAAGGCAAGGAACAAAAGAAAGAAGAGGTGATTATTTCAGCCATCATTTTCTAAGTACCCCTATGGACAACAAACTGTAGTAGCAAAAGAATCCTCTTTTATTCTCGACTTTTATTTTTGTCTGAAAACTTCTCCATTTTTTTTCTCTCAAAAATTCCCAACTTTTCAAGATTAAAGACACAGGGAAACAAAGCTCAGCAGTCTCTTGATCACATATTATCATCTCTAAATCATATCCATTCATGCATGGACATCATTACAGTGTTGTAACACAGTGCACATCTCAGCATGATGGGAAATGAGTACTGGTTTCCTCAGTCAGTTTTCCCCATTACTTACAGTAACAGTAGAACATTTGCCAGGAAAACAGGAAGCTAAACATGGCAGTAATAAAATTCTTAGAGCAAGGGAAAATTTTGGGACTCATTTTTGAGAATGGAGTTTAATCGTTCCTGGTTCCCTTAAAAAGGGTCTTCTTGGATGTTTATTAATAAAACTGGAAAAGTATCCAAAATTGTGAAGTTTACTTATTTATTTATTTATTTTATGACAACTGAGAACTTCAAATAAGGATCTAATACTCCTCTTCCTTCAAAACAAAATCCTTTCAGCAAAACACAACATGAATTGAGTGAGAATGAAAGCTCAAATAAGTTTGTGAAAAAACACTACACGGTCCCAGTTCCATAACACAGTAAAAAGGGGTTACAGCACATAGTTAGGAAAATCTACCAGCATATGCACATAGAAAAGAAGACGACCAATTCTGCTCCTTGGAATTTCACAGCACTGTTTCCTTTCAAAAACGCTTTATCAAGGGAAGAAAGTATTTCTTTTGGCCTTTTAATAGTCTACATCATTGCTAAGAAAAATAAATCAAGGCAGACCACACAGTACAAAAAGCATATTACAGGTTGTTGGAGCCACGTATATAAAAAGGATCATGTTTTTACCTTCTAATGCTAATATTTTCATGTAACTCATTATTTTCTGCAGCACTATGCAAGATATTAAATAGAAACCAGAAAAAAAAAAAAAAAAAAGGATTAAAAAAGGAAGCAGGTCCATATTCTGGTTTGAAAATGAACTATGAGCAAGTAAGTACACCAGGAGGTAAAAATAAACTTTTAAATACTTGGTTACAAAAATATTCAAAAAAGGCTAAAAATCCATCTGCTTATTTCTTAAAAAGCCATTAAATTTGACCTTAAAGAATGTATTATATTTCAAGTGAGAAGCACAGTGCATATGTCGGAGAAAAGATAAGAACAGCAGAGCTTTCAATATTCAC
This sequence comes from Aythya fuligula, assembly GCF_009819795.1. NCBI lineage: Eukaryota > Metazoa > Chordata > Aves > Anseriformes > Anatidae > Aythya > Aythya fuligula. The sequence continues at coordinate 14,755,683 of NC_045560.1, read as the reverse complement.
AAATAAATACAGAAGCAAAATATTTGATAGATGTGCTAAACAGTTACCCTAGTATATTAAAAATTGTTTACATAATGTAACTTTTTTTTTGTAAACTTGTCAGGGATAAACATATAAAATGACTTGAGTTCTATCAGTACATTCTTGAGATGCTAGAACATGCCTGAATTCATGAGACATTTATCAACTGAAGATACACCCGTTTGATTGAAAACAGTCTGTAAAACACTGTATGTGTATTTTGTTTCTATTATAATATATTTCATTAGTATTTTTCTTGGAATTTAAACAAAAATGTTCCTGCTTGTGTGAGTTTCAAGTCATTAGCGCCAAAACTTCAGCCAATGTTTCATGAGAAAATTACTGAATTATGTCTGTTTATGATTATAACACAGATTTCTCAAGAAAATTATTCCCTCCTGAGCATTAAAAACTAAACGAGTATGAAAGACTAGAATGTGTTTAATGTGACCAAGGTAGCTTTTCCCGCCAAAATGCTTCAATCTAATCCAAGGTAATGTTTGAAAACTTAAACAAAGTGTAATAAAAGTTATTTCACTTCCAAAAATGACGTGCATTTACTAGAAAAGACTCGATAAAAAGCTATCATTAAAAAAACCTCCAAATCATGAAGGCCAAGAATTTTACAATGCAACTGCTGTAAATAATTTTTATTTTTTTAATGCAAGTTCATGGATGAGTCAAAAAGAGCACGTGTGAGAAAGAGAAAGAAATCCCACTGCAACTGAGAAATTAAACTGAAAAATTAAATCAAGGAGCCAAAAAACAGACACACAGATGGTAAAAACTGGCAAAAATAAAAAGTAAAAATCGTGCTTTTAAGTACCAACAGATGCAGTGACTTTAAAATATTACTCCTTGAGGATACACAAAGACAATAATCCCAGATTGTGATTTCTGGGCCAGTCTACTGCTGCACTAGATCCACAAAATACACCGTATTGTACAGAGAAAAAATGACGTGTCAGACGTGGTGATATCGGCACTGCCAGTCTACTAAAATATGAGAGAAGAAAATTAAGCTATCCAACACTGTGAAATTAATGTCTTCAGGAAAAAAATATTAAAAAATAAAAAAAAAAAATAACTGTGTAAATGAGATAAGAGAGGTGACTTACAGAATCCATTTGCAGATTTATAATACTACAGGACTAAGCATGAATTGGTTATTTAAGCACTTTTGAAGCATTCTTTTCTGAAACTATTCTGGCTGCACACCCCAGCTGGAAGTGAGCCTGTGCTTCCGAGGTTCAGCATTGTTCAACTTTGCCACGTTAAAAGCTTTGCTGGTTTCCAATCTTACTCCAGGTCTCCCGACTTCAGCCACCACAATCACACAAAGCCGTCATGGTTCAGGCTACCAGTACTAACACAGGGAAAGAGAAATAATACAAAATTTGAAATCTGAGAAACTGCTGTGTGCTTTAAGTTCAGCTTTTCCTGAAAAATATTCTTAAAATCAAAAATAGAGATAAATAATTATCATTCCTACTTTTAAAACACACTGCTAACGACTAGTGTTGCAAATTGGTAAGTGAATTAAATTGATACTGCTACCTTATTTATCAAAACCAGCACCTTACACTACCACAATGATTTCAGGCTAGCTGTAGGTATATACCCATAAAGTCTACAGGTTTTGGAGGGGGCTAAAGCAAAGTAAAAGTCAAAGAAAACAAAATATTATTCTTTACTACCCCTTTTAATATGCAAACAATTACACAGGACACTTCCTCCTCTAAAACTCAAGGAGAATATACTATACATGATAAGCATAATGTTAAGAAGGTGACTGGAAAATCACTTATCTAAAGTCAGCTCTACAATTGATGTAGGGATACATTTAAACATATAAACACACACATTTATATATGTATGTGATGTTAATGAGAGCACTTTAAAACACTGCTTGTGGAAGTGGGCAGCTAGGAACAGTTTGGTATTTCTAGTGCACTGGCAGCATGGTTGCTCTGGGCGTGCAATACGCACTAGCCTGCCCAGGAATGACGGTGTCAGATGTTGCCTTTGCATGCAGCCTGGTTTTAGTGACCTTCAAATCACCAGCAAAATCCATCAGTTCTGATGAGAGGATGAGTTAAAACAGTCTTCACGAAGAGAGCTATTTATATTGATGGAGTATAGCTACAAGGACGAAATACTGATGGGCTTACTTTCTGAACTCTGCGCTTTGTTGTTATAATTATTGCCTAGGAAATCAAGATAAATAAAAATGGCTTGATGGAATAGTCAGTCTAAGTTTCAATAATTTTAAATAGAGATGCTCACAGATATGACTGCTTTCTTTTGGGGCATTTAATTTAGTCTGCGCTCTGGATAAATGGGTTGAAATTATAAGCAATCATGAATTCTTGAGCATTAGGAAAGTAAAGATTTTTGAAGACAAATGAGGGTGTCCATGAGGAAGAGGAAATTAAGCTTTGATATAAAGTGACTGAACACTGGCTCCCTGCCAAGCACCCTGAAGAAATATTGGTAGGACCAGAGAGGTTTTGTTCATATTCAATACCTCACTCCACAGGTGTTTATTCCACAGCATGTAAGAATGTTTACAACATACAGCCTGAAGAATATCTTTTTTTCTTTCCTTTTGGAAATAGTTGCACATATGTATGCTGGCCTCAATATTAACTGTGAAAATAAACAATGCTTTAAGTGGCAAATGTGCTAAAATAACGCAAATAGCCAACTGATTTTGCTCATATTTAAAAATAGCCATCTCTGGGCTGAAAAAAATATATATAGTATAAAAAATCAACCCAAATGAAGTTAAAGTAATCACATGCAGCTGGGATGAAAGTGAGTGATACCTTAATATGGAATGCTTAAAATATAACATACAGAAGATCGGAACTTAAAAGGAACATTTATTTCAAAAGCAAAATCTTTACAGCAGTCTATTACAGGAAATCTTTAGTTCATTAATATTTGTAGTGCCACTAGCATCATGTGTTTCCAATCGATTGCTTCCTCATGGAAACACTAGCTGTGCTGAATTTATTTTAATTTTGTATACCCCGAGTATGGAACTTCCATCGGCGAGAGTTACAAATCAGTTTTCCTTCTTTGGGACTGAGCAAAAACCCTTACCAGTGCCACAAGGCAGCTGGCAGTTAGTTGCTGGATCTTACAAAAACAATTTTATTTATTAAATCGGATCAAATAAAGAGGAGATTAAAAGAAAGGCACATCGTTGCTTCTCCTGGTTTGCATGTGACACATACAAAAGTAAATAACTGTTTAGTACATCCTGATTTCCTACCCAACCTAATACCTGTTCTCTCTCCTCGTCCTCTCCCCAGCACTGGACGCTATCTAGATTGACCATGTCAGATGCAACTCCAAGTAGTTTCAAGATAAATTCAGGATGGACTTACTTTCAAATCAGTCAAAGAATGAATTGGCAAGGCTGGTCTATTATATTCTTTTTTCTTCCCCTTATACCAATTAAATAAATTAAAATCTTATGGTATATCCCATCAGCTAGGTCACATTACGTAATTCCATTCACTGAGTTGCTGCACTCACTAAATCTTGTTGTGTCATTTCATGAAGAATCACGACATTTCTCAAAGTAACCTATAAATTACATTAACCACTTAATATAGCTAAAGAGGACAACATTAAATACCGAAACACTCATACTTAAGCAATAAAATCAAGATTAAATTTGAAACCACAAATAAAACAAAAACACAGACAAATTGCTCCATGTAATTCAATTATTAACTCCAATTTATATAGTACCATCATCCACCTTTACAGCAAAGTGCAACTATGGCATTAAAATTAGTTGCCCATGCAAGGTTTTTAAAAAGTAACAGACTGTTATTTACATCAATGGAAAATGAATTATCTCTTCCACAATCATCAGGTCAAATTTGGCCCTCTTCTGCAAGCATCTTCCTATAACTAATAATTCACAGAAGGAAAAATAATCATCCTGCTATAATTGAATAAATTAGTTTAAAATTCCCATTCATATAAAATCTGTCATCTTCCCTTGCCCAAAATAAGCACTCTTACTTTATTTCTGTTCTGTTTGGAATTAATTGGCTTGCGTGACCCCAAAGGATTTACCTGAATCTCTCCTAATAACTACAGTGAGAAGCAACAAGTCCTAATTCCATGTTCCTGTCTGGGTAACTCATTGTGTTTTATTGCAGAAAATACTACAGTTTCCACTACAAACTTGTAATACAAATATTTATTGAAAATAAGTAACATTTGCCGTTTAGAAGAAAAATTGTACCAGGAAGAAAATTAGACTATTAAAAAATAATAATAAAAAAGAGCACTTATTTTTCCATTTCAAGGCAAGCAAATTCTAAAATGAAAATCAAATTAACTGAAAATTAAGTTAACTTGAAGCTTTAGCTAAGGCCAGGCTGACTTCTAATGCAGAGTTATAAAAGTTTGGCTTGGCAGCAAAATCAAGCAAATTCTCAGCCCTGGATTTTCTTATGATTTGAAAGGAACAGAGGGAAAAAAATGCATTTGAGACAACTTTTCAATTTTAAATGGTGTCTTTCTGATAGAACATGAAGAAAGACATCAAGACACCTGAAAATAAAACAGAAAAGGGATTTGGGGAGCTGGGGTTTTGAGACAGCATCACTTCTTTCCTAGGAAGAAAGGAAGAAGCTTTCCAGTAGAAATATACATTGCAAATCACAAAACAGACATGCAGGAAGAAGAAAAGAAATGAGAAAATGAGACCACAGAAGTGCTTTTTTTCTTTCCGTTAAAAATATCAATACCAGGCACTACCAGTACTATCTTCTGAAACATAAATGCAGAATCTCTTTCTAAGCAGCAATGATACAACTAATCATTTGCACATTTACACTTTGGTTAAAAGGCCGGAATGCAGCAGAATGTGAATTTTAAATTAAGAAGCTTCACCAAGGGTGAGGGAGAATCCTCTATAGACACAATTAACAAAATTGGTTTAATACACTTAAAACTTTTAACCTTGTGGTCTTTGAAGCAGACAGTGGAACCACATTTATTTCAGGTTTGTGCTTAAATAGTTTTGTCCAAAAAGGCAGGAAAACAGCATCGTGTGGTTACCAGCAACCCTAGAAATGCCCATGAGGTGCACCAACCTCATGCACTGCCCTGAAAAGTTCTAGTGCTATAAACTAATGAAATAAATTATCTTAATTTGGTGAGATCTATTTTCATTAGCTGTATTACCCACCAAGGGAATGAGGACAAATTTTAATTTTATTAATGTATTTCACTCCTGCGTTACTCTGGCAGGCTGTATTGCTCACTCACATTACAGAGGCCATTGCAGCGCTCCCTGGGCTCTCTTCCTTGCACGTTGGGCTGTGCTGATCTGTGCTGAGCCGAGCTGAGCTGTGCCACCCCGCTCGGCCCCATGTCAAGAGCCTGGGGACCAGCACCAGGGAGCTGCGGCACCGCCAGCCATCAGCACCTCCAGCAGTAAGAACTCATCGCACCTTCCCACCAGGGCTTCTGAGGACACAGCATGGGAGCAGCAGCAGGCACATCATGAAAATACCGAGACCGTTTCTGTTATAAACAGCTATATAGTTGGGATACAACATTGTGTATGCCTGTGCTAAGAAGAAAACACACTGGAAGATAAATCGCAGCACGATGAAAGGAAAGGAAAAGAAAGGAAAGGAAAGCAAGTTTTTAAAAGCAAAGAAGGAAGATCTCAAACATCCCTTTAGACAAAACATTCTTCTATGCACAGTAAGGGACCTTCAGATGTCCTTATCTGACCTGCTATCACGGACAGGCAGCAGTCAAAAAAGCCAGAGATGGTACTGTTCTGCAACATGTTGAGGAAATGGTAGGAAAAATAACAGCAATAATTTATTTAAAGCTTCTTACAGAATCTCCATGTAATTTAAAAGAGTTATGACATACTTCCCTGGTATCATAGCTTAATTACCATTAACTACCATTATAACATGATTACTTAAATAGTTTGATCCAAAAAGGGCAGGAAACCAACAGTGTGTGGTTACCAGCAACCCTAAAAATGCCCATGACGTGTGCCAACACTCCTCAGTAAGGCTTTGCAGAAGAGAGTAGGTCTTGTTCAGATTTTAGCCCAGTCCATCTGTACATAGGTGTATACGTATACATGTCTGTAAGAGTGACTGTTTTGGATACACATCTGCATATGGTGCATATCTATTTCTATAAGAATTAAAATCCATGAGAGTTTTTTTGTTTTTGTTTTTGTTTTGGTAAAGTCAACTTTTTTTTTTACTTTTTTTTTTTTTTTTAACGTGGACTGCTGACACCTCTCCACATACAGAACTGCGTCCTGCCACTGCGTTCATATCTACACAACAGCACATAACCAAGCACAGGCTGTAGCCCTGAAACTGTCTCACCTATTTAATACACAGTATGAAATGACAGATTATTTTTGAAGGAGAACAAGATAGATGCCAGCATGAAACACTGTTTATAAAAGCAGCACTACTACAGCTGTCCCCAAGCAATAAAGCTGTTTATTCCAACCTCCTATCTCATATAAACCGAAACCCTCAGCACGGAAAAATAACATTAAAGCTGTTCATAACTCCAAGACAAATACAAAAAAGAAACTCTTTCCAAAATATACAATTCAGGGCATGTCCATAAATGTCCATTTTGCATAAAAATACACAAGCTTTTGAATTCCATGATCATATTTTCTTAAAACTGATACATACTATAGTTTGAACTTTGAAATTTTATCTCTCTACATACTAATGTATTCGTTATAAAGATGGGCCTTTCTCTTTAAGGCTTTCTTTTCTGTGGTTATACACACATTTAAAGAATATTAATAAATATGTGTATTAGCATACTCATATCTGAGCTACCTGAAGAAGACTACATAGATTCTTCTGAATTCGGCATATGTGACAACTATTCCAATGGGAAAAGAATTTGAGTCTACACAAAAACCAGGCATAGGTCAAGTTAGAACCTAAAACAAATGGCTTTTAGATATGGAAATGAAGTTTAGATTTAGAAATCTGGATCTGAAGCCATTTGGGTTCAAAGTCAGACTCAAATCTAGAGAAGGACTGCAACACTGATTCTCACTGAAAAAAAAAAAAAAAAAAAAAAAAAAAAAAAAAAAAGTAAAAATTTCAACCTTCTAAAGCAGAAATCACAAATATAAAAATACAAAATTTACATGGCCATCATAAGAGCTTGTTACTGTGGGACCTGGGCACCTAAACATCCAGCAGAGCCTCAGCCACTGGAAGTATCTCAGTGGAGTCCAGCCTGGAGGCAGCTCAGTTGCCCTTACATACACCTCAACACCTAAATACAGGCATCTCATTTTGGATCTCACTGCACAGTGTTTTTTCTAATGTAATAGTAGTAGTGGTATTAGTAACAACAATAATAATCATAGATACAATGGATGAGAACATTGAAACAAGTCAAGAGAATAATCATTCAATTGCGGTTGTGTATAGATTAGTGATACCTAACACCACTACATTTACTTCTGGGAAGTTTAATGGTTTTGACTCTATCATATATACAAACCATCCCTAAGGTGTGATTAGTCAAAAAATGTATGTATTTTATTACACCTGTGTGCAGACATGGCTCCGAGGCATCATGGTGCTCATCTGACAGCCACATGGGGCATTTCGTTGGCCCCCAGCTAGGTGAAGCTGCTGCCCTTGCTGAGTCAGAAGTGGACATTTTTGTTCCTGAGCTAAAGGAGTTAACATTGTGCAAATATGGGTGCTGACCGTCATAAAATAATGTTAACCATCCCAGCAGGTGGAAGCCATCACATGGACATCACATAGGATCACATGGACAAGAACCAGCCTCAAGTAGTGAAAAAGCTGAATGGGTGCAAGTGGGTATGGGACTGGGGAGACTGAACTTTGGTAGGAGCACCTTGAGGCCTTTTGACAAACATAAACCATAAGTGAGTCCTCTACCAATGGTCACTGCTGGCCACTACTTCTATCTGCCCATGTTTACCCTATGGCCTAACACTTAATATGATAGCATATGCCAAGTCCAGCCTTTCTTGCCCTTGTCCTACAGCTCTGCCTGAAGAAACACAGCAAACTGCATGGTAAAGCTGGGGCCATGTACACTGCCCGGTAACGCTTCTTTATCTCATAATCGACCACAGCATGGTCATGCGTGGTCTCACAGTGCCTGGACAGCCTCCTGGCTGGCTGTGGCAATCCAGTGAAGTCTCCCCCCCAAAAAAGACGAGCCCCCTTCATTAGGCCTAGAGCTGTGAACATATATATATATATGTTCATATATAGAGATATATGAACATATAGATAGCATACCTGTCTTTGTGACAGAAAGATGTTCTAAAGAACATAACATTTCCTACCATCTTTCTGTTTTACACTTAATCTGCTGTCATGGTTCTATACTCATTAAGGTTACCATTATAAAATGTACATACTTAGATAGGGAGGAAAGCAAATAGACTCCATTTGACACTGTGCAGAATAACAGAGAACTAGTTAAGACTGAAGCCTAGCTATTCCTTTTTCCAAATCTTTAACTAGCAGAATTCCTTACTAATGACAATCTTTTCCTGAAGTTTCAATCTCCACACATGAGCATTTTGAGGGAGGAACAAACTCTGCCCCACAAGCCTCTCCATCTCCTGTTCATGAAACACAGAAATTGCAGACCTTTATGTAGTATAATTACAGAAATAGTAAAACAAACAAACAAAAAAGTAAAAAATAGACCTGTTGGACAAGGAGAAACACAAAAGAGGTACACTGGTGAAAATAAAGATGATTATATACATTAGCTTTACCCCCGTGAAACATTTAAAACTAAACAGAACAAATTAGCTACATTTCTACCTTCTATTCTTACATAAAGGCATAAAATAGAATCAGGGCTTTTGTTGTTAAATGAAAAATTTGACAACATGGGTAAATTGGCATATAAGAATCCAAAGGAAATTACTGGTTTAAATTCACCAACCTATCTCTAAAGCTCTGATTTTCTTTTTCAACTGATAGTGCTGAAATGCATTAATTTATACCATCTGAATGTTTTTAGAGTCCATTCAATCATATTAAAAGCAGGCCTTATTGTGCTGAAAATAACAGCTGAAGGCAGGTACTCTATAGCTGGAGATTTAAGACCATATGCTATTTGAACATCTGATCTCATTGTTGGAAAAGGAACCAGAGAGACTGTACAAGATCACTATGGATGGATGTCATAAACAACTTACCAGAAGTGTTCTGCACAGCAAATTTCTGCTCAAGAGGACAGCAATAGCAACCACTTCTCATCCCATTTCAGGATATAATTTAGTTGCTTTCATCTCTGGCTTTTGCTAGGTACTTGGAAGCCACTGGGATTTTAGGAACCAGACCTGTTCTGCTGTAATAACCATGAAATTTTACTTCATCTCCTACCTTGCTTTCATTAGCTGGCAAGTACACATATATACAGATATGTATCAAATACAAATATATATATATGCATATATATTTAAATATAGGTTTAATTGAACCAATCTCTTTGTATTTGCAAATCTGATCAACGGCTTCAAAACTAAGCAGGGCAGCTGTAGAAGTTCCCTTTCCTGCTGTTCTCGCACCTTTTCCCAGCGCACAGAACAGCAGGGTGCTCTTAATCCTTCTGCGAAATAGGCTTCTCCAACAGAGCAAGGAATATACTATTTCAATTCAAGGTTTCTTGATCACTGCCAGCTTCAATATTCAACTAATGAAACTAAAATGACCACCCAAGTGAAGCGTTCTGTATACTTAAATTTCAAAAACTGGTGAAAATTTAACTCTTTCATATGTTACATTTTCATGTCTCCCTGGTACGAAACAGCATGATTCCAGATTTGATCAGGCCCCTGAGCAAGTCTTGAGGTGAAATGAATTAAAAAAAAAAAAGAAAAGATTTCTCAAATAAAAGTGATATTACCATATAGATGAATTAATTTGGATAGAAGTAAAGTATTTCAAGTAATTCCTCAAAGCCTGGTTGCTGCAGGAGAAAAGAAAGTGCTGTGGAAGGGAAGGTGAAGAAGGGAGAAAAAAAAACTTTTCTTAAAAGATTTCAGAATTAATTTTTTATCACTATCATTTGGCAATCTGTATGACAGAACTAGTGAAATTACTGAGTGAAGCAGTAACAAAAAATACAGGCCTTAACTTTCTAAACTTATTCTGAAATGGTATTTGGATTTTTGATTTTATAATGACAAAGTGATTCTCTGGTACAGTTTCACATAACTGCCTTCATGGCCACAAGAAATACCAGAGCTTTCTGAGAATTACACTGAGCAGTTTGCCCTGTGGAAAACTGGAGAACAAACTGGAACAAACCTCAGGTAAAAGTAGCTCACCAGCATATACAACCATAACATCTTAAAGGATGCAGGAGGCAAAATTAATCTCTCCCACTTCTTTGATGTATCATTCTAATTTAGCAGAGCCCTAGTAAAGCTCAATAGGTAGGAGCAAAAGCAATTACTTCAAGGAATTTTAACAGGCTTCATGCATTCCTCCATTTAAGGCACTAAAACCTACACGAGTCTAAAGAAGTATTTCTCTACAACTACTAGAATATAAATCTAACCTGCCTTGATTAGTCCCTGCTACAGCAGCCTATAATGATTTCCTAGAAAGGAGGTATCTTGCACTTTCATCTGCAGGGCAGGACATGATGTTGCAGGATTATTGTTTGCTCTGTGGTTCTGGTTATTGGAAATGAGGCACTGTCCACAGAAAAACAACTGCACTTGTTTGGCACATCACAATTCCAGCAAACGTTTCATGTATGGTAGAAACTGACAGCGATCATCCTGACATTTTTACTGTGTTTTTTCTCCTTATATTCTAATGAGGAGATGAGGCAACTTTGAGAGAAGCAACTCAGTCCAAGCCAGGAAAGCCGCCATCCAAGAACAAGCCCCTGGAGTCTGTAAGATGAACGCAGTGTTTCCAACCATCCAATCTGCAGAGCCATAGAGGCAGGTTGGACCAGCACTGTTATCATCCCTCCTATCTGTCATGAGCCCTGCACAACTGGTTTCTTCTTGGCATGGCCTAACACCTCTCACCAGACTTACCGTCTGCTACTTCTTATGCATGTACTGGCACAGACCTCTCCAGCCGCCTCCAGGGCTGTGCTGAACACACAGGCATTGGTCTGGAAGTCACTAAATGAATTGACTTTGCCAGATTACACTACACTGCAGCCTTTTTGTTGGAGTTTCTCATTTTGCACGTCTGCTCTCAGGTTACCCATTTCCACTGACAGTATTTCTACAGTTTTGAATACAGAGCTTTAGTAAAGGCGAGAAAATAGGATATGGAAAACTATATTGCAAGAAAAATAAATGCTATATACACAACAGCATTGGAACTGGAATATATAGAATATTTATAACTAGAATATTTATAAATTCAACAATATTTCTGAGTGAGTAATATGCTTTAAAGCCAGGGGCAGTAAGATAAGACTGGCCTTTTGTCTCTGGCATGGTTATCTCATCTATTTGCAGTTCCTGCAGTTACAAGAACTCGTTACTTGTCTTTTTAAAAGAACAAGAACGTGACTGTGTTCTGAAATTTCTGGTTTGCTTATTACCACGCTTTCCAGAAAAGTCCACTAAATTAAACAAAAAGCAAACAGATGTGAAAGGCCTAACCAATGAAAAACAAAAAGCCCACAAAGGACACTGAAAAAGATACTAGAGTTTAAAACCTAAAAACCTTAAAGGAAGGGAATTTCTCCCCTAGACCCATCTCTCCCTTCTCTGCAGAGCTGTGCTTCAGCCCTTCTTCACCTGGGCCTTCTCCTGTTCATACCCTGTTAGTTGGTTTTCAGTCTAATTAATTATCCTGCTGGTATGAAATCGCACAAGCATCTTCCAGGTACAGGCAGATTCATTAAGACATTGAAAGAATTAATCCTTTCTCTTTCAAAAAACAACAAACAAAAAGCCAAAACCTTGCTCAGAAGAAATATGAAATTTGCAAATTCAGACTTGGGCCGGTTAACTAGGGTAATAAATGCACTTTCAGACTACCACTAGTGCCCAATTATTTACCTGATTTGTGAATAAATTGAACTAGTTAAGCTGTTCAGAGACTAAAATCAGCAGAAAACTTAATGCTTCTTTGAACATGGATGCTCATCTATTAAAATATTCATGTACCCAACATTTTACAGGAAGATCACTATTAAGATTCCCAATCCAACCTCTTTTGCTGAGACAACAGTTTCATTAACTGCCACAGTGAAAATCTAATGACGCATGAAGTATGCCTCGAAAACATCAAACAAACAGCACTATCACAGGAGACACCTTCAGATCCGGGCACCAACTTTCCATTGCAATATAGATGGAGACAACAGCAGTAAAACTCACCCGTACTACCTGGACTCCTTCTGAGAGGAAAACAGCAATGGAATTGCCAGCACCGTTCTTATCATTAAATGTGCAGACGAAAAAATACAAGGACCAAGGACAAAGTTTCTTCATGAGCTGTATGAGCTGAAATGAATCTGCAGCTAATCACGGATACAAAAATAGCTAACAGCTCACATTTGTTGGCTTGTAAGAGTTTAGTTTTTTTTTAGTTTGTTCGTTTTTAAGGTTTTTATACTGTGTGATATTACTTAGGTAACAGTCTTTAAATAAGAATAGGGATGAATAAAGAATGTTTGGAATACCCTAGGATTAAGGCATGCTGAATTTCAACTATCAATTATGACTTCTGTGGGTAAGGGAGAGCAGTCGCAAGATACCAACCCAGGTTTGGATTTTAAAACTTTTCCTCTGTTCACACAGCACAGTGTGAAAAGCTTGGGCTGCATCAGGAGGTAAACTTCTCTTTGAAACTCATCTGTATAAAGCAAACTCTGTTTTTATAGCCTAATGCCGTGAAATACAAACCTTGTACATTAATGTCAATGCAGAAATTCAACATTGCATAAAGAAGAAAAATGAGAAAATAATCCCACGTATGCACTATTCAGTGTATGGGCTTCCCGTTATACCTCCAGTCTCTAGAATAAAGCTGCATTTTTATTGTACATTTCAAGACACTTCTTGAAAAATCTCAGACACAAACAAATACATGAAGTGACTGCTATGCAATATTAATTTCAGACCTTCAACCCTCTATGACTGCCAGCTTATTAATATAGGAAAAACAAATTGGAACTACTGCCTCAAAATATCCCAAGATCAGAAGTGGTAGAAATGTACACTAAATAAATATGATAGCAGTTTCTTCATATTTATTATTCATATATTTTGCAAGGTTAAGAATAACAAGCATTTAAAACTGCAATATCTAACCTGACCCACATTGGTCTCTTGTGTAATAATATTATTAACTTTTAACAGCAAAATATTTATAAAAATAATAGTCTCTAAATAAATTAACCCTCTTGGTATCACTTGTGAAGAACAGCAGTACTTCACATACTATATAAATGGGTGTATAACCCAAAAATGAAATAGTTTGCAGCTGCCCAATTTTGCGCTTAGTGCAGTTTTTTGGAAGCAGAAGCAATCCCATACAGATTTAGTAAGCATACTTCTGGAGTTTGAATCTTGCCTAGAGAGCCAATATCACATAAGAATATACTTCTATGTAATACTTTGGAGTAGCATAACGATTAGATCGAATAAAGTAATATATATATATACATATATATTACCTGGTCTTGCCTCTCCAGCCACTTGTCCACCATGGGATGACTGGCACTTAACGATGACCGAGCATTGTCTCTCTGAAACTGGTTAGACCAGCTACTAGTATCTCGTGGTAGGCTTCTGTAGTTTTCATCTTTCTATTTTAAAAGAAACAAAAAAGTGGCTTATAAAAAACAACCAGTCCTTGCACATCATCAATGCAGCTGGTTATTAAAATAACACAAAGGGAACGCGGACAAAGGAGAAAGCAGGCCTGGCTGGTCCCAAGAAGCAGCCACATGCACACCTTCACTGCCTGGTGTGTGCATGTGGCCGCTCAGTGGCAAGAGCTCCCCTTCCTTGGCACCCGTGAAGTCCAAACACAGCCTTCAGTGGGTTGGTAGCTCCCAAACCCACTTCAGAGAATTTTTTCCCCTGTCCCTGTTTCCTTGGTTAGCCTGGGGATGTACAAATACAGCCTTATCTGTAAAACTGCAGCAGGTGAAGACTGTGCAGGTGGAGACTGTGCTAAATTGAAATACATTTATCACATTGTGATAAAAATAATTATAGATTTTTAATTGATAAATTATAAGCATTTTCTGCTTATCTTTCCCACAAGTGCAAATTCTTCAGCCTCTAAAGACGCTTAGTCCTTACCCAGTCTGATCACCAAAAGCCAATAAAAACAGGTGGCAGATCCTTAGTGTTGGGAGTTACCCCTAGCCTGAAGTCTACAGACCAATTGTTGATTTACACCCGTTAGCGCCCTCCAACTGAACACATATGGAACTGAAACTCCCCTCAGCTTTTCAAAAACAGGTTGTAAATAAGGATTCTTCCTTCAGAAGCAGAATATTTTTTCCAGTATATCTACCTCAATATCAAGTCAGACAATTTAGAGAGTATCTATTTTTCTTACAGTCATACATAAGCAAATAAAATAGGACTGTAGTTCCATATATTTTGCAATATTACTGCCTCTAGGAATCTTGAAAATCTCTAAAAAAAAAACACCAGTGCACATTCACAGTTTTATTATTTATAGCACACACAGCAAAGTTTTGACCCCTTTTTAAATCAATACTTCATTCCATCAGCATAAGTATTTCCTTCCCCTATTTAGTCTATTGATATTTCTTTTGCCTGGCACAGTGTTAGTCCGATACTCTAAAACACAGACTGTAGCATCAATTCCCTTACAACTGGCTGTTACAATTTGATTTCTTGTAAACGTATGACATGCTTTGCTAGGAAATTGAACTCTCAATATAACTGTGATACATAGGAGAGTTTTCAAAAGCTTCCTGGGTGAGGGCAGTCTTCTTCTATACATATCAAACTTAAGCTTTCTTAATTGAGGACAAGTTCTTTTCTTGAAGGAGACTTTGTAGCATAAAAGAAATCTTCCATTTTGTGACATTAAAGTTTGAATTCGACCAGCACAAGATATCCTTGCAAAAATACGCCTGCACAAGTAACTAGCCTAATAAATCTGCATCATAAAATAGTTTAACCTATACTTAAACTAATAGTTAACCAAATGAGTAAGAACTTCACATCTTTCAACTACTGAAATGTTCCAGTTTTCCAGTGTGATTAACCATACATCAAACTAACTCCTTGCTTACAAAAGGGATAGTGGAAGTCAGTCACCACTTTGTACAACCGCAGCAAGAGCCATAAGAGACAGGAAACAGTATGCAGAAATTGATTTTTTCCTATTGCTTCTCTTATTCAATTCGTTTGGTGACAGAGGTGGCACAGTTCCTATAAGCCAAAACAACAATTTGTCTTGCTCAAAGTGGTGGAAAGGTATAACAACAAAATCAAAACCTGGACAAAGAAATAAAGAAGGATTATTTTATGCACATAAAACCCCATTCAGTTGGTGCATGAGTTATTGTTATCTGACAGTAACTTGTTATCTGACAGACCTGTCTGAATGAATAGAAATTTCTTCCTCTTATGCTTTCTGTATCCCTATATTTTATAGACAATTCTATTTTTAGTGATTCATGTTTACAATCTTCAATACAAACTTTTTAAAAAGACTTCTTTTTTCTATACTACACAAACATCTCCCTCCACAGAGCCCCCATTAGCCATGTATAATCCAGATTTTTTCAAAAGTAAGAGAGAAGGAAAAAAAATAAAAAGTTCATCAAAGGATGATGTTCAGGGAAGTGTTCTTCAATCATTCAAACACTAAGTGTCTCTGATCTGAATTATGCAGGACAACAGTTTGCTTACAGTTTATATTGGAACTTCCTGCTGTGAAATGTCTTTTAATATCACAGCACACAATACAGGTGAAATTATATTTGCTAAGAGTAAAACAGAGTTAAATTAGGCCTCTGTTTGGTGTAGCTATACTGTATCAAGAATTCTGCAAGGAGTTTATGCCTAGTAATATCTGTGCTGGCCAGAAGAATATATTCTTCCTATCTACCAAAATATTTCTGCTGTAGTCCACTTCCGCAGAAGATCGCCTTTCTCTTGATAAAGCATACACCAGATCACTTTTTACAGAGGGTATTAAAAGTTACTCAGCAATTTTTCTGGAAGAGATGTGGTCCCCGTGACTTCTTGTGCTCTGCAGCACAGCTCAGAGACCACTCAAACCAGCACTATCATCAGCATGTGACAAAATACTTTATCAGGGTTTGAATCACACACAGAGCTAAACAGTAAAACAGAAAAACAACCTGTCATAGATAAGAATGACACTTGGTTCTTTGTTGTGGCCAAAAGCTCTCTGTGTGCTCTGCTGGTGGTGGCACTACTGCAAGAAGAGAGCTGGACTAGGAGCACTTCTAACCCTGCTGCTCGCAGTCCTGTCACCTGTGCAAGACCTCCAGATGCTGCTGGCAGCCTGGAATCCCATCTGCATGGAGATCTCCACTACTGCTACTGACAGACTTAATTCAAAGATAGCAGTGGGGATGAGTGTAGGTGCCCATTCTCTTTGATATCTTTACTGATGATTTGGATGAGGGAATTGAGTGCACCCTCAGTAAGTTTGCAGATGACACCAAACTGGGGGGAAGTGTCAATCTGCCGGAGGGTCTGAAGGCCCTGCAGAGGGACGTGGATAGGATGGGTTGATGAGCAGAGGCCAATGGGATGAGGTTCAACACGGCTAAGTGCTGGGTCCTGCACTTTGGTCACAACAACCCCATGCAGTGTTATAGGCTTGGGGCAGAGTGTCTGGAAAGCTGTGATGAGGAAAAAGATCTGAGGGTGCTGACTGATGCTTGCCTGAACATGAGCCATCAGTGTGCCCAGGTGGCCAAGAAGGCCAACAGCACCCTGACTTGTATCAGGAATAGTGTAGCCAGCTGGAGCAGGGAGGTGATCGTCCCCCTGTACTCTGCTCTGGTGAGGCCGCACCTCCAGTGCTGTGTTCAGTCTTAGGGTCCTCACTACAAGAAGGACTTTGAGGCCCTGGAGCGTGTCCAGAGAAGGGCTACAAAGCTGGTGAAGGGTCTGGAGCATAAGTCCTGTGAGGAGCAGCTGAGGGAACTGGGGTTGTTTAGTCTGGGGAACAGGAGGCTCAGGGGAGACCTTATTGCTCTCTATGACTACCTGAAAGGAAGGTGTGGGGAGCTGGGGGTCAGCCTCTTCTTGCAGATAACCAGTGATGGGACTAGAGAGAATGGCCTCAAGTTGCACCAGGAGAGCTTTAGGTTGGAAATTAGGAGATACTTCTTGTCAGAAAGAGCAGTCAGGCATTGGAAAGGGGTTGCCCAGGGAGGTGGTGGAGTCACCGTCGCTGGGGGTGTTCAAGGAAAGGTTGGATGTGGTGCTCAGGGACATGGTTTAGTGGGTGACATTAGTGGTAGGGGGATGGTTGGACCAGATGATCTTGGAGGTCTTTTCCAACCATAATGGTTTTATGAACTATAGTGATGAAGTGAAAAACACATAACTGCAGCTTAGATATTGGGGCTTACTGAACAAGCTGCAATGCTGTTTGGTATTTAAAGCAAACATACAAACATATATATGTTGTAAAATATGCAAATGAACAACCCAGAAAGCTTTCCTTCTATTCAGCATGATTTGGCATTAGCACGCCCCGCTCCAAACATCCAGCTGGGAAAGGTATGTGTCGCTTTTAACTTCAATACCATAAAGAGAAAGATTTTATGGTTGCAGAAGCCATCAGGGTCACGCAGGGAATTCCTCATTTCTTCTGGAGCTGCAGCTGGAAGCCCTCCTGAGACTGGTACTGACACGCATCATCAGTTACAATTAAATGCTGTAATTTTTTAAAAAAAAGGTTCTTCACCAAACATCTTTGGGGACTGTGGGCCATGGCAGGTTTATGATATTTGAAATGGAAATTGATCAATATAACACTAAAACTGTCAAATCACCATATTGCCACTATACTTAATAGTAGCATTTTGCAGTATTTTTAATGAGGACATAGAATCTAACTCCTTAAGATTTAGTTCAGCATGGTGTCCCTGAAGGGCTTTGCTGGAGGCTTGGGTGAAAGGGGACAGAAGTGAAGCGATTTTGTTGTACTTTTAATTTCAGATGAATTGAAATATATAACAAGCTCCTCATCAAAGACTCCACAGCTTGTAGATGAAATGATACATTAGTATGATCCATGTACTTTAATTACTAGCTGTCAGTGCATAAACTCATTAGTGATTTTAACCTGCAGTTGTACCACTAAAGACTCCCAGCATTACTAACCCAACAAGAAAGTCCTTCACACCATACGGTGCCTTGTCCATGCCTGTTACCTCATTTGCAACTACACCGCTTTCCAAATAGTAAAGGAAGGGAGTTTTCTTCTTTCCTTTTGCATCCTGTATCTCTAATGTGAAGTGTAGTGAATTTCTGGTTGTTTCTCTTACTACTAGACATCAATACAAGAGTCAAACAGATTGAAGACTTTGCTTCATGGCAATTCTCTGGAAGGAGATCCAAAATCTCAAGTTTTTCTCTATAGCTATTTCTACAGCAAGTTATTCACCTCCTGTTCAAGAGCTTCACTAAGAGAAACCATTTAGGGCACTTGAAAATTTTTAGCTATATCTTTTTTCTTGTATGCTGCACCTTCTGGAGAAGGGTTTTTGTTTGCTTTTGATACCTTGTGATGGCTTCAGACTGAGGCCATATCTCCACGTTGATGAGAGACAGAACTTTATTTCATCTTCTGAGGCTACCATTTCATTTGATCAACTTTGGGCAAGTAAATGTTTGTAAATATATTTATTGGTTGAATCACTATAAAAGCTGCTCTTCTTTCTTTTTATGCTCCCCTGTGTCCATGCTTGACTCTGGACAGTTTGATGTCACACTTGGACAGGACTGTAAAAGCTACAATTAACAAAACACCCATGTAATGAATTTAAATACAGCTCTAATATACACATCTGTTTACTAGTTCAGTAATGTTTATTGTTGTTTGGTTTTGTTTGTTTGTGGACTTTAAATAAATAAACGAGGAATAAAACCAACTGGACCCCATTTCTTAAAAAGAGCACATCTATTTTCCTGGGAAAATCCATTATATATGGGAAATTAATTAACCCAGTAGATGTGCTGTACTTACAGAAATTCGCAGCAAAAATACTTCTTACCTAGAGATCAGATTTGGATTCAATCTTGGATTCAATCCCTCTATTCATGATCAGCTTTTTATCAACAAATTGTACCAGATTTCAACAGTTTACCTGAGCAGGAACTGAATAAGTAACTCTTTATAAACATGTGCGTATCTTAAGAAACTGACACTACTACTTGGGTGATTTTCCTTTTCCTCTCAGAAGATTCAGTTTATTTATCACTCTACAGTTTAGTTTGAAAGCTAGCTTTGTTTGCTGTATATTGGAGAACAAGACCTCAGAAGCTACAATAACCTGGATACAGCCCAGCCAAATGCATATAACAAGAATCCAGTCCCAATCACCAAGTAACTATCAGGAGCTTCTAATCTTAGGCCATTACTAGGAGTAAAGAGAGGACTCTTGTATTAAAGGGTTACCTCGTATTTGTGCCTCCTCTTAACTCGAACCTGGAACATGGACCACTTCCACCAACCCACAAAAACTGTCTTAGGATGCAAAATATGCATATCTAATATTCCAATACAGAATATAGTCATTTGTATTCCATGTTATAATGGAAATATATGTGAAGAATGACGACACTATAGTCATTCTGATGCCTTTCGAAAATCTAGAAAGACTTGTCTTCAGAAATGACCCCTTCTATGGATCTGTGAATAGAAATAATTTATTATGTGTTGACAATAGCTCATTAGATGCCAATGAGGAGAAAGACAACATAAAAGCCAATGTTCCGAAATTTCCAAAGTTGTGCAATTTCCAAAGTTGTGCAATTCCAATTCATATATTCCATATTATGCCTTGATTGACAAGCAAGGTCTGATCTGAAGAAAGAGCAGTATGTAGGGGCCATGATGGACAGACAGTTTTCTGTACATGTGGTGCTACATGTAGCTATTCAGTGTCAAAGAACATGGGCTAAATTAAGAGTAAACTAAAAACTGTGACACTGCCTATCCAAATCATTCTGTTGGTCTCTCTTGTTTACAAAGGAAAACAAAAATATCATGATCTTTGCAAGTACAGATGCAAAAACAAAACTTACCACGCAGTGTGTATTGTTTTTTCTCAGACTGAGGGAGAGGAAAAAAAGCTTCCTCTTCAGTTCACTCCTTACTTGTTAATCTCACAATAAAATCTCATGAGAGATAATGCTAAACAACCAAAATAACATATGGCAGTTGATATTCTGTAATTATAATTCTGAAGCTGGATTTTATTTCTGTAAGCTTCTTGAAACAACACTAAAAAGGCATCACCTTCCATAGCGTCATTTTAAAGAAAAACAAATGTATCAGTTAACTTAAAATGCCAAGAAGCTACAGTTCTGATTCCTGTACACATTATACTTTCTAAGCGGTTTCCCCTTCCATTTTTTTTTCACAACGGTGAATTATTTTTTTAGACCAATTGTAGAACATCTAGAAAGTGTTCTTTAAGAAAAATAAATCACTTAGGACTTTTAGACTTATTTTAAAGCTAGTAAAATTTTGTCCAAAATAAAAATAAAAATAAAATAAAATAAATTAAAAATAAAAGAGCTGATTTACAGTTCCCTCCCAAGTTGCAATTCCAACTGGCCTGTACAAGAATATCTGTAAAATCAGACCTCTTTTGAAATGTTCTTGACTCAGTCAATTCCCACCTCATTTTGCTGTGCTGCTTTAAAGGGTTCTAAATAGTTGTTTATATCCAGCTATTTATGAATCTATACAGTTATTTATGTGCAATAATGGAATTATGCACAGTCCTGTCATTTTCACTGATATTTGATTTTGTACCCAATGCTTTATGTCAATTTGGATTTAGTGAAACAGCATTTGTAAAGCTGTTTATTTATCTTAATGTTAACATCCCTTCATTTCAATCCTTGGGAGAGCCAAGAAATTAAATTCCAGAAAGGGAAAAAAGCTGGCAATTAAGTAATTTCAAAAGTATGCTCTGAATATAGGATTTAACAAACAGGATTTTATAAATATAAAATATATTTGGAGAGTTAAGGGAGACAGGAAGCAGCAAGGTACAGGAAACTTCACAAGAATCTTATATTTAGATCTTGAAATGAATATATCTTATAAAGCACCTGCATTATCCTTGTAAGTGTAGGTAAATGCTTTCAGGTGGTCATACCTCTAAAATAAGCATTTGAGAATAGCTTCAACCTGCTGTTTTTATGTTGAGAAAATTGTATCTGCATGCCTGAAAACAACAAAAATTGGTTGAGGGGGATAAGAGAACCATTCTGTCTCCTCAGGCTAATGAAACTTAATTTTTCTTTCCTCCTTACCTCAAGGAAGGACAGTGCCTTACAGGCAGAGCCCCAGGCAGCAGCAAGACCCAAAGGCAGTGGCTGTGCCCTCACCACACCACCGCCAGCGTCCCCTCCGGCCCACCCAGCCCTTACCAAAATCAGCCCCATGTTCTGCATTTAACAATATAAACGGGACTCAGTGGGGCTCCCTGGACAGCTCTCAGCTGTGAAGGAAGCAGTTGGCTCAGCCGACTTGCAAATTCTTTTCAGACCTTGGCCAGACTCCTTCCCAAGGGCTTTACCAAGACAGGACAAGCAGCATCTGTTTCGGCCCCAAATTCAGTCACGACAGAACTAAGCCCAGAAGGTAACGAGCCTTTCCTGGTTTTAAAGGTAAGTTCACCATCTCCGTCCCAATCACACTGCCCCTTTGTATATATTGGTTCTATGGACAGTGAATTTCAGTCTGAGAAATCTGCTTGTTTTATTGTGTGACTAGTATTCATTACAAAATGACATAAATTCATTTAAAAATACAACAAACGCAGAAAAAAAAAAAAAACAAGGAACAAAAAAGAAAAAAAAAAACAAGGCTGGAATAATCACTGCTGACACCACCCAGACTCACATCAGGACACTGCAGGAAAGCCCAGACTGCTGCGTGGCTCGTACTGCACGTGCGACTGCCTGCCTGCTCGTCCAGCCAAAATCCAGGCCTGTGCTGCACCAATGCACAGCCTTGGTAACATGGAAACAAGGCAGACGGACAAATATATGAATATGCATCTGCAGACACTCTTGAAACACAAGTGTGTACTGCAAATGCAGTGTAAATACACTGCTCTGGGTTATGATCAAATAGATGACAACAGGTCAAAATCCAGATCCAACCACTGCCAATGAAAACCTATGAGTTTTTCTAATCTTAACAAAATCACTACACCTGAACATCCAGCCTCATTTTCTTTTTTTTTTTTTTTTCTTTCCTTTAATTATTCAATTTTTTATCAAGTTACTCTTTCATGCCTGTGTATTTTTGGTCTCAAACCCAGAGAGAGAGATAGTAACAAAATTAAAAAAAAAAAAAAAAAGAGGTGAACATTTGAACATGGGATTTACAAGTACATGTACACTTCGCTGAATGGCGGAGGAAAAGTCAGCCATTCATTACAACTTAAATTTCACCATACCATGTACTTGCAAGGTCCGTGCCTTTCACCACCTCTCCAAGAGATGCTGTACTCCAGCACCACTGAAGTGTAAAGACAAACATCCCCTGCACGTTCCACTACGCCTCCATCACCAGAAGGCACTTGCTCACCCAGACCCTCCTTGGCAGTCCCAGCTCATGATGCAGCACCTTGTCCTCTCACCTACAGGCCAGACATTGCTCACCTGTCACACAGACAGAGGGATGGGGCAGCACAGCACTCTGAGAGAAAGACATTCTTCCTGCCTCACTGATGAAGAGCAGAGATAGAGAGCAATCAACATACTTGCTCAACTTCAGACTGGATGTGCAAAAAAAACACCAGTTCTCAGACCTCTTTAGCACCCTATGCCAATAATCCATCTCGTTTGGGGGACAGAGGGGAAATTTGATAGATGGGTTTCCACAAGTGGCAATCTCCCAGTGAAAAAAGGTAAAAGAACAAGAGATGGAGAAAATTGTAACTTACTTTGGATTGGCTGCTTTTATTGTTGGCTTTTCCCCTGCTTCTTAACAAGTCTGGTCATGACTGACTTTTGGATCCAAATAGCTGAATCCCGCCTGTGTACACAGTACTCGGCAAAGAGCAGAGCACAGCATCAAGTGATACACGCTGTCTGTTATCTCTCTGTGCACCAGGCAAAGATTCTTCATTTTTTATCTCCCATTTTCAACATGCTGCTGATGGTGAGAAATACTGTGTTTGTTTTCACATTTTGGAATGCTGAGTTTTTCCATAGAGATTTTAATTTTTATTGTACTAAAATATCACTAGCTGCTCTGTATGGAAAGCCAGACTCTTCTCAGTGGTAACAAGAGGCAACAGGCACGTACTGAAGTACAAGTCATTATGCAGGAGTGATTGAACGCTGGAAAAGCTTGCCCAGAGAAGCGGTGCAGGCTGCAACCTTGGAGACAAGTATACTCAAAACCCAACTGGACACAAACCTGAGCAAGCTGCTCTGGTTGATGCTCCTTTGAGCAGAGTGGTTGGACAAGAAGATCTCCAGAGGTACCTTCCAACCTCAGCTATTCTGTGGTTCTATGAAAGTTGGGAATTTTACACATTACCCAGGACAAAAATAACACATAACTATGTTTATTTTATATTGCACAGTCTGCGTAAGTTTCCTCTAAACTATTTCATCATCATGTGACAAGCTGCCAGCAATGATTTTCTATCACAAAGAAAGAAAACTGGTGCATATAACTTTTGTTGTTTAAATACCCATCCATCTCTCTCCCATAGCAACATTTTTTTTTTGCATTAAAATACTTAATATCAGCATTTGTAAATGGCTCTCGTTTTCCTTTCCTCTTACACTATATGCAATCACAACTGAAATGACAAAACCCGACCAAAAAGAAATGAGCTTGTTCCCAGAATGATGCCCGCTCTGTGATTCAGACTCCCTGGCTATAAAATGAAACTAATGCATGCTCTTTTAATATAGAGCTCTGAGTCACAGTTCAATCCTCTGAGTTACAGTTCAAATCTATTGAAATACCATGTCTTTGGTGGCAGTGATAGAGCAAACTTCACTAAGACAGCTTTAAAAAGACTCAAAGCTAAGTGAAACTAGTTTTCATTTTGAATCTGATGGCACACCATCGGACGTGCCATTTTTGTATGGTATATACATCTCCTATAATCCATGCATGCTTTTCTCCTATCTAGACATACTTTAATACAGAAATGTTTATACCCTGCTTACAAAGAGAATTAGAAAGCATTGCCTCTTTCACATAAATGAAAAAATGCAATCCAACAATGTGAATATTATCTGTCTCAATCCAATAGGAACAGTAAAAATACCTACAAGAGGAGATGGTGAGAGACACAACGTTTTACAGGTAAGGGATTTGACACTGTATGAGATTTAGATCACTCTCATATGGCAACAGATTCTTCCTCTGCAGTTTACAGAACCCCAAAAGATAAGGCTTCCAAGCAGGAAGAAAGCACATCCTAAAACAGTAATTCCTACAAGGCATGGCTGTTCTCAAACTCATCATACGTTCATGGGAAGCGTATTCAAAAAAAAAAAAAAAAAAAAAAAAAAAGGCTGCTGACTAAATGGCAAAGGCAAAAAGGGAAAAAAAATGATGTGCTGAGTATACTCAGCTATGTGTTTGCTGATGATGATCCACCCTGCAGAGCATGTTGCGTGCCATTTGCTTTGCTCCAGGTGGGTGAATCCAGGAGCGAGAGAGGCACAGAAGCCCAGGCACAATCATTTTTCTTTCTCATTGCTCTCTCTTGAGTTCTCTTTCATAGTGCACATTTTCACCTCTTTATGCTATACGAGTGCTGTTATCTCTGATGCAACAATATATGAATCAAACTCTGAAAAGTCACAGAGTGAAAATTTTCATAAGCCAGGTAGCCATGATATACCCCTGTACTAAGCAAGGCAGGTTAACTAGATAAGCCTTGCCTATTTCAGAGAAGCAGGATCCAAGCAGATAACTGATTTGTATTCATACGCAATTTATCTGGCTGCTGCATTTATATGTCTTTCTTGTACACTAACACAAACATCTAAGGGAAAGGAAACCCAATTTTCGTTAGTGCAGCTCACACATTTTACGTGCAGCTCGTTAAGCCAATAGTCTTTGGTACTGCATTATTAAGACTGTGATCCAAATTAATGGTTATTCAGAAAACAGCAATATCAAAAAACATTTTACTGTGATGGTAGGAATCACACGTGGTACACTTCAGCTGCATACAATCTGTTCAACTGTACAGTTCAATACAATTCAAACAAAATTACAGCTTGCAAATCAGGTATTACTGCAGGCCTCTGTGAAGATATTTTTACTAAGAGATTTCTTGTTTCATTAGAATGGCTCAAGGAAGAAAGAGACGTGATTAAGTCAAGCCTTGAATCATTATGGAATATGGATATGTCTCACACACAAAAATGTATTTGAGAGTGATTTTAGTGTTTAGTTTTAAAAGAATCTTGAGAAGTGAATTTACCCAAGAAAGTGGTTGATAATTACGAGCCAATTTTGTGAATATCTTGCACAGACGAGGAGCCCTAATCGTTCTGTTGAGACCGCTCAGGACAAGAACACAGAAGGAAGAGGTCAGGAACTACCTAGCTGAGCACAGTGACCAACAGTACAGTAACTTTTAAATAATCAATAATAATGATAATTCTTCAAATACATAAGTACTTTGGGACAGAGAACATCAACATCTGGTTTCAAGTTGCTCTTACAAGACCAAAGTACAGGTGAGCAACAGAAAACAGAAAAGGTTGAGATTCCAGATCTAAGGAAACACAGCGTAGTGGGACATCATGACAATAAAGGTTTCTTTACAGTGAAGTGATATGAAAAACAAATGAGAGCTCAGTTCCACCCTAATACCTAAAGGGACTACAAATTTTTCAATGGTATCCTTCAAACCTCCCACATTTTTCCTCTTTCCAGGTGCCCTTTTCCCTTTTTATTTGCCCAGAACTACTGGCATATGTCCTGGCTCTTCACAGCCTTCAGTGCATGGCAGCAATCCCACCCCTTTCATTTCATCTAATCTTGAGCATCTGCCCATTTTCCTGCCATTCCAAATTGTTCTTACCCAAAATGAAATAAACACCAATAAGGAGTCTTCTCTCACTCGCCCCTGAGAAATAAATCCCTTCTGCCAGATACACGCAGCCTCCCTTTGCTAATTCCTCTAAAAATTGGACAGGGTTTCTACCTGTCAATTATTTCTCTTTGGAGGTGACGGGCTGAAAGTAATGTCACTTCTTAGAGTCAGTAGGTGGATGAAGCTTTTGGCAACTCTCCCAGAAACCCTTTTCTTGTTTCTGCAAGAGACATACAGATATTGCTGGGGTAAAGTTGCTAATCTACAACTGTGCTGCAAATTTCAGCCCAAGAACATATGTTCTTGTGCTGTCAAGAGAGGGAACTGCAGTGAAAACATTACGTAGTGCCAACCGCCCACAAAAGATATATGGGTGCTTAAGTCCAATGCACAGAGCAGAAAATTAAGATTGTTCTCATTGCTTTGCTTGAAATGTCTGTGTCATCTATAATCAATGAAATAGTCTGGAACAAAGCACAGCCATCTCTTCTTGTTATCTGAGTAGCTGAAGAAAACAATAACAGTGAGGAGTTGCTGCAGTTCAAATAACATGAACACATTCACAAAAATTCAGTGTCAGTACTTTGGTAAGTGATAGAGAACTTCAAAAAAGCACCTTTTAGAATGATAACACAAATTAAATTGTTGCTTATATTTGAGCAAGAAAGGAGAATTATTAATATCAATTCCTATGAGCAATAGGATTCACTATGAAATCTTGACTCACATGACAGAATCAAGATGCTGACAACAGAAATAAACAATCTAGCACAAATTAACTCAGTATTAATTCACAACATATGTTGCACAAGCAATTATTATTCAATTGCAGTTGTTTACTGCATCTTATCTATTAAAAATAGTCTACTCAGTGATCTGCTCTATTTGAAGGATTAATGTATACAGTGTATAAAATAAAATTAAAAATGAGTAAAGGAAATTAACAATATCTGTAGCACTAGCTAACCTACATTAGCTCTAAACCATCTTCTTGATTTAATGTTCTCTTGTGCCTACCTTCCCATCACTACATGAGATCATATGAATTCCTTTCCATTTCAGTCACCGTGCTCCAGTAGACAGCAAATATTTTTATGAAAATCAAGTGCAAATACATGATGAACAACTAATGATGCAAGAAGACTAGTGTGAAAGATCAACTGCTGTTTAATTCTCTCCAATTTCTGCTAACTTCACACACTCTAAAGAAATCTGACTATGCTATTTATGTATGGCCTTCTACATTCATGCTTGTGGAGTAATGAAGTACAGCCTCATTATGATTGCAGAAAAATTAAATCAAGATGTTAACACTTCAAAGGGATTAGATTATCACTTTTCTTCTCCAAATCAGAATACTGTAAAATACTTTTCAAAACAACACACACTTCTATACTGCACCAGCACAAGGGACAGAATATATACCTTCACCTACCTGAAATCCTGATCAAGCAGAGACCCAAAGGTACCAGATTAAACTGAAAACTCTGTAAGAATGCAGACCTTAATGCCTATGAGTCCTGTGTCTTTATTGATATTTTTGAAGTAACTAAAATCCCATGGGAGATAGGTGACTTCATTAGCAGCATGTAAAGATTTCTTTCTTTGGGATTTGGGAGTTCTAGCTGCATCTTCTTAGCTTGTGTTTATACTACACAGAATTAATAACAATAAAGGAAAATAAAAACCCTGTAATAAGCTGCCTGTTTTCTGACAGGATCTTATGCTGTGCAGTCAGAATGGCAACTGAAAGTGCAACTTGCTATAGGGCAACTTTCTGTTGGAAAAAAAAAATCCTTTTCAGTTTGTTTTTATGTTACCATCACAATGTTGGGCAATGTAGGGAGCTACACAAAAGGGAATGTTTCTTACAGCTTCTTCTTTTTTTTTTTTTCTTTTTTTTTTTTCCAATAATGCATTGAGGAGAGTGCTTCCTACTGACTTCTCCAGCTAGTAAAGCAATTCAGGTAGAGATACTGAAATCATATTGAAAAAAATGAAAGAAAAAATGAAAGCAAATAATACAGCATTTGCAATTTTTGCTTTGTATTACTTGACTAGTGCCTCAGAAAATGAAAACTAGCATTGCTATGTCAGAAAGACAGAGCCAGAATGGCTGTAGGCATGCAGATTATTCACTGACATTAGGACTTCTGCGGAGATAGAAGTCATTATATAAACTGCCTATTTGCATTCAAAGAAAATATGTGACAGTATTTAGGCCCTGCTTAACAGAGTAATGAGTAATCAGAGCTTCAATGGCACTTAATGGCAAAATCAAACATTTGTAACACCTGCTGTGGGTGCCACTGAGGACTTGCTAAGAAGTAGGTACACATGGGACTGGCACAGCGCTCTGTTGATAATGTGGTTTGTTGGACAAGGTAAACAAAGGTTTAAGCCTGGGGTAGACAAGAGAAGGACAAAAGAAGTGAAGATGCATGCACATTTCTCATTTATTGACTGAAGAGGTGAAAAGAAATATACCTTTCTTTCATGAGTAGTGGGTACGCCAGGGGTGTTCTGCTTGAGGAAGCCTGCTGTTGTGGACCACCTTGTAGGGTTTTTCCGTGAAGGTTCTTCTGAAGAAAAATTTGTATCACTTACAGATGTTGAGAGGCCAATCAGTGCAGGGTCACTACTCCGCCGTACATGAAGAGGCATATCTGAAAAACAAAAGAGACAGTAAATAAACTCTGACTAGATTTAAAATGTTTTTCACATAGGAAAAAACATTTTTTCAAGCCCTGGATGGGTGGTTTTGACCAAATGTGGTTTCACAGGGTAACCGGTTATTGACCTCAGCATAGTTCCTCAAGGACAAGGTCTGTTTCCTTTAAAACCACAGCCTTGCTGCTTGACCACATGAGAAGAAAACAAGGGCCAAATATAATTCTTTTAACCTTGTACAGCTCTTTGGCTTTATAAGTACAAACATGGTATCGCTACCATCTGTTGGTTGTTGTGTAAATTTAAAACAAAACAAGAGAATAAGCTTGAGCAACCAACTAAGGCGACTTAAAGCTGTTTTAAAGGGCAAGTAGCCAAAGTTCCAAAGAGCCTGATGCCAAAACAAGGAGTGGACTAGGGCCACGCTTCCCAGTGTGGGCACTGCCAGCCAGAGCATGCTTGCAAGGGGTGGCACAGCAGCCTCTGCAGGGAAAGCTCTTCTGCTTGGGCAATACACTCTCCATGCCTTTCTTAGAACTTCTGGGAGTGACTGGTTTCTGTTCTGCATTATTCCTTTCCCTGACTGTGTCTGGAAGGTCTGTGTTGATTTACCTTGATTCCCTTAGCTTGCCAGCTGGCATGATTGACAGGAGAAAAATATTTCATTAGTAATAAATGGTGCATCAGGCAGGTAGACTGATTGGGAAGAGATAGGGTTTTTTAATATATGTGGAGGTCAAATCAGGTCTGGAAACTTTGATGGCACATTAAAGTTTGTTTCTCTTGAAATACAACTTAATTTTTCCAATTTCATTTATTATCCTACAGCAAATATCCACACATCTACAGTCTTCATGCCCAAACAGAAGTTTCATTGCCTGCATTTGCGACCTCTTAGCACTCTCCCACTCAACACCAGAATGGAGGTGATGTGATTTATCAGTCTTATTTCTCTTTACTGCTGCACTGAGAACCTTGAATGCAAAGTGAAAAAGGAAAAGGTGAAAACTATGGCACGTAAGCAAGCAGAGTCACTGGGGAAGGCACACTGGCCAACATCTGAGAATGATACCAGGACTATTTTTTAATGCCATGATCAAGCAGTTCCTGAAGAAGCTGAAGGTTCACGTGTCACAATACCAGCCAGAAAACACAATGACAGCAGTAGGATAACTGACTGCTCTTAAGCTTTACAATGTCATTATGTTAAAGCTACACAGAACAACATTAAAATACAAAATCTTATTTCCTACAGCACTATAAAGACACTGAGAAATATAGCAGGTCTTGCCACACAGAGAAAGTACATGTGCAAGGAGCTTTTTGGAACAACCAGGACTTGTGCTGCTGAAATATGCACAAGTGGTACACAAGAAAACACCAAAGCAGTCATTCTATTTCATGTCCAATCTGGTAAATGAGAATAACAGAGAATTAATTAATGTTTTTCCCACTAACACTGTACTATTTCTCTTCCCTTTGAAAATTCTTTTTTTTTTTTTCCATTTTCATAACAAAGACATTCACAAGAGTCAATTTCCAGCAAAGATTTTTTTTTTTCTTTTATAAATATGTATATACGAGAGTATAATGGAACAAGAAATAATTAAAAGAATATTTCAGGAAAGATCACGTTAATTATGCAGAAAAGTATTTATGGTCTGAGTCAACTCTAGTTAGAATGTGATTACTCAGTATATACTCACAAAACGCATAACAGAGGGTTTTTCTTTGATTGCCTTGTCTTCAACTACTTCAAGTTTCATGAAACAGCTGAAAGCAAAGCCCCTCATTTCCCACTAGATGGTAAACATAATAAAAGTACACTAGCAAATCACCGGAGATCTATATAACAAAGGTGCCACAGCTGTGGTCACAGGCAACAGCACCGCAAAGCATAATGAAGTGACCCATTAACAGCAGTGTCTGTGCTGCTGCCTTCGCTCCGAACGGACACTCTTATTTACTGGATTAGCCTGGTCAAGAAAGTGGGTCTGTAGCATGAGTGGTGCCACTTAAGAGAAATACCAATCTATATTTGTTCCAAGCAGCAGCACATGCATATTATCCTGTTTGCTTTAGCTACCCACCCTACATGCAACAGGGAATTATCATTTTCAAACATGAGTTCACTTGCTCCTTATGCTCATACATCTATATATAAGCATGGCGATAGCAAAATGTTCTTGTATTTTTACACTCTTTCTTCAAATTACTTGACAAAACAAAAGTTCAGTTCAGTGAACTTCTGTAAGAGGAGAAGCTGAATTGCCAACAAAGAAATAAAGGGAAGAAAATGGAACTCAAGTCAGCACTTCTGGAGAGGAGAGAGCAATTATCACTGCATTGCCTTTTTCTTTGTAGCTAAAACATCACAGTTTGAACCATGCTAAGTGTCAGAGACTTTTCACAACACAGAAAGTTAATTATGCAACAGAATTTCCAAATATTAATTTCCCAGAGAAAACATCAATGCAAGATGTTTCTCTAAAAAAAATATTTGCTGCTGTGCCACCTTTAATATGACCCATCTCATTTTATTAAGGTTAGCTACTGAGGTACTTTCAGAAATTTATTGAACATTTCTCCAAATCTACAAAAAAAATGGTGTTCTGTCAGTTCAAAGATACAACTTGATCAACTCTAGTCACTCCTTATGAAAATGGCTCCATGTATAAGGAAATGTAACTTGCATTGCTAGCCAAACTTCACAAGAAAATGAATTATAAAAGATGATCATTTGGGTGTGCTAGATCTATGCATTTCCAAGTTAAATTAGAAATCTGGGGTGGTAATTTTTATTTATTTTTTTTTTATCACTGGAATGGGACAAGTACATGAAGCTCTAGGGCATGGTCCTTGGCAGTGGACAATACTTCACCAGGTATTGATCTAGGGATTACATTTTATTCATGCTGTGTTAACCACAATTGATAAATACCATCTCCTGTACTCCTCTCTTCAGTTCTATTCTGAGAGACTCTGCTCTAGCTCAGTTTCCATACCGTCCATTAGAACAATAACAAAAAAGAATATATTGAACAGATTTTACTACCAATATATTGGTGGTTACAATCTTCAGGTTTCCTTAAATTTATAGATTTGAAGACGATATACTTTGAAATATTAAAAGGAAAATCAAAGGAAAGAAACTTAATAATTAAACCACAAGATGAAGTACGCATGGGACCAATGCAATGTCACTGATTTCAGGATGATGGCTGATAGCGTTTGAAGTCTGGAGTTTCTTTGAAGACTGGATAAAACAGCAATGAACTCTAATCACAAGGCTTCAAATTCTCTGTGGCACTAATGCACTGTAAATATTGATTTGCTTCAGCAGCTAAGGTGCCTTTTAAATAAGCACTTGAAATGGTAAATCTAATAATGAATTACAGGAAGTTTTAAAAGTCTAAGAATTAAGGAAAAAATTAAATTAAAAATCATGAAAGTCATCGCTAACTCAGTTCTTGAGCTTTATTCAAGGACTTTAAGTATTCAGCAACAAGTCCAACCCCTAGAAGTTGAGAAAGAATTATGTGTGACAGAGAATCCCATTAAGTTATGTATATGCCCACAGTTATGTTAGAAAATGGTTATTTGTAGGATAAATCCAAGCTGGGTAACAAAATGCCCACATTCATAATCATGAAACTCTGACTGGAAGTCTCATTTTATTAAAAGCAACAGCAGTTTCACTATAAATTATAAAAACAGCCAATATACATTTTATAACCATCTTTAAATGCTAAGAACACTGAGTTGTACCTTTCCTTCCTGCCAGCAATTCCATTTTTATTTTAAAAGGGTCATCACCTTTTCTGATTTTCAAACGTGCTCACGAGCAAAAGCGTGAGAGGATCTGGCAGATTTCATCCATAAAGCTGACTGCCTTGTTCTGAACGGCAACCATGCCACACCAGGGCTGCTGGCCTTTCAGAGTGGAGCATATATATATGTTCCCATATCAATTTCCTCTCAGACAGCAGCTTAGGAGGGTATGACTAGAAAAAGATGCGTAGCACGGACAATTTTTCACTGTGAAGATTTCAGCTGATGTTTCAGCTCCTTGGTATCACTGACAGCTTGCAGTTTGGCATGCAGTGAATTTTAAGACATGAAAAATGGGCATAAGGTGATTTTTGGCTGCCTCAAACAGGCTATCAGGCCCAAGGCTGAGGAGTAGACACGAACATGACTTTTTATTTTATCTTTTTTTCTTCCCCACACACAGTAAAGAGCTTTCTCTAGAAAAATGATGATTCAGTAAAACCAAAAAAAAAACTCTGTGGGAAGGAGTAGGTTTCAACAAGAATGTTTCTCAAGTTTGACGAAGTTTCTTGAAGTGAGCCTGTATGTACATTGTAGGTACATTGAGTTGTGTCGAACACGTAAGTGAGATCATACCTCAGATGCGGAGATCCTACCTCAGCATCAAAAAACTGGTCAGGGGACCGGAGAAAGAGATTTAACAGTTTTACTGCTTGTGTCACCTATCTGATTCATACCACCACCCAAATCCTCATTGGCTTTCAAGAAAAAGGATGAATTCGGGTCCATCCTGGGGCTGAGGACAGCAGGACTGCTTCTTTAAGCCTTCAGTATTTAAAAGTACAAGCTAAGACTTCATCAATATTTAACTGAAATACCTGTTAAAAATAGTTAGATTAGCCTTGAGTTTCACACACCAGCACAGTTCCTACAGTGGTGGTTCAAATTTCAGTAGGTCCAGTCCAGCTCATTGCTCCACTCAGACAGACACAGTGAGAGAAAAACATCTCCTATGACCTTCAAAACCTCAAATCCCCTAAATCTGATCAACTTTCATTCCTGCAAGCCTCTAGAGACAAGATGATGATAACTTTCACAGAACATCGAGGCTGTTGCAAACTAGACGGCTACAAAGGTTTTCAGTGCTTTTTCTCTTCACGTAGAAGAAAATGAGTCAGAGAACAAAAAAAAATAACTGATTGTGAACTTTGCTACAAACTGCATTAAACCCAAACAGCAATGAATCTAAATCAGCACTTCTATTCAAGATTAACAATGCAGTGAAAATCAACAGTAGGCATCTAGAATTAAAAAAGAAAAAACAATAATAAAGCAGTTCCAGAAGATAAAGATCTGCACCCTGTACTACTATGCCATCTTTCCTAAAGAGTAAACTCTGGCACGCAGTACAGAGAGGACTGCTAAATGGTAGCACTACGTGGCCACACATTATCAGTTATAGACCTTTACAGAAACATTTTCAGACATGACAGCAAAGGAAAAGCATATACAACCCCAACTGTCTCTTAATGGCACAGAGCAATGTTTTTCTCTCCTACAGAATCCGGTCCACTTTTATATAACTATCATACGATTCTGTAAAAGAATTTACAGCATTTCCCAAAGAGAATACTATTTGGTCAAAATCTTAAAAAATTTATATATATTTTCTTCTCAATTTGTATTATTATTATTTCCCCAGGCTGATCCTTCTGTTTTGAGTTATCTCCCTTTCACTAAAAAACCTATCTTTCCTTTCATGTGTCACATACAATTATAGCATTTCCCATGGTCATAACCATTGCTCGGTGCTAAAGAATACATAACTTCACCTCTGCCTTCTCTTAATTCTCTGTTGGCGTTCATTTTTGTAAATATTATTCTGGTCGTAACCTGTTCAGAAAACACCCATACTAATGTAGAAATGTCATCATCTCTGGAAGAATGGATGACATTAAAAAGAAAGCAACCAATCCATCAAAAAAGTCTTATCATACAGCAGAAGAGACAAAAATCCTTACCTACTTAATATCATTTTCATTTTCTTCTAATAGAACCTAAGTTTTCAGTTTTCCCTACCATGCCTGCTCAATGACCATCAAATTTAAAAACAAGAAAACATCAACCTGCCACATATATTTTAATAATGAGGTAATGTTAAATCCTTATCTTGAAAGGCCTGTAAAATAACAGTCTTCTTTCTTTCTCTACTATTCTTTCTTCTTACTTTTG
Organism: Aythya fuligula; assembly: GCF_009819795.1. Taxonomy (NCBI): domain Eukaryota; kingdom Metazoa; phylum Chordata; class Aves; order Anseriformes; family Anatidae; genus Aythya; species Aythya fuligula. Next base: position 14,720,637 of record NC_045560.1, on the reverse strand, counting down.
AATACTAAGATCCAGGGAGGAAAAAGATGATTGCACCTTGAAACTCAATTTACTTAGACACTGACTTTTAAAGCTAATTAGGGAAAGATCTTTAAAACTGAAATTAAAATTTAATTATGTACACTCTTTCCATCTCCTTTCTCTGGGCTTTTTTCTAAAATGCAAATGTCTTTGCATGCCAAAAGAAAAGACAAAAATGTCAGATCTTACAAATGTTCTACTCATCTCTGTCAAAAATTACATTTTAGTATGTTTTAATGAGCTGCAGTCTCAGTTTTTTGCGTACATTCACTGTGGATTTCTTTAAATCTGGATTACCTTTTCACCTATTTTCACACCATTGCTGCAGATCAAGGAAAATGCACTTGCAGCCCCCAAGATGTTACAAATCATTGCCAAATAACATTCTATTCATTACTTCTTCAAGCACTGGTGTGAGAGTAGAAGTACTGTAGTCAACTTTACTTCTGCTGACGCATTTCTGCTTACGTCACTGAACAACCCTACACAATAAGATTCTGATTGATTTTTAGTTATAGTTATTTTCTGTTGAAGGTACTGTGGTTTTGCATCTTCATTCAAAACTCGTTTTGTGGTGCAGACAAGGGTGTGCAGAGAAGGGAGCAAACTCCAAGCTAGTTTGAGTTAATAAAGCCAAGAAGGTTGGCAGGTATTATTCTTGCCACAACTGTGAAAAATACCCTTAAACTGAGTGGTAGAATTTCCCATCACATAATAGAATGATGGGAATACTGTGTATTGCTCGTGGTAGGCTTGGAAAGGCTCACTTAGAGGAGGAAGTTTGCAATTTTTTCCTAGACAGAAGGAAAAAATAGAGATGCAACAACAGGATTTATATCGTAACTTGAAGAACTTAATTAGGAAGAACCAATAATGATAATAATGTGTATACTACACATCATGGTTCTTTCATTAGTAAGTTTCAAAAAAAACCCTGCTGTGGTCGCCCCTGTGCCATCGCCTCCTCCATCTGGTCCCCAGGCCACCACTGTGCCTTTATGCGAGGAGTGAAAGGGGTAGGCAGAAAGTGCCACTGCTCTGCCATGCAAGATGTTAAGGGTTCAAAACTACCTGTCAGCTTCTCTTGTCCATATCCACTTCTGACTTGCTCTTGAATCAAACTTTCAACATCTGTTGCTGACACAGCCTCATACATCACCTTCTGTGTGAGGTGGAAATTCATATATGGATCGTGTCCAGGTACCAGAGTTAGATATGCTTAATTGCAATTCAGCATGTGTGTGTGTAATTAGCAGGGGACTTCTTGTTACACAAATCCTTACAAAGCTGGAATAGGAATCTCTCCCCTACCCTACTCTCCATCAGAACCTCATGCAGCATCCTTGCTCCTGATTTATGGAGCTAGCTGACTTTTCTGTAAAGTCAGCTGTAAAACCATAAAGGTCTGCATGGCCCCAGGGGCTGAGGAGCATCATCACCGTCCATCAGCAGCACTGCTGAGGTTCCTGCCCTGACCCACACATCTGGCAGAGGAAACCCTACCCACCAACACTGTCCAGGGCAAACAGCACTACACACGGCAAGGAATGAAAATTTCCTGCAGGGGTTAGGGTAAAAAGTCAAAAACCCTTCTGGATTGGTAAAAATAATAATAATAATAATTAATTAAATTAAATATAAATAGTCCAGGGTGAGCACAGCCAGCTCCAGCCTTGCTCCACTCCAGAGAAGTGTAAAAATTGTCAAAAACACAGTTAAGGTTATTTAAGACATGAGGATGAACACTTACATCCAGCTCACAGGCCACTGTGAGGCAGCAGAAGGCAACAGGTTTGGGGTATCAGCACCTGGAGGTGGAGCTCAACCTATGTTGCCCAAAATCCACATAGCTTCATTATGGAAATGATTTAGACAGATTTCTAGTTGAAGCATGATAGTTATGGCAAACAAACAAACAAAACAACAACAACAACAAAAAAAACTTTACCACAATAATTTAAAAATTGTTTGTTTTTTTTTTGTCAGAAACGATCTGTACATACATTTTCATATCTGCATGCATAGAGTATAAAGAAAAAAAGTGTGGGAAGGAATATATTGTACTGCACGTTCATGAGTTTCTCACGTGGCCAAAAAAAATACAACTAACTTCTATAACAAGATAGGGTGTACACGGTCCTGAATAACTATTAAAAATGACTAACAGCTTCTGTAATTTTAATGGCTCTTGTTCTTGTTTCCGTGACAGAAATATTTACTGTGATTATTAGAAACATGTTGAAACTCAAGAAACACACTCTCATTTAAAGTGTTATCAAATCCCTCTGAGTTAATATTTCACCAAGCTCATTTCTGCTGCTGGTGACCAAGATGAGCAAAAGAGCTAGGAAAAGACCACGTCCTGTCACCCCGCACACTCAGACAAATAGTTTTTAGCAGAAGGTTCTTCTGCACACGGGGACTAACACAGCTCAGAGGCAAAGCACAGGGCGTGAAGATCTCAAGGTAAGACCATTATTTTCCATCATTCTGCTACAAGTATCACACTGAATCCCTAAAGACGAATCAAGTATTTGCGTGTTTAAACCGAGATGAAATGCCACCAATCCTGCTCATCAGCAGGGGATGCGCAGCAGTGGGGCTGCCATGCCCAAAACATGGGAGGGCAGCCAGCAAAGAGATGATGCTGTCCCTGACCTGCTACTAGGTCAGAGGATGGGCTGAGTAGGTCAGAGGCAACAGGGGACAACACAAACCTACTGGCATCAGAACAAGCTCTTTCCAATTACCTGAGTGGGGAATAAGGTGCTCCAGCGCTACAAGGCGTTGAAATCTTCTCATTAGCTCTCAAGGTTAAAGATCACTTTCTGCAAAAACCTCTGGGGTTCCCAGTAGCCAAATAGAGAGTAAGGCAATTTAGACTACACTGGAAGTTGTTAGTTAAATTGTTTAGATAATGCCCACAATGGGACAATAAAATGGAACATCTGCTGCTCTCCAAGGGGTGACGGACCAACAGACATCTTTAATTCTTCTGCCCTACTAGAAGCAGATTATACTAATAAACCGTATACCCTTCTTTCTCCAAACCAAGCTTAATGAGTGGTAGGAGACCTAGCTGCTGCTTGAAGTTGAACATCCCTACCTGTATTTGTATGTACTTCACCAAACCCCTCACAACTACTGGGAGCCTGAATTGGTCTCTTCTGGAAACGTAGAAAACCCACCATCCCTTGGAGAAACTTCAGCAACGTTTCCCCCTCCTCCCTTTTACAGCCCTGGAAGCCCGTGGTTACGCTGCATGCCTAATTACGCAGCTCTCGCTTCTTTTTTTATGTCACGTTGCTAAGGCTGAAGAGAGTCAAAATTATTCCTAAAAGTTCAAAACTAAGAATAAGCAAATAAGAAGAAGCTCGGCTGAGTTCAAAAAGAAATCTCGCTACATGAAAGACGGTTTGTGAATTTTTGGATCAATGACTTTTCAGGCTTACCGTTGCCAATTTCCGTCACCATTTGTGATTGGTTCTAGCCCAGAGATGAAGATCGGCTTTCTTACTGGAGGTACAGCTTTAGCCAGAACTAACAGAAGATATTTACTGAAATACTATGGTATGTACATCATGCCAGAATTTGTCAGGCTCCCAGCAGCTAACTTTTCCAAGCTGTCTCCACACCACAAGCCTCGCTCCTTGTATCATCCTATAATGTGCTACTACAGTTTGGGATTATTTCCACAAAGAAAGGGGACATAAGGCAGGCGTATTTTATTTTACAACTATTACTAAAAAAAATGATTACAAATATTACTCATTTTATACTATTAAGGATTTTTCATTCTTCAAAGGTGATTAATGAGGTATTTATTGTTCTGTGACCCAAAATGCATTGATACATTAAGATGAGAAAAGGAGAGGACAGTCACTGTATGTGACTTCGTCCTCTTCCACCAGTATGAAAAATTGGAGGCCTATGCTCGAACAAGAGGAATCCCAAGAGATTGAAGGAAAAATCAATAGTCCAGGACAGGATACCTAGAAAACACACTGCAAGTAGCTTGCTGGACAAAAGTAGTCTGCAAAGCCACTCCAACATATTGCATTTTCCACAGAGCAGAAGAAAAATGCTGTTACAACACATCTGCCACCTGCACCCAGTTAAGTGCCTCATGTTGCTCCTACAGGTACCTCTCTCTCCAAGGCATCCCTGCAGAAATACAGCATAATGCCTGTCCGTTGTCTCGCAACAAAGCTGGGCACCCACCTCCGTGCATGGCAGGCACCCCACAGCATCATAGCGAACAACCTCAGTCTACAAGAAAACGTATCCACAAGTGAAACAGGAACATGGAAGGCTCACTATCCATCCAACTGCCCCCATGCAGAGAGGCAAGGGAGGAGATACCTTTCTGCAGGAGAGCACCATAGATGTCACGGTCAGTAGGTGAAGGAATGCTGCAAGAGCACCGTGGTGACCAGGCAGGATTCCCCTACCCAGCATGTAGCAGCACACCTGTAAGATGCTGCTGGTACAACCAAAAGTAAAACTCACTGTTATTTTTTCTAAGTTCTCCACAAAGGCTCTGTGAAATGCAATTCAGTTATTTTCCACTCCTTATAGGAAGATGGTTATCTTGCATAACCACAAAAAGAAAGCCACAGGAGAAAAGAGCCATCTCCTGTACTGATGCAGTTATTTTTTTAACTCACCTGAGAATGATGGATTTTACGGAACAATTCTCAGTATCTTTTTTTTTTTCCTTACATTAGAATTTAGAAAGCTTTCTGATGCTACAACCTCCCTAGCATATTGATTTTTCAGTCCATGTATCCTTATGAGGTTTGTACACAGCACCTGGACTCTCACAGCATACACCAGGGGAAGATGCACAGATGACTGAGAGAAGAACATCTACAGGCTCACAGATCATCAGCTTCTCTGCAGCATGCATCAAGGAGTCTGTGTGCTTCTAGCAGGAAAGTTTTTTGGAGCACTTAGATCAAAATCTGAAAGTCACTGTAAGAAACTGTTCACATATATTTTGCCAAACTCCAGTATTTTTACATTACACGTGGCGCTTCTTACTAAAACATATTTTACTGTTTAATAAAAGTAGCTATATTGAATTTCATGTAAACCACATGAGAGCAGAGAAATAGATTATTGTTTAGTTACTTAATATTTATGTAATCTCTGAGGACAGAGGTAGGCATTTTAACAAATATGAGAGCTAGTGTATTTAATAGTCCATATCAGATGTCAAAATATGTATCATTTAAAACAGTATCTGACACTTGCTCATCACTACAAATAAAAAAGGCTATTTAAAACAAAGAACCCTATAACCACTCATGCAGATGTGTTTTTTTGTGTGTTTTTTTTTTTTTTTTTTTAAGTCCACTACAGAATAAAAGTAAATCTGCATTCATACAGATAGCCATTGCATTTAGTTGGGATCTTTAACTGAATATGAAGCATATTCACTTAAACTAAAAATATTTGTCACATGTTTTTTGAAACTAAATAGTTTTTTTGAGAATTAAGTTCATTGCCTTGTGTTTCTTCTCTGGAATCTGTAAAGCTACTTAAAAAGTTATTAATTCATAACATAGTTCGAGTTTGTGTCTCAGATGGACTTGGATTTGTTTATTTTTAAAACATTTGAAAATACTTCCAAAGTATGTCCAACACCCTTTGTCTTAGACTCAAAGTTCAAATTTAGGAGCAGAGAAAACAAATCCATTGGTCACGCAACACATGTACAAAATGCAGACTTTTTCAAAAAAATTAAAAAGGGAGCCAGGACTAAGCACATATGGGAAATCACATGTATAACGGAGGGTTGTCCCTGCCTCCCCATAACAGTATTTCTAGGAGAGGGGCTCTGTCTCAACAGGAAAAAGCCAACAGCTGGCATGGCTGCTCACGGAGGAAGGGCTCTCAGATGCAGGTCCAGTTTTTATCATTTCTAAGCTCTTGGAATCTAAGCATCCTTGTACTTTTTGTGTGATTACTATGGTACTTCTAATGAAGGGCAGACTAAGACAAAGCAAACAGGTATATTTGCATTTTTCTGAGATTAACAAAACCCTTTGTCAAAAGCAAACTGCCTCACAAGTTCTGAAACACTTGGGCAATCTCAGAAACAACTACTGGACTAGATGCACTGATCAAGGCTCGCCATTTCTGTGGTTTCCATACTGGTGGAAAGAAAAGCAATTAGACACTTCTGTGAGCTTTGCGCCCCACAGCAGCAGCACCACAGCAGACCTGGAAGCAGTTAAAGTGAGAGGAATGGGAGCCAAAACCCTAACCCTAACCTGAACCTAATCCCACACACAGATGTTGTCAGTCGCCACTCGTAGTTGGCACAGGGGCAGCACTGAGAAATCAGTCCCCTCGTCCCGCTAATGCGAGGCAGAGAGATGCTGCCCAGAGCTTCCAAATCCCGCAGCTGGGGACCTAACATACCCCACCGGGTCTCTGAATCCCACTCCCTGCTCCCACTGACAACCACGTCAAACAATCTCCTTTTCATTTTACAGCAAATGGAAACAGAAGACCTGGACATCATGCACTTCAAATTACTAGCCTGTGGGACTCATCTGGAGATTACTAAAGAAATGAAAGCTTAATCTACAAAAATGTAGTATTAAGTCCTTTAGCAAAATATACTTTTGCAAATCTTGCTACCAAGAAAAAACAACCTTCCCAAACCCACATGGGAGGATAAAAGCTTTTGCATGAACAAAACACATGAAAAAAAACCTCTTGGATCAAAATTCACTCAGCAGCATGAGGCTGAAAAAAATTTCTCCTGATTTACTACACGGCAGTTTGCTTGTCTAGCCTTTCCAAACAGCAATATAACATTAGTGCGAGGACAGTGAGAGGGAAAATTGCTGCCTAAGTGGCAGGTTTGTCATTGTTTGACAATTCTAAAGAGTTCACTAGAAACTTCTGAAAGAAGCATCTCTAATTCCCTGAAATTACTGATAATCTGCCAAGTGAATGGAGAACAATTATGAAGAAAATTGAATGCTTCCAAACGCCAATTTGCTGTATATCCTGAATTAATATTGCATAAGCATTTTGGGTCTTTTTCTGTAAAAGCAAAGGAATAAAAACCTGGGTCTACAGGCATTCCTGCCTGGCTTTTCTCACAGAATTTTATATCATCATCATTTTTGTGTTTTGTAACAATACTTAGCATTTGCGTGGCGCTTTACATTTTTAACCTATTTTCCTGTTTGAAAAAAAAAATTACATTATCTGTAAGGTAAACTAGCTCTTATGCATTGATGGTTCAACAATAAGCAGTCATGACAGAAGAGTACAAAGCCCTCAGCACAGCCAGAGATATTATAAGCTGCTTTCCCACCAGATAAGTCGAGCCACACTTGCAAAACACCATTCCAGGCACTGTCACTGCTACAGCTATGCCAGCAGTTGGCCACTGAGTACTGTAAGGAGGAGAAATACTCTGGGAAGAAAGGGCTCAAGATGTCCATTTTTTAGCTGAGCCAAGCCAGATCAGTCGCTGTTGATGGGCCAAGAACGTGTAAAACATCGATGCAGGATGTTTGGCAGCCTGGTTTTTGGGACAGCAGCTCCGTCTCCAGTCAGTCTGACAGGAGGCCGGGACCAGGCCGCGCCACGGTGAAGGAGCCAGGTGCTGCTTCACAGCCGCGGGCTGCACGAAGGAGGAACCGAAGCAAAACACAAAAGCAAAAACAATGTGAAGTGAATTTTCTCCCTTTTCACCTTAAAAGAATAAAACACCAACACCAAAAACAAAACTACTAACTCTCCACCTACAAACAAGCTGGGGCATGGGTGGGAGTTAAAGAAGGTTACTGGCTGTCTTGCGGGAGGAAAGGGGATTAAAGCTACACAGGTAGAGAAGGGGAACAGGATGAGAAAACCACAAAAACTGGCTGGAGAGGACAGAGTAATCACGGGAAGGGAGTGCAGCTGAAGAAACTGCAGCAACAACAACAACAACAACAACAACAAAAAGAAAGAAAATAAATAAGGCAGAATGTTAAATGAGAAAAGCACAAGGCCAAGTATGCAAAGAATGGTTCACCACACACACGGCAGCACCACGGCAAGTCTCCGAACAAGCCTCACAACTCAAATCCTGAAGACACCCTGTGATCATCTTGTCAAACACCTATATAAGCCCAGGTACTCTGTGCAATAATGTCTGCATTTAGTCTTTAACTTCTGTTGGAAATACAGAAAAATATTGACTTTAATTTCAAGACTTCAGGAGACAGAGAATCCATCAAAACCCCAGGACTGTCATTTTTAAAGCTTTGCAATTCACTGAACGTCTGCTGCGTCTGAGACATCCACAGTTTGTGTTTCAGGAAAGGTAATTCAAAATGTCATCATGCACTTACACAAATCTACGATTACACACAATACCATTTTTCATTTTGTGATTAACACTTGAGAAATAACAGAAGTGTAATCATGTGGGATTATCCTTCCTTTTCATTTCTTTTAAGGGTTTGGTTTCTTTTATTTATTTTTTTCTCTCTGTTTTTGGCACGGACCAGGTCTCAGATTCTCAAGATGGTTCTGCAAAGAGCACGAAAGGGGCAGAGGGAGGGTAAAAGAAACTGACTCACTTTCTTTCATAGTCATACATCATCTACATGGCTCCTAGAGTAATTGTTTATATGGCAAAGTAACATCAAGGAAACAGTTATGTATTTTTATTTGTCCTCAGGGAGATAAGCATTCCTTGCCACTAGCTCCTTTCTGCTTTTCTGATTCATGCTCCTTTGTTCTTCGATTCTTCTTGCCTTCTGTTTTCCTTTCTCTCTGTTTCTGTTCATGGGCTGATAAGAATGGAAATTTTCAGCACAAAAATCTAAAATTTTCACGAAGTATCAAGTTAACCAAGCTTCACTGGCTTCTGAATCTGGAAGTCAGCAGTGAGAAGCAGAGGAAGGAGCATCATGTCACCAGCCGACCTTCTCAAAGGTTACACCCAGGTCCCCACACACTGGGCACCTCTCATTCTGCAGCTTGCTAACTACAGACTGAAAGCACAGAACACAAGAAGAGCCTTAATAAGTAGCCCTACCACTGCCATTGCCTTACTTTTTGTTGTTAAAAATGATCCTTCAGGTGTCTTAAAGTAAATGACAGAAAAAAAGTGGAAAAAAATTGAGTAAGGAAACAGAATTTATATTGCAATACAGGTGGGAAAAAATAAATGAAACAAATATATTTATTTTGTCTGGCCAAGATGAAAGCAAAACTTGGATGTTAAGCACATCTATCCATGAGTGAAAAGGATCTTTCTAAAGCTGTGATTTTAAGATCAAGAACCTTTTCCACAGTAAGATCAAGCCAACGTGACATTTTCTTTACATGCAACATATGCCACCCTCAAGTTAAAAAAAAAAGACAAGTACGGCTTTCCTTACAAAAGCCACCACTTTTTGATAAAGCATCGGCTGCATTACTGGATTTAATTATTTACTAAACTTACTAAGTTCTACAAAAAAATTGTGGTCCACGGACCTTCCTCCCACAGAGGTCTGAAACTTTGCATCTCTCCAAGTGAATTCTAACTATGCACCACAGTTATCTTATCTGCTTTCATAGAGAAAACACTGAAAATCTCTTGTCCTAGAACTCCAAGACATCTGCCAGAATGGGAGGTTTAAAGTAGAGGAAAACACAACCTCAATTTGCAAGGACTCAATGCCTGGTAAACATGATTTGATTTTCAGAAAAACCTTGAAAAGCACATGTACTCAGAAAATGTTTTAAACATCTGCTGAATCTTGGGGCGGGTTGGGGTGGGGGATTACAAACCAATAACATGAGAACAAATTAAAAATACTTCACTAAAAATATTTTTGACCCTTCGTAAAACATTCTGACTTTGAAAACGAAAAATGTAAATGCATGGAACAAAATCCTAGCCCTGTGAGAATTACGAAACTGAAGCCTGTACATGGCACATATAGCACGGCACAGATTGCTTAGTGTGAGTGAAGCTGATGTACTGCCTCAAGGGTTTGAGGAGTAATTGAATATTCATTGCAGTCCTTAACAGGAATCCCATGCGCAGAATGCACGTCCATAAAATAATTCTGGTAAAACGCAGGGCAAACAAACTTGTTTGTACATCAGCAGGCATGCAGACATACCAATAAATATTAGTGCTACAGCAACATGCCTTAAATCTCATTTAATAAAAATAAATAAATAACTGGTTATCTCATTTAATAAAAATAAATAAATAACTGGTATGTGTTTGGCTGTGCTTCCCAAGCACAATTTCCAAGAGCCACACAGCAAGCTTGGGCAAGGTGAAAGGAGCAGCTTTCATCCAGGTCACCCCTAGACTCACAGCTGGCAACCCCAGGAACACGACTACTCGCTCCCTGCCTCACCAAGGACATAGATTTTTTTGGTACTCATCCTCTGTGGGCTTGGGCTTTCTGGGTTTGCTCACAGCCACGCACTGCTGCACAGATGAACTGCCACCAGGCACCCAGGGCAAACTCTTTAGCTAACACAAGAAATACACAGACCAAGCTGCAATAAACAAACGCCTGTATGCATTCTTGGTGGCAGTTTCACTGAGGCTTTTTAACTTCTCGTTCCTCTGAGGCAGGCTTCCAGCAGTTTGCTTCCCCTGCCCTCTGCTTACTGGGCACTTGTGGTCCCCAGCCCTGCCACTTGCACTGCTGGTCTCTGCCCAAGAGCAGCCAGCCACCCTCCTGCAGCAGCACCAGGAACTGATTTCTCCCCACCCTCCATGGGCAGAACAAATAAAAATACTTATTTCAGTGCAGTTCTGCCTTTTAAACAGCACAGCACAGAGCTATGGGAAAGCAGGATTGTGGGAAGACTTTGTCCACTTATGTTTTATTACTTTAAAGGTGAACTTAAAGCAGAGGTAGAGGTAAATCATCTACATGTACAATACTCAGAGAAATATTGCCTACTGTGTCAAACTGGAGCAGTAACTTTATACACCTACTTAATGGATATTTCTCACGGATAAATGTCACGCAGTTCATTTGAAAAAGCAGTTCCATAATTTTTTCACTGCGGCACTCCTAGCAAGCCCTTCATTTTTATTTATTTTTCCATGAGTCAAGAGCCTAACTAAAATTTTAAATAAAACATCAAGACACTTCACTATGCAAGACCCTTCAGATGGAAATCATCGTGAAAGTCTGGCAGTGCTCGACCTCAAATCCCTGTGTCATCTAATGAAGGTCTTAAAGATCAGAGCTTAAAATGGATTGGAATTGAAGAAGCTAACGTCAGTTTTCTATCTGGTGGAGAAAGCTTTCATACACAGAAAACATTTCTGAGATTTTGGTGCCAAAAAGCCCAAGAGCAGAGAGACAAACAGAGGACCTATCAAAAACCACCGAGAGATTGACTTGCACATCGCACAGGGCTGGTTAACAAGATACGTGCGTCTATTCATGCTCCAGCTTATCAGAAACTGGTAAACAATTTCATTCCTCTATAATGTACTAAAAACGAACCGCTTGCATTGGCTCAAATATCATTTCACTTGAAACAGTCTCGGTAGCTGTTGCTCACCGTTACGCTCATTCTCTCTGCAGACTGGCAAAGGCATTTAGTTTAATAGCCCGTATTGCAGGGATAGTTTCTCTCCCCAGCTGCCCACCGAGAGGCTGGGCGTACCGAGAGCCTTCATCTCCCCAGCACACACCCACAGCAGCACCACCAGGGCAGCCACGAAGCAGCAACGTTGCGAGGTGCATGGGGGAACGCGGTGCAGAGACACTTGGCTACACAGACCAGCAAAGCCATTGATGTCCTTCAATGCCGATTAACCCCACACCATGCTTGTTTCTCCAGGTCTGGGCTGACTGCAGGGCCACGTGGCGTTACGTTATGCTTCGGGAGCTGAGCATTGCCAGAGGAAGCAGAGCTGCCTCTTTACTGAGGTTTACCAAGCTGGGAGTGGTACTGCTGAAGTGACTACAGACCGGTTCCAGACCCGAGACGATGACATTATTGGTTTTACCACAGATTTTCATAAAAGCATGCTGAACCCAATTTTGCTCTGAAAAAAAATTAACATGTGACCATCTGCAGTCATGACATACAACCCAAATATACTTCCCACGCTTAATTATGGCTGTGCAGGAACTTCCTGGAGCCATGTAAAATTGCTCTGCAGGCCACATTTTAGAAGCCTCTGACTTTGCAAAATGCCACTTAGCTTTTCTCTTCCAGAAGTGCAAATGACCATTTTTTAAGGCAACATGGAGAAAGAAAGAAGTTAAAAAAAAAAAAAAAAAAAAAAAAAACTTTTAAATAAAAACCCTTTTACTTTCACAGCCTGTGAATCACAAGCAGAATGGGATTCACACAGCTGCAGACACCTATTTCTGAACTGGTCACCCCTGTTTCTCCCTGATCAATAGAGACCGGCCAGTGCAGCTTGCCTAGGCCATACCCCATCTCATCCTGAAATAAGCTGTAAAATAGGTCGGACAAACACATCCTAAAGGTGTCTGTTCTTCCCCAGGGATGAGAAAGAGGACTGCCTTGAGTGTTTAGCTCAGGTGCAGAACGTGAAGTTTGTTGATATTCATCCCATCCACTGTGCCTGCTTTGAATCAGCTGTTGCCCAGCGACTGCCAAAAGAAGTCTTCTTACTTCCTTTGAATTCTTCTTTTTAGATTTTACTTCCCTGTGAACAGTGCTGATGCACAGACAGCTGGATCAAATCCCGTCATTAGGGATAAAGTTTTAATGGTTGACCACAAGATTGCTTTCAGAGGCCTAGTCCCCAGGTTGTAGGCACAGTTTCCAGAAGCTAACACTTTGTGTGCTTTGTATTGATACCTTCGTGCCTCCCTTTACTGCATGCAGGGAAGTAGCAGCACAAAAATTTTGTGTTAACCTAAGCACCATTTTTTGCTTTTGTTTGTAAAAACCCACACTCCCCAGCTCCCTTCCCATTTATACAATCACTTCCAGTTTCTCCAAATCTATAATTGTTGACAGAATTAATTACCTAAATCCATAGTGGAGGAAAGAAATATCGATCTGGACCACAGCCCGAGCTCACATCCACCTCCAACCCCCAACAGCTGAGCTCTGGCATCAGCCAGGCTGTGAAAGCCACCCCGGGGACGTGGCCACAATGCCACAGAAGGGGGGACGAGGGGTCCCTGCCTGCAGAGCAGAGGGGACAGGAACACCACAGCAGGTTGGCAGCAGGCAGCTCGGCTCCTCTGGGCTCATGGGCTGGAGCTGGGCCTGTCACCTCTGCAGCATCCAGTGGTACTGGGGGCCCAAATCTCAGTGGGAAAGTTCTTCTAGATTTAGGCTGGATTCTCACCCTAAATACTTAATTTGCCCCTAAAATGAACCTGATGCATTTCTGAAGCTGGAGCTCATCTTATTTACACAATTTGTTTCAGATTTACAACAAGAGACGGGTGAGAGAAGGAACAAATTTGATCTTTTTAAAGTATGAAATCAAGCAATAAATTAATGGAGAGTTATTTTTCATCCTCTCCTTCATTTCTGTATCATCGTTCAGTCCTATTCAGTGCATGAGTAAATAAAATACAAACTAAAAACAAGCCTATTCAACTAGCAGCCATCTGTCAGTGTTTCATCCCCCTCAAAAGCACATGTCAAAAGACAGAGAATTGAAAGCAACTTTTTCCCGGCAATCGGCAAGAGATGGTCTATCTCCAAAACATGTCCCAATCTGAAAAAAAGACCACGTGAGTTCACGTGCAGCAAATAAAATCAAGAGAAGATTCCTTGTGAATTTACAACAAAACCAAGCAACAACGCTCTCAACGAAGCATAAATTCAGTGTAATTAAGGATATACTTTAGGCATAATATCTTACAGCCTTGGGCTTGTGGTCGGAAACATAACCCACACGCTGCTTTGTTTTCAGCAGGGGGCGAGTGCTGCTGTTGAGCTGAAGATTGCTGCCCGGGCCCCAGGGCAACCCTGCTGGCAGCACGGCACGGAGCCCCCAGCAGCGCAGAGCTCTTCACCAGCCCTCCAACACCCCTTCAATAAGGTCATCCCACTTAGGACTAAGTGAATCATTAAGCACATTTGACAAACTCTGCATCCTCTCCCTGTTGGCAAATTGTCTGCGAGTAATTCGTGTCAGCATTGCACCCCCACAGAGACTAAGGCTGGTGCCTCAAAGCAAAGCAAAATGAGACCTGGACACCCGTCACTCTTGAGGACTGGTGGCTCTGGATATTAAGGATGCCTTGAAGCACAGTGTTTATCACATTTTAAAATAAGTAACTATAAATACTATGCTATTTTTTTTACAATGAGTTGGATAAATAGGACTGTTACACCTGATCTACACTCCCATGTATAATATACACATGCATCGCTGAAGTAAAAATAAATAAATAGCAGGATAGTTGTCTGTACCATGAAAAGGCATTTCCTACTCACTTCAAACTCATGTTTCTTTATCTTCACTGCGCTTCTTCTTATTTGCTTACATTGAAATAACAAGAACTAAAGGAGTAATCAAGAAATTATCTCTAGAAAGGGTTATTACACTTCTTGGTACATGCATGATGACAAACTCCATAAACAAACAGCTTTATCACAATGGGAATAAACCCATGGTACCCAAATACAATAAACTTCACAGCTCCTCTGTGATGTTTGGTTGGAGAAAACGGCACAACATTTTTCTATACATAAAAATGCAGTTCTCTGAGGGGAAAAAATTACCTTTCATTCAAAGAATGGGGAAAACAAAAACCACCACCACCACCACACATACATTTTGAAACATTCCCGGAATACAGCTGTGATTTCCATAATAGCTTCTTGTTCAAGTGATCATTAAATCTATTTAACATGTCAAATTCAGACTAATATCCAACCTGACTTCTTAAACTATTCAAATTCAATACTTCACATCTTCATAACCCTTCCTTATTATCTGTCTTGTACTATATTGAGGCCGCACCTCGAGTACTGTGTTCAGTTTTGGGCCCCTCGCTACAAGAAGGACATCGAGGTGCTTGAGCGGGTGCAGAGAAGGGCGACGAAGCTGGTGAGGGGCCTGGAGAACAAGTCCTACGAGGAGCGGCTGAGGGAGCTGGGCTTGTTCAGCCTGGAGAAGAGGAGGCTCAGGGGCGACCTTATCGCTCTTTTTAGGTACCTCAAGGGAGGCTGTAGCGAGGTGGGGGTTGGCCTGTTCTCCCACGTGCCTGGTGACAGGACGAGGGGGAATGGGCTTAAGTTGAGCCAGGGGAGTTTTAGGTTAGATGTTAGGAAGAACTTCTTCACTGAAAGGGTTGTGAGGCACTGGAACAGGCTGCCCAGGGAAGTGGTGGAGTCACCATCCCTGGAAGTCTTCAAAAGACGCTTAGATGTAGAGCTTAGGGATATGGTTTAGTGGAGGGCTGTTAGTGTTAGGTTGGAGGTTGGACTCGATGACCTTGAGGTCTCTTCCAACCTAGAAAATTCTGTGATTCTGTGATTCTGTGATATTCTGTAGCTACGATACACAGTACCACCAGGTATCAGACACAATACTGTGTTTTTATTACTTCCCCTTATCAATACTCAAAGAAAGAAGCTCTCACCATATGGAAAGAAATCTTGAAATGCCCCATGATTACTAAGGTTTCCTTCAGAGAACCCAGTGAGTTTGAAAATTCTTTACTATATTGCTTTTGTGATTTTTTTAATCCTAGTAGAAGCTACAGCATTTTGTTTGATGATATACGAAGAAGATTGAAGATATTAAAGGTTAATTTAGAAACTTAAGCAGTTTAAAAGCCATTTGTTTTTACAAACGTGTCACGGTCTCATCAAAAACACATGGTTTTTAAACTGTTCGACAATCCCAAATTAACAGCAGAGCACTACACTTGGAGAAAACACCAACTGGAGATCACTCAAGTCAGAGCTGCACTGCAGAGAGAACAAATTTAGCCTCGTGGAAGAAAGCAGCACCTGGTACTGATTTTTTGATTCAATAACTCTGGCTTTAAAACAATCACTTCCTTGATAGAGCTATGGGGATAATTGTGATAAGAATTCCTGGATGGCGAGAGCACCAGAAGGTGAGGAAGCAGACATTGCTAAAGCTTCTCCTCCGACTCTGACGCATGAGAAACCTTTCTTACTCAGCTGCCAACAGCTCAGCGCAAGCCTTAGTTTTAGCTTCTTTTAATATTATCTGACACCATAAAAGAAACGTCTGAGAAGCTGGCAACGCATTAAAAGTGGGAATGATGGTTATGAAATCTCCAGGGATTCATTCCCATTACTGCACTGGACAATGGACACCTAACACCTCACAGTGGTTCCAGTAAACGTTTCTAACTGAGGAAACACCACAGAAAGCTGACCTGACCCCAAGCTTGTTGGAGCTAGTGGAAAAAGTCCCAGTGACTTTAGCAAGCTTTGCCTCTAAAACTATAATCTTTTATTATTAATGTGGCTGAATTTCTCTACATTTAGTAAGCAGGTACTTAAAGACAACTCCATCTGATCAAGCTCCAAACATCTGGTTTTTGAAGAACACATCTTTCTCTTCCTCCGTTTTCTAATCTCTTGCTTCCTTGGTTCTTCATCACTTGAAAATGACTATTTCCATATATAAAGCTGACTCACAGATGAATAAGGAGATAGAGAGATCCAAGAAAGAAAATGTTTCTAGTGGCCATATGTAGGAAAGAGTGCTGAAACCATAATCATTTTTGAAACGTGCAGAAATCCAGTTTCTTAAATGAAGGCACATAGAAATATTAACAAATTAATTCTTAGAATATGCATTTGGGATTCAATAGATAAATACTTGTATCAAATCAGAAGTAAAATGAAATGCAAGCTTTTCAAGTTTAAAGTACTTGAAATTCACACGTTTATTTATGCACTCACACCTTTAACTGTTTTGCTTAGTATTTGATTTTTTGCATACTCCAATTGAAAGATGCTAAGAAAAGACACATATTTGCAAAGGATGCAGGAAGTGGCTGGCCCGTAGTTACAAAACAGCCCAATGGCTTAGCCAGAAAACAGACAGACCTGATACAGGTGAGTGACTGCCTTGCAGCACAGCACATGACGGTGTTTAGCAGTGAGCAGATGTCTCTGAACTATTCCCACTAAGACCCATTTGTTGTGTGAGGTGTAGAAAAAGCTTAGCAGGCCTTCAGATTACAAAAAAATGTTTTTTCTCCAAGAAATGCCAACTGCCTTTCTCTTACTAGACACAGAAAACAAACAAAAAAAAAATTGAAGACTTGGATTCTATCAATTTTATCTTAATTAGATAAACCAATCCTTCCGATGCTTGGTTGTAGTCTCAAAAGTACCTTCTCATTGCTGCATTTCATCACTTTCCAACTGGTTTACAATTTCTCTAAGTCTGGCACCAGCAGTAGTTACCCCAGCTTTAGTCTTCCTGCTTGCACCTACTTCAGTGAACCCACAACAGCATTTGCCTTTGAAGGTGGAACATAATGCCCAGATGCCCTGCAATAATGCCCAGATCCTTCTAGCTGTCCTGTGCAGTTGCTGTTCACTAGTATTGGCTTGCAAATTACTTTTTTCTTTCTCAATGTAGTGACTATGCATATCTCACTGATTTCAAAAGAGTTTATAAATGTGTGTAGTGAAGGCTGAACTGAAACCTTGACACCCCAAGTACTTGAAACACCTTCTTAGCTTTTAATGCAATACTCTGTATTCCAGTTCAGATTTATTAAAATACTGAACAGTCCTCAGCCTAAGAGAGTCCTCAGGGACTATACTTGATATATCCTCCTAATTTGCCATTAAACTACTGAAAACTGCTGAGAGGGCACAGAGAGATGCACAAACTCAAAGGCAGGGAAGGTCACGAACTCTAATATATCAAGTAATGCACAGTGGCAGTCTGCATGCGTGCTCTTACCTGTGAGGAATAAACCTGTTCCCATTGCAAGGCGAGAGCACACATTCACACAGGCGACCTCGGAGCAACAGGCGTGCTGCTGGCTAAACAAAGAAGGGGAAGTGCAGCAAGTTATTTGCTCCTCTGCACTTTGAGCACGTCTTTACAGCCAGCTGTGCGCTCACTGCATAATATTCTCATCTAGACCACTTTTGCCATACTCTCCTTCTGAGAACAGAATATGAAACTGATGTCCAGAGTGCTACTAAAATACACTTGAGCAAATACACCACTGGAGAGCACCATTTCCAGCTAGCTCTTAGTAATTTCCTAGATTGCTCCGGCCAGCACTGCAGGAGATGCTCAGCGTCCAGCCTGCAGGAGAACCATACCAGTAGCTGTGTCAGTTCCTTGAAAAACTGGAATCGTCCTTGTTGCAACCTGTGTTTGTTGCCACCAGCCCTGTCACTTTGCCCATATGAGAACACACTAACTTCATCTTCCTGATAGCCTCCCTCTGGATGAAGCTATAAAAAGAGGATCTCCGATTGCCCTTACTCTCCTGTACTCTGAACTGGAAAATATCAGTCCTCTCAGCCTCTCCTAATGTATTTCCCAAATAATGTTGTATGTTAAAAATGCTCATTAACTGCAATACTGAAACATTCAGAGACTTGTAACGTATAATCACACCGAGACAAGAACTAAGACCACCCTTGGTTATTTGGTAGAGCTAAATAACTTAAAAGGAGCACAAGACAAAGAGATGGCCCTTTTCACAGTAACTCACGTAGCTGAAAAGGAATTTTATTTACAATATTTAAATGCAGTACTGTGAAACAAACAACTTGGTTCACAGGCAGTGCACCCGCTGCTGAACTGTCATTGCCTGACATCCTGTCTTATCTGCCAAATTGCTCATTAGGTTTGGCAATTTTCACCTGCGCCTCGAGTTTATATTTCAGCAGGGAATAAACATCAGTCTGCTTTAACAATCTTCTGCAGCGAGCTTCCAACCTCTTCTCAGAAAGCATGCAGGCACACACAAAAAAACGCCTTGTTTACTGTATGCTTACAGAAAAAAATGCAGCTCAAGGGATGAAATAGAACAACAGGAAGTTTAACTTAGGTTACAGAAAAACAATAAAAGGAGAAAGAGCTAGATGAGAAGCGTAAACCAACTGCTCGCCTTGATGAACTGCCTTTTCCCAACGCAAAAAAACACTGGGGGGTATGGGCCAGCATCATTGTTGTTTCCACCTTTAGACGGGAAGATTCAATTTGATACAACCCCCCACGTGCAAAGTCCAGGTTCTGTTTGTGCATGGGAAAAGAGGGAAGCCGGAGGAATATTACTTTTCCAGCTGGACCTGATCTAGCTAACCTTTCCCTTGCTGGGAGAGGAGCGGTGGCGTGATCTCTAAACAAACAAAAGGGCTGGCATGGCAACCAGAACAAAGAGACGAAAATCTCAGCAGGCCCCTGAGCCCCAGCCCCAGCCTCTCGGATCCTGCCTCTGCATGGGGACCGCTGCCAGCCCCCTGGGTGCAGGTGAGCGGCAGCAGGACAGCACAAAGCTGGGCGGTCGTGCATGGGCTGCCGAGAGACAGAGCCCAGCCTGCGAGCAAAAAGCACCAGAGATGTAAAACAAAATGTCTAAAATGCTATAAACCAATTTCAGGCGGAATACTGTTTTTCATTTGTTAGAAGTAAAATATTCACCGCCAACCCTGCAATTAGCTAGAAAATTACAATAATTACAGCAATTTTGTATCCCATCTCCAATCCAATTAATAGATATATGACCTTGTCAACATGTAATAATCGGGATCTGCATCTACCACAAAACTGGATGGGTTTTATTTGCTGAATAGAACTTACACAGTAAGAAGATAATTATTTGAAATACTGAGAATACCATTTGTATGCTATGCTTCGCTTCACAAATTATAAAGGAAATACAATAGGGATATTATTTCCATTTTCAATGTATATTTAAATGAAATTCTTGAAATAGTTGGGTTTAATATGGGATAATATTACTGGACTGGGATTCTAAGGCTGTGGCTTGGAACATTTACAAACAAAATATATCTAATTGTCAACATCAAGAAAAAAAAAGCATTAGCTAGGTAAGAGAGCATCTCTGATTTGCAGTAACATTTATGACAAATTGTTTCACCCATTTTATTTTTGCATGATTTTATTACAAGTGTCAAAAGAACTGTAATGCTTACCAACTCAGCGCATTGCTACAGACCTGGGTTTTAAAGCACTTTTTGGTCCTTTTAACAATCAGTGAACTGGCTAAGTATTACATGCATTCTCCAGAATGACACCAAAGATAAGTGAGCTGTCCAATATATCACTGAATTTCATCTGCACTATATGCATTTGATGTGCCAACATCAACATACTGAATAATACACCGGATAATCAAACTAAGGAAAAAATGTGTGTGTGTGTGTGTGTATCTGCTCTAAGCCAGCCTGAGTTGCAAACCCAGGAGGACAGCTCTTTGGCTTATGCATAGAAATGAGATGTGCATTTAGGAGTAGTATACTCTAACAACAGCAAAACTAAAGGGCCCCAAAATTCCAGGATTCTTTTTTATTATTATTATTTTATTCTCATCTGCCATTTATCCTTTCCCTCATTTAATTCTGTGTTACAGTGAAACATAGTCACAGCCTGAAATGATATACATTCAAGTCTATATAAGCTAATTCTTAAATGTTCCCTTATTTTTACAGAAAACACGCTGGTACAAAATCCCTCAAACTTTAAATAGAGTTGTAACTTTTCCATTTGTGTTTTTACCTGATTACTTAAACACACATTTTATCCAATAACGGAACATCTACAGAAAAGTAATCTCCTGGGAATTACAAATCCTCATTTAAAACATGATACTCACAGAATATTGAAGGACTGACCTATGCTAACTCCTGCTAAGAATTTTCTGGAATGGAGTCACTACTTCAAATCCTCAATGAAGGAAATGACAGATACTACAAGAGGGGCATGTCACTTACTCTACTGTTGTCTTCTTTGCATGGAACTCTTAACATCAATGAAAATTACATTGTTGTGCCATATGGCCATTTTTCCTTCCTAGTAAGCTGAAATATTCAAAATCCTGCCTAAACAAGAATGGTGATACATAGTTCATACTTCATGATTTTGCAGCAAATTGTCCTCATTTTGAACTAAACAAAACAAAGAGATGTTCCTGGGTTTATTTTTTTAGAAGAGTATCTTTCTCCAACATAGTAAATGCATGTATCACAAGGTGTTTTTACGGAAAGGTGACAAGCATAACCTAGCAACACTGACAGGTTCAATACAAAGTGCTCCTATCTGTAGTTTCTTTTTACCCTTTTCTTCATTTAATGGAATAAAACTGGCAAACTGCATATTACAGCATGCAGCAACTGCATTTGTAAATTTTGCTGTGATTTTCAGTGTTAGGACAATTTTAAACTGGCAGCACAGAGAGAGCTTATTGCTCCTAAAAGCAGCTTATAAATAATTTATTAAAACAGGCTTATTTGCTTACATACAACCGGCATTTATGCAGATTCTCAATTTTGATCAGCATTCGATAAGGACAGATAATGAATCACATTCCCAGCAGCATGAATGGGTAGCAGCACTTGGCATCCTTGTAAATTAAGATGAAATATGTCAAGATGTGGAGATCATTTACTTACTTGCACGAAGGACTGAAGGGGTGACCTCAATTTCACTCGTAGCTTGGTAGGGCTGAAAGGCCGACGCTGTGTTGGTTCCAAGCTCACTGCCAAAAATCTCGGGGCTTTGCGTGCCTGTCGAGCTGGCGCTGGTGCCATCACCTCCATGGTGGGGGTCTTGCTCATCAAACACAGCTACCAGCTGCAAATGACATTTAATTTACTGTTAGAAAGAAACCTTCAGCAACATCAAAGTGCCATTGTAGATGAGCGTTTTATCATTCTTCCCATCAAATAGCAAGAAATGCCTATCAGCAATGACTCAAACCAACACCTGGATCTCAACATTGGCCCAAGGAAAGGCAGCCATTAACTGGCTAGTGCCAAGAGTCAGCAGCTCTGACACGACACAAAACGCAACGCTGCAAGCCCTAGAGTGAATGGCACCAAGTCAGGAAAGGCAGAGTCACACATGTCCAGCAAACCCCTTCATCTTGCCCACTAATGCAGAGAATTACCTGAATGCCAACACCCGAGCACTGGAAGTTATCACCTGTCTTGATACCTCTACATGTAATCATTATTACAAAGTCAAATCATGAGTGATAATGCAAGTTAATGGAATAAAAATGTACAGTAAGAAATGACATTAATACACATTGTAAGCTACAAGCAAAATACGCAGCCACCCTAAAGTGTAAACTACAAATTTCTTTTCATTATTAATCTGACACCTATTACAAGCTATTAATATGATTAGGTTGTGGGCTTCCCTTGCAAAATTTCATTATCCAAATTTCCAGAAATCCTTCTGTTGTTTGCATTCAGATTCTCCAAGAAAAGAATAAGAACCGAAGCCCAATTGGAAACTTAGCCAAGTCACTAATTTAATGAAGATTTACTAAACCTGTGTTCACCATCGTGAGGGAACTAGGGAAAACATCGTGATGTTTTTCAGTAAATGTGAGATACTTATTCCACTGTATATAAAGGCTTTTATTTGAAACAAATAATTTCTCCCAATTTATCTTTAGTGACCTACTGAAAAAGAAAAGGCCAGCTCTTATACACATCTAATTTTAGAACTTAATTTTCAAGATGGGTAGAAAAGTCCTATGGATAACAGCATTCTGCAGCCTATAAATTAATCTATAATGTAATATTTGAAAGGCATTTCCAAGAACACATTACATTCTTCTGTCCAAATTGGTAGGGTAAATGGAGCAAATCAGCTTAAACCTGCGCTGATCTCTGCAAATTGTTTATTTTGTTATAACAACACTTAAAGCTTCGTATAACCTAAAGGAATCATTTCAGGGGTCATTTTCTTTCTTCTTTTTTCCTTTTTTCTTTCAGGGAATTTGGCATCACCTCATCCTACAGATTTTAACATTAGTGCCATTACTCTAATCTGACTTACAAAAACATTGGTTTAAAATAAATAAATATTAAAACTGCAACTGGAAGCCCAAGTGGAAATGATTTGGGAATACAGCCTTTGAAGCTACTTTCAGGCATTAACGTTTTTTTAATGAGTAGTTTTGAAATTGCAGAGTAGCAATCTTCTGCCAGTAATTCCAGACCTAATGCAAATTTAGGCGCTGGCATGTGTGAAAGAGAAAGAGCAAACTGGTTACGGGTAAAAGTCAGCAATCTCTCTCCAGGGTTATTTGGGAGGTAGGCAGCACAAGGAAAACCAGACTGCAACAGCAGATACAGTGAGCATGTTTTTAACATACAATTTGCTATTTTATTTTTGAGAAATCTGTATACAAGATAACACCAGAAGAGATCTGTCAATACTTACAACATCAGTACCTCAACAGTATGAGACCGGTTAATATTCTAACTCATTGAGAAATACCCGTGCTTACATAAACTGAAGCTTATTTCTCAAAAGCAACACACTTTACACTCATAGCACTTTGACTATCTGTTTTATAACAAGCTAATTACCAATCTCCAGCAACTGAAAATAAACTAATCTACAAGTGAAAATGTGCAAGGTATCAGAACAAAACACAAAGGATGTGTTTAAGAATTCCAAGGATGAACCATCAAATCTTCTCCTACTGTACTAGGGCATGTATCAAGATAAATCCCCAAATTACATTCTGTTCCTTTGAGGCTAATGAAAAAATATCATGGTATGCTGCTGCAAGTATTTTATATATATTAACCACATCAAAATGTATGTGCATATCAATATATAAATATATATGTGTGTGTTCATGTTCTACTTTAAGTTGCCTCAAGCTTTTTGCCTATTCCAGCAGCCTACAACCTATGACTTCAGAACATCTAAAACTGAATGCTGCTCATCTCAAGCTCAGCTTTTGATCTTTTGTATTTGCACAGGTATTCGCCATTTTGACAGCATCAAATCTTCAAAAGGCTTCGGTTCCAATAAAAAGCCTACCAAGTTGTAACATTTTTGCATAAAGCCTGTAAAGATACACAAGCTGCATTGGCTTTCCTCAAGACTAATTAGATAATTCAACACAGGTTCGCTGCAGCTCAGCTACACTAGTTAGCGTGTTGGTTGTAAAACAGTTTTACAAGGTATACTTATCCCTAATGATGAGTCTTGAGGACTGGAAGACTTAAAATAAATGACAGCATTGGATTTCCAGAGCTGGGGATGCCACACTTTGGATGACGGTGAGGTTACAGGAAACAAGGGCAGACAGAACATCTCCCATCCTGCCCTTACATTGAGCACTGATTTCTGCTTTCTCCAGCACATTTTGTTTTTCCTCAAAGGAAATTCTTCAAGGAGCAATGTAAGGAATTATCACGGCTGTGCCTCTGGAAGCCCAGAAATGCAGGACACAAGCAACAGGCCAGATCCTGCTGCAGACTGGCCCCCAACACTCAAAGCCCACGACCCCCATGGCATGCATTTATGTAGCACAGGCACAGAAAGTGCCACATGAAGAAGCGTGAGACGTGCTGTGTGCTCCATGTCCTGCGCATTTCTGTCCCAAATGTCCTACATACAACCAGCGAGGTGATCTTACCACTAACCACACCTCCACTGTCATTTCTGCAGCAATGAGACACAAAACACATACATTAAAAGACGCCGTGAGGGGCTACTTGGGCAGAAGCCAGACCAGGAGCTCACTGCACCCACCAGGAACCTTGTGCACGGGAATCTGCAGCAGTAACAGCTGCTTCATGCCAGGGATGGTGTTAATTTGGCCAAGCACGTAACACAGATTACTAGACCAGCTGCTTGCAGCCTTAAAGTCAATGGCAAACTTACTGTATTTTGATAGGTTTTAAATACCAAGTTTACGAAGAGCACAGAAAACAAAGACGACTGTCTTGCTTGAAAACAACAGCACCTGCAGGGAGACAGCTTTGACTCCACATTGACTATTTTTCTTTTCTCTCTTTTCTCTTCTTTTCGCTTTTTTAACTGAAGTTACCATAGTCACGCCCAGTGTCCATTTTCAAATACAATGGACAGCGTACTGCTTTCCAGAATTATTCTGCAATGATTACACTCAATGCATGACACCAGGTGTGCCTCTTGTTCTCCATCTTTCAATCTTAGATCTCATCATTCGCAGTGACCTGCAGAGCCCACCGTACCAGCCATTCTTACACTGGAAATCAGCAGACAGGATGAAGAAGCCATAACAAAGCATGAAGAAAGCAGAAAACAGCTAAGCTGTTTAATATTAGTTCAGCTCTTTAACATATCTTCCACACAAATTTGGTGAAAATGGGAGCAATTTGGCTTGTCTGAATCCATTAGAAAAGTAAAAAAAGAAAAAAAGAAAAAAAAAAAAAAAACACACTGCCAAAGACCAAATATCATGGCAACAACAGTAATAAATAAATAAGCACAGCACTAATAGTAATAACAAGATTTTAGGCCATTCCTCCCCAGCCCATGACTCCAAGGGGCCTGAACCTAATGCATCAAAGAAGTGGGACTGTGGTAACAGACTAGAGCAGGACACATGCTGCTTGCATTTTTCAATCACTGAAGTAAAAATCTGGAACTAAGAAATAAAATTCAGTAACAACAAACCACTTTGTTATCCTGTAACAAATTTAATAAATTGTAGCCTTAATTTAGACTGACATGTTTACATTTCTAATTATGATAGCAATGGAAAAGAGGTTTCAATACATGTCCACGCTCTTCATGAATGTAAACTAGCATAGGAAGAAATGCCAGTTTGAACAGGCTATTTCATCCCCAGAGAAAGCATGTACTAGTTGTGTGGGTTTTTTTTGTTTGTTTGTTTGTTTTGTTTTGTTTTTGTGTTTTTTTTTTTTAATGTATCAGATATTCAGTAACACTTTCAAATATAAAGACAGGAGCTTTGCTGAGATTACAGCCTATGGAAATATTCATTTAATTTCTCCAACGTTTAGCTCCAGACTTATTTCAACTCTCTCTGAAATGGAGACCATTATGAGTTTTTCTATTGCTTTGTTCAGGCCATATCATGTTAGCCAGGTTATATGTACTCAAATAAACAAAAAGCAAGAAGAAAGATTTCTTTTCATATTGATGCAGCAGCAGCAGTCTGCATTCCAACATTCATTATTACAATTTCCTTTGATTCTAAGGCAATTAAAAATTAGTAAACACATATGCAGGCTTAATTAATAGACTAGATTAAGTACTTAAATGTTAATTAACTGGATTTTTTTTAAAAATCACACCAGCAATGGTTGTTTACATTCTGATTAAATACTCATACCATATAAAACAATTCATCACTATCACATGGTGCAATTAGGTCATCCTGCTCTACCACGAAACCAGAAATTCTCCACTTCACAAAATCCATAAAGCTAGGCACTTTTGCTGTATCTTTTCCCTATGACGTGTAAGACTGTCAAAAAGATCACTTGAATTTTACGTATTCCTAAGTGTCTCTCTAAAACTTTTGTAATATACTGACAACTCTGTTGCTGTATCATGGGTAGGTATCAGTGCCTGTGAAGATTTCGGACTGATTTCAGCATCAGTTGGGACTACAGCTCCGTTCTCACACCAGAAAGATGGCAACCGTTGCTCTGGTTTCATATCCTCTGCACAATCCTGTCCACTCTTTCTAACATGAAGCAAAAGACAAGTCCCTTATCTTTTTGAATCATTAAGAGCTATTTTAAATATGTTTTCTCCTCACCGGAAGGATGCTTATCAGATAATTTCACAGAACGACATTCCCAATTTGTTCTACTATTCAGAGGCCCATTGCTCTGCAGTTGATCTGTAGAGGAACCAGACGTGTCTGAGTGCCTCGGGCTGCACTGCAGGCTTCCCCTGCTGGCCCACACAACGATATCCAGATGTGGCCGTACACAGCTCACTGTGTAAGCTTACAGCTTACTTACAGCTGCTGTGCTCTCCTCAAGTGCGTGTTGCACATCTTCTCCTACAGGATGGCCCTTCAAAAACTGCCTTTCTCACAAGTGATTATGTTTCTGCTTCCAGCAGAGAGCAGTAGAGGTGCTCACCTCCAAGGCAGCCCAGAGGACTGGGCTCCATGCAGAGGTCCATTCCAGTTATGATTCCGCAGCTCCATGCTCACCTCCGGACAGGTGCTGAAATGGGCAAGGATGCTGGTTCTTGCTTCATGCTTAGCACAAAGAAGATCTCAGTTCTAATAACGGAATTAAATAACTTTCATAGGAAATTTTGGATCTCAAAGAGAGAGATTTTGAAGGTCCAAATGAAATTCTACAATCTAACTTCCAATATATCTCTTGCTAAAATAGTTCCTTCAATTTCCTAAAAATTGATGCCAAAGGGTTATGCCGAGCCCTGTCCAGCAGTCCCCACGAAGAGGTCTCTTTCGCACACACTTTTAGACAGACGTTCAACCTGCTGATGTGGGAACATTGCCACATACTTTCAGACATACTGTATGTAGAAATTGGACATGAAGAAGGCTGACAGAAAATATAACCAAGAGCATCACTGGCAACCTGTGCTCCTCGGCCTAAAGCTTCTCCAGAAGTTATGCACTCAAGCAAAGCCGTACCACATAACTAACCACACACTTCCTTTGCAATGGGCACAGCTGAAGAACATTCAAGAGACCACCAACAAATGTCTAGAAAAACTCTGCAGAATTGGCAATAGCCGTGCGTAACCCAAAGCAGTCAGCATGGGCTGCTGCTCAGTCCTGCAGTGCTATGGTGCAAACCCAAGTACTCGCTTACTGCTCTTGCCCAGCAGGAAATCAAATTTCAGCTCAGGCTCCAAAGTGTCCTGAAATACAAGTTGCTGCACATGTGAAGGAACAGATAAGAGTGCAAAAACACAAATTTGGGAAAATAATTAACAAGGTAGTAGCTAATTATTATTAAGATGCCAAATAATCTAAATATGAAATCAATTTGTAGGCTTTCTGATGGCTGAACTGACTTTAATGACACCATGGCATATCTAAGTATTTGTAATTCCTTCAGCTTCACTTTTTTACATGGTTTATTAAAAAGCCATTTAAACACAACTACCGTACTAACAAACTGATAAGAGGAAATAGGGAAAAAAAGGAACATTGAAACAAATAAGGCACTGCTACCCACAGACATAAAATAGGATGGATTAGAAAAAATATCATCTAAGAGGCATCCTGTGTTATACCTCCAGCCTGAGACCTGCATCCCCTCAACACAGACCAAGAGATCACCCAACACTTTAACAGAAGAAAAAAGGCAAGCACGGTTTCAATTTTAGATGAGCTAACACAAAACATAAGCCTTTGTAATTTCAAGAAAGTCTTTACCTGTCCTAATCAAGTTCAGTCAGAAGTCAGAACTGGCTTTCAATAAAAACTTTGCACAGTAGTTTAGCTAGAAGGGAGCAAAACAACTGATATTCCTCTAATAGCTTTATTGCATTATTGCTTTTGAAAAAAATATTAAGACCATTTCAAGGGTCACATTCTACTATCAAATTAACACTTTGTATTAGATCTTATGTGACTTATACAGAAGTGTAAGCTCATGTAGAATAATCATAACTGGAAGGGACCTCTACAGGTCACCTAGTCCAAACCCCAGCTCCAATTAGGGTCAGCATGAGGAGGTTGTTTGGGCCCACATCCACTCAAGTTTTGAATAACACTAAAGAGAAAGATTCCATAACCTCTTAAGGCAACCTTTCCCAGTATTCGACCACACCTGCTTTTAAGATTTGTGTTCCTTGCACTGCACTGAGTCGTCTTCTGTTGCAATTTGTGTCTGCTGCCTCTTGCACTGCTCCTGCATGCCTCTGGGAGAAGTCTGGCTGCCTCTTCTCTGTACCTGACAGAGGAGTTACACAGGCAATGCTGTGTGCACAGCAAACAGCACCCCTGGAGGCCTCCCTTCCTAAGGCTGAACCCTGGTCTCAGCCCCCATTCCCGTGTGATGTCTCCCGGTCCCCTAAACCAGCCTGGTGGCCCCTGGCTGGGCCAGCATAGAAATGTCTTTCTTGTACTGGGGAAGCCAAAACACTGCAGAAGCAGAGGGAAGTAGCTACTTCCCTCAACCTGCTGGCCATATGCTTGCTGATATAGCCCAGGATGGAGCTGGTCTTCATCACAAGGCTGTCCACCGGGTCTGTTCCTATGCAGCCGGTAGGCCCCCAGCCTACACTGCTCTATGGGGTTTTTCCAGCCCAGGTGCAGGACTCCACATTTGCCTTTGCTGAATACATTCTGCCCCCTCAAAAGCCCCTGATATAAAACAATCGCTGCTGGAAAACACATCACAGATCTAATTGAAAGTCATTCTCTACTCTGCTGACTAAGCAAACACCCTTCCCTTTCAAAGCTCAACATAACATTCCAAGTTAAATCATATTTGCAAGATCAGAAAGCATCTATTAATTCAAAGAACACTTTAATTTTACATATAGTTTAAGAATCTGCTGCTTTCATAATTCTTTAAATCTAAGAAATGATTCTGAAGTAAATATACAAGCTTTTTATTAAAACATTGCTTTTGATTATTCATTGCCTACATCACTTTGATCTGAGAAATTCTAGGAGCAATATTAAATTGCAATCTAATCTTCTCCCAGTAGGAATTAAATACAGTTTTAGTTACTATACTGTAATTTACTAGACTATTTTTAAAATATATTAGTTTAAGATGACATATTTTTAAAAGACTTTTCCTCCCTCCTCTCCTGTACTGCTGAGCAACAGACTGAAAGCAAGCATGACTGTGGCACCCTGGAAAGCACGAAGTGTGTCTGTTCCGACTGAACTGCTCTCTGCTCAACCTCCATGTTGGGGTTTAGACCAAGAAACAAGACAATAACTGGGCAGTGTTAGAAGCATTACGGCGACAATTAGAGGTAGATGCCACTGAGCTTCCTGACAAGTTGGCTGGATGTGCCTTGAATACACCAGATATACCATGATGTGCTCAATGAGCACCAAGCCCCCAGCCCTGGTGTGTGGCCTGCCAGACAAGCACACGCACAAACTCAGTCCTCTGCAAGGTCCTTCTGCCCTGGTTACCCAGCCAAACCTACGGCATGGGCACAGCAATCCCAGCACCACAGCTTTAGTAGCCCTACAACCCAGCAGCCCTGTCCCAAATGGCCAGAAGGCATTCAAGGCAAAAAAGAAACGCCAGAAGCAGTGTGTGTCATGAAGCACACTGGGAGATGATGATGTATGCAGGTATCCAGGGTGTTTTTATATTAGCTGTGAAGTGAATGCTCCAGTTCATTACTTTAGCTCATGCTCCTGAGAGCTGTGCTTCTGCTGTTCTCTTTCACCACGCTAAAGAAGGCTCCCACCAGTATGAAGTGGTGACCAGCCCAACCTTCTCCAGGGAACGCTGATCCCCACCAGTATCAGCTGTCCTGGCGAAAGAGCAGGCGATGCCATCGATGCACTGACCTCTAGGATGGGTGCAGCCACACAAAAGCCAAAGAGCAGAAACCCTACAGGTGCATCGCGTTGCAAAAGCAAGTGATCTGGGTGAGATTTTGGGGAAAGAAATTCCTGAGCCTGTAACTAAGCACAAAGCTACTGCTAAAATGGGAGTGGAAGAATAGATAAAAATATTTTAATTTCTTTTAAACAACCTTTATTTTTTCTCTGATGATTCTCAGCAAAAATGAAGATATTACAACTGGACAGAAGTTGGTTTTCTTCAGTTGCTGCAGTCCCTCCACACAGCAGACACCAAAATGGTTAAATCATTGCTCAGCTGGGATGTAAGAACAGCTAGGGAAACTGCCCTAAATTAGAAAGTTTTTCAATCATGTTTTTTTGTTTGTTTGTTTTTGTTTTATCATAGGGCTTTTATACTGGATTGTTTCTTCACCGGCTCGTCCCTTGAAAGCAAATAGAATATGGTGCTATCCTGTTATTTTCTTAAATCTTCAATTTATACAAAAAGGATTTCTTCCAAAATCCCTTTGTACAAACAGACCTCTTACGCTAGGCTAAGGACATACTCTGCAAAACTACCACAGTATATGATTCACCATCGTATCTCTTTAGCTCATTTTGAAAAGAAATAGGAAAAAAAATCTATTCTGTTTTTAAAGAGGACTGCAAAGAAAGCATGGTATCAGAAGAGAGTGCATTATGCATGGAAAGCAGCAGGTACACATCTGAGCACTTGAATAAGCCAATTTCATCTCCTCCATTTTTGCTCCCTCAGCACTAATTTATGCGAACTACACTCAGGACAATGTTCTTAATATCACTTTGGAAGCAATTTTACATTTTATTAGAGTGCACTATAAAATTCTGCCTCCTCTTTTAAGAGGACAGAGCTCGGAAAGATACCCAGACTGTTCCCCATTCAGCTGAGCCTGTGAGGATGGGATGACTCCGCAGGTCAGCAGACTTCCAAGTCAACAGTGTGGGCCACGGAGGAGTTTTGTGTTTTATTTCTGACACAGAGGTCAGCAGTTAAACAGTGACGCTATGCAGTAAGTAATCCAGACACTGGGGTTATTAGAGGGGCTGGTGTCGCACAGCAAGATATATTGCTGAAATAAAGATGTATTAAATCTTAACGGTTGTCTCATCTGTCATTGGGAGCTGCAGCCCTTGAGTACCAAGGAAAAAATGGCTTCAGAAACCTCCAAAAATACCAAAAGCTTTCAATTTCTCAACATTTCTTCAATGTTATGGGATCAAAACAGCAGCACTGAAAAATCTAAGATTTTAATTTCAGCTGAGGTACAAAAAGGTATCTAGTTAGTTAAGGCACAGTCAAATCTTTGCAAGCTTATTAAACTTCAAGAAAATACATTTTGTAAAATACAGCTCTTAATTTTTATAGTATGTGCTGTTCAGTGTAATTTGCATGCAAAAGCCAGGAGAACGTGATTAAAAATACCCATCTAGAGACACAGATGAAAAACTTCAAACATTTTCTGATTCCCTTCTGTTCCACTCATTATTTCAATACCTCACTACAACAAAGGAATAGATAACACTTGTCCTTGACATTAGCCTAAATTATCTTCAGTGTGCAATACAATACCTATTAAATAAGGCTTATTTTAAATCAACGTCAAGGTCTGTTCAAAAGGTAAAATTCTACGTACCCTTTACTTTTTGTATAACACTTCCTTTTTTCCCCCCAGAAACTTTAAAGAGGCCTTAAAAAAAAACAAGATTGGAATGTTTTTTTTAGCTAACTTCATTATCTGGTATTTCTTAAATGTCAAAGAAAGAGACATTTATTTCTGGCATTTTAAAATAACAATAATGATATTCTTTATTTTATGCATAATGGCAAAAATAATCAGCGCATTAGTCAATAACTCTTGTCTCCCTTTCTTTAAGTAAAGTTCTAAAAAAATCTTTAATGCAAATGACTGATTGTTCCCCCATGACTAACATTTTATATTATTTTTAAATGTAACGACGGTGAAAGCAATGCAACAACCTGAAGCCCACTAGGGCCACCTTTACAAATCAGCATGCAATGCTCTCCCAGCAGCTATGTGCACTGCCAGAGAGGGGCTGATGGTAAGCAGCACGCGATGGGCAAGAGGCAGAGGTTGGCCATTCATTCCTGTGGCATCCCAGGCTCACCAGGATTATTACATGAATGTAGGCCAGACAAGGAGCTCTGCTCTTAAACAGAAGACACCCATTAGATTACATCTGATAGTGTAGTAAGGGAGAGGATCCCCGCACTGTTGTACTACAGTTCTTACTAAATGCCTCTCAGCTTTCTACAACTGCCAGGATTATAATAATGTCTGTACGAAGAAAAAATATCCTGGTGCATCCCCATCCAGAAGTACATCCATCCACCATACACTGTAATCTGTAGGGACTGTGTTTGTTCCACACAAAACACCCACAAGTTAAACGATGCAGTACCTGATCCCCAGGGACTTTCACTACAACCTAGCCCCCCAATGCCAAAATCATTTTCAAAATGATCTGGGGCCAGATTTTGAACAATAATCAACTCATTGGGTTGCAGAAAGGCACCTCACTTACTTACACCCTGTAAAATCGTTAGGAATTAGATTCCAACATATTTTTGAAAGTCTGCTTTTAAAGGCTGCCTGGTGGCTTTTCAAACCTGACCTCTAAACGCTTATGAAAACAAACACGAACAGAAATAAATGCAGCAAGAAGAAATGAAGATAAACATCTGAAGACCTCAGAAGAAATCTAGCCAGTTAATACCATCACATCCAGTATCAAAACACAACTGCTGGAAGCCAAGTGCTTTTGTCTAAGTGAAACACAGAAGTGAATAGTAAAGGAGATCCCCAACTTTGCTCTAATGACACTTTGCATCAGTCTGTGATTCTTGATTACTTGGCACAGAACACTCCACCGCCTTACAGTGCTCTGTTTATGTAGGGATGCATTATAACCAAATAGACAGAAACACAAGCAGTGACTTTGGCTGGGATGTTACTCCTAAATCATTTAGTGTGAAATCTTCAAAGACTCCAGATTCAATTTTCAGAAGTCATTTTGGAAATTAATTCCCTAAATCAACACAGAAACTGGAACTGAAGCAACTATATCACCTACATGAACCTGAAAAACATTTTTAAAAAGAAATACCCAAGATAAATTACATTTGTATGTACAATTATTTCAAGCTACCCAACTTGGGAACACTGTACCATTATTACACTTTAGCTTGATTCACCCCATACAGAAGAATGCATTTTCCAACACATGATACAACTAAGTTACCCAAACTGTGGAAAGAGATGCAAGCATTGCCAAAACCCATCCGTGTCAACCTGCATATAAGGACTTCACTGAAAACTTCGAAAAAGATCTCTTCCATTCGTTAGCTGTCCTAATTCTTCCCTGTCTCCTGTGTGCTGGTCTAGTCCCTCTGTTTCTCTGCCTTTTTCTCCTAGAAAAATTAAGGTTATAAGAAGCTGGCACTCCATACCAGGGCATCAGGCCTGCCTCTGTTTGAAGTGCCTATATTATATTTCATAGTGAATTCAAATATTGTTGTAAGGTTATTAAAATCATTCATGATTTTATCTATGCCAAATGGATCATTACACTGTCAACACTTATCTTTATTATGCAAAAATATGCAGAACTTAACATCTTTTGTTGAGCTGGCAAAACAGTACATTCAGTAGTAACTGTATTTTTCATTAAATTTTGCACAAGGTTAAAGCGTGTGTGGAATCAGATTACCAAAG
The DNA here is from genome assembly GCF_009819795.1 of Aythya fuligula. Classification (NCBI taxonomy): domain Eukaryota; kingdom Metazoa; phylum Chordata; class Aves; order Anseriformes; family Anatidae; genus Aythya; species Aythya fuligula. Next base: position 14,686,391 of record NC_045560.1, on the reverse strand, counting down.
GTTCCATTCAGAAACATCACACAGAACAAGCAGTTTCGCTCGTGCAGTAGAAGATTATTTATCTTAAACCTACAAACACATTAATACTTCTGACCAGTGCTTACTGAATTAATGGTGTTCCAACTCATTGATAGTTCCCTTTAATTTTTAGTATTATATGCTCAAAAAAAGCCCCTCTGAACTATACCTCCAGTGCTCTTAGGGAATAATTCCCATGTATGAATAAAGATATTCCCTTGTAGGGATAAATACAGTAATTGTTTAGATTTATGAACTGACAACTATACCTTTAGTTACTGAAAATAAAACCAGCTGTTGAAAAGGGAAAAAAATCTCAGAGAAAGAATAATACAGGGAGCCAAAAGGCAGAGAGAAAAAAGAGGATGCCAACGGCTGGCCATATTGCAAAGGAATATTACAACAGTTTGAGATTTGATTTGGTCACTGTGGGATCTTCATTTCACCCAGAACTGCTGCATTAGACAAGGAATGAATTTAGCCCCAATTTTGTTTGCATTTCAAACATGGCTGCTTTCTACAGAAACCATATATTTCAGAACCCAACGTTTGCTTTCAAACACCCTTAAATTTGAGGACCCAGCAAAAAGCAAAGTTACTTTTCTTGTTCAGTAGCTGGGAGAAGCTAAGTCCTTGAAAATCAGCACGTTTGGGAGGTCTTTGTTGCCGAATTTCATTTCTCAGCAAATTATACTGAAAAATACAATCAAAGGAGCACTCGCTCTGCTTCTGTGCTTATAACAGAGATATTTTATTAAGTTTACGTCCTTCTGAGTAAGATTTGGTGATTTTCTGCTGATATGCAGCTATAAAAAAGTACTATTTTGCTTTAAAATATTTCCAGCTTGAAAAGTATTTTAAGCACAACATAGCCACAGCTGAAGGCAGCTTGAGGATGCTTGTTTTGCCTTCCAAAGGATGAGTGAGCAAGGCCAGCTCTGGCAGGATGGGGAGAAGAGCTGGGGGCAGAGGGAGGGAGAACATTAACCCCACAGAGACTTAGTGCCAATATGCCAGCTGCCTGTGCATTCTCTCTTCTTTACACTGCCAAAACCCATTTTTTGTGTCTCACCCTATAGGTCCCTTCCCTGTGCCTTCCCCCTGCCATGCCGCTTCCTTCCTCCCACTCCTCAGCCTCGGGCTGGGTAGGGTAGAGCTCCCGTGGCATGCCCAGAGCTCCATCCGTGTTGCTTGACAAATCAAGGGCAGAGATCTCACTACAAGTTTATGTGAAATTCAATGTTAGATTAAACAAACAAACAAACAAACAAAAACTCACTGTTTCTCTATGCCTTTTCACCTTGCTCATTTCTTTTTCTTTTTTTTTTTTAATTTTTTGTGTGTTTGTTGTTTTTTAAGTGTTCTTCTGTGCACACTTCACAATTCTGTTTGATGAAATCTCTCCATAGGTACCAAGACTCCCTTGAATCTCGCCTCTCACCTTCCACTCTTCTCTAAATGTCTTCTCACGGAAACAGGAGTGAATTCAGCCTGGTCACCCCAAGCATAAGCATCAGTTCTTGGGAAGCTCCAGCCATCTTGAAATAGATTTTCTGTCACACTGTCTCACTAAGCCTTCATTTAATTTTTAAGTCATCAAAAGAAGAAAAAAAAAGCCATTATTTTCCTTGTATTTCTCCTGCCAGGTTGAATCTATGCAATTGTGTGCACTTTTTAAAACACTTTTGGGGTGCAGTTTGCAGTCTGGCACTACACAAAGCAGACACATTGCACAAGGCTCGTGCAGGTTGCTCTGTAAATTATGCTGTCATAAGTGATTAACATTTAAAAGGACTAAACAGAGGAAGCAGATAATACCTCCAAGATCTGTTTTTAATTAAAACATCCCAGTAATTAATATTAAAAGGAAAAGACTGAAAATGAGAGACAGCATAGCTTGTGAACAGAACGCTTTCTCATTAGGGGTCACCTTTTCCAGCGTGAAATACCACTTTCAGATTACCTGCCTCACTGGAGACCACTCACTTATTAAAACAATTCTAACCACATAAATACAAAAAATACACATTTAATCAGAAATATTTATGCATTCACTATTTTTTCAAATGTCCTTGCTTGAAGATGGTCTTACCCCTCACCGAAAGCCAGCCTTATTTCCCAGTCTCTGTGCCTAATTGTTGTATCCCAAATGATTTCTCTACTTTCCAAAATAATTACCAAACATTATATCATCTCTGCTAAAACAGTAAAAGGGCATCAACATTCAACCCCATAAGTAGCTAAAATGAATAGCGCATACCAGGGAAGTCTAATGCATATAGCCTTTGCACATAAATCAAACCGTCTTACACATTCTGACAGCTCCATCTAGCCACAGCTACACAAAAGTAACTTTATCCCCAGCAGAGTGAATTAATTTACATTCAGCACATACCAGCAATTACAAAAACTCTTGTGGTCAAAAGTGTCATTTCCAGAATGCCTTTGCTATTGTTTAACTATTAGATTAATGTTTTCAAAATCATATCTGTGCTTCAGGTTACTTGGGTTTCACAGAAATGTAGGATCAGAAAAAAGTCCTGTCTTTATAGGTCCCAAAATTAGAGCATCTGGATAATGTCTGGAACAGATGCTGGGATCAGAACTTGGCAGGAATTCATGAGATAGGAACCTCAAATGTTCCTGTGGAGAACACAGAGCAGAATGGAGCACAACGTGAAAACCCAAAGCTTAAAATGACAGAGTGGGAGAAAGGAGACACGCAAGACGTGCGCATGGCTGACGGAACAGATGAGCAAGAGTAAGAGCAAACCAGTCAGCTGCCAGAAGCAGGGGGAAGGGAGGTGAAGGCTCCTCGTTGTGAAGCTCCAGCACGCCCAGTTTACAGCCTGCAGCATATTGACCAGCCTCTGGCCAACTTGGAACCTACAGATGGTTTGCACAGATCGCACGGTCAGTGAGGAGGGTAAACAGCAAAAGATAGATCATTTTTCTCCATTTTTTCCTTTTCCATCCATCACTGACAGCTCAAATGATCTGAAATTCCCCTTTTTGTATGTACTGGGGCATTGCATCCACTAGTAAAATAATATACGTCTTTCGCTGGAAAACATTGGTGCTAACTACCTCCAGATATACATCTCTAAGTAATTTTTACTTATTATATAAATATATTCATATTATGTTCATTACATAAATATACTCATTATATAAACAATTTGAGGAAATGAGTTCTCATTTCAATCCACATTCTTCTTATTGTCCGAAAAGTGAAACACTGTTGACTTGGCTGGTGTAAATATCAGGCTCAGTAGAAGTGACAAGAGTACCAGAAACACAGAATGGCTGTTAACACCCTCACAGTTCAGAAAACACTCTTCTATTAAAGCAGAAACCCCCAGGGAGGGGGGGTAGTGTTTCAGTTATGGTTTGCTCAGGCATAACGGACTGGCTAAGTATGTCTAACTTCAGGCAGACTTGCTTGAAAGCCTTGGCCTACTCCTGGATCCTGTTAAGGGAGTTAAGTACTAGGTAGTGTGCCTCACTGCCATAGTATGCAGTTCCTTATGAGAAGTGACAATTGGCTGAAAAGGAAGCTTTTCACTGTTTTCAGTTGTAGCTAATATAATTTACAGATCACTGATAAAGCATTTTCTCCTTAAGCTGATCTAAATCAAAATTTTAAATGCTTGCTAGTTTACTTAGAGCATTTGAGGTTTAAATCCTACTCTAAGTCCCCTAAAACTCCAAATGATAAATCCTCGAGTTTCAGATTTTAATAGTTCCATTTTCTGCATAATTCCAGAATAACTAATGCAGAAGAAAAGGCGATTACTCCTCAAAGGTGGACGTGTGCAACTGCCTAAAAATGCAAACAAGAAATGTAAATCTGCCAAGCTGCTTTTCTTCTACCAGGACACGCACGGGTGGTTAGCCCCAGCTAACGGTACCACATGGCCACAGGATTCAAAGCTCAGTCCAAAGAGGAATTTTACTAAATTCCCTCAGAAATCACACAGGAAAAACTGCAGCTCTCCCTGCCTGCCAGAGCAAAGGTTCCTTCTGTCTGGCAAAGGCAAGCAGCAGCTAACAAAAAGAGAAAAGCCCGTGAGGAGTCACCATGCTGCCTCCCAGCCCAGGCTGGCACTGTCAGCACCAGCTGCCAACCACACAAGTTTCTTTTAAAACTAACCTCAGTAACAAAAATAAAAAATCCATATGCAGAGAAGGAAAAAAAAATGCTTAAAATGCTAAAGTTTTCCACAAACATATATCTAACATTAAGGACAAAAAAGCAGAAACTGTGCTGTGGGTGTTATGTACAGATATTTCCGAGGTGGGGGTGGTGGGGGTGAATGGCACTGAGGCGATTTTTGGAGGTTTGGGGCCCTGGACTATGCTATTGATTTTATCAGGAAGGGAAATACCTCCTGGACTGTTTCAGCCATATTCATGTGAAATGGTGAAACATGAAGAAAGGAGAAAAATAAAATCATTTCTAGAGGGGAAAGAGAAGTTACACAGTAACTGAAAATGATTAAAAAAAAAAAAAAGTTATAATGCCTATCATTTCTAATTTGGCACCAACAGCTTGGCATTGTTTGAGTTTTCTGTTGCCTCAACTGCCTGTTGATTGCATCCTCCATACTGCTCACAGATGAGTCAAAACTAAACATGTGTGCATGTAAGGAAAGCAGAATGTGTATAAACACAGGTCGTAGCTCCATGCACCAGTAAGTGCGCTGGTAATGATCTTTTTCCCAGGAAACCTATATGTTGATGGCATTAAGGGGCAACGAAGGGCCACAGGAGGTGGCAGCATGGGGCAGTCATGCCAAGGTGAGGGGCAGGCTGACAGAAAAGGCACCACAGGAGCACGAGGCCACAGGGCTGGCCTGGAAGGCCTGGCAGGCCCGGGCAGCCATGCCAGTGCTGGCATTAAAGCCTTCACTGACTCCTGTTGACACCCACTGCCAGCAAACATCTCAGAGCCAGCAATTACAAAGCAGATCTACCCCTTCACAGTGGGATACACAGTGGGATTCACCAGTCATTAATTTCTAGATGAAATTTGGGGAATGACTTGTGCTGAAGACCAAGAACAATAAATATTTCTTTTGAGAGCACTTAATCCAGCCCCCTGCGAAAGGGCCTATGGCTCCTCCACCCTCACTCCCTGCCTCCCTCAGAAAGCTGCCATCCTTATATCTGCTTTTGTTCCCTCTTTGTCTGTTTTGTTGCACTGAAGGAAGCTGAATTTATGAGTCTGTGATGTTTATTTTGGGTTTGTTACCAGCTATGTTCCTTCAGTTATAATATAAAAACTGTATATTGAAGACATCAGGTGGATCCCATCAAGGTGGTGGTATGTGGATGAAGTGTCCTCAGAGGAGACAACTGAGTATGATCAGTTTTGTTGTCCAAAACTCCCACAAAATAAAATCTAGCTCCACTTCGGGCTATGAATGTGCTAGTCCCACCCTATGCCCATCCCTAAGACTCAAGACTCAGTAAAGGGGCTCCCTTGTGTATTCGAACACCTTCAGTGGGGGAGCACCAGGTGAAGCTACTTACAACCTGCAGAGGAAACACTGGTGCTGGTGTTAATCCACCGCAGAGCTGAAGGCACCAGCTGCTCAAGAGTACAAGTATTTTTAAGAACTTAATTCAGTGTTTTGCACTGCTCTTCTGAGCAAGAATGCAGTGCAGATCCTGACACGACACACCTAAAGTAACAAGGGCTCAGCGCTTCCCAAAACAGGCCTGGGGACTATGGTACAGGCAGGCACATGCCCTACCTCCTCATGGACTCCGGAGGCCAGAAGGACACATGAGTCTTGTCCCAGAGTGGCTCAGGAAGAGGTTCCCCCCTTAGATTTTTGCACAGAAGTGGAAAAGCACAGGCAAGGGTGGGTGAAGAAATGCAAAGCACACTCATCTTTTGAAAGCAGTCTCCAAGCCAAAAACAACTTTTGAGGCCTGTGAGCAAAAGCAATAAACAGTACAGCCTGCTCTAAATATTGCATTGGAAGTTCATTAGAATCTAATTTACACTTTGCTGATCCCTATAAATTCCACTTAAAACTGAAGTACTTTTCCATACAACTTCCAGCAAACATTTCATATGATAAAACCCTGTATATTAGTTTTTGTGTTCAGATGCAATACTAAGGTTATTGTAGAACATTTTCTTCTGTACAAAGCAAAATTCTATGAAACAATGCTACATCGGAAGAGCCACAATAATTAAGAATATTTAACAGACCGCTTGCCACATATATTTTATAATTCAAAAAGCTGAAAAAAAAAATCATTCAGCTAAAGCACTCAAGCTGTAATTAATTCTCATCAAAACACATGCTCAACCTGCATTTTTTACTTTATATCATCAAACTAAGAAAGGTTATTGCTTTTCTTAATTGGTTCGTGAAACATCTAGTGTATCTTATATGCAAGCACATCAGGTATAAACAGCTCAAATCTAGCTGGTAGACACTAGGGTCTTCTAATTTTCTCCTGCATGATTCACATGCAGAGTACACTCAGACAAGGGAACAGACACAATCAAAAGTGTTGGCAAAAGGCTCTTGATGGTGAAACCTGAGGGGATGCTCCTGCTTCCCCTTCCTCTAATCCCTAAACGACTGACTTCAGAAAGCTTGGACCACCTCTCATTTTCTGCTTCCTTGGGTAATAAAATAATTAAGACCAATGACTGAATTTGAGATGAAAGGCTTCTGATTAACGTATATCATCTGTCTGCTCTGCTTTCCAAAACATGGGAATTGGCTGGGTTTGAAATCCTGCAGCTGCATCCTCCACAACAACTGAAGCTGAGCATGGGACAACTCTCCCAGAGAAGGACTGTGCAGCATGGAGCCAACATGCAGCACAGACACTACCACGAAATTCTTCACTCTGAGACAGTACATGCACTAAGGTGGCCACAAGTGTTGGCTTGGGCTCCTTAGCCAGAGAAGAGCCTCCTGACTGCCCAGGGGAAAGGTAGGAGGTGTGTGTATTCTTACTCCGCCACTATTTATTTGCCAATGCCAGCAGCAGGTGATCCCTTCAAAACCAAAGAAAGGAGAGACGGCCAACATCAGCAAAAGCAGGGGCATGTCAGGAGGAATGGAGGATGGCCACCTGTAGGACCAGTGACTGAAGCCTACTATTAGTAAAACAGATGTTGTGAGCTCATCTCATATGTTGTGAGCCTCATACCTCTTTGTAAAGATTTGATTCATCAAATAAGAAAATGGACACTATGCATAATTTTACCTTCTGTGCTATTTAAGTCATTTATCTGCAACAGGCATGACTACCGGTGATTACAAAATAAAGGTTTCATGTGCTTTAAAGATACAAGTTGTGACTATATTCAGACTATACTGCTGCACAGAGAAACAGTAATCACTCCTGCCAGAACCCGGTTGTCGATGCCAGCTAAACCTAAAGCAGTAGCATTTCACATATATTCTGTAAGATGTTTTTCTGATACCCCAAAGTCTGGGATTTTGCAAGAATGTTAGCAGAACAGCTAGCAAGCAAAAAGCATCAAGAACTAAATTGCTTGGCATCTATTCAGCAGCCAGACGTACTTCCTACAGCCTGTGCACCAGAGCCTTCTACGCACTCAGCGCCTTCCATTTAGATACTGCGAGGCAGCAGGCAACTTTGCGAATTGACCTTAAAGTCAACCATAAAACCATTGACTGAGCGTCACCTTTCAGTAATTTTTTTTTTTTTTTTTTTTTTTTTCTGGAGAAGCTTTCCTTAACTTCAGACATCAAACTGGGATTCTACTTTTGAGAAGCTGCCCTCATGTGACTCTCCGGAGAGGTGGGGGGAGTTCAGAGTGCCTAGCGCTCAATGGCTCGCTGCAGGGGCGGAACTGTCTCCCTCTAGCTCTGAGACACGACCGTAGATGCTTAACTTTAGCACAAATCAGATGCCTAAAATTAGGCAGCTGAAATACCCATCTGTGTTACTCAACCACAGAAGTATTTGAGAAATGGAGAGGAGCTGATAAAAATAGAGTTCTGTAATATTCCACTAAACGAACTAAAAGAGCTATGCTTCCAATTATTAAATTATTAGATGATAATAAATATGAGAACTACCATCAAATATCATTTACAACATATTAGAAACATTAAATCCCCAGTACATCTGGTCAAAGAACAAGGATTACTTCAAACATGGTAACATTACATGTTGTGCATCATCTTAACCACATGGACTAAACCAAGGAACAACTGACTAAAAGGCTGCAAAGATGTAATACGTAAGACCGATGTGGCAGTTAATAGTGTCCACCAGCCTCTTCTAGACTGAGGCTAATGTTTAAAAGCTAGTCTGAAAGCAAGAAACAAAGGTTATGTATGAAGTGCTCATAAAATCATGCATTCTGTGATCCAATTTTTATTTTGAAGCAGCAGTTCAAACTGCATCAAAATGACACAAGAGGTCATTTTCATATCTTTGACTCAGCAACCTAACGAGAGTTGACTGTGCTCAAGGAATAAATAAAATAATAAAATAAATAAATAAATAAATAAAAATAAATAAATAAAACAGGCCGACAGAATAAAATCTGGACACTCAGACGTCTTTACTCTTGAATACATGAAAAGACTGCAGATTGTCTTGACAACTGTCCAGCTGCATTAGCCACATGGGCAATCAGTCAAGTGTTTATTGATGTCATACAGAAGACTGTGTGGAAAACTAGTGTCATCTTAATTAAAATGCTGAGAGCAAGTTAGGGGAAATTCCTGTTAAAAGTACTCATAATCAGCATAACCACGCACATGACATATGTAAACATATGTAGCGTGACCTGCAGTAGTATTCAGCCTTGAGAAAGATGCAGGCTGGACACAAGCAGAAAGCAGTAAGGGGCTGCCTGCCCCAGTTCCCCTGGAATTGTCCCCCGGGCAGAGAACAAACTGCTGGCTTGGCTGTGGAGCACCCTGCTGCATCCCCACTCCAAGGGCTCTGCCTCACGCCTCATCTGGAACTGTCCCTCCTGGCGTTAGGGGGACACAGCCCAGCTTCCATGTGCAAGCCATTTTAGACACAACCTAGTAATGCAGCCGAGTATAACTCTACCTCCCTCAGCGAATAACCACTCTTACTATCCCTGTTACGCTCTGACAGTCAACCAGGAAAGAAGTTATTTTAACTAGGGCAGAGCTCTCATCACAGCTCTTTGGGAGGCATAAGGGACTGCAAAACAGGTGGCTGTTTAGATTTAGCATCCCAGATCTGTCCATCCTCTATTAACGGTCCATCTACTTCATTCTTTTGAGACATGGATCTCCTCAAACACACTGAAATCGCACGTAGAGGCTGTTTTCCACTACAGACTTGCAGCCAGAAGTACTTGACTCACTAGGTGACTGAGGTAGGATGCAGGCAGCTGGCAGCGATATGAACCAAAGCAATGTATGGGCAGCAATTCCTTTCCCCATGGCTCTGCCACCAGGCAAGAGATCAGGAATGCATTCTGACATTTTGCAACTGGGCAACGAAAAAACAAGAGAGCAATTAGAGAAAACAGGCATCTCCTGCACTCCCCACATGCCACGAGTGCTGGGAAGGCCAGGGCTGCCTCACTGCTACGGCACGCTGCTGACAATGGAGATGGAGCCGCATCCTGCACCCCCTGACACAGCACTGCTCGAGTCTCTGCACGCCCCCGCACATATGCCAGGTACTCCTGGCGGGCTCAGGATGAATTACTCCTCATCCCCAAGTCAGGCTCTTCAGAGTTTGCAGCACGCTAAGCAGCCTTCGGGTGCCCACGCAGCTACCACTTGTTACACACCACGCTGAGCTTGGATGAGCCAGTTTTTCTACACCATATGTCCCAGAAAGCGTATTGCACTTTTAAAGCTGCACTCGGTTTCAGATTTTTCGTTAGAGTTTAAATCTCATGTAACATGGATGGAGAAAGGTTCGAACTTGTCGATGTACAGGAAACAATAAAGCACATTGGCTTTGTTGTCATCACATCTCAAGTGATGGCACCTCAACAGCACGTGGCTGTGTGTGCTCACAAAAATGAAAGGCTGTGGTTTTGTGTTTTGTGTGTTCTGATATCCACAAGGAATAACCAGTGCCCAGCTAACCGACGACTTGCAAGACACCACTGCAAATAAATACATTGCTTTTATTTTCCTTAAAATCAACTTAACTAGTTCTCATTCTTTTCACATCATTTCAGGCGGTTAATGTATTCTCTTCCCACTGGACAGAGAATGAACACATTACCTGTCCATATTACAGGGCTCCTGACAGCCAAATAAAACATGGTTATTACTGTCAGCACTCAAATGGAATATTCTGAACATGGCAAGAAGTTATTAGCCTGTTGGTCAGAAGACAACATTCTGGAAAAGGGAAGGAAGAGTATTTTACTTTTGTGGTTGGGGGGGGTAGTTGTTAGGTTTTCATTTTCTTTTTTTTTTTTTTTTTTTAATTCCCTTGAGGAGATGCGGGATATGAATTCTAAATCAAAATACTGGTAAATTAAATTATTTTTCCTTAGAAAAAAATATATAGTATTACCTTAAATTCTATATCTTAAATTATACATATTAATCAACCAGGTAATGTCATTTCAGTGCACAGTAACTTCGCAGCAAGTAAAATTTGTGATACAACAGACATTCTCTTTAATAAAGATAAGCCTAGGAGCATAAGAGGACTAAACAAAAGCAGCCACTTCACTTTTTCCTGCTGAAAAAAAAAAAAATACAAAAAAAAAAAAAAAAACCACCATGGCTGCTGCCATGCTCATATACCAGCTTTACCTATTTTAACTAGGTTCATCTATAATTACACAGTATTTTCTACTGCACCTAATAGTTGGAAAATATAAAACCCTAATGCAACAGTGAAGAGAACAGGAAAGGGAAATACTTTTCTAAATGGTGGTAAAAGTGGGAAATTGAAAATCAGTGAGTTTGCATCCTTCCCAGCTTGCTACTGGGGGAACAAGTGCACTGACAATAGTGCTTCCTACGACTTCAGTGGAGGAGAGCATCCAGTGTGGTACGGGGCCGGTCTCACGGTAACTGGCTCCCAGCACACGGTGCCAGGCAGCCCCTGTCACTCCTATTGTGATGAGCAGCTGCCAAAATTACAGTTGTCTCCAAAGGGTTTCTCTGACCATCCCTACTTTCTGAAGTCATCCAGGGGGGCCAATACTGTTTGACGATGAAATCGCATCCCTAGATAGCATGTACATAAAAGTGGCATTAAAACAAATTAACTATGTAATAACATTCAGCAGCAGGCCGTTTTGACATTTGAGCAGAGAAGTCCACTGATACCTTCCATGTGTATTAAAGATACAATTAAGTCCATGTGGAAAAGCAATTCTCAAATGTTTCTAGAAAACCAGGCATTTATATAAAAAAAAAAAAATACACACAGCTGTGCTTGATCTGCCCATCCCAAAATTCTGTCTCCAACAGTTTCTAACAGCAGATACCAAAAGACCAGGGCAAAAATACTTCCTACCTCAGCTATCAAGGGGCTTGCAGCTCAGGGACATCGTAGGTCATTTATACCATATTTGTATTTACACTGTCTAAGCCAGAATTAAATATAAATCGATAATAAAAATGTTTTATCCAAATATTTTGAAACTGATCAAAATCCAGATTGTTGGACTTTGCACTATTTATGCCCCTGTTCAGATCTGATCAGACCTATTCTTTTCAAGCACAGCTTGTTTCAAAGCAAAACTTCCAAATTACAGATCTCACATGTTTTTCTCTATTTTTTCCACAACAATTTACATCATGCTGATCCATACAAACCTCAAAATATGTTCCAAATCAGCCTGGACACCCAGCATGCACGATAACCTCAGGAATGATATTTCTTTTCTATTTAAAAGCCCTGTTGAGTCCTAAAGAGTTCATTGCATTTAGTTTCAAATTTAAATACTATTTATGCTAACTAGGTAATTTTAAAAACTGCATTACTACCCTTCCTGGGTTACAGAAACTCTGAAAGAATCCTGGAGAACAGCTTCTGACATGTGAACCATTAAAACAGGGACAAATGACCCAGGTTTCTTTCAGCAGGCTGGCTACCTCCAGAACACAGGTTCCTTGTAATGCACTGCAGCGCACCCTTTCCCCAAGAACAGCCTCTTTGCCTTCCTGGAAAGTCTCAGTGTGCAGTGGAAACACTGTCAAAACTAATAAAGAGGTGCTCTGAAATTTGATGGGCTCCTCTGTTCTTCAAGGCACGTTCAGAAGAAGGGAGGCGTCCTCCTGTGAGAATGCAAGTTTTGCAGTCACGCAATGGTAGGGCCACCAAGTATTTTCTCCTGATTGCAAAGTGATAAATAGTTTTTCAGTCCTTAACTGTTCAGAGTAACAATAAAACAGCAGGAGCATAACACTGTTGTGTTCTGTTTTCTAAGTGATTCTGTTTTTCATTATGCTAAATCATATTATGTTGTATTTATACTCCTTTCTGAAAAGAAAAAAAAAGAAAAAAAAAAAAGAGAAAGAACTAAATAAGATTTTAAAACCTTTTAAATATATCAAAGTACTTTGCAAATATGGTTTACGTGTTCACTTTCTATGAACGATTAGGAGTCTTTCTATAAAACACAGAAGTCCTGCTATTGTAATTGCATCACGTCTTTCAAACCAGGTACTCAATCATATATATTAATTACTAGTTCTATTTTTATAGGTCTGCATCGCCACAGAAAGGAAGCAGGAGAAATAGGAGTTGAATAAGTATGCTGAATCCCAAATTTATGGCTTTATGGCAATTTAAAGTGAAAAAAAAAAATGAGATATGTGCTCTAAAAGTAACCAAAACTGTTGAGAAAAGGAGAAATAGTTTATTTTTCCACATCAACAGAACAGTCCTTAAAAGTTTAAACTCTCTCTCAAGATTAAAGTAAATATCATAACGCACCAATTCAGCAAAGCCACTGAACAACTGACAAATAAATGTATTAGCTCTGATAAACACGTTTTTAAGTCTATTGGAAAAGTCGAACTTGAATTATCTTTTCTGAACAGTTATTCATAGAATGACAAAATACCACTAGTCCCATTGAGTTTTGATTTTCTTTTACTTCTTTTCATAAAAATTAACACTTCTCATAGAAGCAAATTTGTAACTATTTAGTTTCTACTACAGTACCTACATTTTTTAACATATATTCCAACATTTAGTAATGAACTTTATAAAGATACAGATATAAAGTACATGCATAATATGCATTTCCAAGGTCCTGTTCAGAGGCCCCTACCTCTGTGAGGGCCATCTTTGATGAGAATCTATAGGGTTCATAACAAATCATTTTGTGAAACATAAGCATACTATCTAAACAGCATCTTAAAACCTATTCGAAACTGAGTTCTCCGAGCTGCTTAAGCAATTCAACCATTGATATGATTAATTTTGATGTAAATCTCTCTCAGGGACTTTAATGAGCCAAGTCAGGAAAATCCAAATCAAATTAAAGAGAGGTAAACTGGATCTCAGGAGCTCATAAGTAACGATGTTAACAATATTTCTCAATACTATCTAGAAATTACATGTTTATAATTATTTTAAAATGTAGTTAGTTCCATAAGAAATAAAGAAATTACTCCAGGATTCCTAGAAGTATTTCTGAAAGATCCAGTTCAGGGGATTCAATATGAAGACAGTGGCGTTGCTCCTCCATGAGGAAGGCGCCTCTCCTACTACTCAGAAATCTGCACACAACACCTTATTGGGGCCTAAAGGTCAAAGCAGATGGGGGAATGAGGAGATTTATTTCCAAACCTCCTCATACACCCTGGTGAAGTCAAATGCTTCTTGCATTGGATTACATGATCGTAGCTGTGCAAGCCTCCTCTGATGCAGGTTTCTTGAACAAGAACAGAGGGCTGCTCTAAGAATCCAGAGAAGCAACAACCACACTATAAAAAGTGGCAATTGTAAAAAGTGCTACTCCATGAAATCATGCACCAAAGGAAAACTGATGCGAACGTAAAACTGTGTGCAGAGACAGCAAAATGTCTTCACATGATCAGTTACAGCCGATTTTTTTTTTCCCAAATCTTTCACATGAAAAGCGAGCAAGCATGAAGAAGAAGGCTTTACCAGTCCAGATAATCAGGACAACTTCACATACATCAACGTACAGTTAATAAACTCCCTTTTTTCAAATTTACCTTATATCTAAAACAAACACTCCTTGCACCCCCAAAGCAGGTAAAGAAGAAAAGGCTCTGTAAAGCTATACCACGGTTCAGAAGAGAGTCCAGACACAGGAACATTAAAAGTCTGATAATTCTATCTTGACAGGGCAGCATGATAGACGGCACTTTTACTCTGTAACCTAATAAAATACCCTGTTCTGTCCCTCCCACCAAGAGAAAATTCTACTTAAAAGTTGATCTCATTAAAACCATCAGGAGATGAGAGCAGACGTGGAGGGAGGACAGATGGAGGTCCCCACACAAAGCCACCTGCCCCTACACCTAAGGCAAGGTGCCCGTGCCTGGGCTCCCCCCTGCTTCCTGCTCGTGCTCTCAAGATAGGGAGGTGATTAATGCACTCGCCCTAATGGTGAAGTAAATGAATCAACACCAACACATTCCTTACCTGAAACATTTGTTTGGTTTTCAAAGGGTCTCTAGGGCTCTGAAGTGACTGATGACATCAACATTTCTCAAAAGCCTTTGGCCAAGCAGCAGGAAGACAGCACTGCGTTTCTTACAGGCCAGCTCCATGTTCAGTATGGTGCCTACAACTTGTTTTCTCTTCTCTAATTACTTTAATTATTGTTTATTACCCCTGAAAATCAAAATGCTTTTAAAGACTTGATTAATACCCCTTAACTGGCTTCAATAATAAAAATAAATAAATACAGACAATGACAAATGTCTTCAGCCAGAGGGCAGAATGCAGCATACTTATCCTTTCAGGAAATACCTGACTTGTATGCAGGGTTAAGTAGAATGCAAAATTAGACTATGAAAGTCAACGTATTAAGTAGCTTTGAAAACTTGAACGGAAAAGGACCCTTGAATTCTTCGAAAAATGAAGGTTCAGTAGTAAAATAATCCTGTTAGCTATGCTGGAAGTATGGGGTAGTCTCCATGAAAACAACAGTTCCACTGAAAGTCAGTGCAGCAAACAGTAATCTGTGTCTAATTAAGGAAAACACCACCACAGGGATGTACTGGAAGGCTTGACAAAATGTCTTACATGATCAAGATCAACAGCACCAGATTTACATTACAGGTGGAGCAACATCAAAATGCTCTCTTAGTAACAACCTGTTTCTGCCCTGGAATCTGTTTTACCCCACGTAATTCCCTTTAAGTATCAGCATAAAAGAAAAAAGCATCATACTCTTTCTTCCCCCTCTCTCTTTGCCTGTGCCAGACATCTGGTTATGGCAGACAGTGAACTTTGAGGGTTTCAATATTCTGCTTATCGCTACTTATCTTCCAGGTATAGCAAATGAGCACCCCTCTTCAACTACATCAACATTTCCTTGGTGCTTTTCCTCTACCTTGAGATCTGTATGCTGTAAGAACATCAAAACTGATTTTTTTCAGTTTTCCGTGACACTGAAGAAATATTTGTTGCATACAGGCTTATGGCAGAAGTTAAAGTAATTTCATCACACACATCAGCCAGTATGTGAGCTGGTTTCTGTATAATAGGAAGTACTTTGAAATGGGAGACAAGGGATAGAGAAAGGCATAAAAAATAAACCTGTTTATAATTTACAGCAAGGGCTGCTCCATTTGTAACAAACAATTGTTGAGATAAATAAAAAAAAAAAATCCTAAAAACAGATTGGTTGTGTATTTCATATCCTAGAGTCTCTCAATTTTGAGCATGTAATTTCTGTCTGCCCTGCAAAACAGAACAATTTGATATTTCAAACCTCAAGTAATAAAACATACAAAAGGCTTCATTTACTCAGAGAAAACTGATGAACCTTCATCTATCGTCAGGCTCTTTATTGCTCAAATTTGACACAGGAGTCCACTTAAAGCACAACAGCAGTTTCTGAACAGCTCTTTGTGTGAAACACTTGTTCTAGAAAATCATTTGCTTTTGTTTTTACTTTATTGTTTCCACTTTACAGATAAAGATAACCAAAATCTTAGCAACAGTCCTCTTCCAGAATAAACATATTTAAATGTAAGAAATAACCAGGAATACCTATATGTGAACAAAAATCCCCTGTGCACATTTTTAAGAGGAAATTTCAAAAGAAATTCAGCTACTCTAATTTTCTGTATGAATGAAAAACTAATCTACTTTGGCTAAAGAAAAACAAGTTAGATAAAAACTTTCAACTAACAGCAAAGAACATAGTGCTCTTCCACCACCTTCTCTGAATTTGGATTTCAATTCATTATGCTTTTCTATGCATTTATATTCTAAAATAAGTGGTTTTGTTGTTGTTGTTGCTCATCTTGTCTTTTTGCTTTTTAAAAGCCTAAGACTGCCTTAAAAAAAAATTAAAACTTTTACAAATTCCCTAATTTTTCTAAGTGTAGTACGCTCTAGCTAGTCAAATTGTCTTTTGCACAGCTGCAAGAAAACAAGCAAAACTGTGTTATCACAGATAAATGAAGTCAGTAACTTTAAGAAAAATATTGAAAAAACTTGTATTTCACTGAAAGTCAGCTAAATGGAAAAAAAAAAATTGATAGAGTAATCCAGAGTCCTTTTGCATGTTTCCATCCTTCCCAAATGAAAGATCTCAATTGTCAGATAAACATGGGACAAAATGGCCAGAATAAAAAGTCTGAAAACAGAGAACTGCTTTATTTATTATGATACACAATAGGAGATAGCAACATTTCTATGAATTATGACTTTTTGTAAGTTATTAATACACCTTTCCCCCCTTTTTATTGCTATCTCTCCCTGGAAATAATATGCCCAGACATTTTGTTAAAAAGAAAGTGTTTCATTTCACAGTTCACAGATACTCCTGAATCTGCTGAAACGTTATTTGCCAATTATTAACACCACCACCCATCGCTGACTCTGGTATTATTAGGTCTTTATTAATATGGTAAAAAGCAACTTTCCTTTCATCTTGAAATGTGGGCTGCTTTAAAATACAAAACAAGTATCATAGATAGAAATATCTTTCAGTTAAAGAACAGATTTTAATCTCAGTGCTGGGATTTAATATTAGAAAATTGCCAAGTAATTCAGGGTGAAAGCAGCATATTATACAAAATGAAAAAATAAAAAATAAAAAACGGAGAAATGCAAGATAACCATGAAATATTTTGAAGTCAAAAGACTTGTTATTCAAGGAGTGCTGCCCTAAAGTCTGATGCAATTAGACACACTGAACGCTGTGTGTTTCTAAAACAACGAAACAAGAAACTGAACCACATCCCACTTGATATACTTGAATGAGACTTACTAAGTTGAATGTTCAGTTCAGGCCATCAACAGCAATACAATATTCATCAAAGCTCACCAAATTAAACTTTGTTCCCACTTGCTTACCTCTGGCCTAACTGATTTCCCCTAAAAGTAAATCGATTTTATACTGAGAAACAAAAGGATTGATACAAACACCTCCTGACAAACCAAACAAACCAGAAAAAGACTCTCTGTAGTGTGTGAATATTTAATTCCTGGACATTTAAAGAAGCAGATTTTATAGAGAGAGGCAGAATAATAAATAGGCCAATTCAAACATTTTGAGAAAAGACAGACGTCTGGACACATCACCCCTTTTCTCATCAGCCTGCCATTAACAGAAATATATATATATATTATATAAATATATGTGTGTGTGTGTGTGTACTATTTTCAATGAGTTACATTAAAATTAGCCTTCAAGAAGTGCTAATTCTTCTTGACAAAACCACTCTGGCATGTCTTGCACCCGCTGGGCTGCCCAGCGCTCCCTGGCCTCGGCTCACTCAGCACGACGGCCATAGTGGCTGCACCAATGCAGGCCTGGGCCCAGGCCCTGCACAGGTCACTGTGCTGCCCCAGCCATATACAGAGAGCCGAAACACTGACAGAAATTGTCTTCAAACCCTCACGTCTCAGCCAGATTGCTGCCACAGGTGGCCAGGTGCTTTCAACACACCAGGATGTGGCATGAATGGCCCCGAGTCCTTCAATGTCTCCTCAGAGACAGGGACCTCTGTAGAGTTGCTGATATCCGGGGGCTCTCCACGAGCAATCACTTCTGTCACCCACCCAAAACTTTCTTCTCTTGGGTCTATAAATCTACTGCTGTACATTTAAGGAAAATATGTAACTATGAGCAATTCCAGTGTAAGCTTAAAAATGTCCAAATCCTGAGCAGAAGCCCACAGTCCTGGCACATATCACCGCCTGGTTAATGCCCGCTGCTTCTAATGGGCCAGGATCTGAAAGGAATAATGCCACAATAAGATCTCAGCCCATGTTACACTTCATTTTAGTGTGACAGGGATAAGTAGGATTGCTGCTCATTATATGGCACCCACACAGTACAGCTGTGAAAGAAAAAGGCTCGACACAAAGGAACGAGTGCAGTCCCTTAAACACACCTCACAGGTGGCTTTTGCAGGAAGGCCAGGCTTCCTGTGGTACCTCACAGAAGAACTGCACTCCTTCCTTTAAACTGTTATTCTGCACTTTAATAGAGTTGCTCATCCACCAAAAAATGCAGATAAACGACTAGAAAAGAGACTCCCAAGACAGCAATATAATTCGACTTTGCTCACTTACTGAAACTAAAAGTGCACATATGAACAACAAAAAAGCACTTCTGAAGTAGATGTCGCTAATAGAAAAATACAGCAGATGTGAATACCATTTAGAAATGTTCACATATGATCCACAATATGATTTTATATATTAGACTTAAGAAGGGTTTTATACCAATTCTGCAGAGAAGCATGATTTGTAATAACAGTCATTTTTCAATTTGCTCATATTTCAAAACGTTCTGCTAAAAATCACAGCTCTCCCGTTTATCTTTATGGTTGACTGGGACTGATAAATTCAGTAGGGGGTTATGGCTGTGTCATTAATACAACAATAAAAGGAAGTGCATTAGTGTGTATAATTATCAAAAATGTTTTATTAAACCAACAACTCTTTGGTTTCTCTATAAAGAAAAAATAATAATGCAGGGAGCTGTAAAGCAAAGGTTGAAATCCACAACTGCTAAACTACCAATGTACCATGGGGTACGAGGGAAATGGAAAGCTTCCAGAAAACTTCCACATCACTAGGAAAGTAGCATGTAATTATCTTCACTCTATGCAAGATGACAACATGTAATTCACATTATGCTTCCCAAGACACAGCTTGTAGCAATCTACTGTTCAAGAGACCTTCAAAAAATCTTCGGAGCGATAGGTTAAGAAGTTAGAACTGCAGACAAGCCAGGCATCATGTGTCCCACAGCCTGTTGGCTGCTCAGAGTTTTTGCCTACTAGCTGGTGAAGGCTGGTAGCTATCAACTTGAGGGGCACTCAGGAAAGAGATGATTTAGAATATGCTACATGCAAAGAATTAAATGCGATACCTACGTTGCTCCTCAATCATAATTCTCCTGACTGGCTACTTACTGGACCCTTGGTCATTTTCTTGAATAACAATTGAAATAGAAAGCTTTTAATTACTCCATTTCTGATATCTCTTTTATGTAAACTGTGCATTACTTTCTTTTTATTGTCTTGATGGCAAAGAGAAGGAAATAGGAATCCAACGACATGCTTCCAATATTTTACTAGGTATACTCAATCCTAATGACAGATTTATTGTTTTAATCAAAAAATAAAGGATAAAAAATTATGTAAATGTCTAACACTGGCACATTCATGAAAAATACTGTCATGAATTCATGAAAGAAATCTTCCATTCATGGAAGAAATTTTCCATCAATAAATTCTATTATCTGCTCCCCATCAATAACATATAAAATAAAGCAGTCAAAATGCCATAGCATCTTTGATAACAGGACTCTGAACTTTCTGTGTGTGGCAGAAGACTAGCTTGCTCCGGTGCTTCTAAAAGTTCTCAAGTATTTGGCTTGCTCCCGTAAGGCATCTTTCAGAGTTCATCCTAAGTCCACCTTCTCTAATAATATATCCAGTACTCTGAAATCTGCAGCAATACATTGTGGCATGAGCACATGATTTGCTACATGTTTGCACAATGCTATATTATGACCTTTTCAATACCATAATGATCAAACACTTTTTAAAATCCTTGGACTTGACATACATATTAAAAACATACTAAGATAGCACCCAGCTTTCTTCTTGCACGTAATCCAGTTCTCCAAAGCAAAACTTCAGCCTTTCTTGGCTGCAGCAAAACCAGAGAATCACGGCAGTAAACACCTGAAGTCTAAAACACTGGCTTTTCACCTTGAGCCCTGTAACACCTGCTGGTCTGCAGACCTCTTCTAAACACATCCACAGGAAGGAGCTATGAAAATCAAGTGGCATTAACATGCCAAATTCACTGCCAAGAGGTCTGCACTTTCACTACAACCATAAAGGTCTCAGCAAATTAGGAAAAGTGGAAAAATGTTCTAAAAGAGCATGAAAACATGTTTGTGTAGAAAGGCCCTGACCATTGATTTTCTGATTACTTTTTTTTTTTTTTAAACTACTCACCTAGCCTTCAACTGATTTTCAATGAATAACATAACAAGGCAAATCCCACTTCAACCCAACTTGTAAATGAAGAACAATGATCTCAGACATAATTATTATTGCTCCCCAGCAGTCGTAATGGCTGCCTTCATAGCATAACTCTGCAACATCACCCCAGTACTAAGGGGACGTACCTGTGACTTGCTATTGACAGAAAGCTCCACAAAGACTGAGAAGCAGCTAAGGCATGTGTTCCACGTACCCATCTCTTGGACAGATAAGCTTCAGTATAACACTGTTTGATGGTAAGTTTACATCTCCATACAAACATCTTCAATAATATTTTTTAGTATTGCAAGGCAACCCAATGTTTAGTGATGAAAGAAAATGCCTGGAACACACTATTAAGCCCATAAAAGTGACTCTGTTTTTAAAAAAGTATTCTTAAAGTAAATTCTAGACATACCTAAGTTTAGCTATTTCACAAACAGAAGGACAATGCCTAATCAATTCTCAAAACTACACTGGAAATCTGTAAAAGCTAGAATAGAAAACTAGATTCCCTGGTTCCAGTCTTACATTTTATTCAAGTGAGACATCCCATTTCATATACCTAAAGGCACAGCTTGAATAACAAAGCAACCCTTATGTTACCTATTTTTATACATATTTCTTTATTTCTATATTGTATATGCCTAGCAACACTGTATTGAAAAAAAATATATTACATTTGACACAGCTTAAAGCTGGCCCCCAAATATCTCATCTTGTGCAAACAACTCAATCTTCAAGTTGCTTTTAATGCCTGCAGAATTCAAATTTCACTGGATAACTACAAAGCACATCCAAAAAAATGCAGAAGAATTTGTGTCACTCTCT
The DNA here is from genome assembly GCF_009819795.1 of Aythya fuligula. Taxonomy (NCBI): domain Eukaryota; kingdom Metazoa; phylum Chordata; class Aves; order Anseriformes; family Anatidae; genus Aythya; species Aythya fuligula. Next base: position 14,664,891 of record NC_045560.1, on the reverse strand, counting down.
CCAAGTTAACATATTTTATTCACTGCCAATTTCAAGAAAGTTAATGGGGAGGCATTTCCCAAATAATTTATGAGGACTCTTTGAAGAACTGTGAGAAAAAACACAAAGTTTCTTAGATCATCTTAACCAGAAGATGTTTAACCATGTCTCCAAAACAGTTCTTCAGAGTTCCCATCCAGCAAGAGTTTGTAAACAGATGAAAAAGTGCCTGACATCATCATCAAAACATAAACATGATAAATCCTACAAACAGGGTGGGAGAAGAAAAACCAAAAATTTCAGAAGTTGTGTTTATATAGTTTCAGATGCTTCCAGAAAGTATTCACTGCCAAGGATGATATGCATTTAAATATGAAATTTAACAGATGTGGAACATTAAAAAGAGTACACTGACAATAAATGCAAAATGCATTTTATTTGAAATGCTATAATTAACCATGCAAAAATAACTCTTAACAAGATTGTGTTTCATATTTAGCAATACAGTCAGGTTGACAGCCTGCAGAAATGATGTCTCAGGCACAAACAAGCATAAAGAAATTCTCATTTCTGGACAAGAAATGGACAAGACTTCCACAGTCAGAAGTTACCAAGTAACAGGTAAGCTATCTTTCAGAAGTAAGCTGTTCTTTCAGCCATAAGTACACAAAGGTGTTTTTGTACTCAGCAGTAACAATAAGACGATGTGCACAGCAGGTAACTAAGAACGGGCATCCTAATGCCAGGTTGTACCTTTCACACTCCTATGACACTCTTGATATGTGAGCCTGAGCAGTGCTTTACAAACCGATGGATCTGGCCTGATGCTATTTTCCTCAGCTAGAAAGTATGATACAGGTTTCATAGAAGAGAAAAGTAAGAGACAGGAAAGTCAGGTGTTTGTTTGAAGTCCCACAAGAACTGTACCATAGAGAAGCTGAATGTGGAGCACAGTTATCCCAAATCCAAGCACTCTGCCTTAAAAAACACTGTTTCTAGGAACAAGCACTCATTTAACTACAAAATGAATAATACACAAAAACCAAGGGTACAAATTTCTCAAACACTGGCATCTCCTGAAGACCAGACACTGATGTGGACACTCTCTACAGGATTTTTTTAGAAAAGAAGAGCAAATGAAACAACTGCTTTGCCGATGCAATTAAATATGAGACTTAGCACATTTCTAGCTTGCCCTACCATGAGCTCAATATTTGACTTAAACTGGCTCATTTCTGTAACTGAGTAATGAAAAAACAATGACCAAACTTCTCTCAGTTAAGATCAACGTACAGCCAAGACATGATTATTTACAGATCAGAGCCCACTTCACCATTAGGGTATACTGCCTAGTAGCTCATGGACAAATACCAATTTTTTATTTTTACTTTTTATTATTATTATTATTAATATTATTTTGTAATCCCCACCCTCTATACAGAATGCAGTGGGGTTGAATACTGTTTCCACCTTAAGTCTGAATATTCTTGAATAGCTAGCTCTAAATCACGTCCCTCCAGCTCTTTTAATAGATTATGGTTTTATAATTTCCAAGACAGGACATTAATCCCCATATATCAACAAAGATGTGAGCTTTACCAGTTCTTTATTCTCACTATCCAAATTCACCCTAGAGACAAAATTTCATTAATGTTAAGACTAAAAGTAAACTACTGCAATTTAAAGCCCAACAAACATGGTAATACTTTCAGAGCTACAACTCCAGGATCCTCAATAATGCTCAGGAGAAACAAAAACTGCAGATTGGAAGAAATACATCCAAGAAAAACACAGCCAGCATCTCATTCTGCTGTTTCCCTGACCGGTTCGGCCTCTGTGCATCACTTCACAGCAGGCCACCAGGGACACGCATGGGCCCACACACTTCCCACTCCAGGCACCGGCCAGGCCCCTCCTGCCCCTGCTGAGCTCCTCGAGCCCTGAACCTGGCAGGGTATGTGCAGGAAGGGTCTGGCCAAGGCTGAGCTGCGACAAAATGGAAAGATTTTGTTGGAAAGATTAACCAAGTAACACGGTAATAATATTCTCACCTTCAGCAGAAGTGTTAAAGGAGTCTATAGGCAGCAGAGACCACGCTGCTGCCAATGGAGACATGGTTTGAATGTTGGACTTTCAGAACCCAAAGTTGAGCTCAGTATCTGAAAAGCATTGACAAGATAAATGCAGTAACTTGAATTAACCCCTCCTCTGGGGCTTAGCTCCACAGAGCAGAGACCGCGGCAGGGTGCCAATCACTCCTCCAACAGGAGGAAGCTCGCATCGGGCCTACCACCAAACCTGCTCCTTTCTGAACATGGGTGCAGCAAATTCACCTAAGGTCAACAGGTAACTAGCAGGGGTAGTCACTGACGTGGACAAAGGTCAACAGGGTCAGAGCCCATGCTTCACATGGGAAAGCACCATGTCAGTCCACAGCAAAAAAGGGTTTCCTTCATTTGTAGTGTACTCAGTCTTACAGAAATCAAGTTTTTAGCAGGTGTTACTAAACAACTTGGTGATGCAGAGCACATTTCATGTAACCTCTCATTCCTCTTGCCCTATCATTTCTCATTTTTTGCACTGCAGACATTGATGACTATGAAAATGCAATCAATCCCACCGGTGAGCAGAGCAGAATTACCCAGAAGTAGTTACATATCATAGATCGGGAGCTGAGTTCTTAGAGTCGGCTTATTGATCAAGGCAGTACCTGCTATCATCTGCTTTGTCTTTGTCACTAAATGTCTTTCATATGATGTGTCTGTGTGGAAATATTCCCTCCACAGAGCTGCATTGTCAGTGCAAAATGTGGGGGGGTTAACAAGACAACAGTGGGGACCTTGCTTAGGGGGGGACGCCCTGTTATCTGGAAGATAAAACAGACTATAAATCAAAAAGTTGTTAAAGAGCATAAGCATGTTATTCCATCAACAGTTGCCTATACAGATGTATGGTAACCACAAGATCCTGGTTGTAAATTAAATTGGTTCAAGTCTTCTCCATTTTGTGAATATTTCAACTGTACGTATTTATATGACATTCAGTTACTTTTATTATGTAACTGAAAAAGGTTAATAGATCTTAATCATTTTTTTTAGACAGAAAGAAAGACATACCTTCATAGCCTGCCTTAAGCAAGGGAAAAATAGGGTATGTTTTTGTAGAAGAAGGATCATAAAACTGCAATTATCTTGTGGGACTCCATTACTTTGTGTCTTTACTGTTAAGTTAGTGCCCTTACATTGGTAAAAAGCCTGAAGCCCAAGAAATACCACATCAGAAATACTAGGGCCTGAATTAATCTTTCCAAGGTAGGACAGTCCTGCTGGTTCCTCTTTTTAACGTGCTGGAAAACACATTTTCATGCAGGATAGAACAGAACTTTGAAGGTCTCAAATAACTTCATGAAGTAACGTGCAGTGGCTTTTGCTTTCCTTAACCTTTTCCAAAATAGAAAGTTTACACCCAGACTGCCTCTGCAGCCTGATCACTCAACAAACTTCCCCCAGCTGACAGATTTCGTCAATCCAAATGAACAAAAACCTTACAAGTCCGAACACTGTCAAATCTGCGCAGCAGCAAAAAGAGAAACACATCAGCATTTGGCAGCTGTAAACACATACACTATCAATCAAGTATTGCTATTGTGAAGGTAAATACCATCAAACTTTACAAGGTGAAGCCTTTGGTTCTTGTTCTTTTCCCTAGTCTCTATGCATTATTTTAAGAAAGAATCACTGCTACAGATACCCTTATCATGGGCTTGCAGAACAGAAAGGTCACATCCTGCAAAACAACACAGAAGCTCTGAGATAATAAGACGGCCACTTACTTATCCCTCAAACAAAGCATGTCATATTTTTATCTTGATTGCTGAACTATAGAGAAGTTCTTTTCTTCTACTAACTTCAAAAAGATTTCAATTGACATATTCTAGATTTAAAAACTTTTCAAATAGTCTAAACTAAGGGGGAAAAAAGGTGGAATACAAACCTGTATAAGATGCACACTTTCTATCACATTGACATAATACTGTACTGGTATTGCACACCATACCACTATATTTTTATCAAATCTAAAAATGTTGCTGAAACAAATTCTAAACATCTATCGTACCTTCTGCATGACATTTTTAGAACTTGGAACCATCCTTGCTCTTTAACTGAATCAGAAACATGTAATATACAAAGAAAACTGGAAAAGAATATTCTTCCCAAACTATAAAAATATTTCCCACTATACAGAAACATGTCTGCATTGCATAGCTACAGTTGATTGCAATGTCTTTGTGTATCTTTTCCTTGTAGTACCTGGAGATGGTAGTACTGGTGATTATTTGGGGTTTGAGCAAAGGAATGAAACAGCAGGAAGCAAAAGACCCAAAATGTATGCTAAAATGCATATATCAATGCAGAAACACAAGGTTAATAAAATCCAATTAACATTAATTTTAATTTTATTTGTATTTGCAGTGGTTTTAGATCAATATGGAAACTGTGACACGCCTAACTGTAATCCATAGAGCGCTTCCCAGAACAGGCAATGAATGTATTGTTGCTCACTGCTGGGTAAACCTGTGATTACCTCCACACACACAACCATGTACCCACACAGTGGAAAGTCAGGATACCTCAAAATATGAGGTAAATCCATAAGCACAAAATCTAGACAGACAAATTTTGACCGCTCTGTACAGTGCCAGTTTCTCACCTATTTCTAAAAGTGCTTTTAATTCCCTAAAGTGCTGGAGCTGTCTTTGTCATTCAAAACTCACTTCTTCTCTCTCAGCATTTTCCTTAATGTTAAATGGAATTTTCTGACAACACTTCTGTGAGAGGCCTGAAGGCTGACCTCATGCAGAGCACCTACTCCAACTCATTAATTAAAGATTTAAATACCATGTTTATACACTCACTTCCAACTTACTCTAATTTGCACTTTCCAGTAGTTATCAAATGGGCAATGTGATGATCCAATTACACAGCAACAAAAGAAAGAGGAAAGGCTGAACAATTGTTCTTTCTCCCAGCAGTCTCATCTGGATTGTAACATAACAGTATTTAACAGATAAGCCTTGGTACAATATACTTGACATTTACATTTTCAAATGTATGTTCTATCCAACTGCCCTCACAATATTGGTTTAATTAAGATACAGGACATTACTGACCAGAATCACTTCACTAAAAAGGCATATGTTAAATAGTCCTATAACCAGTATAATATAATTGAGCTCTGTCACTTGGAAAACTGCTGCTTAAGTAGACGAAAAATCAATATTCCCTCTTTTCACAATGTTCTCTGTTTCACTCTATGCAATCAAAGTAGCTCCAACAGTACCAGAAATGCATACAGAATACAGTTAAAGCTACCCGAGGAACATACAGAATACAGTGAGATTTAAGGGTGATTTTAGAGTGGTGTGTTTATTAGCAATAATTCAACACCTAACATGGCATTTAATCATGCTTTAAAGCATTTAACCATCCCAGTGAACAAAGACAGAAGTTACTGAAAACATTATCAATATGAAGAAAAAGCAGCAGCAGTATGCAGAAAGGAAGGCAAACATGACAGAAATGAAGAGAAACTAAAGGTCAACATTACAGGATAGAAATCAAAATGCAAAACATGCGTTGCAATCATTCCTGCTGCTTTAGGTGCTGAAATCACGTTCTGCAGACAGTCGCTGAACTCAAAGGGTCACATTACCAATCATAAATCTTCCTTACAATAAGAATTGTATACAAGGGGGAAATGTAGAAGTAACTTTTCCTTTTTTGATGTCATGAAGATTTTTTCAGCCATTATACCATTATTTTTAGCAAACCTATTAAGGTAAGTTACCTCCTAGTTAAGCAGGATAAAAAAAAAGTATTCACTGTAAAATTGCAAAACAGCTACAGTGTATTGTTTTAGAGGCAAAAATTGGTTTTCCTCAAAAACAAGGTACAAAAATGTCATAAAACACAAAGTGTAGTAAACAACTCTCTTTAGCAGGAAAAGATGCACCTGCTTTCCATAGAGGTATAGATCATTGCCTTCGTTACAACACAGCTCCCAGTATTAAACAGTACCATGCAAGGCAATTACTGATATACGAGCTACTTTAGGCTGGTATAGGACTGGTAAATTGAACGATAATGACACCACATTAAGGTATTTAAAACAAGCTATATTTGTGAACTAACTCCTGCATTAGGGAAAAACAAAAGAATATTACTATGCACACGACAACGTGAGGGTCTCCAGCTTAAATACAAGCTTTTGGGGTTCAAGACAGTGAATATCTCCACCTAACAATATAAAGCCCTCTAGTTTTAAACATCATAATGGTCTCTGCTAGTTTTTAAAAGATCTCCATAGGAAACGTACATTAAATCTGTTAAAGCTTTCCAAAATTTTCTTAAGACCTTAAAATCTTTCCACCTCAAGTGTTGCTTCCCTTCAATTCTACTCATCAGCAAGACAGAAAAACAGAGCCCCTACATACAGATTTCCTACTGCGCAGTGTTCCTTGACCTCCCCATTAATGGACTCTAATCCTCATTCCCAAAACAATGACAAAGAATTCCTCGCATGTACCACCCACCTTCCAGAGGAAGGCACAAAAACCACAACTCTAATAATTTCTACCTTCTGAAAGCCCCAAAATTCTCTTTCCTAGCACCACTACCAAAGTTAGCATAAAAATGAAATCGTGCCTTTACAATATACGTGCATTCTACACGTCAAGAGATATGTACATATACCCACAACTGCCTATTAACTTTTAGAAACTAGGACCTATGAAAACAAAATCGTGTTCAAGTACATTTAAAAAGCTCCATTCCCACTCACCATCACACCGAAAACAAATTTTTGTGCCTGGTGTTGAACACCTTAGGAGATGAGCAGCAATAAGGAAGGTCAGAAAAGGTGAGAAAGTTCCTGACTTCCTAGAGCTATGAAATAAGCTCAATTCTCAAATAGTCACTGGGTAGTAAAGGGGAGTGAGGAAAGCAGTCACTCATGGGTCATCCGAATGGTCCCTCTGCAGCTTCACTTGCAGCTTAGCAAGCAAGTAAACAAGAGGAACCTGGGATCTGTAACAGCCAGCTCTATTTTCAGCAAAACACCGAGGCAATCCCATCCTTCCCAACCATCCAAACAATCTGCCTTTGTTAGAAGATCTGAAGAACTGCCTGTTTTGCTTTATCTGAAACACATATCTTTTAATGGGCTCGAAGAACCTAAGAAGTTTAATATGGAAATGTCACTAATGGGGAACTTTTCCTCCCTCCATGTTCCTGTTAAGCTGACGTGAACCTGATTTATTGAGTTCTATTCCACCAAGACTTGCAGCACTGAAAGAAAACTCACAGTAGCCTAAAGGAGAGCAGAAGACAGTCTATCACCTTTACTTCCAGCGATATTTCATGCTGGTTGCACAAATAAGCACTGGGTTAGGAACATGAGCGAGGGAGGAAGATTCAGAAATGGTGTCAAACACTCTGAAACGATTCCAACAGCCCATGGCAATCACGGCAAAAAGGCAGAATCTGCATTGCAGCCTTGAGGCACCAGGCAGTGGTTTGGGAACCTCAATCCACTCTTACAGAATTCTCTTATTTGGGCTGTATGGAAATGGTGCAAAATTCTGCTATTTTTGCTGTATGGAAATGATGACGCGTCTCAGAACTAGGAGAACAAAAAGCAGATGAACAGGCAAACTCTGCGGAAAATGAGAGTGTTTTCAGCTTGCTTTCCTCTCAGTTTTACTCTTGAGAATATTTTGGGTTCTGCTTCCTTGTGTCTGTGTCTTACTTGATGTACAGACTCTCCCAAGAGAATTCCTTTTATTAACACAGGTAGGAGTTTTTGCATTTTCTGCTGGGATTTCTCTCAGAAGACAACTTAAAAGTGAATTTTTATTAGCAGTGACACGGATGGTTTTAATCCTGGATTGTTTCCATACACATTCTGAGCAACCCAAAACAGTTCTCAACTGAGAAAAAAAAAAAAAAAAAGAAAAGAAAAGAAAAGAAAAGAAAAGAAAAGAAAAGAAAAGAAAAGAAAAGAAAAGAAAAGAAAAGAAAAGAAAAGAAAAGAAAAGAAAAGAAAAGAAAAGAAAAGAAAAGAAAAGAAAAGAAAAAAAAAAGACATGAATTTAAGACATGAATTTCTCTCGGGATACTTAGCATCTTTAAAACATGCTTGTTTTTAATAGCCAAAGAACTCCTTAGAGGATGTTACTAACTCCAAGAGGATGTTACTATTCACAGTTTAGTTCAGTTTTAATTTGAAGCAAATAATTGATATGAAGAAATACTATCAAGAATTAATTACTGTTATTTCTTATTTCTTTCCTAAAAGGTAGTTGCTGTCTTGCTCTGGGATGATCCAAGTACCACAAACAGTGAACAAAATTGCATATCTGAATCCAAAGAAGTTCAGGAAATAGCAAGGAAGTATCTGAACTGATAAGCAGAAAACAAACTAAAATTGTGTTGAAAAGGAGCATTCTCTCCTAGGCACAAGCCGTTAATTTGCATATTTGCAAAATTAAGCAAAGAAAAGCAGTCCCTTGTTCTCCCTCAGCAGCCACAGAAAGGACCACAATAGCTATGGACACAATCAGACTACTGCAGGTAAGGCAGGTCACAACTCAGACGTGTTGTGCTTAGAGATATACCTCTAGCTTGCTACAAATGTTACCCTAAGGGTGTAAATAAGAATGCATGTTTTATTTTGCAATTTAACTAGGCTCATCTGTTCTTACCACAGGAGTACATCCTACCTGCCCTCCTCAACCACTTCTCCATGCTGTTCCTTTCAGGAAATCTTTGGCTCCTTATCTTTCCCTAGTTACATAGCTGACCTGATGGCACTTTGACTGCAGCATTTTAAGTATATATTTTAAAAATATTTCCCCACCAAATACTTTCTCAACCATCTATCTTCCATGTGAAAATCCAGATTCAATGACATCAAACATGTAAAGTTCTACCATGGATACACTTTAAATGTATCTAAGCTACAGGCACCAGACTAATTCAACCATTATCAGCATGTAAGATGGTTTCATAAATTACATTACTCAAATTTCATTTTTATTAAAATCACGTTGAAAACTAAAGTGAGAATTGAAAGATTTCCTGCTTTCCCAAATGCCATTCTCTTGGTCTGCTACCAGACTGACACCACTATAGTTATAGATATTCTTTTCTATCATTTTATTAACTAAATTTTATAAACTAGCTGCAAGCATTGTATACCTTTACAGAAGCACTTTGTTGTGCAGCATTTATTTTTAACCTAATTTCTTGTTTCTTGGTTTATCAGAATATGAGTTCAGCATAAAGTAAGGAGGATAAAGCAGAGGATCAAGTGTCAATGACCCACTCTACAACAGCTCATGTGTTAGAAAGAGTGGTAGGATCTCAATGGTATGAAATATTTAAGGCTCTGGAAAAGACACTGAAGTCTATCCCAGACTCACAGGAGGAAATATATGCATTTCCAGCATATTTAATAAGTTCATAATTGGAGTGGTTAGAAACCAGGGTGATAAAATGCTACATTCATCTTTCCTAGCACATTAGTGTACAATTACTGCTGGCCTAAAAATAGGCCAAGTCACTCAAAGTTGAAAAGATCAAAAATTTTATAACTTGACTGACTTGGACTATTTTTAGACCAGTCTTACAAAGATCAAGAATTTCATTAGGTTAGGGAAATATATAATTGCTGTTGGTCGTCAAACGAGACATATTTTCTTGAACTGAAGACTAAAGCTAGTCACTTATAAATATATATATCTTTTTTAAATAGATCATGAAAATACCTCAAATTACTGATAAAGGACCATCTGGACAATTCCTTGACCATCTCAGCTAACAACTTTAATGCTTTGTATTTTTGCAGGGTACATCAGCAAATTAAATCTCTAATACTTTGAAATCACTGTTATGAAGGAGTCAATATTTTACTCTGCATTTTGATATTAGATCATTACATTAGATATAATGAGATAAAATGCATGCTTATATATCTTTAAACACGCTACTGCTATAACAAACCTGCAAACTAGTGAAACCCAATTTTCTCCCCTGCATGTGGAGGTGAATGCACTGCACAGATTGATAACTCCCATTGCGAGTGTGGCTAAGTGTTTCTAAGCAACCTTGCTCCATCATCTTCCGTGACAAAAACAAGTGAAAGAGTTTGAACTGCAGTCTAATAGAGCAGTGAATACTAATGACTAACCAAAAAAAAAAAAAAAAAAAAAAAAGGAATCTTATCACTGATTCCTTTTGTGAAAGGTAAAGAAACTACAATTTAAAAAAAAAAAAAAAATTAAACGTACTAATTAAATTGAAAATGTGAACAAATAATTTTAAGCTTATCTTCAGTAATTATGGAGGAAAAAAAGAAAGCAGATTTCAAACATTGGAGTCAGGTTAATTATTTTGTTTCATATGCATCTCCCTCCACAGCACAAAATACCCATGAAAATGTATTCATTCCCCACATCTGCAAGTACACAGAAAGGGCAACATTTCTTGGCCAGAGAACTTACTTCGGTCATGGTGTCACTTCTGAATAGCCATCCCGCAACCCAAATTGGCAGAAAATGAGTTGCTTTGACCTTCCCGGCCGGATACCTCACGCATCATCACACAACAGAATTGGTAATGGAAATGCTGAAAGCAGCATAATGTCATTTTACCCTAAGAGCCTAGAATGCAGAAGTACAAGACAAAAATATGAAAATGAGGGACACACAGGCTTCTTGTTTACTCCTATGCCAAAACACCATCGTGCACGCACAGTTGACCAGAGCTGATTAAGTGCCAGTGTCAGAGAATCCCACATGCCAAGTCAGTGCTGGTGCTGCTGTGCCATTGTATACAATCGACAACTGCTTCACACCATCAAAAAACAAAAGCAAGATCTGCACCGTGAGGGGAGTTGTGTATAGATTGAGGTAATAATCTCAATATATTTAGCTTTAATCATCTCTGTACCCAACCATAATTCAGAAAATTATGAAGTTAATACACTTGATAAATCAAGCACACATCTTTCATGCTTTGATGCTATATTCTTTGTTCAGCCACACCTTTCTTATTGTAGGAATGGAAAACAAAAAATAATGAATCCCCTTGTAAGTGTTGGCATAACCCACCTCCCAGCTGAAGGGGGGGGGGGAAAAAGGCAACAAACCTATTTTTTGTGTTTTTACTTGTGAAGTTCCAACCATAACTCAATAGTTAGTATATATCTTCAGTGAATACCACTGTGAATTTAGTATAGGTAATGACCACAACCACACAGGAAAAAATGCTGAAGTTCTAAAAGTTAGAATGAGCTCCAGTATGCCATACTTCATCTACGTATTGACTGATCTCAAGAACAGAGAAAAAAAGTTAATAAAAAGTTTTAGCGTTATTGAAAATTATTAACAACTTAAATTATTTCATTTTAATATTACAATAAAAGTCTCTCTGGCATGTTCCCAAAGCATAAATACAACTTTGTTGCACAATCTCCCTTCATTGTTCTTTGTTTAACATAACCTTGATGATTTTAGCATTCCTACATTGACCTTGCAGACCTAAGGACTTTGATTCTGACTGCATCCCAGGCCCTCTTACGCAACACACCAAACACACAAAGCACAAGGTTTGTTGAAGTCGCAGATGTTGTGCTACAGCCTTTTTAGAGGCTTTGCTTTTGCCCAACTGACATCTTAAGAAAAAGGATTTAAGAACAGCCACAAAGTAGCTAAAACTGGATTATGCATGCAGAAAATTTGCCAATGGCCTGAAAATTCAGTCTACTGTATTATCTAAATGTAAGAGACACGGTCCTAATAAAGTCAAGTTGCTTTTTTCAGAGGAGGTAATAGATTTTTACCTCAGTAGCAGAGATTTTAGTACATTTTCTACAGAAATATGCAGCACAAAGCATTCTGCTGATGCAAGAATATGAAAACATCATTTCAAATGTATGGCAAATTGAAAATGGGAAGGCTCTTGTTGAAGCCTCTGTGTAGGTTTACACTAACAAAATTATATATGAAGAACTTAATTACGTAAAAAATCTTCCTTCCATCATGGTGTCACTAAAGAGCAAACGAAAATACTGTACAAAATACTTTGAGAGAACACAAGGCATAAATATCAGTAATTTATGAAAAAGGTCCTTTATAGTTGTTAGTTTTATGCAACATTACCTATAGATTGATTTCTTAGTTATCACATTGATCTGCTCTTCAAAATTGAGAGCAGCATAGGCTAGATAAGGAGATGATGCAGAATGAATTAATAAACTGTGAAATTACAATCTCATTACCATTTTGCTATTCTCTTCCCACACTGCATAGGACTGTTCTGACTGCAATGGGACTTCTACCCAAAGAACCAAGAACCTGGGTGCAGTGAGGTTTCCTGGTATATAACAAACTAGTAGCTGGACTTCTAAGATATGTCTTTTCCCATAAAATATCTAAAGAAGCTGTCTCTAGGAGAAGGCTTTGCTAATAAAATTATAAATCATCCTCCTGGCTCCACCAGAGGTCACTGGAAAGGTTCTCAGTATCTTTCAGAGGAGCATTACCTCTACAGAAACTGTCATGCTTGACAAAGTGATGCTAAGAAGTATGGATAAAACAAGCAAATCAGGGTTTGAAGTGAGAAATGGACATCTTTTGTTAGATAGAAGTAATAGTAATAATAATAGGTACTGGAGTACATAAAACTTTCCTCGTGTGTGAAGCAAAACCGAGGCTTTTAACAGAAGGTAGAACAACACGTAAGCATAAAAAATCCTCACTTTTCATTTTAAATTTCTATACAGAATGAAGTAGGGATCCATTAGGTAAATTTCATCTTGTAGCACTTCATTAGTGAAAATAATGAACACGTTATGCAAGAGTACACAAGAAAGCCTACATGACAAGAAAAACTTTTCTAAAAGGTTTTCTACTTTTCCACAAAACCAAGAAACACTGGGGGAGTCCTCCTGCCTCGTCACAGTACCACACAGTGACCACGTTGATGCAGAGGCAGGGAGCAGGTCTCCACCACAACCATTTCACGTCCGTGCTGAGGCCTAGTGGCCATTCTCTCCACAATTTGCAGAGCTCTTGGACATAATTACACCTCACAGGAAAAATGATCTTAGAAATCACATTTCAAGTCCTCTCTTACTTGCCTTGCTCTGACTCACTATAGATGGCAAGCAAGATAGGATTAACCAAAGAGGCTTAACTATATCTTGCCGTTAGGAGATAATCACCAATTACTGCTTCAGACAAATCTGATTTAGACTTGCTGCAAAAGGAGGATTCTACGGTGGGGAGAGAAAGGAGGAAAGAGACCTTAAGAGTTTGATAAAGCAAACTGATTTTCCTCAAAGAAAATCAGATTTTATATTTGAGGCATTCTCTCCTGATTAATACCACTACATTTTCTAAAGAAATTCTAAACTAAATCAAGTTATTGTTCAGTAGGGTTGAGGTTTTTTATTATTCAATTCATTGTTGGCAACTATGAAAGCAACTGATTTCTCTTCATCTAAGTATTTATACAATAAAAATAGAAGTAAATGGTCATCACTATGAAACCTGAGTATGTTACAAATTCTAAGAGGGATGTAATAAATGACTTCCTGGTTTCATTGAAAACCTTGTCTAAAGTGAATTTGTCTATGGTTAGATGTATACACCATAAGTAAGAAATATACAGTGGTTTGCTCAATTTGATAAAAAATATCTTGTTTCATTGTATAATTAATTTCCACCAAAAATCATTACACCATTAGTTCTACTATTTAACATTTGCTTTTATTGCATATCTTCATATTAAGAATAAGGAAAATCAAGCAATATTTGGGTATTTGAATGTCTGTTTTTCATAATATTTAAATTTAAATAAATCAATGAATGTTTAGAGGAAGAACTTACAAATTACTATTACAAGTCATTTGTTCCAGATCACTTTCAAGCAGTCACACTTATTTTCCTTTATCACAACAGGTTTTAAATTTCTCCCAAAACCACTGGTTGTTGAGAATGATCACAGAAGGCTACCAACCAAGTGAGGACAGAAAGAACAGCTCCATACTGGCCTGGAGTTTACTCCAGGGCAGGAATTTGGGAAATGTAGGTCAGGAAATAAAAATAACAGCACGTTAAAATTTCAATGCAAATATATAAAATTTTCATTATCCACAAAGATGTCCACTTCCTCTTCTCCGTGTTTATAAAGGTGTCTTCCAATGGTGGAGTTGGCTAGATGCAGATGAACCTACCAGACACAACCTTCATTGCCAATCAATCATTAGATTAAAACTCCCTCAGAAATCACATTATTATAATATAAATCAGTATTACAGTCTTAACTGCTTCCTCAAAAGCAAGCAAAAAATAGTAAGCACGCTGTAAAGGAGAGCATGTAACAGATAATGAGATTCCACAGGTGTACCTTTAATTTTACGATGTTCTGATGCAATGCATACTTATCGAATTACAGAAAAACTAGTAAATAGCAGCAGATTGACTAACTGAATGAGCTGGCAAGATCTATATGTGGGCAAAATTATCTACAGATTCTAAAATAGGCTTTAATATACCACTGAATAGACTAATATACATACAAGGTACAAAAACCCATTATCATTTTCACCAGACACATAATTCCTATTTATGATACACAATGTTGTGTATCATCTGTAATCACCAATTTAGATTATAAAAACCCTCAAGCAGTGGAACCAATAAATCATAGAAGAGCTTAGAGCTATTAGAAAACATTAATTCTATTCTCAAAGCTAAATTACATTTCACAATTTCTATCAATGGGTTTGAATGGAACCTTGAAATGATTAATGTTTTATCAGAGATAGCACAGACAGTGAACACAGAGTCTGCCATTTAGGATTTAATGCTGGTAGTGTGCTACTGACCAAGTAAAAACTGATAGACTTATCACCAGTACCAGCACTGTCGAGCATTACAGATTGCAAAAGTAAAGCATGTATTTGTAATTAAGTCTGCAAGCCAGCCGACACGATATTAGGTGGTCGACACAAAATATTACCAACCACAACACTGTAAGAGTCGCAATGCACAGGTAATTAATTGGTAGCAGCGTAATTGAAATGCGTGCATGTACTGCAAGTGTCTGAACCAAGGCTCCCTCTGCTGTCAGATGAACTTTTGAAGAAGGTGATTCAGAGTACCCCTAGGCAGTGCTCTCTGTTCAGTACGTACTCATTATCCTACCAAAAGATCACAAACCAAAGTCAAACAGTGAATATCCCTGTTAAAGCTTCCCATTTGAGTGTTAGGCTGCACAGAAAGGAATGACAGATGTTTGTGTCCAAGCACCTGCTACAACCAGGTAAAAAAGAAGCATAAGTACATAAAAGTGATGTATTGATACCACAGGTCTGGAGACAGGTAGAGTCATAGTAACATACTGAAGAAGGCATTAATGCAAAAACGAGAAAAATATCAACATCTTCTCATCTATAATATCTTCACTCAACCTTTCCTAAAAGCTGTATTTAAAGGGAGTAAAAAAGCTCTTCAGTGGATTGCAACATGACTGACAGAGAGTTTACTAGTCAGATGTCACTCTAAGGGCAGTTTACTTGGAGGAAAGAGACAAAATACGGACGTGCAAAACTAGGAAGGTAAGTGATCCTGTACCAGAGACAAAATGAAATAAAATCTATCAGCTCTGAAGTAAGCCATCTGAAGATGAACAAGACATTTCCAAAGAGCTAAACATCATGCTACAAGCTTCAGCAAAGCATCCAACATCAACACAAGTGGAGGCTGTTTCCCAAACTTCAGAATACAGTGGAAGGTCCGTCTGTGTAACTAAATAGACTTCCCATCATGCACACACATAATGCATATAAACAAAGAAAATGTGATATTGTGAGGGATAAGACTATTGCTAGGAATGAAAAAGTGGGTTGAAAAATGCTTTCTTCCTTCTCCACTTCAAAAAGAAAACTGAATTTTCTATAGCAATAAAATAAGTGTTATCCCAAAGTCATGTCAATATTTTTTCTGAAGAAAAAGAAAATAAAGCCATATCTAGAAGATTTCTGTCGTGAATTTCTCACATACAAGCAACTTCTATTACCTGTGTATAACTATCCCTTCAAAACCAGTAGCATATTTTAATGTCCATTTTCTTTCCCCACATAAGGATTGATTTACATGTAAGTACAGGACGGGCTTTGTTTATTTGTCTAGTTTAGTGTTCACCGAACAGTCCCTTTCTTTTTAGTTGTGCTCTGTTCTCAGTAAAATTTCTATTAACTTTTCCTCCCCTCAAAGGAATTAGAGATTAAATCTTGCCACTTCGGTAATGTAAAAATGAATTGTTCTCAACAAAAGGATTTCATATATGTAGTGCAAAAGACCTCATTAGAAAAGAAAATTCAATTAGGAGAGAATAATCAGGGAAAATATCTTCCTCTTTAAAACAACACTACAGTCAAGTTGATCTTACAACTAAAATTCATTCTCCAAAAGACTACTTCAGAAAGTTTTAGGGGAGATAGGCAGAGGAAATAGTACCAATAAAATTAGGTTTCACTGTGTTAATTAACAGCAACTTCCATTAATTGTTGTCACAAACTGATGAGAAAAGCTGGGTTTTCATTTCTTTGAATTTTCAAATCTGAGCTGTATCTGGTGGAAATGCTTTAGCCAGCTGTGAATTATGTTTTAATCAAATAAGTGCGGGTGTTTCGCTACAAGACAGCTTGTTAAAAAAGTTGAACACCTCTAATAAACATAGAAGGAAGCATGTCTTTTGCCTTTGTAAAGTGACAACACTACTCATAAAATACATAAATAAAATCAACAGGTATGATATCAGATTCCTTCTGAACACCGAGCCCCAGTGCAGATCAAGAAGCCCATGTCTGAAATGCTCTTGATGCAACTAAATATTTCTTTTTAATCACACCGTTGTTAAAAATGTATTGATGAAAGGTTTACTAGGAAAACTCTTTGTGGTTCACCGCTCCACCCACAGACTACCTGGCTAACAGCCATGATGTTATAAATGATTTAAATAAGAAGAAAGTCCAGCATTTTCTATACTTTTAGAGGGCTTAGAGTATCTGCAGCAGCAGGAGTGGGGGAGTTTTGTCTGTGTGTTTTCCATTACAGGAAAATTAATAGGTAAGTCCGAGATTCATAAACGATAATTTTCTTCCAAATTTGGTAGTTTGAGTAAGGTTTCTTCCAAATAGGGAAACGGGGAGATAAAAAAATAAAATTAAATTAAAATAACACCTTTTGCAAATGGAGGCTTTCGTGAAACTACAGTGTTGCTGTGCTACCTCAGGGCTCTGTGATAAAGCCAAGAGACGTTTCTCACAGCTATGTGTTATCATTTGCTTCCTCAGCTCCCTTTCCTCATGCCTATTTCTTCTTTCGGTATCCAGTTTCCTTTCATAGTTAAATATACACTCAGACTGCCAGCACGCTTTCCTTCCAACCCTCACCCCTCACTCACATGTACCTATGGATTCAGAGCCATTTCGTGGGAACGGGAGCTGTGGGTCCATGCATCTCGGCCCCAAACCAGCACTTCCCATGCCCACTGTCCCCAGCTTACATCCTGTAGTGCTAGAACAGGCCAGTTGTCTCCAGCCTAAAAAAATATCTGAACAATAGAGTGGTTAAAATCTGACCTCCTGTAATTTGGCAGGCTGTTATACAGACATAACAATTGTTTAAATGTATTTCAATAGGAATAATTCCCACAAAGCATTTTTATTACGAAAAACAGAATTCTTTCTGCTGATCTCTAATTCTGTGGATTTGATCTTTTCAGTCCTCTGAGATTAGGCGGAAGCACTTATTGCAGTTTACCTCTTTAAACTACGGCTTCTTTACTTACAAAGTGTCCTCACCTATTTCCTTAGCCCATTATCTATACCTGAAGGATTGATTCGCTCAAATGCAGCAAGTTGTAGAGCACCTCTGAAGGGGACAGGAAAAACCATGTAGCTACTGAAGTAGAGACCCCCTGCCAGATCACATACGTGTTTTCAAAATACATTATAGCCATCTCTGAGGACCAGAATCTCTCTTCTGATCACAAAATCAAAGACTAATCAAGAGATAACACAGGCTTTGGTTTCAGCATTATGACTACTTTTGTAAAATGTCTTGTTGCCATTTGTTCCAGAATGTCTCATCTCCGTATCACTTCAAATAGCTACACTACGTTTGGCATACTAAGCCTTTCTGATTTACGCTGGTCACATTAATTTTAAAGTAATAAACCCAAGCAGAAAAAGTCACATTTCTTTTTGTTCAGGAAATAAACTTGCCCTCAGCTACAGTCAATCCATATTGATTACTTATCTAACTGTAATCTTATTTTACTGTATCTCCTAGAAAGACTTCATCTTTAAGAGAAAATCAGCTCCCAGGGAACAATAAGACTGACAGTTCATGTAAGAATTTAAGAGACAGTAGCATAAGTTAGAACACATAAGTCTGTGTGTATGTGTATATATATATATATATACACCTGTTATACAGGCACTATCACCTTTTTAAAGATGGAAGAGAGAATCTGCATAAAATATAGAAGAACAGAATGTTGTTTCATGGTCCACACATTTGTACAGTTCAGTTAAGGCTGTTCCTGCAATTACAGTGATTTCCTTAGAGTTTCAAAAGCCCAATGGGAAACAGAGAGTATGAGTTCAAATAAAAGGCAAAATAATTAATTCAAAAGAAAATTTCATAAAACATATTTAGAGATAGGGAAAAGGAAAAGATAAGTTCTTTTCCATCCAATTTTATAAAAAGGAAGTGTAATAAAGATATTTGCATTTTTTGTAGCCAAAAAGTTAAATAGACTTATGAAAACATCAGCAACTCAAAGATTATAAGTCAACTCTAAGATCATAACAGGGAGATGGAAAACTTTTTTTTTTCCCCTACACAATTATGATTTAGCAATAATATGTAATGAGTCCCACATCAAATTATTATTTTGACTAGGAATATCGTAACTTCCTGACAATCCAAAGTTTAAATGAGGTAGATCTAAGAAGAGTTTGAGAAACATCCCCCACTACCTGGCATTCTTCTGTGAGAAGAAAATGGAAAAATTGTTTTCTCTTCTGATACGGTGGATTCACTTCCTGCCTTTCCAAAATAGTCAACAACTCACCACACACATTAGAAACACCTTTACAATGCACGGAAGCCTGGGAAAGTGCCAAGCAGTATCCATTTCCCGCTGCAATCATCGCATCCCACTCAAACCCAGACTCGGCAAAGCATTTAATACATGAAGTTAAATTTCAGTTTAAATAGTCACAATGAAATAAATGTAACTTCACTGTCCAAGTTCTTATTGAACTGCATCTACAGGAAGGAAACCACCTATTTTAGGGTGTAGAAAAGTGAGGATGTCTTACTCAAAAAGCAGAAGAGAGCTAGAGTGTGCCTGAGCACAAGGACTGCCCATCATTCAGTGGGTACCCTCTAAAAGCACTTGCCATTACAGAAGAAATAGTTGTAACAGGACCTGAAAGTCATATAGCAATACTAAACTATAAAGCCCACACACACACTCATTAATCTTTGCAAAACTGAAGCTGCTAAAGCTTAATAACATTCCTTTAATTACATTTAGTTGGGAAATCAACAGTGCCTCACTTGTCACGGTTGGATAAATAATATTCATTAGACGTTTGCTTAGAACAGACAATTTTTCTGACACTGTGTAGTTGCAGGTTGAACAAATGATGTATTAAATCACAGCAATGATTTTTTCGTTGTCATTTTTTACTGCATCCTGCCCCTCAGCTGGATCCACCACAGAAACCTCCTCCCATCCCTCAACAAATTCATGGCCTCTCTGCCAGGAATGTGTAGGGCCTGAGGAAAACTGCCAAAATTTGCCCCTGGTTACAGCTCTACTACTGCCACTGCAATGAGTGAGAGATGGGCAATTCAGAGTGGCTCATCTCCTTCAAAGTCAGTCACAAAATTGTTTTGGCCATTTTCAGAGGCCACGTGAAGGTACTCAGAGTAAAGAGCTGGCAAGCACTGTGGTTCCTGACCCACACGGTATGGTGTTTATATTTTCATATGGTCATCATGTAAATGCAAATTACCAATTTAAAAAGCATTTATGTTACCAGCGTCCAGTCCTGAGAAAGACAGAAATGTATGGTCTTCCCCAATTTGTTTAAAAATATATATATTCTTTGTATCTTTTAATTATGACAATAATTTAGTGAGAAGAAGAATATTTCCTGGGATAAGTGGTTTCTCATTCTCAATATATTGAGAATTCTCATTCTCATTTCTCAATATTGTCTCAATTGTCTCATTGTCTAGGCTCAAATGACACTTTAAAAGGCTTTTCTTTTGATCATACATGAAGCTCAAAGAACAAAACATTGCAGAGGGCCCTGGGAGCAGTTCTGCATCTGTACCTGAGTGCGGCCTGCCCAGGCTGGCAGCACTGTGATGAACTGTTGAGAATTCGAGAATGGGGCTCAAAAGTGCTAAAGAAAACAATCTGGATGACACTACATTTAACAGACATCTTTGATGATCTAAAGCCAGTCTGCAAAATCAAAACCATACTAAGAAGCAAAATTGGCATTGGCTGCCCTGTCATCGAGTGTTGATGCTCCCTGGAACTGTTTGAGGCCTCCTGCAGTTCTGACAGGAATTTAAATGCATAATGTTTGTGTGTGTAAATTGGGTGCAGCTTGTTTACAACAAGACAAGGAAAGTTAGCATTTAACAATATTTTCTCATCATTCTTAAAAACAGGAAGAAATCAAGAAATTCCAAACTCCATCTGGACACCAGCCGGCACGATTTAACCTCCAGGCCAAATTTAACCTCCTACATGGTTAGAAGCTGGCATGGTTTCCTCAGGCCAGACCCTTCACAGGACTTCTATCCCCATAGCTGCTCGCAGGTTACACCAAGGTTACACAGTGAGTGATGGAGGCCTGGACAGCTGGGAGCAGGATCCGATCCTGCAGACCTCAGGCCTCGTGTACACCTCGCCTGCAGCCCGTGATGGACGGAGAAAGGCAAACAACACCACTACCTAGAAGTTCCTTGCTTTTATCCACTTATTTTCTTGACTTAATATAATCTGAAAGCACGTTTGAATTTAATTTCCTTCAGTTTTAACAAGCACATCTTTTAAAAGAAAATCACATTTAGAAAAAGCCCACCGCATCTGGTGCTCGCAGCACAGCCATGGAACTGATAACATCTCAGCCAAGTGCCCAAGACAGCTCGATTCATGACACCAGGGCTTCTTTCCAGCATTGATGTGATCCCCCTGCAAGTGTTTAGTACACTTGCAACACCAGTATGGCTCTCACCAAAATGAAACACGGTCAAAAACTGGGTTTCTCTAACAGCCAGTGCAACAGCCGGCATGGGCAGCTGCCCTCATTCGGCCAGCATCCACCGTCTGGAAGAGCCAAAGGTCTTCAGAGATGCACTCCGTTATCCCCAAAAGGGGTAAGAGTGGAAGTTCAGGCACCTGAGAAAGCACTATCTAGGAAAAGGACAGTGACAGGCGAAAACAGCATCGGCAGAGAAAAATGTCACCAAAAAAGCCACTCTGCACATGGGCAGAAATCCAATCACATGCCCAAGTTTTTAATACTTTTGTATGGTTGCCAAGGACTTGTCCATTTCTCATGATTAATACAAGGAATATTTAAAGTTACTACATTTCTAGGTGTCAGAATATAGAACAGAATATTCTGGAAAATAGATTTAGGACCCACATAAAAAACCTGAGTATACACACCCTAAAAATGTTTTGATTCATTAAGCTTCAAAATGGAGTACTTGTACAATCCTTTCTAGTCAACAATTCAAAGATATCACATGAAAGAATTCAAGTTAAGACCTGCCAGCTCACTCTGAGAAAGCTGAAATAGAGGTGATTCTCTTATTTTGCACTATATTAAATATAGCTGTAAAGACCTGTCAAAGCAATTTTTTTGTTACCAATGCCGTACTATAAATTATCTACCACATATTAAATGTATATACAAACACATATTAGGTTTTTCATAAATCCCTAGTATTTCTGATTTTTTTAATTTTAGTCTCTCACACAATAAACAGATGCACAAACCATTTTTCTATTGCAGTACAACCTCAAATATAATAAGTCTTTATGGCCTGAAACATGAGCTTTTAACAACATCTGTGCAGTTAGAAAATATAACTCTGCTTCCTAATCACTGTAGGGAATAAGAGTCTTTTCAAAAGTACTACCTATTGTAAATACATATTAGTGGCACAATGTTAAAATGATTATATTTTTATTTAATTACAATCCACTCTACATGGCTTTTCACGTAGCCTACATCACAATTAATCTTGATTAGAGAAACCTGCAGCATAGTACTGTTCAGAGTAATCAGGATGATTACACAACATATGATCTTTATGTTTCTGTTTTGTCTCCACAGCGGTTATCAGATACTTATCAATTTTCTAGCCCGGAAGAAAGTTTAGACAGGAAGGCAACATGGGAACAAGCTAACCTGAATGTATTTGACTTCAGCTGAAGAAAGGCCATAAAGACAAATCAGATTTATCTTGCGAGGTTCACAATTCTTACTTTTTTGGTGGAGGGAAAAAAAAATATTTCAAAACTTAAATATTTCAGAATAAATCCTCTGCCAAAATGAACATGAACAGAAAAACTATGATCAGTGAGCTGCCATAAATAACTACCACAAAGGAAACCTTGAGAAGCTGATGCTTTAGAGAGACCGGCAAGTCTTAGTACCCTAATTCAGATTATCAGTTTTTCCCTAAGGATCATCACTTTGTTAGGGGCTCATTTTATCTACCTCTTATGCCATGCACAGCAGACACTTTTACTAATAACAGATCAAACCGGTGCCCAGAACATCACAGCAGAAAAAAAGGAGGAAATCTTTCCAAAGCAGCAGGGGGGAGGACATAGATTAGCACTGGGTAATAAATGGTCCTGGGCAGGAAGGATGAGGAATTGGCATTATCTCCATAAAAGAACTGAGAGAAAAGCAAGACAAGATGGAAGAGGCTGGAAGGGAGCAAGTGAAATATATGCAATTCAGTAGAAAGGGGCACAAAAGTCTTCATCAGTCATTGCTCATGCTCCCCCCCACAGTCAACTGAAAGCATTCCTCTGACGTACCGCACTGGTTAAAGACATGGGTTCTCTCCTGGTTACCTGAATGCAAAGTGAGAATGGGCAAAACATCCTGCTTCTACCTGTCACAGCATTTGCAGAGGTTTGGGCAGTGGTACTGAACTCTCAATAACCAGCATGGCACGATAAGATGCTGGAGCCAAATGTGGTTTCCAGTTTGTATTTCACAGCCAGGAGAAATTACACTCAAGGAGTGAAACACTTATAACCTACTATATGGAAATTAAAAATACAAAGATAAAGCTTTAATTCCAGCATTGCTTCCTGGGGAGTGATTCATTTGGTTATTTTAATCATACTTGGTAATTATTAACATTCTACACAAGCAGCTATGGATTATTTACACTTGCAGATAGAGACTTTGAGACCGTGTGAAGGAGTCAAATCAGCAGTGAAATTTCAACAGTGAAAGACTAATTTTGCCGAAGGGTGAAGTTTCCAGGTGTATATACACACCTAACTATATATGCCATGTATTATAGGAGAAAGATAAGTAAAAATACCAGTTCTTAAAATCAGAGAACGCTAAACAATCCACATTAATTTGTGCCTGTGTTCCAAATTAACTTTGTGAGCAATATTTTTCCCAAGAATAATTTATATCCTAGAGGTGAAGCACATCAACAGAATTCTGTATTACTTTTGAATATGGCTTGACAATAAAACAATATTAAAATTCTTTCCTGCCCTTAGCTGAACCTCAGAACTTCCAGGAGGACATTTCTGCATTTATGATCTAATCAGCGGGGTCAACAAGAGTCACTGACCATGAAATGGAAAGAAACGTTTCAGTGGTTATATAATGACACCTTAACGCAGCTTCTCGTTAATCTACAACTGCCATTAGCAAAGCTCTGAAGAAGAAAGATTTGCGATGACTCTGTAATTAGGCGGCCTACTGCAACTGTCAACATGCAAGGAAAAAAAAAAAAAGAAAAAAAAAAAAGAAAAAAAAAAAAAAATAAGGAAATAGGGAAAGAATTAAAAATGACAGAAAAACAATTACTCCACAGATGTTCAATATAGCCAGAATCGAGTCCCAGGCAGCCTGGTAACTGTGTTGGCAATTTCAAGTTCCTCAAGAAACTACTGTAGCTGTGTCACTGCCAGTAACATAAAGCAGATGTTAAATGGTTTTTACCAATACATGCATTCTAGCATTATGTACATTCCCTGATATTTTATTATCACAAATTTATCCAATCACAGTGTGTCATTTAGCTTTGCTTCATTTTAAGAACTTTTTGGACCAGCGTACTTCCACAAAGAACAGTCTCATCCAGGCAGGAAAGTCTGTGTGTGAATACATGCTCTTGCAGTGAAACAACTGTTCTGTTAAATGGCACAGTCCTGCTTTGTGCATACAAAAAAGGAAACCACAGTATAGATGAGTCTAACAGATT
This sequence comes from Aythya fuligula, assembly GCF_009819795.1. Taxonomy (NCBI): domain Eukaryota; kingdom Metazoa; phylum Chordata; class Aves; order Anseriformes; family Anatidae; genus Aythya; species Aythya fuligula. Next base: position 14,640,266 of record NC_045560.1, on the reverse strand, counting down.
ATTATCTTTTTAACACTTTGATAATCCTTATTTACCTGCAAGTTAGTAAATTAATTCATGTTAATTACAAAATCAGAATGAAACCTCCTCTGAATGGAATTTCTGTATGAAATGATTTATTTCTGCAAAGCACTGTGCCCTATAAATGGTAACAACAGAGCTTGAGTGTGAACAGTGAAATCAGAATGTAGAATATTGCTCTCTTCTGGGAATATAAATATCACAGCCAGCAGATTACCTCTTAAATATTGCAAAAATATACCCTCCGGAATGCAGCCACTCCATACGGTTTCACAAACCACAGTGACCTCTATAACAACACAGGAGGTTTCTTTTTCCTATCAGTCACGCTACCATTTCTCAACCTCGGCTGCACTTACTGGTATTTCCCACCAGCAGCCTACACAATCTCCAATCAATAAACTAGACACCGATGTAGAAATTACTGTTCAAGTATGCGATATTGGCAGAGACAGCACGCCAGCAGCTCTCCGCGCTGTTAGGTAGCTGTACAGACAGCACCGACACTCAGCTCTTCAATGCACAGGTCCTCAGGACTAATACAGCCGCTATTACTATAGCTCTCAGTTTTCTAGACTAAGAAATTTCACAATAGGTGTTTTGAAATAAAAATAGTGGCTTTTTTCACATGAAATTTGAGTTCAAGATGTGCAAAAATGCCTACAGGCAATAGCTCCTTGTCCTACACACTCTGTAAAAGAGTGCAGCCAAACAGAAACTTTGCAACAGAAGCACAAACTTTAATTTTATCTGATCCACACTGCTAAAAACCAACCAAAAAAAAATTTGGCTCCAGAATACAGTATGCAGAAGTAGTGCCCTTATGCTACTCTCTGTGATGCTCTCCTGCTGCTGCCCATCTTGCCACAAACTACGCAGTTCCTACTGAGTGGCAGCAAATTATCCCTGGGGATGCCCCAGCTGTCAGAGCAGACCCGTAGCTCTCTGGGACAGAGGATCGGGAGAAACAGCGACTGGCAGGATGTGGGCACACCTGTTAGTTTGGTGCCCTACTTGTGCTGTGGCTCTGCTGCTTGCGCAGCAGTCAGCTACAGCCCTAGCCTGGTAGCTCTGCTAGCCCCGCGACATAAAGCCAGCTATGATCATTGGCGTCATCATACAATTCCCTGTGTTGTCTTCAGGGGTTAAGAGTACAGCAATGAATGCTGGAAACTGTGTCGTGTTTTGGGACTTCAGCCTGGGTCTGTTGAGAAATCAGAGACAAAAAAGGAGGCAAATTCAAAGCACGCATCTGGTGCTGAATATAATCAAGAATTGGTTATTGGCATAAAACTCCCTGATCTACAATGCAACTTCTCTGATCTTTTATATTTGAATCATTTATACTTTTCTGTTTATTCCTGAATAAAAAACTAGAAAGCTAACCCAACAGAAGTCAGTTATATGCCTTCTCATTCATATACAGCACTGATTCATATTTTTTCAATTTAAACTATAATGGGATGAAATAACTTTTTTTTAGTAATGTCAGTGCTTCTGAACAAAGATAATAAAGACAAAAAATGACTTGAAGAAAATAGGAAACATCAGCTAGCTACAAAACTCTAGGTGAATATGTAGCGGGAATATCCAAAATGCCCCAAATCCCTAGTAAAAAAAAGCTGGTACTCTTGCCAAGTAGTAGCACTTTTCTGTACATCTTCCCATGTGTTCTCTGTGTTCTTCCATGTGTTAATGAAAGATTCTCTGCAAAGATATCAATTTTCACCCTGGTACCTTAAGGCAAAGCCTGCTGCTTTTCTCGCATTCTTAAAAGAATATCAAAATTTTTCCCAAGGGTGGAATTTTGCTGCTCCATTATTTTTGCCAACTTCTGAATAAGAAGATGCTCCCTCTTGTTCATGTGGCTGGGTGGGAAAGGCACAGGGCCAAGTGAAATGAAAGTATATCCACACCCTGCTCAGAATACTCAAGCCATGACAAGGAGGCAAAAAGAAAAAAAAAATATTTTTTTTTCTGTTAAATTAAGATTCTGTTAATTTTAATGTTATGTTTTCTAGAAATGGACACAATAAATAAAAAGCAGAAAGTTTTAATAAATCTTACAGCTGAAAAAAGGATGGTGCAAGACTTGGGAGCCTAAATTGGCACTTGAGGGTGCAGGCAGGTCATTTTGGAGCACAATTTGCAGACCTGACCCTTTGAGTTCAGATTAATTCAGACACCCACCATCAGCAGCGAGGCCAGCTGACTTCACGCTCAAGCAGGGAAGTCATTATATGATTTCTTCTGCTAGCTAGGGGATTAAGGGAGGTAGTCATTTCCCAGAAGGTGGGAATAACACAGATGACAGGAGTTTCTACACTGATCAGCTGACCTTTTATTAGCTCTGCAACTGTAAACCTGTAACAGAAATATTCTATTATCCCACTGGGTTCCTCTAAAAATGCTTATCACATAAGGCCAGGAGGCACCAAATAAGGCTACAAGAGGAATGGGAAACCTGCAGATTCTTAAAAACATGAAGGAAAAAGCTTTAAGCCTGTGTTTAACATTCAGCATCTCAGCTAACTCACAAATCTTAGTACTGAAGCCGTCTGCTCAGCTCTCATCTCCACTAATTCAGTCCTTAGGCTGAATTATGCTCCTTAGCTCTTTTTGTAAAAACAGCTCCAAAATGTGGTATCATTCCTGGTGTAGATGCTATAGTACAAGCAGATACTGCACCATGGCAGAACCCAAGGAGGAACAGAAATCTTGACCTTCTGTTAAAGTTTCACAGACATGGCTCCAATCAGGACCATGGTAGATGGTCTGCTACATTCATGAGAGTAACATCTGCAAGACCCTAGGTGTAGGGTAGTCATCTCATTACCTTCAAAAAGTTTACAATGCTGTATAGTCATGCTAATGACGTTTGAGTACAGGAGCCAGCAGGAGGAAATGAAATCCGACCGCAAAGACGCTACCTTATTTAAAAGATAATTTATTTAGTATGATCAAATATACAAACACTGCATCTATTTGGTAGCGTGGCAGACTTGTGTACCTTCTCTAGCCTTCCCAGAGAAAGCGTACTTACTCCCATCACAAAGTTAAAAAGGACGAGGGGGAATGGGCTAAAGTTGCACCAGGGGAGGTTTCGGTTGGCTATTAGGAAGAACTTCTTTACCGAAAGGGTTGTGAGGCATTGGAATGGGCTGCCCAGGGAAGTGAGTGAGTCACCGTCCCTGGAGGTCTTTGAAAGACATTTAGATGTAGAGCTCAGTGATATGGTTTAGTGGAGGACTTGTTAGTATTAGGTCAGAGGTTGGACTCAGTGATCTCGGAGGTCTCTTCCAACGTAGATGATTCTGTGATTTCTTTGTTTAAGAGGATTTTGTTGTTCTTTTTTGCATGTAGATAGTATACTACCACAGCCCAAGCCACCCTAGATGCTGAGCTATTTATCTTACTCTTAATTGCACGTTATCCACTCACTAACACCAGCCAGTTGGGTGAGGTTTTGGTGGTGGTAACGCTTTGTTGTTGCTGTTGTTTTGGTAGAATTGAGGTTTTCAAGAAAAACTCCACTTTTCCTTTAAGATGCTTCAGGATGTATGAAGTAATGTAGAAATCCTCAGAAGAGAAAGCGAGAACAGAAATAAAGAACTAAAGAACTGAAGAAAACTGTTGCCTTCTCCACTGAGAAAACCAATTTCAGCAGACAGAGCCTCTGCTCTGCACAAAGACATTCCTTCTCTGCCAGCTTGGCCGATTCCAAATTTTCCCAGTGACCTTGCTAGATTAGATTTGCAGTCAAGCAATCGTATCTCTTAAATCAACAAATTGGATTAGTGACACTGCGAGCTGGGAAGCACAGTTTTCACACACCCAACCTGAACAAAAACAAAAATTCCCAATCCTATCCAAATTAGCTAACTCCTTGCTACGTCCAAAACCGATTTCAGAGTAATACTTCAGAAAAGGTCATAACTGGCTGCAAAACCCAAGCTGGGACATTGCTCACAAACTGCTACAAAATCCTTGTATATACACATAAACACACACAAACATGCTTCCAAAACAAGAGCAACCACAGCAGTATGTGATTGTCAAAGGTATGCATGGGTGTAATTGCTTGCAGCTGAACTCGCTCCCCAGCTTGGGATCTGCGTCTGTAAGGGGGCAGCGAGCACTCGGGGGTGTCACCAACTCCCAGAGCTAAAAATCAACCATGCTAAGGTGCAGGACCAGGTCTCCAGAGGAGCTGCCCTTTGGTTGTTCAGAGAACTGGCAGTATTTCTCCTTAGACAGGTCTTTCGCTGGGACAAAAACCTGAAGGTTGCAGAGCTCTCCATCCCCTAGCCTTCTGTATATCAAATACTGACATGTGGAGGGTAACACAGAGCCAAAATGTCGGTAACTGATCAAAGCAGAAATAAAATGAAAGATATATTTCACTGCTTGTGACTATTTCAATACTTTGCATTTCGCAGCTCTCTAAATAAACTATGCTGTGGACTGAGCAAGCACCCCTTTGAAAGAAACCTTCAGTTTCTTTACGGGGAGGATTTAACAAGCAAGTCTCCATCCTTGGAAACTGCTGGCTCACCTCTTCCACTTGCACTTCAGCCGCTGGACACTGAATCCTCAGGCTGGTGGGGCTTCCTCTGGTTTTTATTTTTTACCCTTCCTAATCCCTTTTTAAGCAAAGGGAGAATACATAAACAATAATAACGAACAGCTGTCTGCAGGGAGATGGAGAGGAGGGGAAGAAGGGGATTAGGAGCAGCTTTTCATGTAGCCATGAGAGCAGCAACAGCTGGCAGCCACCGGACACCTCCCCGTGAAGCCTGCCAGCAAGGTGGATTTTGACCACGCGTAAGAGAGAGACTCTGAAGCTACCCTCTCTTACCTGTGATAAAAGACTGCAAGGAACAAAGCTGAGGGACAATAAAGTCCTTGTATTTAACCTGTGGGACCACAGCTCTGGATTGGGATTCCCGTTTGGATAATCAGTTGCAGGGCCGTGCTTTGAAGCCCACAGCTACTGCTGACTTTCACAGCTCATCCTGTGTTGTTTTTACACATTTCTCTTAGAAAGGAGGACGGTCACTGAAAGGACAGCAGAACACCACCAGAGAATTAATAGTTACGAAATATATATTTGGATAAGGTAGCAATGAACTGTTTTTCTATAGGATGCATGAACGTGTTGAACACAAACATAGCGGCTATCAGTTCTAACAAGCAGAACGCTACTTATCACTAGCACCACATATTAAACAATTTCAATTTATTTTCCCAACAGTAGGTGTTAAAATTACATTCCTACCACAACTGTCTCATCCACACCTTAGCGTGAGAAGGTTAAATTAATGTGATCTCTCCTCAGCCTCAGTGGGAAAACCCAACCCCACGGCCCTACCACAAACACAGCACGAGTGGGGGCTCTCCTTTGTTTACCCAGTACAGGATCAGAAACCCAGATCAGGCCCAGAAACCGATGAAGGAAGTTTTTATCACCTAATTGAGGATGAGTTGGCAATTTCTGCTTTACCATTTGAAAGCATTCTCATTATTGATAAAGGCTGAAGGGAAATGTCTGCAAGAAGCATCTCCTCTGCATAAGCATCTTGTGCCATGCAGGTGAGCATCACAACCGAAGGCACGAGAGTACAGCAGGTATCAGAGCTGCCCCCCATTTCCCATCCTTACACATATTTATTTCAAGTTTTAAACAGAGAACTGACACTTTTTAATCAAAACAGCCTTAAGTTTATCCACCACACATGTATGCTTTTCTCAGCCACACAAAAACACTCTCGGAGAGTGCTGGGTTTGTTTTGTTTTGTTTTAATTTGGTTGGGTTTTGTTTTTTGGGGTGGAGGGAGGATTGTTGTTGTGCGGTTTGTTCTCACTTGTGTTTTTCTTGTTTGTTTGTCTGTTTTGTAGGTATGTGTGACAGGTTTTTTTACACAACAGCCAGACCAAAATCTTTCCCTTCTCAAGACAGCAACAGAGTCCAGCAGGCACAAAATTCTTTCACAGGAAGAAGCCATTCACTGCTGCAATTTTTGTGAGTTCACCTTCAGATAAGCTGCTCAGGAGTAGGAGCACCCATTGAAGTCAGAAATACCTTCTTCAGGAATCCCAAACTGCATCAGCACAGCAACACCCAAACCATCATGAACTGAAGAATACCTGAGGACGGGCCCAGCACAGAATGAAGCTCCTTGGACATACAACTTGTTAAAGATAACAAACCTTCCTAGGCAAGCCTCTGTGCTTTGCATGAAGTCCTCCTCTATCTGCAGGCACATCCATAAACGTGCTGCCTCAACCATACCATCTTTATAGAAACAAGCACAAATGTTTCAAGCTGACAACTTAAAAGGATTATTTTGTCTCCCATTAAAAGGGAATTTTGTGATAAATTGCGGTCTAGCAGCAAAAATCTGCTTTAACTGACATATTGGTGAACTTAACGTTAGCCTAAGCAGTACAGTTCACCTTCAGAAAACCCAGCTGTGTTGGAGCGTGTACTGTTCGTGTGGGATGTAACAGTTTATAGAAGTTACCGCTGCAGAGAAGAAACATTGAGGTAAAAAAAAAACAGTAACGTCTGCAGCATGTTTTTGAAAATCCATCTACAGCTTTTACACACAGCTTTAGCACAGCACTTCTACTGCACTTTGGCTTCTTTGACTTTGCTTTGTTATCCTGCAGAGAAAGGAACAAAGGCAATGACAACTTCACACCGAGCATGCTGCTTTCAAAATCTGCATCTTGAATTGTCAGTACTCCTGCCTTGCCTGGAGCTGCACCCACGAGCTGCTCAGTGCCCCTCTCCTAGAAGAGTGGAGGGAGCTCGAAGCTCGTGGCCCCAAATCTGCTGGCTCCGACATCCCACCGGGGCCCCCTGCAAGCAGGCTGCTGGTACCTGCAGGCTGGGCCTGAGTCTTTCCAAAGCTGGAGCCCCAAGTCTTCTGCCTGGGGGCACACCAACTTCAGGGGGCAAGTGGAGGGAGCTGGTGGTCAGTGAGGTGCACAGAGCAGGAGAAAAAGGGAAAGAGAAACAGGGGTGGCACCCAGTGGGCACCTGAGGCTTGAAAGGAGAAAGGCTTTGGAGAAAGGACATAGGGCTGTGGGATCGGATATTGTATTGGGTCCAAAATGAAGCTAAGAAGAAAGGAGCGATGGTGAAAAGCAGGACTGGGTTGGTGAGGAATTCTGGTTTTCCCTCAGGAAGAGCTGTGCAGGACTGGAGTTACAGGATGGAAGGAGCAGTGAGCATGAGAGAGGGGCCGGGTGGTTTGAGCTGTGTGCTAGAGGTAGAAGCAGCCACAGAAGAATGGAGCCTGGGCCACAGAAACCCCTTCTCCCCCAGTGTTGGCCAAGAAGCTGCTCTGGGGACAAGGCACACTCAGAGGACTTCACCACGGGGCAAAAGAGGAACAGGAACACAGCCGAGCCCCTTCACCGCCACCTATCCTTCCAGCCCCAGTGCACACTTAAGGTTTTTTTCTGGCTTTATAAAAAAAAAAAAAAAAGGTAATATGAATCATGACTAAGCCAGAATATAACTGAAATGATCTAGGACCACACTGAAGCACTTAATTGACCATACAGTTCCCGTTTCTGGCAAGTGCCAGAAACCACCGGTTTCTGAGGGCACAGATACACACGGGATCTATCGCAAGGATCAGCGTGCTGGGTTTCCAGTTTACTTCACCTCAGTGCAACCACAAAAACCAACTGCAAACTGACAAAGAGAACAAAAAAGAGAGGATTTATGTTTGGGAGGGCTGCGTTTGCTGGTCTAACACAAGACTCCCCCTAGCGTGGCCTACTTCACAAGCAGCGCATCCACGTGCAGCACCCTTACCAATGCGAACCCCTTCTTCCCGTGTTCTCTTGAATGATATCTGAGCTCCTCGCTCTTCCTCCCAAACAACTATTAGCAACCTCAGTCCACCTGCTTCTCGCCACTAATCACCTCCCACAGCCCCCTAAGCTTACACAGCGATAGATCTGCAGCTGATGCAAAACTGCAACCATCTGTTGGCACTATTTCCGCAAAGAATGAGATGATAAAGAGTTCTGCAATGAGATTTGACAAACCCTTGAAGAAGTAAGATCTAGTAAAAAATCCCAAAGACTTGAAAGCTTCGTTAACTTCCCGGTTAATCAAAACGAGAAGCTGTCCTTAGAAGGTGGGTGAGTTCTGAGATTCGTCCCAAGGACTACTTCTCCTGGCTGTGATCAGTAATTGGAAAACAAAAAGCTTCAGAACAACTTTTCTCAGAAGTTCTGCAGCTGTTTTAGTTGGAAAATGGATAAACACTCTTCAAATAGCAGATAATGCCTGCTACTGATACCCCATCACAATGGCACAATAATAGGTACATAGTCCAGGGAAAAATAGTGCCAGGAGGTTATTTTGCTGTCATACAGCTTAAAAAGCCTGCTGTGATGGTGAAGGGAACAGGACAAAACATACCAAGTTTGGAAAGTAGACAGGGATCACAGCTGCATTTTTGGTTAAAAGATACATGGCTTGTGGCAAATACAGGCAGCACTGTGAGGGATCCACACTGTCTCAACAGCTGGGATAAAACAGCAACACCAGCACACTGAAACTCTCACATCAGGTTCATTATAAGGATAACAGAACTAATGTTGATGGGGAGAAGGCTGCCCTGATCATTTGCAACTCTCCTTTACTGAAGAGATGATGATAGCACATCGAGGAGCACCCATTACCTCTGGACAAAATGACTGCCACGGCAATATTCCGTAACAGGCACTCCTAATCATCTGTGGGAAAACAAACTTCTGTTTCATCCAAAAAGTAGTTGCGGAAGATCAAAATGGCTTTTAAAATAGCAAATGCAATGCATTTAAAAACTAATTCAATCACTGAATTATGAAAGAGAGAGATTTCATGGCCACTTAGCAATGCACAAAGCAAACAAGCAAGCCACACTCCCTTTTGACTTCATTTTGCAGCCTTTCGATGCAGGACAAGTAGAGTCCAGAAAGGTGAGAGGGAAAGAGGGAACAGCCCTGACACACCTGGCTTCTGGGGAAGGGAGGCATGGCACGTTTTGGAAGGAGGAGATGGTACTGTGACAGAAATAATCGTTTGGATAAGTCTTGATAAGTAACACTAAATATGATGAAATTCTGGGTATGTGCCATGTTTCTTAAGGCTATTCAAGTTTCCTTGAAATCGTATAATCACCTCCACTTTCTACTTCCACAAAAAAAAAAAAAAAAAAAAAAAAAAAAAAAAAAGATCTTAAGATCTTTCTTAAAATTCATACCATTTAATCTCTAAACTAATGCAGGCACAAGAATTTCCTAGTCATAATATTAATGTCTTCAGTCGTACATTTTGATAAGTATCATTAAAATGTTTCAACCACAAACTTAGAGTGACCTCTGCTGAACAGTTAGCGCATCTTCCACACACACAGCAAATGCAGCTGCACTGCCAAAGCCAGCGCTTGCAAAGCAGTTGCACAAGCAAGGTTTTGAAAAGACTGTCACCATCTCAGCTGTGAAACACATAGCTCTGCTTGATATTAGTCAGATAAAATTTTATGCAGAACTACCAGGAGGAATCTTCCGATAACCCAACACAAACAGAGAAGCTTTGGAACAAAGCTTTTTATGTGACTTTGCGAGCTATTTAATGTTTTTGGCTACAGCTAGTAATTTCAACTATCCACTAAAGAATTACACTTATTCCGGTAAATTAAACAACACCGTGGTGCTTGTGCTTCCCCGGGTCTAAATAACGACTTGGATGAGAGCAGCAGTGGCTGCAGCACAACCCAGAGTACTTGGTTCCTGTAAGTGAGAGAATTCAGCAATCTCTGCCTGGCATACTTTTAAGACTTGAGTGAATGTTTCCATTGCTCAAGATCCTTTTTCTAGGCTAGGTACTGAGGTTCAGACCAGCCTCAACTCTGCCAGGTCACTGCTTGTCCCCAGCTGTGCCCTGCAGCAGCCACGCGGTGTGAGCAGAGGCAGCTTGGGGCTATCTGCCCCGTGGCCAGGGCCACAGCAAGTGGGATCACCTCATCCACCTTTTTCTCCCTACACCATCTCCCACATTGTGCTTTATGGGGGGGAAGCCCAGCCACAGCTCTGAGCACAGCTCTGTCTGCCCAGGCAGAACAGGTACAAGAAACAAGTCTGAAGAATGGAAGCACTCTCCACATCCCTCCTGGGCTCCATTTCTGAGTCTGGGTAGGGGTAACACCACTTCAGCCCCTGTTCCCTCTGTAGCTCCAGTTTTCTTCCTGGCACTAGGCGCCTCAACCATCTTCTCCTGCCGGCATTCTCCTTTTTTACACAGACTCATGTCCATCATCTTTCTTGGGTTACTGCAAGGAAAATAGCTGGTGCTCTCTGGCCAAATCCATCAGCATTTTCTCCAGGACTCAGAAAGAACACAGGAGGTGTCTAAGTACCCTCAGCCCACACAGGGCTACTGAAAAAGTAACTCCTGCTTGCTGAAAGTTAAATATATATATATATTTCTTTTTTTATTATTCTTTTTTTTTTCCATGAAGATGGAAAATGAGCCCCCTCCTAAATAGGGGGCTCATTAATAAAACTTATGGACCTCAGAGAGGTCTAGACTCAGGCAAATACCTTCATCCCTGCCACACACAGCTGAGCTATGGCTCAGCTATTTTGGTTTGAAGAAACACAAAGTTTGTTACTACCACCTCTTTTTTATGAAATATGAAGATGTACATGGAGACAGGATGCATTTTATTCAAAGCCAGCCAAACTAACTGTGTTAAAAATATTCTTCTAGCTTAAATCATCTTTAATAATTTTAGATATTTACAGGCTTACAATAATAATTGAAATGCACTTTTCCAGTAGACGTTATCCTCCTGCAGAAATCTGCAGCTGGATCACCAGTGCATTTAGGTCCTTGGAAAGTGCAAGAGTGTGAAGACATAGCACAGCACGAGAATTTACTTCAGGCTAGAATGCACATGAACACAGAGAAGATTTGGACTAGTGAATACATGGCAAATTTCTCTTTCTACATGAATATATAGAAACATACACACACGCACACACATATACATGTATATACCCTTAACTGCCTGTGTATTCACAGAGCATTCCTGAATGATAAGCGAGGCTCTTAAAGACAAACCACTACAACACAATAAAGCAAACTTGATGCCATTCCAATAACCCATTAATGAAGGAACATGCAGCGTGCACAGCAGTTTTTCTGTCAGTTTCTGGTTTATAAAGCAAACAGCACTTTTGCGCTTTATGCTCAACCCAACTCAGAACTTCCAGGAAAGGGAATTCCCACCAGGAAAGGTCTCCAGCAGGGCACGGGCCAGCAGCTGGTAATGAAAAAAGGCTCACGGCTCCCTCCCTGTGACAGCACAGCAGGTAGTTGAACCTCTTCTGGATGAAGAACAAGAAGGAATAGCTCACTGGCTAGCTCCTGCCACAAGGAAACACTGCAAATGTTGAATTTATCAATATCACGTCTTTAATCAGCACTTGCAAGAGTCATTTACTCCAACTGTGCACATCTATATGGCAAGGTGATTTTATTTAAACAACATCCAGGAAAATACGAAATGTTAAACTCAGACCAATGTAAAAAGCTTAAATATATGCATGAAGCTGGAGTAGTTAAAGCTCCATCCCAAATTGCATTACATGCCATGTTACCAAGCAAGGAATTTGCATACTGTGCCACCAAACACTAATCCTTCCCCGGGAGGCTCTGGGATTGCTCAGCTCATTTAGACACAAGTGCTCCCAAGGCCATGGTGCCATATCAACGCCACCAGACACCACCTCTTCTGTGCCCTCCGGCCCTAAGCCATGCAGACTCATCAGTCTCGAGATTTTGTGATCTGACACACTCGAGAAAAGTTTCTTTTTATGACTATAACAAAACTTTTATTTTTCAACTTCTTAAATACCAAGGTTATTTTTAATTAAGCAGCAGAGTGACAGCTGGAGTAGCACCAAATTATGAAGGAGCCACAAACCTGCACATTTCAAAATATGGCAAACGGGGATACACATCACATTGGAAATGAAACAGAACATTCAAGTCCTAACAAAAAATTCAGTCATTTCAGTCTAAAATATCACCTAATTCTTGTGATTTTGATCCAGTTTCATGATACGGGTTTGTGCTTAAACCCCAGATGCTTCAGTTTTTCAAGACATGTTCTCATGCAATGTCACAATGACGATATTCTCATGACCAACATTCACTTCAAAGAAATCCCATGGTTTTTAAAAGGTAACCTCTTGAATTTTCAGCACTCAAACCAGGATCTTTAAACATTATGGGATAATAGAACTTAAGCTTCAATAATCTAGTACAGACTTAGCTCACAATGTTTAATTAAAGGATGAATTTCATCATTATATCTTTAAGGGGAACCAAGGCTCTAAGTCTATGCATAGCACGTTCTTCCCATTATTTGTAGGTAGACGTACTGCAAGATTTCCAATTCCAACACTTCCACATCTGATATTAAATACAAGGTCATGGCTCCAAAACAATCCTTCATGTATTCTGTTGTGCCCATTTAACAATACTTGTATCGCATAAAAAGATACCATATACAATTAGTACGTATATCACGTGCAATGCCTCTGTTGCTGACTCAACAGCAAGATGGTAACTTACAAATATTTTATGTAACTTTACAGTTACTGTGAAACCACAATATGATTTCCACATTTTTATGGTTTTACATAAAACTAAGATTTGTTTTGAACAAATGGAAGTGATGTTTCAACTGGAAAACACATCTTTAGTTTTTACAACATTCCGTAACACACAATATGTACAGAGGGCTTATTTAGCTTCAGAGACATATTTTGACACCACAAAATACTCTGTCTTTGGCAGATCTGAGGGACTGGAATGAACTTATTTACTCAAATTAACATAATAACTTAATCAGATGGTATGAGAGTTACAGTTGATTAGATCAATGACAGGGAGGCCACCGACTCTGAACATCTGACCTTGGCAAAACAATATTGCAATATTTACAGACAAATCTGTGAAGAATGGCTGTTGGTAAATTGGTGTATTAGCACAGAGCTTCTCATGAAAAGAATACATTAATAGAGAAACTGAATGCTGTCTTGTCACCTGTTTTATAAAGATGTCTTCATTCTGAGAAATGTTTTTGATATGTGTACTTCCAACCATCACGCATTTACAGAGATGTACTAATTTTCTCTTTAACTGGTTCATTTCTAGATTTAACAGACATTTTGGTAATTGAAATTTTATATAGCACACTAAGCAGAATGTAGGTCATGCACTGATTTTAGTGTTTTTATAAACCAAAATTACAACCAAGTAATATACACGCACCTTTTTATTTATTGCAAATAGTTTTAAAAAATGTACTTCATTAATATATTTCTGCCCTAAAGCTTTTTTTGAATGCCCAAATAATTTCCCAATTGCATCTCAAAATTAAACTCTCTAGTTTTCATCTCTGTACCCCTGGGCTTTACCGCACAACGCAACATATTTTAATATGGTTAAATGCTACTGATGTTGCAAAATGTTATTCCTTATTGAAAATGGTCATTAATATCGCTTCATACCTCAGAGAGTATGGTAGTAATTTGGTAATAAAACACACTCTTATCATCGTCTTCTAATAACCTGAAAGTGTTGTAATCCTAAGGCCCTAAATGTGTTATGGAATATTATTAGAACAAGCATATTCTGGTCATTATTTAGATGGGAACATTTCCCATGTCTCTCATACCTCATTCAGTAATTGCACACTCCCGCTATAATTAAATTTGCCCATTTTAAATTGTCCATAATATTATAAAGTTCATTTTCTGATCCTGTGGGACACATCATTGACTCCTTTTGGGGCACAGTATACTTTTTAATGATGTATTTTAAATTGTTTATTTTTATTTAAGTGACCGTCTAGAATAATAACTTGAAATACCCCGAATTAGATAAAACAGCTTAAAGTGGAGGAAGGGAGAAAACAAGCAGTAGCTCCCTAAACACATAGAACAAGAGTGTTTTTCCCCCGAGGTGACTACTACTTGCCCAGCAGTAAAAGCAACATCTTCCAGGCAAAGACCCTGCTTTGAAAGGAGCAGCATTTCTTGGGGTACCCCAAGAGCAGCTGCCAAACATGAGCCACCGGTACCAAGCACCAGAGGACCAGATCAGCACCTCGGGTCAGTCCCTGCTGCGATAACACAAGGGAGAGCAGTGCATCGGTATTTAGAGAAATAATAGTGCCCAAAGCATCTTCCAAGGCAGTGCAAAATAAATACACGTCTGCACGATTGTACAGGTCTACGAAACATATAAAATGCTGTAAGAAATAACACTCTAGAAATCCTTCAAAAGTAAATGCTGTACTTAATGAAAACCTATTTATTGAAAGGGGAAATGAGCTATTCCTTGCATCTCTCCACAATCATCTCTGGCGTATTAAGAAGATCCAGCAAAAACATTTTGCCTTACATTTCTATTACACCGTGAATAACAAAACCAAGCAGTCCTTTCAGGGCTCAATCAAACTTCCAGGAGAATGACAAGTCTTCTTCAGCTGTCTGTCAATACCGAGAGAGTAAAAGCATCCCAGAACAAAAAGAAATTCCAGGCAAAAAGAGGAAACAAGAAGATTCAAGTGATTGAGAGAGGACAGCTTTTATCCTCAGAGACAGTCCACACTGAACACAAACAGGAACTGTCATTTTTAAATATGAAACTCTTACAGAGAACACTAGAGTCGAGCACTCAGAAGCCACTGTACTTACAACATTTCCTGAACACTGGTAATATTTGCATTCCCACTTAGAGTTGACACTGGACCCAAGGAAAAAGCTACAGGTTAGAGATATATCTCTTGTTAGAGATATATCTCTTGATTACGGACATGTGAGTGAACAAAAGCTGAGCAGAAATCACCAAACCATGTTTATACAAACACTGGAAAGTTTCCATCTTTTTTTTTGCAGTTGATTTAGAAATAAAAATTTATTTTTTCTTTTGCAGCTGGCTTCTTAAACAAGATAAACATGCTATAGAATTACCTTTGCAATGATACTGTTATCTACCTAAATCACTCACAATTAATACTCTTTACCCTCCAAATATTACAAAAAATGTATTTTTTTAATTTCAGTTTCAGAACAAAATACATCTGCTCTGTCTCCAATTGTTGAAATAGTCAGAGATTCAAATGTAATAATGTGTACCTAACCTCCATTAGAAAAAGTTCAGGAATTCACAAACCAAGAAGATTGAAGAGCCCTAATCTATACCAGTGTCATCCAAAAGAGAAATTAGAATTTTCAAGCAATGACCTGATTTCAACAGTTTAGGTCATAACAGAACATGGTGTAATATCTTGCAGCACTGTGATATGTATTCCTATGTATTCCTTCTATAGAAGTTAATCAAATTTGAATCCTTCAAGACAAAACATATATACACAAGAAATTAAAACTATCAGGCTGGATTCTCCCTAAATATAGCTTAAATGTAAAAGAAAGATTTCCCAAATGCTTGAAAAAAGAAGCATCCAACAGATAAGTCATTTGATTGCATTTGCAATATATTTTATTGGGTGTTAAGCAAATACTGAAAGATACGTATTATAAAATTGTGCCTATATATATGTAATGCATCTTCATTTATGGAACATATACATATCTCCAGATATCTATCTCCAAATAAACTACAGATTTTGCAATGCTGTAATAGGAAGTAAAAACAAAGGTTAGTGAATTCAGATCTTCTTTTATTTCCTTAACAGTTTCTAAGTTTCATTAATGCAAAGTAAAAGTGTCTCCTCTACAACTAGGTCTTTAAAATATATACCTTATTAAAAGAGATACAGGTAGAAATATTGATTCGCCTTTCTGCACAACAGCGAACCGCCGATGCTACCACCTATTATATTTGAGAAAATTGTCAGAAATACTAACAACCAACGAGAGGCTGCCCAGTCTTCTTGGGGGAAAATAAATAAATAAATAAATAAATAAATAAATAAATAAATAAATAAATAATCTCTCGTGAGTGTAATTAAAGAGACTGAACACAAGAGGTAGCTATTGTCTCCGTATTCTCACGTACTCCTCCCAAACATGAGAGGACAGAACGGCATGCGAGTTGCCACACGGACTGATTTGCTTTTAAAGATGAGGAAAAATGAAAGTTTTCCAGCCTCAAAAGGTTCACGGAGAACAATGAGAGGATTATTCTGGCTTCAGCCCCGTGGAAAGCACCTTGTTCGCTCTGAGTCATTTCATAACTAAGCCCTGAGTCCACACAGAAAAGTTTCTGTCAGCTGCTGCTTTTCCCCCCCCGCCCCCCGATGAAAATGAATGCCATCTGCTTCCCCCCAGCATCTTCTTCAAGACGATTATGACTGACCCTAATTATAAGCATTTTTCGTATGATAAATGTACCTTTTTGAAAGCACAGTAACAATGTTACTGAAGATATAATTATAAATGCACAAGTTTTCATACTGTTCAAGTATGTTAATTAAACTCTTGCACAGTTGCAGACAAATCAGCTACCAGGAGTATGATGTGCATAACATATCAAGGAGACTATAATTATTACCTCTTCTTGATAAAGATGTTCAGAAAATTAATGCTTCAACATTGTGCATCTAATCACCTTAATCATCATTTAATACAATGGACAAATCCATCAAAATCCAAAGGGATCCAGTTACTGTTATGTTTCCAGAAGCGCACACCAAATGCTTTCTAATGACAACAATTAAACACCTGGCTGTGATGACCCGTACCTGTCTGTGGTTCGTTCTCTAACAGTTTCTCCCATTCATTATGCACATGCTGAGAACTGGAAGATGAGGCTCATCATGCAGCATAGCACGGGGCTGCAGCGGGCTGAGACAAGCGGCCGGGCTCCTGCAGCAGGGACCAGGAGCTCCGGGTAAGCCTGCACGTTCTGCAACCCCAAGCCAGGTGCTGCAGACACTTAGGAGAGCTCGGAGCTGGGGCTCGCATGCCAGATGTAAATATACTGCAAAGGGGCTCTTCAAAGAACTTTTTGTCTTGTCTGAAAATATAAAGCACCCAAATGTTCATACTTAATTTGTAGGAGGTATGTGTTGTTTAAACCACACAAAAATCTTGGGGGGGGGGGAAGACATTTTATAATGTTTTGTCTTTTGCTATATTCATGAAAACAAGTATGTAAACATCACAGGCGCAGCTCCTAACTTAACCTATGTACAACTGCAATGAATTTTGGACATGCAACCTCTCAGAAGCACTACCAGAATTAAAGCTCTCTCTATGCAAATGATATGCAGCGTTCTCCTATGTGTGTACACACATGCACAAACATACACACATATATGTATGAACTGCTGACAAAGATCTGTTCTTAGGGATGCCTTTATCAGGGCAGACATGCCTCTGCGATGGCAGGTTCCCAGTCTCAGCTAACATTCCTCAAATGAATGAATGCACCAAAAATGAAAGATCAGACTATAACTTAAGAGCTAATATTTACCACAAAGCCAATGCTAAGATTTGTCTGAAACTCTGTACTTTGAATGAAAGCTTTTTTTTTTTTTTCTCAATTCTGACTTCCTTTCAGTCTCAGTGACTCCACACAAACACATGTCATTATGAAAATTTCACAAGGCCAATAAGACCAAGTGACAGCCATTTCATAATTTATATATTTGTTTTACTCCCCATTTGACTTTTCACATACCTATTTGAGTTATTGTTAAAAACATTTCAAGCAATGATTTATTTGAATCATGTTTATTTTTAAAACTTTTACAGATTTCGTGAAACAGTTAACGTAGGCAGCTAAACACATTCAAGTTTCAACATAGCTGAACACACTCAATGGAAAATATGATTTTCCCAGTTTTTCATAGTGGCACCTGCACCAGCTTCGATGCTAACAGCATAGACTGCCTTGCTGTTAAAATGGAGAAGCAGGTAATGCAGCTAATACTCTTAACAGCTCACCTCATTAAATGCTGACATTCATTTGACAAGACAAACCGGAGGAATCCAATCCTGGAGCATACACACATTGAAGCACCAAAGGAGATTAAGTATCAGCCAGGGAGGATGGATACCAGTTTCTTTTGGCCTGAACTCAAGCAAAACAAAGTCTACGCAACCTGACTGGAGAACTGACAAAGGCCTACATCGAGGCCTGCAGGAGCCCTAATGCAGGACCTGTATCATCCCCCACTTAATTGCATGCAGTTAATGAGAACTGTTTTATTCCACTCCCCAGTTTTGCATAGGCTGCTTTGAAAATGGGAACAAGAACGAGTGGGAGGAGAAGCCAGGCAGAGCCCGCCGAGGGCAGGCTCTCTATCAGGAAGGGGTGAGAGGGAAGCGGCCACGCAGACAATAAGCATTCTCCTGGAATTCAACCATTTCTGAGACACGTGTTCACAGCTCTGGGTACGATGTCTGGACTCTGTCAGAGTCAAGGGATTTAGCCAGTTAAGCACCCAAGGTACTTCTTCAAATCAGACCTTCGAGAGCATCTGGAAACAAGACTGCAGAGGCTTTCACAGAAGCCAACTCTGGCACCCTACGGCTCAGAGAGCTGCCCCTCTGGGAGCATTCAGAGCCCGACACCACCAGCTAGGGAGCAGAGGAATTTAGCCTCACGTTCCCTAAAGTCAGCCTTCAAGGAAGGGCCTCACAAAGTGACCTGGTACCACATGGCATGGGAGTGCCTGAGCAAGGCAAAACAGACCCTTTGAAAAGGTTTTAACAGAGTTTTTAAGTGATGAATGTTAAAAATTGTTGTGACTACTATCAACAAGACATATTACAAATGGCAGATTCAAAACAGATAGCAAGAACAGGGATGCACTTTTCATTGTGTCTGTGATGCAATTACTCTACCAACGTGCACTTGCCCATTTAAGATTAGACAGTGTTTTAAGGAAATAAAATCAAAGTACAGTATTTCTCGTATTATTCATCTAGGCCTCACTATAAATATCCTAGATAAAGAAGTACTCCACCTATCGGGTTGTGAACAGACAACAAAGTGCTTATATTTATGCTCAGTGAACACGTTTCCACACTGCTACACCGCTAAACAGTAGGATTATCTGTCCATCTTATCAATAACAACTATGGCTGGAACACAAATAGGAATAATTCTTTTAAATTGCTATGACAATGTTCACAGAGCTTTAGATACATCTATAAATAAAATTGAAAAACTACTATATAAACTGGTCACTTAATAAAAGTAGGATGAAAATTTTCCTATGCTGTAAATCCACAAAGAAATAACATCACTCCTTTAGTATTAGAAATTATGAGGTTTAAACAACCAAAAAGGGGGGGAAGAGGGGAGATTTTAATTGGATTAGTTTTTCAGGCTCTTCTTTGGAATTATAACAGTTAATATCTTAGTTGCATTGTAATCAATAGGAGCTGTGTCATTCATTTCAATACACAAACTTTTCTGAAAATGTAATTTAGGATACACGTTTGTATCTAATTCCAAAGCATATGTTCCCAGTAAAATCCAAGCAAAACCACCGGATCTGCTGTAACACATACCAAACCAACTATCCTGGTATTTGTTGCATCTAGTTAATGCTCCCCCTGCTGCAAAAAGCCTGTTCCACCTCCCACCTCCCACCTCCTCTTTTCTACGTGACACCCAACTTGTGCAGTGCCAGAACAATCTGAACACGGAAGGTCTTACAAGTAATACACGTGGAAACAGAGGGAAAAAAAAAGGCAGATATATAAATGTGTGCACTAAGGGTTCATTTCAATTCATTAAAAAAAAAAAAAAAAAAAAAAAAAAAAAAAAAAAGCAACAACACATAAGAGGAGCAATCAATCGGTGAAGTCCTTCAGCTTGCTCCTGGGGAACTCAGGCCCCACTCCCTGCCTGCAGCAGTTTTATTGTGTAACACAGCCGAGCTGGCCCTGCCACATTCCTTCTCCTCATTACCAATGTGTGCCAGACCAACCATTTCTCCCAAACAGACCTGCCCACAGTAATACGGGATGCTTGTGATGGAGCCAAAACACAAGCAGCCACAGAAGGGGTGAAACATCCCTGTTTCCCAGAAGTCCCCAGGCTGTTCCGCTTACTTCCAGGAGAGAAATCCTTCCTTCTATTAGCTCAGCTTTGTGATCCTGTTCATCAGGCTCATTCATGCTTCATTCTTAAAGTTGTTCTGTTTTCTTTTAGGAAACTGTGTTTATTGAACAACCCAGGCTACTGTATGTAGCCAGGCTCTCGTGTGTAACAGTCGTCTGCTGCTCTTTGAAACGACAGTCCTATTTGTGATTTCAATAAATGTGAAGTTTAATATACTCATTTTCTTCTACACAATGTCCATTTCTGCTAATCAGAGTATCATAATTAGACATAACTGCTTGTACATAGATGAGACTTGTAAAGTACCTGGAGCTCGCCACCGTTAGATCTCTGGGATTTCTGCAAGTTGTGCTTATCTCCTTCACTGGCATTTTCTAAAAAAGTAACCTAGAAATTATTTCTGAATTTCTTTAATCGTCTATCATCTTAAAAGGTTTTATTATTAAAAGTTTTCGAAAGGTACTGTCTTATTTCTGTCTACACTGAAACTTGTTGCCTTGTCACTAATTTACCACTGCCAAATTTCTTCCATTAAATTAATTCACTGTTACAGATGTTGATATTGATTTATCTCCTAAGCGCATAATGAAGCGGAAGGTAAAACCACCACCAACAACAAAAAACCTACTGCTCTACTTTTTTCCCCACTAATTTTGTCATGGTGCCAAGAATAATTCCCTCAAGAGCAATAAAAAACCACATGCCTTTTCACTTCAGTTTTTCAGTAAAACTTGAGTTTCTAGCACTAGAATTAAGTAAATAAGTAGCGACAGAAAGATAAGCTTGAAAACAAAGGAAATAAAGTACTGAAAATTCAAGCTCCATTTTAGAAATTAATATAACAGAATTAATATAAGGAAAATAATAAAAATTGAAGGCTTTATTCTTAAGATTATGATACATATGGTACAATTTTAGGCTTATAACAGAGAAACTAGAAACAAAATCAGTAAATCTTAAAAAAAAAAAAAAAAAAAAATTGGCTGATCAAAGCATCCAATACAGCTGCTATGTTTTATGAACCCAACCAAAATGCTGATCTAAACAGTCTGAGTGCTGGGACAAACCAAGTCCAAATCTGCAACAGGTTTTCAATTGCAGGGTATTAGAATAATGAAACGTTTACTACAACGCAGCAAAAGATTAATGTGTTAATCTGTGCAAAGTTACCAACACATAAATTCACAAAGTACATCAATTCATACCTATCAACTTCAGGAGCAATTTAAAAGTAGCCTACTTAGGCTCCGTATCACCAGGCCATCACATTTGGAAACAATTACGAACAGGTAAGAGCCATTCCAAATATTTGCTTAACCTGGATTCAATATCCATACGGCATCTGAGAGGTCCTGTGGAACTCGGAAGGAAACACTGACCTTTCTATATGATATATGCAATACATTCAGACTGGCCAGTCAAGCAGTTTTCCACCTAATAAAAGTAAAGTGAGGGTATACATAACAACTTTTTTTTTTTTTTTTTCCAGATAAAAACATACTTGCTTTTGGCAGCCATAAAAATGAAAGGGGTGGGGAAAGGCAAAAAAAGGGTATGTCAAGATGTTCGACCTGATCCTTGCACTATTACACATTATACACCAGCTCTGTAACATCTCTACAGGCCAATACTTCAATTATCAGCAAATACCCCCCTGCTTTCACATTTGATGGCTACTTAAAAGACTGAGTATCTAAATGGAGGCCAGAGAGCCAAGAGGCAAAGGGCTAGACAGCAGTGCCCTGAAGACCTGTCTTACCCTGGCTGCACCGCTTCTGCATACAGTCACAACCTGCAAGCTATACAAACGACAAGGATGTATGTCGTATTCTATGTATGCAAAGAATAAAACACTTTACAATTGCGTTTATTTGCTCAGTAAACCACACTGTGTCATCTGGAAGGACTCAAGTCCTATTGTTTGTTTGTTTTTTAAACAAATTAGCAGATGTTAGCTATTGTTAAGATGCATGTGAAAATTATTATATAAAAAAAAAAAAAAAAAGTTGAATTTGAATACTGTGTTCCGTAGTCCAAATGTACCCATTCAGGTATCTAAATACTAAAGTAATCTGGCACCAAGGTATTAAGTCGCAAGCAGTGCTCAAGTTATTTCATTAAATATATAGTGACAGCAGCAGATTAAGTGTTTATGGTCGGCCCGCCTAGTTTCTGACAGAGCATGGAATGAGGAAAAAAAAGGAATTAAATACAGGTAAAAACATGAACATATTTTCACATGCACAATACTAATTAACTCAGTGAATTGTTTTGCAGCATTAAAATTTTTAAAGATTCGGGAAATCACTGTTGTTCCAAGATGACAACAAACTACTACCCCACCATCCTGCAACTGCTTCCTTCAATGCAAATCTATCAATGTCTGCGAGCAAGCCTCAGTGTCAGTACTCTGGCGCTTTCCTGTGAATCAAACAGGTGCAGCAGGCTGATAGGAAAAAGATGGATGTCTTAGTCTTGCATCTGCAACGCTGTTATTGTACTCGACTAACGCAATAAAGTATAACGCCAGCGCCGGGTGTCATTCATCAATGCTGTATGACGGTGTCAAGGAAAGAATTATGTGCTCTACTGACAACTTGTTTTAATGAAAATGTATTGCAATATTTAAAAAGTTTTCAAAGCCGACTTCTATTTATGACAGGTGACATATTTATGACTGTTATTTTTGATGAAAAATGTGCAACAAGAATAACATAATATTCAAAACAAAGAAATCAATGTAGTATGCCTTAACAAGTATTAATAGAGGAAGAGCAGGCAATTCAGTTGCTTAAATGCTAAATATTGGAAAGCAAGGATTGTAGAAGATACTCTAAGGGAGCTTAGTAAGAATGTTTCAGGTTTACAGTATTGAAAAATTGGAGCAGTCCTTAATGAACAAATTGACTTCAGGAGTGATAGACACTGCAGTCCTCAAAAGCACCAAGTTATGACGTTCCATGTTTGATCTTGCACTCAATAAAACCCGAATGAAGGCAATGACAGCCAAATATATGGCAGAGTCATCAGCACCTTGATCTTCTTCAGCATTCTTTTTGGGAAATGGAAAAACGAGGGGTTTCTGTGTGGTTTGTTTGGCTTTGTTGTTTGGTTGGTTTTTGTCTGTTGGGGGGGCTCTTGTTGTATATTTTAAAGCATTAACAGATAAAGTGGAAAATTGTATTACAAAAACTTTCCATAACATCTTAAAGATGACCGGCACAAAAATAAATAAATACTCTCTAAGTTTATAGTAAACTAACCATCTACATATGGCTGACATGAGCCCAAGCCCTGGTGCAAAATTTGTTTTCTGATCAGTATCTATAATATACTACTTTGTTGTTTTCTCAACTTTATTGATCATTTTTTGATTATATCCATTTCAGTTGAAACGTAGTTTTCATAAAATTCACAAGGAAAATAATATCTTAATTTTCCATTTCTAAATTTACAGCACATGGAACATCTCCCTGTTTGTGACCATACTGGAAACCGAAAAGACTGTGAGAGGAAAAAAGAATTAAAACAATATTGAATTTTCCCAACTGAATTACCTAAGGATGTCTGTCAGTCACAAAAGTTGATAGTATCTTAACAGATGACGTGACGCTAGTTACAGCATAAGTGTGAAATGTGACCACCACCCTCTCACTACTTTATTTTAAATAACAGATGAACAGCCATTAATATTTACTGTACTGCAAATCGGTTAGATAATGCCATCAGGAGACTGAAGTCAGATTAGGCAGCAGCTCATTAGATGGATGTCATCTGTCAGTGGCTGTTCTTCTAAAAGCTGCTAATACTGTCAGTGAAAATTACAGTCCACAAATCAAAAGAACGTAAGTGCTCGAACAGAAACACGTATGAAATCAGACAGCTCCCTCTGGATTTTCACCATGTTCTATTACCTCCATGATCAACTCACGGTTCAAGTGACAGAAATTGCTGAGAAAGCAAAACACTGCTTTCTTTCTATCTGAGAACTATACTTTGAGCCAGGGGACATATTTTTAGATAATTAAAATTAATTTTCCTTCCCTTTTGTCAAGAAATGTTAAAATCAACCTCCTGTAAAGCAAAATGCTCGCATGGAGGAATGCAGGGCAAAGTTCTTGCTTTTACCAAAGTGACAAACGTGTTATTTGGAGATGTGACAAACTTATTTTCCATCAGCAAATTCTGTAACATTAAACCATGGCTTTCTCTAATAGTACGAAAATGACAGAAAAGACCATGCAATCAGAACTTCAGTAACTATTCAAGTCAAAATATTGTTTTTTCAGCACAAAACAATGCAAGTTTCAACCCACACAAGTGTCAAAGTGTTCCATAAAAACAGTAACTGTGGCAGGACACTTGAAAAGTACTTTCAAGTACTGAAAGGAAATAAACATTTGTGTTTCTAGTAAACCACTGAGAATTATAAGCATTGAAATGAGGTACCAGTAGGTGGGCCCAGAAATCATTCCTCCTCCCTTTTTTTTTTTTTTTTCTCTGTTTTCCGCACAATTTCTTCTTGGGTCTTTCACCGTTTAATTGGTGAAGGATGGCTGAACCTAGAACAGGAATCTTACTGGCATTACTTCAGCTGACAGCAGTGTGCTTTGAAACTCATTATCCCCACTTTGAGGATACAATCCTGCACAAACAGCAAACAAGCAACAAAATAAACGTATATTCCAAGACAGTAAAACCCAGACAGGGATTTTATTTAAAAAAAAAAAAAATTATGCTTGATAATCGAGGGCAGGTACCAAGAACTTCAAATGAATGACCTGCATGCAGCCGTCCTGGCTGGGTGCCAGCCAGGTACACAGCAGCTCTATGGAAATGCAGGGCCAGATGCCTCCAGGACAGCACTCCAGAGGCGAGTCAGGAGCAGGCCCTCACATGAGGGCTGTGCTGGCCTGAGGGTGGCCAGGAGGTGCAGGAGGGAATTGCTCCCCCCTGCTCAGCCCTTGAGGGTCTGGAGCTCTGCATCTGTTTTAGGGCTGCCCACCCACAGGCGGCAGCAGGTCTGGTGATGGCATGAAGCATGGCCGCGGGTTGGAGCATGAGGAGATGCCAAAGGAGCTGTGCTTGTTCAGTTTTAAGAGGAGGCGAACAGGGGAGATTGTTGTTGTCTTCAGCTGCCACACAGGAGGGCAGAAAGGAAAGAAAGACAGAGGTGAAGGGTGGTGGGAGGAGAGGCACCACACACACTAATTGCAAAGCCAGGAACTCAGATTAAGGACCACAATTTCCACCAAGGAAGCAAATGCTGGAACAGGTGCCCAGGGAGGCTGTGCAAGCTCCATCCTTGGAGCTGCTCAGACACTGACTGCACAGGCCCTGCACAAAGTGGCGCAGTTTGGAGCAGGGGGGTTGGACTGGATGACTCCAGAGGTCCTTTCCAGCCTAAACCCTTCTGCAATTCTGCGACTGTTTTGTTTCTCACTCTCCTTGGCTTGCGCCTACATTTCAACATCGGATCAAAAGCCTTAACCAAGGCAAGGTGCATAATTTCAGCCGTAACAAGTGCAGTGAATCCATGCATAATCCATCAGCTCAGCACGCTCCCTTTGGCCACACTTAACCCAGCCCTCTGTGAGTCACCACCGCCCGTTGGGGGCTGACAGACCGAGGCCCTGCCCGCCTCAGCGCTCCCTTCCTCAGGACCTGCCCTCCTCAGCATTCCTATCCCAAGGATTTCTGCCCTCCTCATCACTCCTGTCCCGCTCCACATTCAGTGACACCATGCACTGCCAGACCAGAGCCCTGATCCGCTGCTCTGCTCCCTCGGCTGGCAGGGGCCGGAGCGCCCAACACTGTGCCCCAGCCTTGCTCCTCTTCCCCAGGCAACCACCAACAGACCCCCAACTCCTTCCCACCACCACCGTCCTTTCTCCTGGCAGGGTGTTTTCAGCCAGGGTGCTTTCACAACTGACAATTCCTGCCACCAGCGCCAGGGAGAGGTGGAAAGCAGGGCCACGGCCTGCCAAGGGCTACAGCTCCCCCTGTGCAGCACCACAGCCTCAGATGCACTGAAATTCATCACAAAGCCACACCTTCAGGAACCCAAAGCTGTGGTTAATTGACCTGACTCGTACATGAGTTATAACAAGAGTTATTCAGAGACAATGAAAAATAGTAGCTCAGTTTAGAGCAGGTGAACTTGTAAAATTGTCAAAATAAGACCTACTAGTTGGCTTGCATCAAGGAAATCACCAATTACATCTGAAAAGCTCCTGGCAATACGCCATTATTTCAACACCACAACAAAGTGTTTTCTGAGCTAGTATGATCGTATGTGGAGCCATGTCAACCACCAGAACATGCCGTCGAGGGAGGGAGTTTGCTGCCCCTACCAGTGGGCACCTCTCCCTCCGAGCACTGGAAGCCAGCACAGTGGCGGGCATGAGCATGGCCAAGGCACGGTGACTCTATAGACGTATCTTTTTCCTTATCCCACAAATTATTCTGATGCAGGCATTTACCAAAATCCCACAAACAAGCCTCGGTAAGAGAAGGAATGCAAGAACTCAAGGCTTGCTGCCATTCCTCTTTGCTCTGATTTTCCTCTGCATTTAACTCGAGATGGGCCTGCTCAGCCAGCTACAACACACCATGCCTTGCTGCAATCACACATTTAATAACAACAGCTAACCACCACGGTTCAGATCTGGCCATGTTCCAGGGCGATTGAGTTTTGATGGTCTACATTTCCTCTACCAAACCGCCAGAGGAACCACCATGCTCTTATCTCCTGCTACTCTGTCGCACACATCTTTTTTTTCTCTTTTACGTGCTTGTCTGGTTTTATCTGAAAAGAAACAGGATCAGATTTTCACAACAAATCCTGAGAGCTCACACTTGAAGCTGACTTCCTGCTCCCTGGAGAGGACATTTAAGATTCTCAAGGGACTTCAAAACAAGCAATGGCAGAAAAAAAAAAAAAAAAAAAAAAAAAAAAAAAAAAAAAACCACAGTAAGTAAAGCAGTAGGAGAAAAGCAATCACAGATTATGGCTTTCAAAAATAACGTCCGAAAATTAATTATTAGCAATTAGGGATGGAGATGTCCCCCACCCCTAACTTTTCTTTACAACTTAGGTATCTTAATAGATTACAAAAAATTTGAGTTGCTGGTGTTGGCTCTATGGGATGTGCTCACCAGCTTTGTCACACCTCAGAAACGCAGCACCTGGCACTATGCTATACATAGTTATATTATAAATGTTCCCAACACCAGAGTTCAATGTGATAAATGCTCACTCTGTATCCGTGGCCCCCTTCCCTCACATTCACAGCCTTCCCAATGGCTTTTTTCCACCCAGTGTTTCTTTCTAAGACAGCAAAGAGAGTAATCCATAGGCCATAGCCTACTGAGATGCTCATAACATGGAATCTGGAGCACTCCTATTAACTGAGTCATATTTAAACACAAGGATCTGGAGATTTTCTAACAACACCCTCTTTGTTCATATTGTTCTGCAACTGGGATAGCGGATGGCACATCCCACACGGTTCCGTGATTATATGGTTAAAAAAAAAAAAAAAAAAAAAAAAAAGTTATTCAGCTCAATTCCACAGAACTCCATAAGAAAAATAGGACTAAATGGAAAAAAAAACTAATCTGTAGTACTATGCATGTTCTCTGTATTCTACCACAGCTTATAAACCCCACCAAGTTCCAAAACTTGTATCCAAAACCTAAGCAGTTATCAGGAAAACAGTCTCAGATCATAATTAATCAACTGAGGTGCCAGTCCACGTCACGGTTATCAGACAGCTGGTGATGACAGAAAGAAATAGGATTTCAGAGGTTCTCACAAAACAGTTCAAAATTGCACTACATCACTTTAATATATTATCCTGCATGTAAATATCTCAATATTCAGTTTTCTTAAAACTTATTTAAGGGTTTTACTTCATATAACTGAATTTGTTCTTCATTCAAAATGTTAAAATAGGCAATTTTTTCTCCTAAAACTGTCATTCATTTCATAGATTACATTGCATAATACTCATGTGGCTGAGAAGTCACCTCCAGCATAATTGTGTGGCTTTACATTCAGATCAACTAATAGACAGTATCAGCAAACAGTGAAAGTAATTAGCATCATATTTTCTATTTTAGAAGAGATAAGCCTTGTTTCTTTTTTTTTTTTCCACCAAAATAACAGAAGCCACCAGCAGAAGTGGAAAGCAAGTCAGCAAGGACCAGACACAGAAATCCCATAAGCCAAGAAGGCTGAGATGCCTTCCTAGTTGAAAGAGTAGGGGGTGCCTCTGTGCCTGCCATAAACTAACTGCACCGAAAAGGGCCATGAAAAGATTTTCACTGCAAATTAACCGTGCTAATTTGAACAGAAAATGAAAAATGTGAACAATTAAAAATGGCTTCATTCCTGAGATTTGCATCAAAGTCTTCAGGTATTGGGAATGGAGAGAAAAATCATTAGAGAGAAATTTTATTAATAAATAACTTGATGGGGTGATTCTCTAGGACAAGGTTGGTTCCTTTTCATATTATATGAGGTATTTAAAATTGCTGGTTATGAAAAATTTATGGTTTTCAGCTTATAATAAATGAACTAACTAAAAAAAAAAAAAAAAAAAAAGCAAATGTTCAATTTGCTTTAAACATAGCCATATCATTGTGATGCAGAAACTGTGACAAATGCCTTTTTAAAATGTTCTCAGATTCTCATTAATATTTCATTAGTGATATAAGAGTCTTAATGTGTTATGAAAAAAGATCAAAATTGAATTTTTACCACCACAAAATGATTTTGCAGAGTGTTATGATTTTAATGGACTGGGATTGATAACAATCCTCCGTAATGTTTAGAAAACTAATTTTAGCTTGCCTGTCTCTATAAACAGAGGCAGTCTTGTTCCTCCACGAAACAGCTCCTGGAAGGCCTCTTACCTTGTCAGCAGCAAGTCTACTATTGTGTCCCAAAACATTCAAGAAAAGCAAAGCTTTAAGTATTTGCAGGTGCCAAACAGACATCAAGAGAATGTTCAAGAAAAAAAAAAAAAAAAAAAGAGAGAGGGAAAAAGACTAAAGCAACAAAAAAGGCACTTCTAAGAACTATTTCTCCTGTTGCAGTAATTGACCTACATGTACTTCTCAGGCCATGAAGAAGCCAGCATACTGATGTTACGCTGTACTGAATGGAGTTAGTTAAACACTGATCAAATTCCGATAAATTCAAACCTATAACTTTTTTCACTATTTTGAAAGTTTGACAATAACAAAAGCAGCCATGTTTTGTGTTCAATAGCATTTCCTATGCACCCATCAACAGTTGCCATTGCAAGGAGGGACAGAGCAGGGAGGAGGTGAGAATGGTTTTCTCTCAATTACAATGATCTACAGATTGAAACAAGACCAAGCTTGTAGGAAAAAGCAACAATTTTTAGAGTTAATTGTTGGATTTAGAGGGGAAAAAATGCATTCTTGAGGCAGAACAGTTCTTTTGCAGCTACAGAAGTTGACCAAAACAAGGCTTCACGGAGAGTGCTTCATTTCAGTAATTTCATTCTCTAGCATACATTCACCAAGCCAAGGTAGTAAAAAGTTTTTAATACTACTCTTATAATTCCCCATCTGTCAGTACTGTTCTTCAGACACACACCCAAGTGTGTAATGATTATAGCAAAACTTTTTTTTTCTGGAAGTGACATCATAAAAGATTAACTTAAAGCAAATTATATTATTTTCTTTTCAAAAATAAAATAATTTGGAGGATCAAGTAATTAAACCAACAAGTAAACATTTTAAGGACTTATTCAAGCATCAGCTTGAATTCAGTAATTGAGCATATTTTTCATTAACCACTAGAGGTCACACAGTAACCATGGCAGTTATCCAAAATATGAGAGGCTGCAGAAACGTTAAGGTCTGGGAAAATTATAATACAGGGGTACTCACTCATTTGCACTTATACACAAAATTGTCGAAATAGTTTGAGTAGTCTTTCAACTTCCTGAAAGGATTCAATGATCTTTAATGCTCACATACAAAAGTTAGAAATGTGATTTAACTTCTCAAATGACATCTGATAATAAAGCAAAGCAAAATTAGAGCTTGGTGCCCTTTTGAAGGTGTTCCTCATTTCTTCAAATATTCCCTCATTTGGAAACTTTTGTTCAGACAAAGGGGCTTCACTCTAATTTACATTAAAGAACCACACTAAAGCATCGATATCCTAATACTCCAATTGTTAGTTTTTGCGATGAGAGTAGACATACTAAGCATTCAATAACAACAGAAATAGTACTAAAACACATAGGAACCCAAACACATTAAATCCATTATGTTTTTAACCTTACTCAGGACACAATAACTTTCACGCTCTTAAATCTGACTGGGTACACTGTCATCTAAACTTAGGAGCAGATGTAGTGGTCAGGTCCTGAAAATTACTTGCGTGTGAGACATTCACTAATACTGCTTAATGACAATCCAGATTATTTAAAGCACTTGTGGAAACATTATTTGCAAAGTATTAAAAACTTGTATGTTCTACAGTTAATTAAAAATTCCCTTGAAAGTTTCTTCAACCCTTTCAAAAAGGCACCCTGCGCACATAAATTCAGAGCGAGAGCACTGCAAAGTCCATGAGCCTGAGCTCCTTTCATATTAGATTAAATCGTGGATCAGTACACAAAGCCATTTCATGGACTGACTCACTTGTTTTCATTCCATTTGCTCCAGCGCACAGTACGCTGGCTCTTTGGAGAAATTTCATTTAATTATATTCCAACTATAAAAGATAAAGACCTGCGTATGAGCCTTTTACTATTGAAGTGCAATAACACCGAGGCATTAAGCTGCCCTCTAACCCTAGGAACTGGTCCCACCAGAACAGGTGCTGCTGCTGACTGGCACTACCTGTTCTGGAATAAGTAAAATATTGCACTCCCTAAAGCTCTCAGTCTGGTACATTTCAACATTTTAAAAAAAGGAACAATAATAAAGAAGAGCAGTGAAACACTGCTTGTAACCTGAATAAGAATTTCAGAAGGCTCAGCACCCACCGTGTTTGTCAGCACAACAGACAAAACGCTACCAAAAGCTCATGGGGTACGTGATACGCTACAGAGGCAGCTCCCCACAACAAAACAGAAATCTCAAAAGCAAAGAAGTTAGAGGCTTTTCTTGCAATCCAATTCACACCACAAGTTTTCACTAGCTCACAGGAAATATTACAAAGAAAAAAGAAGCCTCCCCAGCTTCACCTGCCCACAAGTTTGTGTACGTACACATCCGTACTCACACATAGGTTGCAAATCAGCAGACTGCTTTCCGCTTCACGTTAACAAAGCAAGTTTTACAATCTTTATACGAATTTTGGAAGTAAAGATTTTTTTTTTTTAAGAAACAGCCAAACACAAACCTGCTTTTTCTTTGCCTGTCTTTTCTGAGCATCCAATGTAGCTGACT
Source organism: Aythya fuligula (assembly GCF_009819795.1). Classification (NCBI taxonomy): domain Eukaryota; kingdom Metazoa; phylum Chordata; class Aves; order Anseriformes; family Anatidae; genus Aythya; species Aythya fuligula. The sequence continues at coordinate 14,608,672 of NC_045560.1, read as the reverse complement.
TAAAGCTCAGAGACTTGGACTGTCTCCTGACCTTCACTGAATCTCTCCGACGATCATATGAAAAAGACGACGACTTCTTTGTAATTTTCCTCTTAGGTGTGTCTGCCATTTCATCCACCAAAATGTGGGATCTTCAAGCAAACAGTGTCCCAAGAAAACAAAGCCTCAGTACCATCAAGCTTCCAACCAAGCTTACAGCGAACAGTCTTCAGTCCTGTAGGAAGTAAAGCAACCTCCAAGGAGTCGAGCCCACTGAAGAACAATCTGTTTTTCCAGCAGGATGTACAGATGAAAAAGGCGATGGTCCTGCAATGCTGCGTGTCACTGAAGAGCAGGCAGAACTCCTTCTTGCTGTGTAAACTCAAACAGGCTTCAGCAGTGATGCTAATCTGAAAAATGTAGTGACTATCCTGCTGAGCACGCTGAAGGTGAGCGGAAGGTAGTTCCCTACACACCAGGAGGGTGTGGAAGTACACCAACAGGGTGTGGGGATGAAGCAGAAGACTTTGGGTTCAAAGCATCTTCTTAACTCCTTCCTTTCTAGGCTACTACTAACAAGGTATCTGAAAAGTCAGGCTGCTGAAAAGTTCCTCCAAAAAGACAGCATTACTTTCTTCTTCTTGGACCTGAAGCACTTGCTGAAGGAACCTTTCACATGAGAGAGCTGCCCCATTCATTAGAGACCCCATTTTAACCTGATTCAAGTCATCCCTTTGTCAGAAAGGCTATTCACACTACAAATTACTTAGAAGGTACTCAGCTACTAAGCCGTCTAGAAAATGAAGTCCAAGCCTATGTATGAACCCTACTGTCCTTTCTGGGAAATAACTCTGAAGTTACAGCACTCATCTAAGACCTATTAGTACTGATGGATAAGAGGGCAATGTAAATGAATTCCCAACCTAGTGACAGTGTGGGAATCTTATCAGACAGCTGAGATTGCAGCTTTTGTACCAGGCCTGTGTTTAGGTAGGAATGTTTCCCTTGCATAACAGATTAGTCAAGGAACACTACGAGGGTGTAAAAGCCCAAGACTCCCTGCTATTGGTTTTGATTAAACAAAACATCTCCAAAGCGTGAAGTTGCACCGATGGGAACGTGCTTGCAAATCTAACAGCGTCAGATTCAAATATGGGTTAAAAGACAAAAAGGAAAACTTTCTTTTGACAAACTTATGCCACTGTTCAGGGTCTTCTCCAGAAACTTTTCCTTAATTTATTCATGGCACTACTTCATGTACAAAGCAACCGTGAATAATTTATACTTGCCAGATTATCCATTACTATAATTAAGCTTTAATATGGGTCAGTCCTCTAGTGTACGAATCTCACCATCTCTATTAGGAAATATCCGTGAAGCTATTGCTGTGAAGTGTTTCTTTTAAGACCTGATGATATCAGTGAGTAAGAAGATAATGAATTCCCACAACAAACCTTAACTGCAGTTTTTTCTTTTGTTGTGGGATGAATAACACACCTCTAGGACAAAGTGATTTTGCTAAAATTAATGAAAAGATATCAGAATAACATGCATTTGTTAGCCATAATGACCTAATTCTAGATTCACTGTGGAGATTTACACTGTGAAGAATTATAAAACACTTCTTCATATTATCTACAACTCAATCTAATTAGTGAATCTTATAATTACTACAAGATATAGAAAGAAAAAATCAATTATTAAATAGTTTTTGTACAAAGTGTCTCTTAATTGTGATGAGTTTATAATTCGCTAGCAGCCACCATCCATAGCCACGTATTGACCTTCATCACTACCAGCATTAGACACCGTGAGACCATCACCATTTCCACACACTGCCATTTTCAGTGAAGTTTAAAGAGATTCCTACTTACAAACAATTTAAGTATTTAAATTAACAGTTCCCATGACTTACCAGCATCATCTTTCTGAAGAGTAAATCATAATCAGTTAAGCCAGCATAATGAGTACTTTTAAACCACGACATCTCAAAAACAATTACAGCCCTTCAAAACCTCTTTAAGCATCTGCACCATCTGCCAAAAATCACATATACTCTGATACACCATAACAATTAAGGTCAAGAAAAATATGAAAGCCTTTCACAGGTAGCTACTCCTACAAGTTAGGCTAATCGTGTTTATTTGAAAACAAAAGGCAGTATTTTATCCAAGAACTGTATCTTCTTTTACTTGCTTTGCTAATGAAAACTTTAGCTTCATCTGATGCTCCCAGATCATAGAATCAGAGAATTATGGAGTGGTTGAAGTTGGAAGGGACCTTAAAACCCATCTAATCCCACCCTCCTGCCATGGGCAGGGACACCTCCCACCAGACCAGGCTGCTCAAAGCCCGATCCCACTTGGCCTTGAACATCTCCAGGAATGGGGCAGCCACAGCTTCTCTGGGCAACCTCACCACCCTCTGAGTGAAGAATTTCTTCCTTAGATCTAATTTAAGCCTACCCTCTTTTAGGGTCTTGCATTGAAAAGGCCAAGAATTCCTCAAAGTCAACAGTGATTCTACAGTCATCTACAGTTCGCCTCTTTCATCCTCTGTGCAAGGCTGAGAGTCCTGGTCCATTTAAGCACTGCTGGTGGAGAAGCCTTTAATCCACACCTGGAATCAGCATTGGCACTTCCTCTGGACTCTTGCTATGTGTACAAAACTTCTCTTGGTTAGTTGAGTGATTGGTGGCAGGAGGCAGCCTGAAGTTCCACCACCAGCAGGTTCAGCACGAGGTGCCTGCCTCCTCCCTTCCCTGCCCTTGCTTCACCGCAGGGACCCCTCTGGTGGCTCCACAGCCACCAGCAGCCTCCCTGCACTGATAGGGAAGGTCTCACCCTGCTCCTCCTCCTGCTCACATTCCCACCCTCCCTCATCTCACTTCTTCCTTCACACCTCAACTGCTCCCACTGGTGACATCCTCTCCCTTTCCTCCACCACTTTGCCAGGTCCTTTGGTAGAACAGCAGAAAAGCATTCATTTATTTTTGTAAGGGTGAGTCCTCTAGTGTCCTGGTGAATAAAGTGGCTGAGAGACAAGGTCAGGAGTGCCAGAGCCTGTATGAGGTAAGTGACAGGAGAGGATGACAATGTGAGAAAGAGGCAAGCACAAGGGTAAGCTGCTGGGAGCCTTATTTTCTCCTGTTACATCTCACAGAGCCATACCTTGCAGCAGAAGCCGTGTTTCCAGAGATCTATTACAAAACCAAGAACATTTTTCCAAATACAATAGCTAGCTCAGAACTCATTATTCTGTGTATTCAATTAAAGGAGTCTTTCACTGAAAGCACATCACATTTGCCAATGTCTGACTTCATGAACCACTATTGTGCACTCTCTCTGTAGCATGGGACACTTCTGCAACTCCCCAGCCGGTGTTTCACCACCAACATTCGGCTTCGCACACAGCAATGGAGTGAGTGTGTCACTCCAGTATTCAGATCCCCTCTTCTTCTTCCAGGGCAATTGCAAATATGCGCAACCACGGAGTTCTACTTGCCATCCACCCATCACGTATTTGTCCATAAGACCCTTTTTCATCCTTTGGTAGGTTTGTGGGTTATTTGATTACACAAACACTGTTGCTGAAGTCTTTCTTTCTGCAGAGCATTCTGGCAGATTTGTCAGGCATGACTTTCACAACTCTGTCATGGTCTTCCCCACTATATCATCTTCATGCATGAACCCGCTATTATTTAAAGAAAAGTTTTCACCAAATTATTTAATTTTCAGAAGTCAGCCTTACCCACAGCTCTTCAGATCTCTATGGACTTACTTCCAAATAATAAAATTGTCTCAGTTTCATTCCTCTCTTACCTGGGAGTCATTAGGGCATTGATACAACTACTTCAGTGATTCAGCAAGGGAATTTGCATATTGCAGTTTATCCCAGTTTATCCCAAAATAAACAATGGATCATGAATAGAGATGCCATCTTTACAGAGCTAGAAAAAGTAAATGAGATTAAATGAGAGTAAATCTGGAGGACAGCACTGAAAGAGATATAAAGTCAGATGGGATAAAACCTCTAGTTAGCTCTAATATCTCTTAGTGCCTGGAAAATCCACACATTTTGGTATTAGTATATTATGCCCTGTATTTCCTCAGTTCCGTAGTAGTTAGTCTCATCCATAAACATTGTGAAGTTAAAATTTATTTTATTAGAAATATTACAAGCATCTTAATTCAATTATTTGAGAGAACACAATGTTTATGTTTGGAGTCTGTTATTTCCAAATATGTCTTCATTAAATACCAGCTATGTAAAGTACATTGATTTTCCTTTGGTTTAAATCCATCAGCAAGATGAATCTAAAAATCTTTTGGCCAACCCACTAATAACAAGTCAATACCGTTAAAGCTGGAAACCCTGAGACATTAAAACAGAGACATTCTGTTCTCATCCATTTGTCAGTTAAAAACAAATTGTCAATTCTGTCAAAGTGTAGTTAAAACAAAACATGCTGCAGAATACTAGAGGACATGAAGAGTTCATTGTTAAACTAAAGTTTTTAAAATTTCTTACAGAAAAAAACATGGAATTGTATGAGAGTTTTTTTTCCCAATATCAATACTTTCCCAAGCTCAGCTGCACAAGAAGTTATTTTAAGCTGCTACAAGAAAAGAATGCCTTATGCTCAAAACGTGTTTTGCCAAGTCACTTATGAGTAACAACAAATTGTTTCAAGGTCATTCTGCTTTCCTGGGATACAGTGAAGGAAGTCACAGAACAAAATGAGAGAAGCTGGACACTGTAGCAGAGAGAAACATGACAGTAGTTAAAATTTAATTCTATGTCAGTTTTGATAAAAGAATGAAAGGGAATGGCATTCAAAGTATAAATTTGAGTAGCATTGGGGGCATTTTCAGGTTCTGCTATCAGATTTGCTGCACTGGATCTAGATGTTCTAAAGTTTGTGTGCCTTTTGCAGATTAAAGCCCTAGAAGCACAACAGAAAAAGTTCTCTGTTTACGCTTTTAGGGTTAAATTAAGTTGCCAAGTCAAAGAAAATTCAAATGTAAATGCAGCTGTAAGTTTGCTTAAATGAGGCAGAGAGACCCAAATTTAGAACAAACAACACTACTTTGAGTATTCTGATTATGTGCTGATGGAAATCTAAAGATAACGCAAGTTTATCTGTGCAACTTTCAAGTTCAAAAGCTCCATAACATCACAGAGAATAAGCAGACACCGGGTTACCAGAATCTCATTCTTTCTATGAGCATCATGTTTTCACTGGTCTACCCAGAATTTACTATAAAACTGGGGTCTTGCATAACTCTCCTGAAAAATAAGAGCGACAGACCAAAAATCAATAGCAGCAGATATTGCAGTCACAGTTCTTCAGTCCCAAGCTGGCCTTTAACCTTAGGACCATAATGCATTTGCTCAAAATAGAGTTATTTCTGTGTTGGTTTCAAGTTAACATTTGTTACAAACAAATAGAGTCATCCTTTCCAAAGCCACATTTTGTGTATCACATGCCTCTCTAGCTCAACAGTGCTTTCCAAGAGGAAGTAAACAAAACAACAGTATTATTTAGAATTGACCATATGTTTAACACACACACACAAAAAAAAAAAAAAAAAAAAAAAAAGTTCATTTCCTTTCCACTATGCTGGGAAAATATAATATGCCTAAATTTCCTAAAATGTCTTTATAGTGTGTAAAGAAACTGGTCAGGCTTCCTCCCTATCATGACAGAAACAAGGAAGTATTAAATTCACAGTAATCCTAGCAGAGCATTGGTAGGTCTCTACAAAAAGGGGATGCAAATGAACTGCAATTGATCTCACTGCATTTCAGCTGCAATTCAATTATTTAAATTAGCTAACTCTAGATTATGAACATTTATGAACTTTGTTTTGACACAGATCTATTAAATTAATGTTAATATTTAATTAATGAATGTTCATATAAAATGAATATTCATCCTATTTCCACCAGCAGTATTTTACTCAAAAGAGCAACTTTTTTTTTCAATGTCTTCTAGGAATTTCAAAGAATGCCTCACCAGCACACCAAGCACCAACATTACCTTCAACTTACACTGACCCAAATATGACCAACATGCACACAAACACCATGGTAAGCGCCAAAGTTCGCTTCAGACACTACCAATCAATATTGCTCCATTTTGTATGTCTGCACTAAGTGGACATAAATATGAATTATGCAGGGTGCAGACATGACCAAATATTTGAAAATGGTAAATCTACCACAGAAAACCAATTTTTCAGTTTAGAGAGCATTACTCAGGCTGTATCTCAAGCATACACCAAAATACAGCAAATTAATGGTGGTTATTTTGAGAAGTAGAGTGTTGAATTTATTAGGACATTGATGAGTGAAATCATAAGATGCAAGTGCCTTTACAGCTAAGGGTTGCTAATCACGAGCTAAAAAAAAAACCTAATACATTAGGGTAAATGAGTTTATTAATAATTATCCTTAGCTTCATACCCTGCAATGTTTCAAACGAGCTCTATTTGTCCAGCTGCTTACCAAAACCAGTGACTCTTAATGGCAGCTCCTCATTGCTTTCTTGGGAAGCAAAGCCTCTAATTTCTCAGAAATGTTGTAGCTACACCAAGAACAGACATTGTGGTCTGTAAAGCTTTTCACTGAGTAACAGCCTGAGCATTACTATGAAGGAAAGAATTACATATAATTACACGTTGTTGTTTTTTTTTTTAATTGTCCAAAATACAAGTGACATTTTCAGTGAGAATTCAACTGGGAGTAAGTCATGTTCATACACACACTTTTAAAATAGGAGATGACACAACAATGTCTTAAATATTTTTTTCCATAGACAAACACGAGCCTATGGGACCCCTGAATAAGTACTTCCATGTAATACACGAAGTATGAGGATCACTGAAGTGTCCACGTGCTTTGATCTGCCAGGAAAAAACATCACTAAGGATAGTTGTTGGGTTTTGTTTAGTTGGTGGGGACTTTTTTTTGCTGCTAAGAATGGCTACCTAGTAAGAACTGAACTGAAGTCATCCATTATGTTATCATCCAGCTGGAAACCTGACAAGTTAACATATGTTTTTTGAAAACCTTCAAATGAAAGGCTGCTTCTACAAGTAACAGAAATCCAAATAAAAGCTTATCAACCTAACTTAAACATATTGTTCTAATTACTACATGGACAACAAGAGCCGTGTATTTTTAAAATAATTGAAATAGGTTATGCATTCACTAAAAGCAAATTGAAGGGAATTGTTTCTCCTTTTGTACTGGTACAGAGATCTTGGACATTCATCATTCATCTGCCCAAGCATTTCAAGGCGCTTCCTCAAACAGTAACGAGAGGAAAAAAAAAAAAAAAAAAAAAAGACTACCCACTTGTATTCATGAAGGGTGAGAGGGAGGGAGAATACTGATGCATTTCCATTGGAAACTATCTTCCATAACAAAATCCAGTCATTTTTTTTAATTTCAAGCATAAAAAAAAAAAAAAAAAAGATTTCTATGAAAACACTATTCATGTGAGCATTTATTAACTTTTCCTTTAATTGCTTTAATAGCGTTACTGCAAATAACTGCATTAACCAAGTTTTCATCGCCAACTTTATGTGTAGTGACATTGTGCAGTACGAATGTCGGAGTTGCTTGCCAGCTAATTTAGAAGGCATTATGCACTTTGTCAATGAACTATGTTAAAAGGCTTAAGGAAAGCTGTTTCAGAAAGGAACAAACAGCTTAGCAAACTCAAATTTTTCCATGTAGTTTGTGTTCTTCTCTTTTTTCTTTCTTTTTTTTTTTTAAGAGGTAAACAACACCAAACTTTGCAAATTATTCCAAAGAGAAACTGGTTAACCCTTACTCTTCTGTTCTGTTTTACCAAGTGACAAAAGAATTCCAAATTACAGGGACAGAAAAAGCTAAATAAAGTCGCCCTATCAGGCTGCACGTTAATGGGAAGGACACTGTCACAAAGATACTTCTCTTATTCCATTCAGAACAGCTGCTGTCTCTAAGGATCTTTGTATTTGTTATAGGATAGAACACTTTCTCCATGGAGACAGTGGAATAGGGGTAAATATATTCCTCGCATTTCTTAGAGTTCTGTTTTACTAATACAGCTGACTATAAAGAGTGAAAAGTTTAGCTAGAGGACAGGCTGCTCCTTAGCTGCTTCACATTCACTGTGCTTGTATGACATTGCACAAACAACTGTGGCATAGAAGCAATATAAAAAGCACAAATTGTAATATTTTTCACTGTGGGAACAATGCTTACATCTAAAGAATCATGGTAAAAGCAAATTGATTTTCAGAAGTACACATGACAGGTAGGAAACAACACAACCACCTCTGTCACCAAGAATGTAAATATCTTCCTTCTGAAAATGAAATGAAAACTATGGCATTAAGTTTTCAGTTTTGCAATATTTGGGATATTTTTGTCCCCGTTAAAAAAAAAAAGGTATAAGCTTATGTTTAACTTTGACCATAACTAAACAAGCAGATAATTTAAATGTTTAGGCATAATCTGTTTTATAAACAAGATGAACTGAAGTATGTGTATATATATAAGATACTACTAGTTGAAGTTATACTCAGAACCTTGCAGAAATGAGACCTACATGAATATCAGGTTCTGCTAACACAGAACTAGCAGATACGCTCGATATGGAGGAAGCGCAAAATGCAATGCTAACAATCCAAACCTACAGGGAATCAGGAAGGTCAGCTGTAAAATGCAAGATAGGAAACTGAAAAGCAATGACTAATGATTGAGATGCTTGAAGAGAATCAAATGTGAAGGTCAACTGAGAATGATTAATTCAAGAATATAAACCAATATAGCATGGTGTATGTTTATATTGCACCTTCCTACTCAATCTTACAAGGTCTTGAAAAGAAAAAAAAAAAAGGAAAGAAATTTAACTTACAAATGCTACCAGTAGAGATATGCCAGATTCACAAAATCAGAGGAAATGAGCTTGGCAAACACGGAAATAAATACTACTAGCTATTAGGTATCTTGTCCATCTGTACACAAAAACAATATTGCAATAATGACACTGCTTGTTTCAGTTGCAGTCAAGAGTTTTTCAGCTATTAGTCATGCACACGTAAACACCCACAGAGTTTCACTGGGAGGAATTACCCCACTTGAAGGCGGCAAGCTAAGGTAAGAGCCAACAAATGAGGTCTTGAAGTCACCAGAATTTAAACTTCTCCTTTTGAAGGGAGGAGCACGTGCGGAGCTAAGAAGTGCATGATTCAAATAAGTCATAAGTCATACTTATAAATATGTGTGTGCATGTGTGTGTGTGTATATATATATATGTATGTAGTTAGTGACAGCTTCCACCAGTCTCCTTGAAGCCCGTAAGCAAAAGCTAAACTAATCGTACAACTTCAAGCCTTGAATATGAGATAACTAGCTGGAGGTTTTAATTAGCTTTTCATGAAATCTTAGATGGGCACTATTTTTATTGAAGAAATTCCTGAAAACTCAGCTCTGTTACTCTATACAGCTTGAGTAATCCCAATATTTCAGACAGCGAGGAGTCTTCATGTCCCAAGACTCCTCTCATTATTTTTATTTATAAAGTCCTGGTTGAAATAACCAAGACAATTAAGTTTTGTCACAAGAAATGACTGCAGGCAAAGTATTTATTTCTGAAAAATTAACTGAAGAGTCATCATTTGGCCTCTTTTCAAGGAGTATTCAGAGTGCCTGTTGCTTCCAACAGAGGCAATTACGGATCCTGTCCATGAAGGGAGCAGGGTCCTAAAGCACATTTCCAGACTGAAGTCTGCATCAAGCTCAGGCACTCTTAAGACCTTCAGCAAACATGTGCAAAGTTGCAGAGTGGCATATTTACGTAACCCCTTACTGTTTGCCACAGTGTTTCTTACCTTACCCTGAACATGTAATTTAAAGACACGTGTATCTATATGCGCAATCAACCAACCAATAATGAAAAACCTCCTAGATGATGGTGATCTACATCCGTACTTAAAAAGCACACAGAATGCCCAACAAACAGTGTATAGTTATTTTCTGAAGTTCTGTGTATCCAGCAATTCTACCCAAACAGATTTACAAGAACAAACAATCAACCCTCCACAGTTTAAAAATAGCATGTGTTTTTCATATATTCAACTGGTAACATGAAGCTAAAATCTTAACTTACTTATTCAGTTGTTTTTTTTTTGCATTATTGTTCACCTTTGAGATTTTTATTTTTAGTACTGCAGCTCATTTTATTACTTGAATTTAGAAAAAAAAAAAAGGCACATGATTTAAATAAACTAATTCCTGAGCTTTTTTGAAAATCATAATAGTAACAAACTCCTACACCCGTCAAGCAAGCTGTATCAAAAAACTAAAACCTTTGTACTGTTTGACTCCACCTCCAGACATGTGCTGGAAGCACAGAATACTGTCCTAACCACATACAGTGCGTGCTGGGCTTCTTTTGTAGCTGTTTATACTTACACGGTCTTTGTCATCGGCTACATCACAAAGAATGTCATCCAGATCTAGGATCCCACCATCCCCATGCTCCAGTCGATGTACTTGTATCCAGTAGTTTGGATCCTGCATAAAAGGCAGAAAGAAAGAAGAAAAACATCATGTATATATATATATACATACTTTTAAAATAGGAAAAAAGTTATTCACACATATAGATAACATTGCAATCCTACGAATGTTCAACATTAAAAACAGCCATTTAGGTCATATTCATGTAAAGAAATGTAAATTGGAATATAAAGCCAAAGGTGTTTTTCTTAATCAGTCATGTACATACGTACGGACACTTCCATCAGACAAGCATGGTTCAGTGTCATCACCGACAGAAGAAAAAGGTTCCCAATGTTACCAAATGTATATACATATATATATTATACATAAAAGCAAAATACATCCTCCTCGAACTATCCCAGACAGTGGTCAACAGGCACAAAGCTGTACAAGAAAGCAGCGATGTCTGCTCAGTTTGCATGTTTTTTTATCTGACAGCCGTAAAGGTTTAACAGCTTATCTTACAGTATATTGCAGTGGTGTCAAAGAGCTTTCTACCTGTGTTTTGGTAGAGTTGGTAGGTGGGATATCTGAATCTTAGACAAAGAACACTCCATATTTTAATTCAGGAAAGACACATACACACACAGACACATATATGCGCGCATGAGTGTACAGATACATATGTCTACCAGTAACTGGGAAAACTGCCTTTATAGTCTTCACTATTACTTCTAATACAGAAGGACACCAGAACTGACAGAGCAACATTGCACCCACAAAGTGCCTGCTGCATATTGCTGTATCTCCTGACTGCAGCCTAGTACTCAACCTGCTGTTCTTCAAGGGGTTGTTTTCCAACAGGGGAAAGTTGCACTACAAACACACCACCTGAACATGATGCATTATGTTTTCTTGCTCCTCAAATATTCCCCCTTTACAAAGCCAATGCCCTGGGCTGTTGTTACAGGTGGAATAGTAACAGAGCTTTGCTGCCTTTCACAGAACAGACACGACTGCAAAAAGTGACGAATTTGAGGACCTTCCAACTTGCACCATCTTGCAAAGTGTGCCTGACCTCCTAGAAAGACAGGAACTAGCATCAACATCCTTTCTGGTACCAGTGTCTAGAAGGAATAATAATAACAACAAGAACAACAGCAACAACCTCGAAAATCCTTTGATTTCTTAAAGGACTGAACAGGACAAAAAATTGGACAAGCAGAATTCCTCTAAATCCATCTGTATTTTTAAATCTCGAGAGGACATGAAGTTTTGGACAACATGCTTCAGGGAAGAACGTCAAGTGACATTAATTTTGTTTGTAATATACTAGAAAACGATTTCCAAAGTTTGAAAGCCAACTTTGCATGTGATATGTAGCGTCGGTCAATGATTTTGAAGAAATTTGATAACCATGAAAGTTGCTTCATTTCTAAGTATATCCAGCTTAAGTACTGCTGTAAATTATCACCATCAGATGCTCAGATTTCAGAATTACATTTTACAGCCATTAGGCTATTCATTTCAGAAATTAAATTAGTGATGTTTTGCTCTAATTTCTGTAACTATTAAGATCATTACCTTAAATTTCTGCTAAGCAAGTATTTATCACCAAACTAGCTGATTTTCCTAATGTATGGCTGTTCCCCACACTGCAATTAGCATTGCAGCGCATTATAGGAAATAACTCAGCATCCATTTCTGCAAAGTAAAATTTCAGAAATGATTTAAAGCAGCACTACATTCTTCACATTATCATGCATGCAGAGGAACTTCAAGATGCCAAGGAACTTCAAAGACCTTTAACGAATGAGTTCTAAAGCAAAGTCCACCAAAGATGTGCCTTTGCAAATTCTGCTCCCAAGCTAAAAGGGAAGACACCTTTCTTCATCGTCTATCCCATTATGAAATACTCCTCTGTCTCTGGTACCTAAAGCAGACACTGAAACACAGTTATGAAGACCCAGGCTTTGATGACACAAGAGAACTGACAAGCTAGGAAGCCTCAAGGACTTGATTCTTGTTTCCACTGCTGATTACTCCAGCTCAAAACTGAAGTTAGAACTGAACCATCAGCTGGGCTTCACCGCAGAAATAGAAATGGAGAAACTAATTTGGGGTTTAGGAGAGAGTCCGATCCCTCGTGTTTAGTACACATTACAATTTGTGTGTGCATCACTTAACCTTCTTGGTGAAAAGTGAAACATGAGAAACAGAGAACTGCAATGCTGCCTCAGTGACTGGACTACATCCATCACAACAAACTGTACCCAAAGCAAGACTTCACTATTCCTGAAGGCTTTTTTTTTTTTTTTTTGCCTTCCTACCACAACTATTTCCCACCTCCAAGGCAAATACAAGGAAACGTGTGAGATTACAGAATCAGGAATCAATAACAGAAACGCCCACTTCTGATGCACGGTTGTGCTATTTCGGCATGTTCAACCTGCATTAAAAATAGCTTTGCTGTATGCTGCATCATTTTGCTAATTAGTTCCTTTAAAAGTCTCTCGGCGTTGCATAAGCCATTTCAGATAGCCTTCTTTTTTCCTGCAGTACCTATTTGTTGTGCCATAAGCTGAGCTATTCTGGTCGCTCTTCCTGTTCAACGAGGCCTTGATACAAAACAAGAAGTTAGCAAGACCAGACAAGAAATAGAGAAAACTAGTTTGGCAAGAGCTCACTCTGGCAGGATTTGGTAAGTAAATATGAAATAACAATGAAACTTTTCATTAAAGCCTTTTCCAAACTTCACAGAGCAGCCCTGCTCTTGAGGCCCTTTTGCTCTATTAACATTTTCCCATAAATCACAGATTTGGTGGGGGAGGCTTGGGAAGGAAGAGAGGTCTAGTGGGAAGTCACATTTGGTAGAGATTAGTTATATCACACAGCCTTTAACCCCCCAAAAAGCTCATCATTTTACTGTACTTACAAGGTACGTAGCAATAGATGGCCCCAAACTGTAACAATTAATGCCATGCAATAACTAAACAAACAAGATGGAAACATTTAAACTGCATAAATGTTCAAATTAAATCCCAGCACACATTGTATAAGAACACATGCTGCATAAGCTCATATGCTCTATTTGCTAAATGCAAAAGAAACTGAACCAAGCTTAGCTCTGACGAATTCAAGTGCACTGGCTTTACAAGGGTACCCAAATTCACAGCTCAGTCCAGTTGCGTTTCTCAGCTGCAATTCTCCTTGCAGCCAGCACACAGCCACTCATAATTTCCTATGCAATAGCAGTGGCACAGTCTTCAAACATTTTCTGAAGCAGTCAAAAAGAAATACTGTTTTGGCTTAGAACAGTTAGTGATTCATAATGTGGAAATCAGCAATTAACAGAGTTTACTGCAGTTTACACAACTTCATCTGTGGGGTAAACTGGTCCAATCCTTCCTTCAGGACACCTCAGAGACCTTCAGGGTTGCCATCTCCTGGTGGCAGTGCAGAGCCCACAGGTGAGGGCTCACAAACGAAGGACTTGCTCCAGCAGCAACCCCTGGAAATGCTGCCTGCTCGCAGCAGATGGAAAGGTGTGCTTACAGGGCTAAGGAAAGGTCTGCTCATTGCAAAATATAAAAAGTGCAAAGGACTTCAGGTCTAGAGGGTGGAGAAGTCAATTTCTGCAAAGATGAAAAAAATACTAAACAAAATTTAAAATAATATATTTTTTAAATTAGTATTTTCAAGAAACCTGCTTCAGAATTGTTCTGGTTTAAGACAGCAACATCCCAGGCTCGGATATTTTCCTGTAGCTTCAAAAATTCAATTTGTAAATTACAATTAGATTTGCACATTTTGTTCAACAAAACAAAGCCACGTTTATGATCTCTCTCCCTCTTGCTTGTTATTGCTCCAAAGGGTACTTACACTGTCCATACCTGCAATGCATTTAGGGGTATCAAAACACACTGATAGAAAACTCATTAGCTACACTGCTCTACCAACATGTAAATTAGCAATGCACAATTCTTTCATAAAAGCTATATATAAGTCTTTGTCACTAGTGCATGCAGAAGAACTAGCAAGTTCACTTCATTGAATACGAGGACAGAAGTAATGCTAAACCTGATTTATAACATCTTCATTTAAATATTGCATCACTCAGCTCAAGTCTAAGCAAGTCAGATCTCCCATTTCCTGTGTACACCCATTTAACTATTCTACTTGATGACTATTATAAAGGTACTTATAATTTAAACACATGAGCACCACATTTTCTGCTCCAAAGTCTTCTATAATGGAAGATAAATATTTGCTAAGTGAACACTAACACTGAGAGTGGAAGCAAAAACAGCTTAGCAAAGCCCGTATGAATGCAGTCACTCATATTCTGTTTATTCCATATGACATGACTTGTAAAAAGCACAAAGGAAAAACTGAGAAAACCATTCATTTAAGTAGCATCATTCAGTATTCTGCAGCTAACAATTTCATGTTCCCACATAATGGAAACAAGGACCATATGTGGAAAACAATACCTAGAAACAGGAATGGAAACTACAATGTGTTCTTACTAATGGCACAGAAAGATTTCTTACCCCTTTATTTCTAAATATGTCTTGGGTTTTGCAAATGTACTCAAAAAAAAATGTGTAAAAGTGTTTAACATCAAAAGTTAAAATAAAGAAGCTTGTCCTTTGAAATTTTTTTTCCATATTGTACAAGAAGAGAACACCATAAACTTCATCAGAAGAAGCCATTTATTTAACAGAAAGCCAGCCTCCTAAAATGTCCCGTCCGCCTTACAATGTGCAGTGTTTCCACATCTACATGCCACCAGATGATGCCTGCTGCTGTGATTCCACCTCACCTGCTGCACCAGGCAGGTCCTAAAGTACCACGGATATTGAATCTGCGTGACTACGATCATGTAGCCAGGGTTGGGCAGTAAGATGTTGAGTTTTGTTTGACGCCTGCCCACGAGGCCTCCAGCAGAGAGCAGTGCTGGAGCAGGGCAGCGAGCACTCCCCAGCTCCTGCCTTCACGCCCCACCTGTGGCCGTACGGCCCCGGCATCCATCATCCAACCTCAGCCTTCACGTGGATGCACACCAGTTGCACTCGCCACGACTGTTTGTTGCACATCTGGAAGTCAGGTAAACCAGATTTTCACCACACACACCTACATTCTCTGATCTGTTAAGGCCGAAATGGCATGAGTATTTCTTAGCATGGAGAAGTACCTCAGGAAGTGGGTTGTCATTGTCACGTCGAGCTCACCACGGCTCCCTGAGCCCCTCTGAGACCACCTTTCTAAAAGCGAAGTGATTTAAATATGGATATCATTTATAGCTTTTTAAGACCCTTTCCATTACACAGATCCTCAGAGGATTTTTCAAAAACACTCAATGAAACAATTGTGCCCAAATATTGTAGTGCAAATCTCAAAGGAAGAGACGCTGCACAAAGAAGAGTGGAGCTGCAGGAGCAGCTCCCTAAGTTTCAATACAACTTCTCATTTGTAAATGAAGAGAAAGGGAAAGTAAACATGCATTTCTAGCCTCTGCTTAAAATCATCTGGAGTTTAAGAGTACATCACAACGTGTGTGGCTATCTTCACTGTTTGAGTATTCTGAGAACAGATAAAGCTTTTGTGGCAAGAGACTACACACGGATCAAAACTAACACAATAACCCGGCTCGGGCGTGGACTGGACTTGTCTGTTCAGCAGCATATGGCACTTGGGCGTGTTAACACAGGCTGAAAGGAAAATAATGGTTAATAAAAACTAATGCATCTGAAAATTTGCCAACGAGTTCATTCATTTCCCTGTCTAGCTCTGTACTGCAGGAGGGAACCGTCAAAACAAGCTGTCAGGTGCCAAGGAAAAGCCACGGACGCTGGGCTCCAGTCACGTCGCACAGCCCCACAGCCCGGGAAGGAGAGCAAACACCTGGCTTTGCATGGCATCTCGTCCCCATCACAGACCCGCTGGAACTTCAGACACACAGACCTGTGTAATGCACTGCACGAACACGGTGGGGGAGGAAGCAGCTTAAAGACAACTGCTTTCTCTTAGGCGTACTGACATTGCACCAGGGGCAGAGAGCCATGGTTTTCAACATAAGGATGTTCACTGTCTCTGCAAGGGTACAAGCCTGCAAAATACTGCCTGTATTAATTAAAAAAAAAAAAAAAAAAAAAAAAAAAAAGCCTGCATTAATGACAGTACTCCAGCATGCATCAGGAAGTTTGATACCTACAACTTTCAGGTTACCTGGCCCTGAGCTGCAAGGACCGTCACCTCCTCCTTTTCTGCTGGCACTCCCCCTGCAGTCACTCCCTACCTAGCAGTTTTGGAGCATGTTTACCTTGCCCTGTGCCCCACGCAGTGAAGAAAACAGGGCTTTTTCTTCCTTTAACCCATAAAATTGCTCTTTGGACTAGGTACCACGCTAAAGTAAATTTATTAGTATTTTGTACAACCAAGGGAAAGAGAGCTACAGCTGGGAAGGTTACATATACATTAAGAAGAGGCTTTGGTCAGGGATTCTTTTTTTTGAAACATGTAGGTATACATACGGTATCTTCAACGAAGAATTGCATAACTGATTGCAGATATGAACCAGCTATGAAAATGAGAAAAACATGCAAGTCTAATAACTGAAGCATCTTGTTCCATTTTTACATTCACCAATACTTTTCCAGCGTCACTAAATGGTCTTTAACTTAGCAATGATCCATTCAAGATAACAAGAACATCTGGCCAGTATCATTCTTCCTGAGACAATGAAATGTTGGAAAGGGTGTTTATGAAGTGAAAAGCAATGTTAGCTTTTGCATGCATCCTACATGCCTACTTTCAGCAATAACAGTGATTTACTTAAAAATTTATCACATTACGCCATCAGCTTCAGTCCTCAGTATAAAAGTCTGAGAGCCAAAGGAATATGAGCCAATTATTAGGTGACTTTTGAAATTAAATGTCTCCAAAAGCCCAGTACATTGAAATAGTATGGTCAGTAACCTAATGGGACACTAGCACATACTGAGTTGTGTTGCATTACTATAGGAGTACAAAAAAGCATCGAGGAGCTACTGGTTCTTGCTGTAAACAGCAAAAGTGTGCTGTTAAAACCGTGACCTTACTTTGTTAACCACAATGAAGTTTGCATAAACTTTCAGATCACAGGATCACAAAATGGCTTGGGCTGGAAGGGACCTTAAGGGTCATCTAATTCCAACCTTTCTACATAGGAACCTCTTGCTTTTGTGAAATAAACGTCCTTGCACATAACGATTTTTTAAATACACCAGTAAAACAGATGTACTCTAGACAACAAACACCCACGGCACGGCTGGGGCTGGCAGGGACCCGGGTGCGGGATGGGGAGCGGGGGCACGGCCCCTGCCTCCCTTCAGGCCGCAGCCTGCTGCTACCCGGGGCCTCCCGGTCCCTGCGGCGGGCCCTGGCCGAGCTCTGGGCGGCTCCTGCCGCCTCCTTCCCCCGGGTACTGCCGAAGGCGGCCCCGGAGGAGCTGCTGGGGCCGGGGGGCAGCGGCTCCGGGGCCAGGCGGCCGCTAGGAGGTGCCGCTGCCAAAGGGCAGGGGCCGGCTCCCGGCCGCTGCTGCCGCCCTCGGGGCGCCGAGGCCTGAGCGAAGGCGGGGGGAAGCCTCGCGTCTGTGACAGATCAACGCGCTTCGCTCCTGTGTTTTTCTTTACCACCGCTACTCTTCCTTTGTGCTGTGTGATCGTGTTTGCCTGGGGGGTAAAAAAAATAAAAATATTTGAGGAGAATGTATTGAGTGGGTCTGTAAACTCCTTCACATCCATGTTGCGAGCACTCAGTAGCACCACCCTGTTTAAACTGCAAAGTAACTTTTCTGTGGGATTTATTCCTCCACAGGAAGATCCTAAAAATCCTAGACCTGTATCCCAGCACCGCCACAGCCTCCAAGTGTGCTAAATCCGCAAGGGAGGTGAGAGAAAATTGCTCTTTTCAGAGTATTTTGCTGTAATGCAGAGATGACGGCACAAATCTGCATAGTAAACATAACAACAACAACAACAAAATGCAACAAAACAGCTCATCAAATACAATTTATAATTATTAGTACTAGCTTCAGATCATGGATATGAATCACAGCAATCGAGTCCAGAGTTCACAAACGCTTAATGAAACGTACTGACTATAATGGTGCACGATCTGCTATGCAGAGACATCGTTATTTGGGCACTGAGGGTGAAAGCAATGCAGAGCCTCTGGCTTTTTGCTTGACAATTGATCTGTGAGTGAATTTGATTAGAGAGAAGCGTTTTCTAGTTCTCCTGAGAGTGTCTCCCTTACATCCATCCATCATTACAGCACTGCTCGGATTTAGGCTTTCATTGGTTTTTCAGCCACAATGACAGCCCTTCAAACTCAGCGCTAGATTTAGACTGGAATAATGTATTTTACGGGAATAAACAGCCACATGTGTATGTCTTCATATACAGAAATAGATGGTGCAGACTGACGTGTACGATTGACCTATGTCAATTAAATGTTAAACAACAAAAAAAAAAGTATCTGACAAAATGCTTCAAGGGGAGATTTAGGAGGGCACAAATACAGCTGTCTACTCTACTGACAACCAGCGTGAGACGAAGAGCCTAATTTATTTCAGAAATGTACTGGAAATAAGACTTTCATTTGGGGGCTATTAATATCAAACACCGTGAAAGATGGAAACAACTAAATCTGATACATGCTCCCCGGTGGGCAGAGTCAATTAATCTTGTAGTATATGAGCTCTAAACTACGATTAATATGCAGAGAGAGTTGTAAAAACATTACTGCAAACAGAGCCTTACATTTCCAACACCCTGTAAGCTACAAAGTTAGTAGATAATACGAAAAGTCCTCTCTCCTGAAGACTACTATTCCTCTGGAAGCTTCAAAGTCAAAGTGTGGTGGGTAGGGCTCTGCAATACCAACAGCTTTGCCGAACCATGTAGACGGAATGCACAAGTTACGTAAATCACAGGAAAGGTATCACTTTTTAGGTCAGCGATATGGTATCTTATGTTCCTGATAGGATTTAGAGTTTTGTTAATTAGTCAGGCAGAAAAGATATTTTTTCCTGAAAACAGAAGCGCGAGTAGACAATAGACAACTATGAAAATGATGTGAATAGATAAAGCACTTGCACAGCACTGTGTGTTCAGTAACGAGGATAAATGTGTTCTAGGAGGGCACAAACCAATGCATCATCTCTAGAGACCAATATGGAAAGCACCTGCCTTGCTCTGCCAGGTGGCCCAACCTCTGTGCTTGTTGCTAATAAGAAAGAAGGGGATTGAGTGCTTCGGGAGTTTCCACTGTGCCCTACAGAACTACTCCCAAGACTACAACAACCTTGTCACCATTTGGAGGACAAGGAGATGGCAATGCTTCCCCTTCCTTCATCCTCCACACCTGTGTGGAGATCGTAGATCACACCATAGCCTGCTTCTACATGTCCTAATTAGGCTGACAGGGGACCCTCACACCAGCACCCATCATCACATCCACAAGGATCAGACACCAGAGGCACAGGATGGCTGTTTCACACACACCTGTGTGCACGCACCCACATGAGTGCCTGTGGGTCAGGCCCACCAGGGAAGATTTATTTCCAGTTAGTCTGCAAAAGCAATGTGGAAATAATCATAGTAGCATGTTAATTTATCTGTTAAATACTTTTCAAGACGTTTTAACCAAAACAGGCCTTATTTTCATCTCTGGGGGAAAGTTTTAGCAACAATATTTAGCTATTACTTTTCCAAACTGGCCAGTCTTTGTGAAGCAGTGTAACTTCAATACTGTCTTGTGGCTCTGATTGAAGGGAACAGTCATTCATTTCTAGGCACTCCTAGCATTTGTCCAAAACGTTGAGAACAATCACTGTATAAATACGATTACAATCATTATTATTTTTGTGAGGTGAAATAAAACAGATTTGCCAATCTCTGAATTCAGGGCTCTGAATCCTGCCAATCCAGAGCAGGAACTGCAAGGTTTTGCTCCAGGTATGGGTGCAAGAAAGAAAACACCTTACCTCCAAACTCCTAGCAGTAATAATCTCAAGGATTATTTGCTTTGTTTTCAAATGTTTGCATAACTTCTGAAGATAAAGATTAAAAAAAAAAAAAAAAAGATTACTCTGAGGTAGCCTTAGGTTTAGCACGGCTGTATTTTAGCTGCCTGACCACACTGCAGGGTATTACCATTTTTTATGATAAAGCATAATTAGCATCATAGCAGGTTGGAGACTTCATGGGGAAAATAAAGACAGAATGAATGCTGAGAGTTTGTGTCCATGCTAAGGTCAAAGGTCATCAGTTACAGTTCTTCCTCGCAAATCTGCTGTAATCGTCTTTTTCAAATCAATAACTAAGCTCATGCCTGGCCCAAGCTCAAGGCCAGCCCCATTTAACCAGAGGAAACCAGCGTCCCAGTTCCCACCCTCTGAGTGGTGAAAACAGCTCCTAACAGGAGAACCCTAACTTCTTCTTACCCTGAGCCCTCATCTCTGCAGTGACTCTACCCTTACTCCCCACTAAGTTCTCTTTTCCCTAAACCCTATTTACAGTTCCAGAATGCCATTTATACCAAAAATCATCTGGTCCCTAATGCTGCCGGGTGCACCACAACCTCCCCCTTCTTCCTCTCCCTCCTCAAAACTTATTCTCCTCCTTCATCATCCATAATTATTTATGGCTCACCATCACTTCCATAGCTGGCCAGCAGCAGCAACAGAGAGCACTCCCAAGATATTAAACCAAACACTGATGACAATTACTGGGAAAAAAAATATATATATGTAAAAGCATCAGCCTTCCATTTGCTACACCGCAATCACTACACCGGTATGCCTTCCAACTTTACCTCACGATACCCTTGCAGACCCAGCTGCATTAGTGCCCAGCATGAGCAAAGCTTGCAAAGTTAAGCCCCAAAAATGAATCCTCTAACGTAGGAAGTTGGGGGCTAGCACTAAGAGCCTCATTTTACTTTCTTAGTTATCTTCTCCCTTGTCACCTACAGCGATAGGGAGCAGCTAACAGCAGGGCACTGAACTCTAACCCATTACGCATCTTCCAAAATTGCTTAAATCTCTAACAGCATGTCTGCACTCGTCAAAATTAAAGCAGAAGTCTTGATTAAGAGAGAAGCAAAACCAGCTAGTCTTCTTGACCTGAAATGAAAGCAAGAAAAAAAAAAAAATAACCATTAAAACCAGTGAAGCAATGCCAAGCCCTGTTTTGAACAAAAGGTAAACCTTTAAGTCTTCTCAACTGAGCTGTGAGTACATCATATAGGAAATTGTAAAAGCAGCTTAATTTTTCCAGCTTTGGACAGCATGATCTGTGCCTCTAGACACTCTGGTGCTCCCAGTCCTAACTTATAATGTGGTCTAAGTTAGAAATTCCCATCTTCATAGCAAAGTCAACCCTGGCAAAAGACAGAGATCAATGGCTCAAATGTATGCAGGGTAAGTATGTCAGAAATGTACTAAAATGCAACACAATATTCCACCTTCAATTGTATCTTCCAGCCCTGTAAAAACCAAGTAATTATCTTTCCTTTTCTGGAAGATAAGTAAGGAAGTATTTGTTACTTGCTCAAACCTGGGTTTGAAAAATCCAGTTTCTACTTCCTTACATGCTTTGAGAAACCGACTTTATGAAAATACTTTGAGTAAAACCGTGTACTTATTTCTGGGAATTCTTCATAAAGCCAAAGAAGATTAAAAACAAAAACAAATTAAAAAAAAAAAAAACTCAGTTGCATGCAGTTCATACATTTACAGAAAAGTTTTGTTTTGAAGTTTTACTTTCTGTCAGTAATTCCTTTAAAATTAATACAGTACATTTGAGAGGAAGAAAAACAAGTAGCAAACCCTGGCTAATGAGCCCTAGAAAAAAACAGGTTCTTAGAAACTACACAAGTCCTTCTTTTTTTTTTTTTTTTTTTTTTTTGAAAACCTGTCTATATTATTCATCTGGGCTCTCTCCAACTGGTGCCACACCAAAAGGCTGAGATAGGAAGGTGCCAACATCTCTTGCTAACTTTGAATTACTAGTGTTTAACCACTGCTGTTGTTACTTGCATTAAAATAGTGTCTTAGGTTCCAGTGAGGAGCACAAACTGCTTGCTGTTCTGTAACCGTACAGGATAGCAAAAAGAAAAGAGCTTGCTGAGTAGGAATAGATTAAAATACAGCATCTTTCTGGCTGTTGCAGCATATATTTTAGATAGCATACACTCCCAAACAACTCCCAAGCCAGTACTACATCAAGCTAACTGAAGTTTTAAACCATTTCATCTAACCACAGCCTCTCTTCATGTATTTTTGCAAAACACTTCAAATGAATTAATTTAACTTTGCAAGTTATCCCCTAGCAACCAAGGGTCCTTTGTTGTGTCTCTTCTCTTCTACATTAATAGCAGCAGCACTGCTAAAAATACAATGAAGTTTCAATAACTGGGATAAAAATACACTAGAAAACAAAAACTTTTTAAAAACTGGAGTGACAGAAGCTTGCAAGCAACAACACAACCTCCTTGCATAGATAAAACCCACTCTCCGATTTTTAAAACTAAGAATATTGTGCTTAAAGAGGAAATCTGCCACAAAAACATTTTGTATTTGGATTCTCACTCTTCCCTTATGCTCTGCTTTGATTGAGCAAAGGGGAAAACAAAACAAAACAAAACCTGATGTACACTTAACCAACTGAAAACCCTAAGAAAAAACAAAGCATTTTCAAGACCCTAAACACGCGTTTCCATTTCCCAGGTAGTGAGGACTTGCTTTCTAGTGGAGAATTCTTCAGTTTGGCTGGTTTTATGGCTGCTTTTACATGCATTTTGCTACAGGCAAGTAAGTAACTTGCAAGTGTACACAGACGAAAGCCCCAGCACCCCATGGACAAGCCAACCCCACACAGAGGTCACTTACACCCGATACCTCCCCTGCATTACCAGGGGATTCAGCTTCTTCGTGGCTTTATGAGACTTGCTGCTGGGAGAATTCCCAAAAAAGCCCCCAGTCTATATTTAGTGAACTTTTTCAGATATGGAGAGGTCATGAACTTCCTTACTTTGGTGAGACAAGAGCAAGATCTACAGGCTGCAAGCTAAAGATAAAGTTGGCTGGGGGCCGTTGCTATCTTGTAGGCAGAAAGCATTTCTAATCCAGAGCCCTTCGCCCCTTCAAAATTAAGTAGGAAGGGGGAGAAATCAATGTTTTGCTGCTTTTTTATGCATCGGTGCCGAACAAAAGGGTGAGGCAAAAAAACCTCCTCTTCATTTAGCCCTCAATTTTAAAAACAGACTGTTTATACAAGCACATGTAAGAGATTGAATGGCCATAAAGTAGGTGGGGGGATGAATGCTGCACACACACTAGGTAATGGAGGAAGAGGGATTATATTCTCCCGGCTGTCATGAATCAGACGCTGACTCACAGCGATACTCTGGGCCAGGCCACACTTCTGTTCCAAGTTCGCGTGCATGGATTTCATCAGGAGGTTTGCGCCGAACAGTAAAATTTAGCCCTAGTAACATTTGATTTTGCTGGATGACTTGTACCTCTTCTAGCCTTCCTATTTTGGAGGTGATTTCATTTCTTTCTACTCTTAAATAGCATGGACATTTTCACACTTGGAATGCTCTCGTCCTGCCTACAAATACAAAATATAATACAAAAATTAACAGTAAAGTGAAATTTTACGATTTGATAGAAATGTTTTAGATGGCTTAAAGAAGTGGAATAGAAATCTAGAATCATGTCATCACCTAGGTTGGAAAAGACCTTCAGGATCAGCAAGTCCAACCACCAGCCTGCCCTACCAAGTCCCAAAACTGAACTGTGTCCCTTAATGCCATGTCTTAAATCCCTCACACGTCTCTTAAATCCCTCCAGAGCTGGGGACTCCACCATTGGGTAGCCCGTTCCAATGCTTCAGTCCTCACTCTCAGGAGAGTTTCTTCCACGCAAGCTCCTCGAAAACAAAACTTGAAGTAAAAACACCAATTTTGACAGGGTTTTCATTTGAGAGGACCATGCAGGGGTGTTGGTACTGATGGCACCTGACACCCAGGCTGCAGGAGATGCAGCCCTCGTTGCCGGCCTCCCACTAACCAGCCTCTGACCCAGCTCTGCCAGGCACTGCAGGAATTACTTCTTACAAAAGCTCCCACTGCCATTGAAATGCCAAATAAAAATCAAAACCTTATTTTCTTCTCGCAACAGAAAGCTTGTTCACTAGCTAGTTTTATGTAAAACTTGGTTGTTTGAAAACTTACTAAGCTTTCGTGGTTCATAAATACATTTTTTAAACTGTCTTGGACTCCAGTCTTTCAGACCTCTCAAGCTCAAACAATACATCCTTTTCAGACAGTTCTGGCATCAGATGAGATTGAACTTAACACTGTGATAGTCAAACACTCTCCTAAATTATAAAGACAGAAAGAATCAAAAAGTGTCTTGAACTCTGGAATTTTTCCTGCTCGCTGTGAGAAGCACAGTCCTGTTGCACAATACAATTTAACACATTAATCTGTATGAGCTGTTCTCTGCATTGCTCTGTAAAGCGAGAGCAAGAGCAGATGTCTTTATGCTGTTAATTGAGAACAAGGCATGTTTTGTACAATTAAACAAGTCAATTAGAATTTAGCACACTGATGTCTTGAAGTGATACTTTACACACAGTGAATCTAATAAAAATTCTTGTATTTTGAATCTTACATCAGTCTTGCATGGATGACTGGTGCAAAGACATTTTTAAATATTTAGAAAGAGAAGACTTCCTTGAAACCTTTAATATTTCACCACACAGAATTTGATAAACTACATGCCTCACTCAAGACTCACAGGGACCAAAAAAAAAAAAATCTTCAAAACAGCTACCCTTTCCATCATAAAACAGAATTTGTGCCTACAGTGTTATACCTGTGCCCAAGAGAAACATACTAGACTGAGATAATTCAGATCAGTGTACTAATGACAGGCATCAGAAATAATTCCATATGTAATCATGTTTACAGGTATTACTCTTTACAGAGATATTCAGGGTGCAAAAGTTGGACCTGGCTCAAAATGGAAATGGAAAAGCTGCCTGTGCTTTGATTCACAACACTACCATGATCAAAATGGTTTATATATATATATATATATATCCATCCAAAGTACGTCTGTGTTTGGGACTTTCACACTTCACGATCCAGAGATCCTTAGATGGAAAGCTCTGTTTGAAGGTAGCTTCATACAAATGCATCACAAATAAGCAGGCCCACATGTAATCACTTGCTCAAGTGACACAGAGCAAGGTGCCATGCCAGGAAAAGCAAGCATCGGGGCAGCAGGCTGTGCACAGCCCATGGAGGTGCAGGGACACAGAGGGGCTCAGCAACATCTCCTCCTCTTCTTCCTGCTCCTCCCCACAGCTCATTGCTTATCACAACAGCTCGAGATTTCAGCAGGAATCAGGGTGCTTTCCAAGAGATGGAGCGTCAGTCCCAGCAAACTTAGCTTACAGCTGATCCACTTGAAGTTACAATGACTTACCTAGCTGAATTTCCTAAAGCTCACTGTGGATAGGGGTGTCCCACTAAAGGGACATGCCCACAGCCACAAACTGTGAATGCAAATCCAGCTTTTAACTCTGCACCAGGCTTATCTGCAGCAGAATTTGGTGCCAGCTGGGTGAAACAAGAAGCACTTTTCACTTCTGTGATGGGCTGAAGCCTGGCCCCCAAACCAGCTGCACTGCTGTCCTTGCATGGGCTCTGCCCACTCACCCCTCTGTCCTCCTGGCCACCTCTGCAGGCAAAACAAGAAAATGAGAAAGGGCTTCAGACCAGAAGTAAACATCAGTGGGCTTTAACCAGCAGCAAAAGAGTCTGGGGAAAAGACACAAACCACTGCTATTGCAATCACTTCAGAGGCTTGGGGTTTTTGTCTCACATCAAGAGGCCTTAAGAGTCTAAATTATAGGGATGGGCCTGGGTTAGCCGAGGCAAGCAGGAGGGTGGGCAGACACAGCAGCTCTGTACCAAGATGATGCTCAGAAATGTCACAGAAAGGAAAAAAAAAAAAAAAGAAGAAAAAAAATACAGCATTTGTCATTACTAATAGATGTACATCCCTTAAAAGAAAAACTCATAATTTCTGCTGAACTCTGAAAAACGTAGCTTGTCTTCAGACTACAACTCAGAACTCAAATTTTCACAAAACGGAGCAGTCAGCACAAGGTAAGCACAGGTTTTTGTGCAATTAACTCAAATTTAGCTCTAGGATATTGCTGTCTATATAAGTCTTTCCTGTTTCAAATCTTACAGGCGAAACAGGATCAGGGAAAGGTTATTTGAGACTTCTGTTTCATGCATTCCCTTTTGATTACAGACTAAATCCAAAAGAGACTACTCAAAGGCCAAGATAAACGTGCAATCACAGAATTGGTTCTGGCTCAAACGGCCTTGGAGTCAGTAGAAAGTGCCCCCTGCCTCCAGAGAGGCTCAGCCTGTGCTTGAATGCAGTGTTAAGCCCTATTTACTAGTAGTCTGAAAAGCCATACACATGCACTACAGGAACATTTTGCCAAGCTCAGGGAGCGATGGTGGGTAGACGACGAAGAGCCCTTGTCTCCTGCCAACCCATCCGTATGGCACGCCTGTGTTGTATTTCTTGCTGGCTCCAACTCACTGTTAAAGCCTTGTATCCTGGCAGAGAAGGCCGTGTCCTGGTCTTGTGAGATTCTTGCGTGCTCTGTCTTCACAATGGATCAATGTTAACAAACATTTGCAAAATTTTCAGCTCCACGTGCACATGAACCACTTAGGAAGCAAAGCAAATAATCAAAGTTCAGAAATATGTTTAACTCACAACCCACGGGACAAGGCAAGAGGAAAACAGACATTTTGCTATAAAGCAGGTACTGTGCTGTGACACAGGGCAGTTGGCACGTAAGAATAAATAATGAAAGCGTGTTGTTATACATGAAATGTCTATGTAATAGCTAGCACATGACTTTAGGACTCCCCTCTTTGCCAGAGCGCAGATTCAATGCACATCGAGGACTTCACTGCCAACAAGCGAAAGGAAACTCGCAGGCTTGTTGCAAATGACTTTGGGGATGGCAGGATTAAGGAATTTCAGTGTAATTACTGCCAGAAGTTTTGGCCAGCTATGACAGGCAGGACAGAAGCAACTGGAGGTCGTATGTGATGATCTGCAGAGTAACTGCACTGCCTGCCCCTGGGAAAAGACCGCTGCGAAGATGATTTTTCTATGTACATTTTTGTTGCATATTTTGTTCCCGTTTGTGCTGATAAAACTGTTCTGACTGCTGCAGTACAATCAATACTGGAAAATGTTTTGTTAAAAGACTAAAATTATGCTGTAGTCCGGGACAAAGCAGGGTGCAGGGTTATGTCCAGCTGCTTCTAGACTGAAAAAGGGAGAGAATCGAGGTGCCCAAGGAACGTGGCATGCAACTGGTGTGCACTTTGGCCAACAGCACCGATGGCCCTGGACCTGGTCCTGCTGTCAGAGCTGGCAGCCTGGGACCGAAGATGAACCCAAACCACGAGGTGTGACGGCCTCCTCTGATGCACCACTGACTAACACAGCATGTGAGTAAGGGAGGGCAGGAGGCTCAGTGGACAAATTCACTGCAGCCTGGCAAAAGGCAGCAAGATCCTTCCCTGTTTCTTATTTAAAAAAAAAAAAAAAGTCAAAGTGATAGAGGGTTTTCCAAGCCCTCTGCCAAGAGAGGAGTACAACCACACAGGCCAAGGACATCACGACAGTAAACGTGAATGCACAGCACTACATCTTGGGGGGGACAACACATGCCCCAGCCACCGTAAACCAGGTGACCTTAGATAAATGTTTTTAAAAGCTGCAGCAATACAGGGACCAAATACTGTACTGCTGCTGAGCAGTCACCTATACACACAACATCCCCACTGTCTAGCAGAAAACAACAGGAGCAATTCCCAGCAAAAGGCACTGCTGAGGCTTGCAGCACAAACCCCTGTCTATACCAGCTCCATAAATTTAATTTCAGGAAGGTAAGAAACGTGGGGAAGGGAGGAGGTGCAGTTTCCCTGCATATTGAAGAAGTTCATGGAGCAAACACATGCACCAAGTATTTAAATAAAGCCCAAGACAAAGCATCCCCCCATCCCCTGGGCTTCAGCATTGCCTCTCCTGCCACCAGCGGGCTACCACCAAGGCCTCCTGCCCAAGCCGGTCACGCCTGCAGGAGCCTTTTAGCGTTCACCACAGACACCAAGGGAGCTCCAGCTCTTGGTGTCATTTCACACAGGGCTCTTCACATTCTCCGCCTGGTTCTCACGAAGCCTTGATCACGTCTAATGACCCTTAAAAAAGATAATACAACTACTCATTTTGCAACAGATCTTGCAGGAGAACACGAAGCTGCTCTTGTAACCCACTTGCTTTGTTGATATTATAGTATCTTACACACTGCAAAAATAAATACATCAGAAATAACAACCACTTACAGAAAACTACACATTTATCTCCCCAGAAAACAGAGGGGTTTGTAGCACATATAACTAGAAGGATTTTTATTTTTTCAAAAGCTGTCAGCACTAAAATCACCAGTGCAAAGACACCCCACCAAATGAAGATTTCAGAGAGAATTAAGCAAGTTCCCCACAATGGCAGGAAGTGAGTCTGTGGACAAAGCAAATACAATACTTTGGCTGCTTTGCTCCAAATCTTAGAGTATTATTAAAGTGGCTTTTGCTGTGTACACAAGTTTTAATGCTAATTACACTTGGAAAATGCAAACAAAACGAAATCTGATTTACTGGCATCTTTAAAATAGCCTGGGATAGCTGGAGAAATGTAGCTCTGGGTGCATTAAAATGCAGTTATCGCTGCACGGTGTGGAAAACCGATCCATACCTAAGGATTTAGCTGGCGAACCATGCAATATGGAAACCATGACAAAAATGACAAAAACCAAAACAAGTATAAGTCAGCCTCCTTGGTGAGCTGAGTTCACTGGATGAGACAAAGAAAATCCCATCTTGCAGCAAATCGTGTTTTACCATTCACAGTATTTCACAATGGTCTGTTCCTAACGCTGAACACTTTACCCCAGCCATTCAGAAGCAAAAAAGGGGGAATGAGAAAAAAAAACAAACACACCTAAGAGCTCTTCAGATTATTCACTTTATTAGAAATTAAGACATAAATTCACCCTTTCCCCACAACAAGGCCCAGCCTTGCCTCCTCTGGGCTGTAGGGACCCGCAGGGCTCAGCTTGGCTCACACAGCGGCCACGGGCTCCCTGTGGGACAGCAAAAAGGCTCCAGCAAAGCATGGCCATATGGGAACGTGGCCCCGAGCTCAGTGGGGTCAGGGCGCTGCTCCCGCAGCCTGCCTGCTGGCTCCCGATGTCAGAGCTCCTGCAGGCAGCTGTTTGTGGACATCCAGGCTAGTTGTACATGTCCTACATGGCTATTTGCATGCACCCAGGTCACTTCAAGTTATATCCCATTCTGATATGTAGTCTACAAACCAGAAATAAACAGGACTTACTCACAACACGTATAAAAAGCCCATAAACGCGCACACCCAGAGCCATCAGGCTGGGAGCACCAACACCTCACAGGCACGGCTGATGCGCTGCAGTAAGGGGGCTGAAGGAAATATGAAGACGAGCCACAGGGAAGTGCTACCTCTGTTCTTCCGATTTCCTTCTCTCCGCCACTGATGAAATTACTCCTTTGACTAAAAGTCTGTTGCACCGACACACCGTATGGTTACATGTACGGGCCTTGTACCACCTCCTGAACCAGTTTCCATTTTATTGGGCTATATATTAAACAAGCTCAGCTTTGCTTTTTTTCCTTTTTTTTTTTTTTTTAATGCTTATGACAAATCAATTCATCTTGCAGGAACCAGCTGTGAGCACTCCATTGCAGTGGGCTCAGGCTTCCGTACCTGGTGCCCCTCAGTGCACATTTGCCACTAGCAGTGCAGCATCTATCTCCAGCACAGAGCTTTAGGAAATGAAGACGACCCCAAAATAACAGAAAGGCCGTGTTCAGACCTGGTATCCCAAAAAGAGACCACCAAGAGCCCTGCATATTCTGCAATATCTTCCATTTTCCGCAATTGCCTGCCTTCACTAAAAATACGCTATTCACTACTTAGCAAAATTTTACATAAAATATTTGCTTTTTCACTAGTATATTGTTCTCATTCGTTTAGACTGAAAGAGGTTCATATATTTAAAATCTGAGAGAAAAATGATGGACAACTCTCTCCCACTTTGTCTGGAAAGTATATGCCTCCTCTACGGTAAAAATAAAATCAAAACAGTAGGATACAGTGGGAAGAGGGGGGAGTATGAGGAATACCTGCTTGGAATTTTTTGATTTTCTTTTTAAGTGTTTTTCTTTTCTTTTCTTTTTTTAACTGTCTTAATTATTATTATTCTAAATTCAGAGCTGTCTTACTATGTCAGAAGATTTAGGAAGAAAAAAACATCAGCTCTGCAAGAGCAGTACTTCAGCAATAGACCTGAAAATCTCAAAGTACAATTAACATAACACTATATAAATAATAAGAATTGCATCTCAACAACTCTGGAGAAATTTGTTGTAACAAAATGGGCAGGAGGCTCAGTCCCTTCTGTTGTTACAGCATCTGGTGGGAATGTTCTTATGGGAAAATTTGGAGGAATAGCCTCCATTTTATAACCTCAAGTATAAAAAAATTTGTGGCAGTAAGTAAAACATAACCAAAATAAGTAATTTTTCATGAAATTCTGTGCCTTCCAGAAGTTTACAAAAACTTCCAATATTAGGCATTCTTATAAATACCATTTTAACTTCTCTTTAACTAAATGGATGCATTTACTCAACAGATAGGTATCGGTGAAAATGCACAAGCAATGCTCACAACACGTTGCAAACTTGAAATGGGCATCTAAACACAGATAGGAATACTCCAAATGCTGCATGCAGCGTTGTGCAGCACAGCGCTGTGCGGATCTGCTCCCAAAGCCATGGACTCCACACCTGCAAATGCCGGTCCAGCAGCAGTGCTTGGAAGCCTTCCAGCTCAGGATGTCAGAGCAGAGCACATGGTGATGTACTGCATTTGTTCAGTATTAACATGGGAAACGCGACTGCCCTCGTTATGCACGTGCATCATTTGAACCCCTAGAAACATCTGCTTTGCAATTCTGTGCTTTGTTGGTCACTAAAACGTTCTGGATCCACCAAAAGCTTCGGGATTAGGGTGAGGCTTGGGGCTTGATGAAACCCCTGGTGCCGGATGAGATAGACACTACTTCTTTAAGTAGTTAAGAGTTAAGGCCATACAAGAGATCAGCAATTTCTGCTGAAAACATCTGTCTGTAAGGTTACCACTACCAGCACAGGAGTGCCCTAGAGTCTGTGCAGTTTGGTCACATTCTTCAAAAAGAAGCAAACATGGCAGGACCTCCACACCACAAATTCAATGCAGCACAAATTCAAGACGAGCAGATGTACTTAGCTCAGGTCTTTCTGATCTTCATTTATCTCTTCATTTACCTCCCTGCCTTGCTCAATGCTCCAGCCCACTGCAGTAGCTACACAGCTAAAGCAAGGGCACATCCTGAC
Source organism: Aythya fuligula (assembly GCF_009819795.1). Lineage (NCBI taxonomy): Eukaryota > Metazoa > Chordata > Aves > Anseriformes > Anatidae > Aythya > Aythya fuligula. The sequence goes on along the minus strand of NC_045560.1, from coordinate 14,576,554 downwards.
CTGCTGAACTTCACCAAAGTCACAACTACCACACAACAAAATGCAGATTTGCAACTAGCTGGCCGTTGTCATTGTAAGGGCATCCCTTCCCTAAAGCAGATGTGCCCATCTTGTACATCACTTGAATTACACCCACCCTTTATCCTTTAAAGCTGTCCTATTTTTAACCCTTCTGCTCCTTCCTTAAGAGCAGATACTTCAAGTTCTTCCCCTTCTGTTCTCAGCTGTGTCGTTCAGATAACGTAATGCCTGCAGCAAAACAAAACACTTCAGCTCTGTCCTTCATGCTGTTTATTATTATTATTGTTGCTGTTATTATTATTAATCTAATCAATTTACGAAGCAAGAAGCGGAGATCACAGAAGCCGACACAATGCAGCAATGCAAAAGCAATGAAATATTCACCCCGGGGAAACTGCTGTCTACTGAAATGAGATACAAGCATCTTTTTGTTGTCATCAAAGCATTAACTAGGGAACATGCCAATAATTTATAAAGGAGTAGACACCAGTGTAAGTGGTGGGAGGAGGGGAAGATCTATTCGCTTCTGTGCTGCGGAGAGCACCACATTGACCAAATAAGGGACCAGAAAGCAGGAATTTTTAACTGAGACCCGATGTTTCTTAAAATAATTATTGATGGATAACTTGCAGTGCAGACTTAGAGAAACCTCTCCACATCCCTCCTATCGATTTCACTGGGATCTGTAGGTGCACAGTGTTTGAAAGCCTGCTGCCCCTGTTTTCTGTGTAGGAAGAGCAATGCGAATATTGAGCATTCCTATTAAATACGAAAAACAAATCTGTGCAAGGATTTAAAGACAGGAAGATGACGCCTGCACAAGTTTGTTTTTATTAGCACCCTAAAAACTAGAAATTGAACCAAATGACACAGAAAGGTGGCTTGTAGGGAAGGATGGTTTCTTGGTAGGACTGTGCTTTCTGGTTGGGTTTGTTCTCCTTTGTTTGACTATGGGTGGTTTTTTTTCTAATATTTTTTGTTTCCTTGCTTGTTTTATGGGGGTGACTGTACTGATAAACACGAGGATGTTAAATTCCTGACTGCAGTTTGACTTCAGCTCCAGTTGGCCCTGGTGTGCAGCCATGCAGCTTTCACTTTCCCCCAGCGCTCCCAGGATGACACAGGCTTGCAGTTTTCAAGCATCTCCCTTCCTTGTTCCTGCCTTTTTCACGAAAAGCAGAAATCCATCCTTGCTCCTGCTGGTTGCAGGCAGATTGCTCTCCTGTCCCATCCCCCAGCAGAAGTTTACACCCCGTCCACTGAAGTTTTAAGCAAAACAATTTCTTTCACAACTTTTTTTTCTCACCCATGTTGTCCAAAGGCTACAGGAGTTTCTGGTCCACTTCAAAGTGTTGCTGGCAGGGCCATAACTGAACCTTCCTCTCTGCTTAGCACGGCGTTCCCGCAGGGATGATTATCCTTCCTGGACTTATTATTCCTTGCCCCTGGCTACAACATCCTACCATTCTCCATGGGACCTACCCTACTCGCCTGTCAGGTTCTTCCCCATTCCTGCCACTGCTTACACTTTCCAAAGCCTTTCCTAGAAGACCACTTGCTCACCGCACCCCAAACAAACCTTTTCGAGTTTTTGCTCCAGCAGGGTCTCAGCAGAAAGCTCTGTCTCCTTCCTCAAGCAAATCCCAAGCATGGGCTCCCTGCCCCTACTCACCCCACCCAGGGGAACCCACTGCTGCTGCATCCAACCTGCAGCAGGCTCCCTCTGCACAGGAATATCAGCACATTTTGCATTTTCAGATCAAAAAACACCCTTTTTATGGTGCATGTATAGGGTTTTGATCTGCTATTGATTTAACTGCCAGTGATGATATATAGATTTTTTTTTTTTAAAGCACTAAAACTTTGAGGATCTCCCACCACAACCACCTACCACTCCTGAAAGTGGTACCTGATTTGGGTTGTAAACTGCCAAGTAATAGCAGTTCTTATCTCCTTAAGCTGCTGTTCAAAACCCAGGCTAGAAGGCCTGGAGGCAGAGAACCACTCTGAATTAGGAGGAAATGGTGAAACCAGAAAGCTGATTTCCTGAAGGCCAGGATACTCTCAGCTCCCTAACAAAACAATTCTTGAGTTTTCCCACATCTTTTTTCCTCCCCCCACAGTCTTTCAACTTATATTTGAATGCAGTGTAATTGAACCAGACAAGAGAAACTTAGGCCTGATAAATTCAGTCTGGGCACTGAAAGGAAGAACTCCTCCTGGCCCTTTTGGTGTACATTTTTGCAGTGCTGAATACCAATATTACTTTTGCTCAGACGCTGGAACCTAATCAGCAGACACATCTTAAATAACGATAACAAAGTCTGCGTTGAACTCGCACCGTGCAGAACAACAGATCTTAGAGCAGCCTATTTTAAGGCTGGGAGCTGTTAATTGGAGTGTTTCCTTTCAAACAACTTCAAGACACTAAAAGTCTGCACGTATCCGTCTAGCAATAGCGGCACAGGGAGACTTCCAGGAACCTCACATTTGTGCAAACATCTGAAGCGAATAAACTAAGAAATTAAAAACTCCAAGCAGGTATTAAACACAGAATCTCAGGATTTACCTTGTCTGAACTTTTATGCTGGTGATGCCCAACCGGAGAGGTTTCTGTGCTGCCAAGGAGCTGGGTTTTTGCTCTGGAAATCCAACACGCCACCCAGACTGCTTCACAGGTCACTGCCGACCATAAACCATCGCACTACCCCTGAACCCTGCTTACCCATTCCCACGTGCTCCTGCACTTGACCGCCAACCCCCCCCATCCCCATCCAGATTTACGGTTTCACAGCAATTGCCATGACTGCTACTGTACAGTTGTTCACGCTACCGAGGGGAATATTGCTGTAAATTCAGAGTTGTCACCTCTAGCTCGGCACTTTCATGTGAAGGATGCAGGGAAACAAAACCTCGCAGCTGTGAAACATCGTTTTTAAGGGCATGAGCAGCTGCAGGTTCAAAACCCCGAGCTGTCAGCATCGTGTGAGCAGCTCTTCTCACTCCAGAGTAGATGTTAACAGTGCGGGACATGAATGTCAGTGCATGCAGGTATAAGCATCAGGATTCGCCAGGGCAGAGCAGGACTACAAAATCCAATGGAAATTGAGAAAAATAGCAGGTAAAAATCACTGAAAAGCAGAATTGCTTTAAAATATTTGCTCTTTTCCCCCAGTGCTCTCTCTGTGCCCAGAAGCATGTTGACATAAATGAAGACATGACTTGTAGAGCAAGTGAAGCAACACACAGAGATGTGTTTATCTTCCTGGCTCCGTAACTTCAACACAGAGCAGCTCTGGCAGTTAAAACTTTGTTTCAGTGGTAAACTACATCCTTAGAAATAGATAGGTTCACAGCCCTGAAACAACTCTCAGTATTTTGCTGAGCACCGGCAAGCAACAATATTGTGGAAGCAGGTCACAAAAATAGGTTCAACAGGTTCAAGAATAACCCCGACAGTGGTACAAAATTCCCCATGCTTGTCAAATCCTCAGCTGAAAAAAAAAAAATCTTTCAAAACCACAAATGAGTATTTGCTCTCATAATCATTTTAATTTCAGCATCTGGTGACAACTCGACCGTGTGTGATAGCATTTATGCCAAGATATTATGGGGATAATGAAAGATTTCCTTCTTACACTCTTATAAAGAGCTGAAAAAAGTTTTACTACCAAGTTTACCAACACTGCCAAGCTGTTAGCTTCAAAACACTGCAAGTAACAGCCTGCACCTTTACAGACCTGCTTCTGTTTGCAGCAGGTTGCCTGCAGATGAGAGCTACCTGCCGCTGACTACATCCATAAGGCCATACCCCAAAAGCAGCTTTATTTGTCAAGTGACATTACATAAATTGCAGAACAATAGCGTTTGTTTCCCCCAACACACCATTCAACAACTCCCTACTTGCAAGCACAACTGTTGTCTTCTTGTACCTTTTAATTAGAGTTACAAAATGTTTACGTTAGAAGGAACAATGGCCACGATTTCTTTTCGAACAGCTCCCAGATCTGCTTCAACATGCCTGTGTATCTGCCTGACACTGCTTCGCGCTCCCCAGCAGCGGTTATACAACCCTGGTGCTTCTCCCATGCTTTTTTTCCAGGGCTCTCAATATTTACGGGCCACATTTCACATGTAGCAGTAAGGCACGTGTAAAAGCCATTTGCCTCCACCCCATCACCACTTAGCTATCTGGTTTCAGAGCTGTGGAAAAAGCAGGCACGCAGATCTTGAAACGCTTCAGTACAGGGCGTTATTTTGTTGAATTAAGTCATTTAAAATCACTTCTGCTTCCATTTGTAACAGGGGTCGGTGTCAAATGTTATCCAGCTTGGAAGCAGCAAAGGAACAAAAGATAGCAGATGACAGATACGCACAGGCTCTTACACTCCTTTTTTTAAGTTTGAACTAAGACCTGTTGGGTTTGGAGATTTTCTCTGAGCTTATTTAGAATGCAATATATGTGTATATGTGTGTGATCTTTTCTCAACATTTTGATTCATAAATGGCTGGCATTAAAAAAAAAATCACTAAATTATCTGGTTGTCATAATGAAAATTGGAGTAGATGCCACTGCTGGGAGGAGCAGAGGAGCCCCCAGCTCTCCTCCCAAGAAAAGACAAAGCAGCATTTCTCAGCATGAAGCTGAGTGCTCCCCAGAGCCCAGAAAAGCCTGTAGTCCATAACTCACTGCTGAAGCATCATCTCATACATTGTGCAGCTCCCACAGCAACCTGCAAGATGTGAGCATTTTGTTCAAACTAACATAAAAGTGCAACATTCCTGCGGCCACACAATGAGCTTGAGGCAGAGGCTTTTGGTGGCTTGTGTTTTATTTTTGGCATCTTGTGCTTTTTTCAACGCATATGCTTACTTTTTCACAGAGCAAGCAGCTGCTCAGTAGATCACACTCCTGTGTAAGGGGGATCTGTGACAAGAGGGCATGCATAATAGATGGGATCTGCTGGAGGTCAGCAGCAGAGGTGTGCGTGCCGAAGGAAGGCACGCGGCTGCTTTTTGCTTATGGTGGTGGTGCAGTTGCAGGCATAATGCAGCCAGCTCCCAGACTCTAAAAATTGAGCTGTTATATATGGCTACTTGGGAATTAGGTGAGTCACACCTTAAAACCATGGATTTATTTGCACCAACTTTGTACCCGTCAAATTTAGCTGGGGTGGGAGAGGTGAGGATAATATATCTCAGCCTAAGGGTATCAGTTCTTAAGGCGAGGGGGAGATCACAGCTTTGGGCATGGGATAGCATGGTGTTCAATACAAGGAAGTGTGCTACAAAAGCACCCGAGGCTATCCAAAAGAAAACAATGGTTGCACAAACTCCTCTAGTCCAAACAGGGTTTTAATCTCAGAACCTGAAATATGAAGCAAAAATAAAAACAAAGATATTGGTGATGACACCTCACACACGCTCTGACATTATACGCAGTAGTGGCAAACTGTGTGGTTAAACCCTGACATGTAGGGGCCCTAGAACTGTAATATTCAACATCTTCTCCCTGTTTGGGTCAATGTGACCTTTCCTCTTATTCAGAGGCCTCAGTACCCACTCCCACGTAACTCTGAGTGTTTTAATTCAACAAAATCTCACACCACACAGCTGTGGCTCCAGCACAACGCCGTCGTGCTCAGTCCATGAGCGCACGCACCCACCCAGCCAGCGCTGCCTGACTCATGTGCAGGGCACGGTGTGAGCTGATTTGTTATTTGATTTATTGTTGGTTTCCCAGTGCGAAGGTACAGCTTTAACCAGCAGCGCGTTTACCCGGAGCAACGAGACTGCGCTCGCTTTCTTTCACAACGATTTACATTTGGGATCACGTACGTTCAGAACAAGCGCTTTACGTCTGCTGTAATTTCATTAAATAAAAAGAGATACAACACATCATAGGACAGCAAAGATTTTGTTTGTTTATAATTACTAATATTATTAAAATATATTGGCTTTTTGGGGATGAATATTAATTTTGTGAAATAGCAACACGAGGAACAGTCTGGATGGGCTCCAACAAGACTCAATGCAGGAAACGTAACATGTTCCGTGTCAAAATGAACATTTTGCTTAAAGGCTTCAAAACCATGTTTGTTGCCACAAATGGACAAATTTATCAGGGATCATTTATTGGGGGGAAAAAAAAAAAGTTAACTGTAAAGAGCGTGAGCTATGCCAGCACTTGATTACAATCAAAGCTCCCTCTATTATAATATTACCAGAGCACTTCCACGCAGCAAATCAGCAAGGACAACCTCTTATGCATCTCAGAAGGCTTCCAGGCAATGTGACAACACCACATGTTTCCAATGAGACCAACAGCACTGAAGGACGCCCGTCAACATGCAAGGCTACTTGACGGTAATGCTTGAGAACTCACTTCTCGTGATCCTAAATCTAAAATACAAAGTAGGTAAACGTGCTGAAGCAGCTATTGCGTACACTCTTGAACATATGGAATTACGAAATCTGTGATTTCTTAGATCTCTCACCCTGAGCTCAGGGCCAGCTGGCTCCAATCCCTCTCCCACTTGCTTAAGAGGTGCATATTGCTAAAGCAGCCCGTGCTGCACATTTGTAAGAGCCCAGAGACACCAGTGCTTGTGAGTGCTGGAAAAGCTTCATTTCTTGTGTGAAAGCAGATTGCCAAACGCCATGAAACAGTGCTCAGATTTCCTGTTTTTTTCTTTTAGCCTCGCAAACAGCTGAATCATTGAATCCATTCAGCACTGAACAGGCTTCTCTTGAAGAGCTTTAACACTTGTAGACACAAAGCTGCACAAGGAGACACTGCAGACACCAGGTGTCCCACTCAGGGGTATAGCGCTATGCATGAATAGCAATTCAGCAGAACTGTGGAAGATGAAATTTAGAAGAAAAATTACTTTTTACATGACTGTGGATTTCTTTCTCTAGAAAGCAGGGTGCCATTCTGTGAGTCCGGACACTCATGCAATTCATACACAAGTCAGGAGCATCCTTCTCACCGGGACCATGTCACCTGGACCAGCAGGAGGGCCAAAATGTCAACCCTTGGCCATGAAGACAAGCAGGCCACCTACATCTGCTGATGCCAGCAGCATCGTCACCCAAAAACCAAACCACATGCTCCACTCAGCCTGTGACAGGGGAGCAGCTGGCCTGCCAAGAAACTGAGCATTTCCACGCAGCTCTGCTCCTCACCCTGAGGAGAAGCAGAGCATGCCCTTGGCCACACAAATTTCTTCTTCTTTTTTTTTTTTTTCAGAACAAAACTCAAATTCTTTCTGGAAAATACAGCAACTAAAATCTACTTCAGTAAGGTCTTTGTATGCGTGAGAGTGACAATTTAAAAGGTCAATTAATTAATAAAAGCCCATAAACTTTCAACCCTTAAAGTGACTGCTTAATTTTCATTCAAGTGACTCCTACAAATGAAGGTAATCTGACGCTGAGAGCCATTCGCTGAACTCCTTAATTATGGCCTGCTCCTGTAACTGAAATCCAATGAAATTCAATCCTGAGATTATCCAGAGCCAAAGGGAGACTTCACCTGAAGGAAGCCATTGCAAGGTCAACCACAGGCTCTTACCCCATTACCCTTCTGCTCTTCATTCCTCCATATAGATGATGTTTAGTTCAAACTATTTATCCAGAGCAGGAAGGACACCACAGAGCCTGCAGGTATCCGTAGGCACTGAACAATTTGATCCATGGGGCCCTGCAGTGCCACCAAATAGCTCTAGCAGAACCTGCTCCTGAAGACCGAAGACCCACCACGTTGGCTTCAACACAGGACCCAACACAAGGCTGGAAAAAGCAGCTGTGAATTCAGCCTGGAAATACAGTGCACGTTCTCAATAAAACCACCCACTGTGGTGTTTACCTAGAAAGGTGGCACCTTCACCAGAAGCCTGTCACAGCACCGCAGACCCTTCTCTCGGGAACACCCTGACACCATCAAAAGGGGCTGCCACCCACTCGGGCACCTCACTCCATAGGGACAACGTGGGGGCTCCTGGAAGGGTAACGACACACAGGCTAACAAGGCAGAAGATCCCCTCGGGCCCTGGAAGTCCCTATGGCCCACAGGACCCCTCCTTCCACAGGTGGCAGTGCAGAGCCACTCAAAAAAGTGTTATCAGTGATGGTCACCACCTCCGAAGAGCAGGTTTACAGACGTGGACAGTCATTGTAACAGCTCAAGACAAATCCTTCCTTCTGTCCCTCAGTCCCACTCCCATCTTCAGCTGCCTCTGCACACCAGTAACCCCCAGTGACCCAGCCCTACCACAGCACTGACCCTGCTGGGAGCCAGGGACTGGGCAGGCCTCTGGGCTCGAGTCCACCTCTGCTTGCAGGGGAGGGGACCCCACTGCACAGGACATGACACAAATCCAATGACAGGGACACCACCTGAAGAAACTGCAGATCCTAAATGCATGTGCACACAAGTTTACCCATTTGACAAGTAGCATTACTGCCAGGTCCCTCTGCCGGGACAGAAACCTGCTGACTTCAGGGTGATTCTACCCAGATCCTACCTAAACATGACCATGGTCACCTAACACATCACAACAGCAATTATTCCCCCAGAAGGGACTGGTTCCATGTATGCTCACCATAATACTTGAAAGTATCTTTATATTTGGTAACTGTGGCACTCACATTGTGTACAGCAGAAGCTGGGCTGAGACAATTTTTTTTTTCAGGTGCTCTACCCTTCAGATGTTATATGTAGACACCAAATTCTGGGCACGCACCAGACTGCTTTCTCAATTCATTCACACAGCATGAGCTGTAGGATGTTTGTAAAGTTTTTACGCTTTGCACTTCCAGATGAGATACAAGGAAAAATGTAAATTGTCTCTTTAAAAACAAGAAAGGCAGATAAGGGATTTCAATGGCCAAGGCAGTCGGGATGACTCCTATTTATTTTTTGTACACAGTCCACCTGAATGCTAACAACCAAGCCTGTGCCCTGTGCAAGGGCAATAAAAAGGAAAGGAGCTATGTAAAAAGAATAGATGGAACAGTTTGCACTGGACTGATAAAGAAAGAGGCAAACAGCACAATTGTATGGAAGCGTGCTTGGCTTCTAAAAGCTGACAGCCCATCCTTGTTAGCTCTACAGCTGCAATCTATTAAAAAAAAAAAAAAAGAGGGGAAAAAAAATGAGAACATTTCCCATTCCAGCTGGAAACAGAAGATTAACAAAGAAGGAGTGTCATTCAATGCTCCTGATCCTCAGGTGATGATGCTTTCCCTTAGGAAAGAACTTTGGTTGTCTTAGATTGCAGTCATGTTTGGCAGCCCGTGAATCAGTGAACATACCTGATTTTATAGGATTTGTACTTCAATGAAAAGTACGTTGTGTATAGCAGACAGTTATCTACTTACATTTTAAACGAAATTATTTCCCCTTCTTCAAAATTATGTCCTGTTTTTTCCCGATACTGATCTCTGCAGCCAGCTTGCTTGGCTGTAAGTTCCCACAGTATGCTTTGTTTCTGCTATTACCCAACTGCTGGATGCACATCTCCTCGACATTGTTAAATGCAGCTAAGTGAAAGAAAGTTTCATTAGCTGCTAAAGGTTTAAACGGGGTTTATTTAATGGTGCACAAACTCAAGATAAACATATCCTGGGCTACAACATTAAAACAGACACAGAAATATCCTTTTAAACCACTACCAGACCAGTCTCCATTTGGAAACATATCCCACTCATAAACTACAGGCAGTGGGCAAACAGAAATGAAGCAGCACCGACAGACTGCTACCACCACACATGCACTGATCACCATGCCCAGCACTTCCACTGTGTTCAATACAACTCAACTTCTTGTTGGAAATCCTGCCTCTGTAGCATTTGCAGGAACCCCGTGACAGTCCTGCAGGTACGTGAAAACCTGTCCATCTGTATCCTCCTCATACAGCCTGATCATGCATATGAGAACAGCACGGCCGTACGAGCACGACAGCATCCAGACAGGGAGCACACTGCTGTCATTATTGCTGCACACCAAGCACCTCTTTTGCTTTGGTACTGCATGCCTGCAGGAACAGCTTATGTAATCAGCATGCAAGATCAAGAGGGCTGTGTGGAATTCCTTGATTACTGTCCTGCTGTAATGAATAGCCTCATTCTAGGACAGCAAAAAAGAAGCCCCAAGACAGCCTAAAAATATAGATGTGTGTGGCAGAGTAAAGGAAGAGAAGTTGATACATCATTTATAACCATCTGCAGACTATCTCCTCTTTTCTTCTACTGCAGGACACAGCCGATGAGGCAATGACCACAAATGAGATGCTGCTTTCTGATTTCCTTCCATGTAATGTAGCCAGCAAGGCGTGAGAACCAGGAACTCTAAACTAGAGCCTTTGACACACATATAGTGAGCACATATGAGGGAAGTGGACGTTGTCATATAACTATTAATTGCAAGATACAGAGAAAAAAAAAAATAGAGGGTATAAACTAGTAGATGGAATTAATTTTGATGAAAAAGCTGGTAACAGCAATGCACTGGACAGGTGAGAAATATGTTTCCAAAGGGAGAGAAGGCTGAGGAGAGGAGCAAGCCAAGCAGCAGCACAGATAACTTCACAAGTGGTTAAATCTAAATACAAGCAGCCTGCACTTTCTCAGGGGCTTTCTAATGAAGAAATACGTCTAGAATGAGAGGAATCTGCCACAACAAGGAAGAGACGCAAAATAATACATGCGAATCATTAGAGATATTTGTTAATAGGTTTTGTGGAAATCTCTCCGGCTATCCAGTTTCAGGAAATTACCGCGCATTGTGCGTCCTCATGCCTAATAGCAGCGTGCTGGTCACAGGCATACACAGTCACTTGAAAATAAATCGTCTGGAGGCAGGCGATGAACAATGGTTATAATGCCATCTAAAATTGTTTAGTAAATGTGCCCGTTTGCATAGCCCACCAGCTGCGTTTTTCCAAACCGCTGGCGATAACGCGACGGCTGTGTCAGCTGCTGACAGAACCTGAGTCCTCAACAAAAGCAGGATAATGAACTGCAGTTGTGCCATAGCACGCTTTTTAAAGCACAAAAGAATAAATGACTGCTTGCTAAACTCAAAGCAGTCATTTTATAAGATGTTTTAGAGTGAAATTATAATCTGTAATATCTCAATTTTCAGGGCTTAGTATTATCATTATTTAATACATACGATAGCAAACACAGTGCTACTCCGGCTCTCCGTGTTTCCTTATCCTTAACACAGAGAAGCACTGTAATGTGGCCCGATATGACATTACAATCACAAAAACTTACATTTACAAGGGGAAAACATGCTTTCTTCTGCACGGCATGCAGAGGGGATTAAAAAGTTGTGGTAGACTGAGCTCCTTTTCAGTCAGCATCAGTAGCACAGTAGTGCCCGAGCAAAGCTGAGAGCATGGCAATTAACCCCATCAATCTAAAAGAAGCACGTAGGCATGCAGACACGTCTTTCACTCCAGCACTTGCCTTTTGACCCAGCACCTTTTCTTACCAGCATCAGCTGAACATTAGAGCACTTACTGCCTACTTCAGACCACCTTACTCGCGACACTTCAGCATTAAAAGAAAGTTCCAGCACTTTAATGAGAGAAAAAACAGACTTAAGTTTCACCCGCACGGACCAATATTCGCCCTCCTCTAAATTTCTCCTATTTCAGCCAAATACATCACTGATGCCTCTCCTTATGGCTTCCATGTGTCACCTAGCTTTAAAAAAAATCAATTTCCATTAATATAGCTATCTAAATGGGTTTAAGTGAAACATAAGCCTTCACTTTGCTTTATTTTGAAGTTACAACCATTTCACCACGCATGCAATATTGGCATCAACGTCCTCAGTGCCAAGTACGGATTACCGTCTAAAAGTTTCAACCACAGCATGAGTAAATTGAGATCTGTGAAATAAATTACATGAGAAGCAGTAATTAAGCAGTCTAACACGACAGAGCCCACGCTTTCCTGAGAGGACGATACTTTCTTTTCAACAGGCAATTACCACCAGATATTCCCTTTTCAGCCTGGCGAAGCATGGCGTGTCTTTTCATAGAGAGGCTGAACTAGCGTGGAGCAGAAGGATTAAACACAGCCGTATTTTACCACATCCTTACTAGAGGGGAAAGAGACGTGTGGTTAAGGAGCCAGTTGGTCAGTGCTTTATTTCCAGCTCGGTGCCGAGCCGCTTGTGTGGTCCTGGACAAGTCAGCGACCTTCTGTGCCTCACTTCCCCCGTTGGCTCAGTGGGTTAATTATGTACTTGACAAACACTGTGATATTTGTTCATGGATTTGCTTTCTGAAGGGAGAAGGCAGCAAGGCACATAAGGAAATTACCGAATTAAGAGGCGAAGGTGCTGAAGAGCAATCATGTTTTCTGAGCATGCTCTACACAAGAGGGAGGCCCAGCTGTAAATATTTACACCCTCTCCCTCTCTCCGCTGATCAGCTGCATGCCCGTGGGTGCAGTTCCTTCATACCTCTTCACCAAGGCAGAAACGAGGACTCCCATTGTCTCTGAGAAGTGCCTCCAGATTTCTGCAGGCTCACACTACCATGGTCAACGTCCCTGCCCGCTGCGCAAGACCAGGCTGCATGGCTGACCACCCGCTGGTACACATGGAGCATCCACAGCTACCCTCAGCCAGGCTCCCACATACCCCCTACACCACGTTTTCCCCTACACCACGTTTTCCCATTTGGTGCTGTGCTGCAGGCAGAGGCAGGGTCTGAGGCCAGGCTGCCAGATGGCCCAACACCGCGAGAGCTGCAGACGGCAGCAGACGCACTGCTGCACCTGCAATAGAGGTCTGGCTGCGGTGTATACAGCACAGCGGACTTCATTTCAGTAAAACTACACTAAAAAGCCCAGCACCACAGACAGAAGGTGACTGCACACGCAGCTGAAGCTCACCTGTTGCTGTGCTTCACCCCAAACTACTCAGATTGAAGGTAGCTGAGGTACAACGCGTGGCTATAACCGATGGGTACATCATGGATTTGCTGCAGGACGGGCGATGGGCACAACGAAGTACTTCCCTCTTTCCTGAGGTAACACAAAGCGGCAGAGAAAAACCACAGCCGGACGCTGTACAAGCACCGATTGCTGCAATTAGCAGGAGCTGCTGTGAGAGGCTGCTGACGAGGTCCCTGGAGAAAACCGGCGCTCCCCAGGGAAGCAGCTCCGTCTGTGCAAGCACACAGCTCCTCTGGGACAGCCCGTTCCTGCTCTGCGCTCCCCTTTCACACCTGACACAACACCGACAGATACCTCTCCCCTTTCAAACCGCAGCACTGGTGGAGCAAGGCTAGGTAGGTGTTTCCTACATCTTCGCACAGGACTCAATCAATGCCTCTGAAATGAGCCGAAAGCCCCTGCAAACGTTTTCTTAAAACCTAACCACACCACTTATAGTCTCCCCTATTCATTCCTGCACCTTTCTACCCCTGAGGATCCTTTGCACTTGGACATTTGTCAAAACTGAATAATTTTCACCAAAAAAAGCACCTGTCACTAATTTTAATAATGCAAAGTCCCATTAAACTTCTCTGAAGATGCTGCTTTCAGAGTTGCACACAAGGTAGGGAGCTTTTTAACTCTGTGTAGGGACACAAAGCATCTGGTGTTTACCAACAGCTTGTACAGCCTGCATGCATAACCTCACCTCCACATTAAAAACCAAGGCAACCTGAAGCAGTTCATCCTGTAATGAAAGCAGGCTATAAAAGCCAGGAAGCTCCTAGAGAGCAGTACGCCCCGGCAGCACAACCTCGCTGCAGGTCGGTTACCTCGCGGTAACAGCACCGGTGCCTGTCCCGTACAAAGCCAGTGCAGCTCTTCAGCAGTAAGTGTGGATGCAGCTCTGGAAATTGAAGCCCACAGCAATGACCAGGGCGAAAAGCGTAAATAAAGATACGAAGAGAACAAGCTTTCATGTTTTTAAACAATTAAATTTCAAGTGGATTTTGCTAACTGGGTTTCAAAGGCCTCCCAGAGGGGCAAGTCTTATGACAGTACACAGCTATAAAGATTACTTTAAAAGTGATACGAAAAGCCAGCTAAATGCAATTGTGATCATTGACATGACCTAAGAAATAATAAAACATAGACCTGGAATTTTAATCAGTGGAGTTCTCCTATACTGAGCATAGCACGCATTAAAATCCAGGCTTTAAAATAAATAAATAAAGGAGTAACTTTTATCAGTTCCACCTTTTTCCTTCTGTGTATTTACATTATATTTCTTTCAAAATGACTCCAATGTTTTGTTTCTCCCCTCTCCATTTAATGGCCATGGGCGAGCAGCAGGGCCGAGGAGCCCCAGGATGTGCCCTGCTGCTGCCATGTCACCGCCAGGCGCGAGCAGAGCTGGGCTGCGAGGCTGCAGCTCTCTGAAGGAGCCTAGTAGCAGGAGGAACAATTCGGTCTGCAGAGCAAATTATTCATGAAGATGCAAGAGCCAGGGGCAGGACTCCACTGTTTTGCTTTCACAGCTCCCATTGGATTTTAGGCCTGCTTCTTCAGAGGAATGAGGGAGCTGAGTAGTTCAAATAGGTGGAAGAAATGTTGTCATCGGACATCAGGGTTTGATTCTGAATTTCCTCGGCTTCCGCAGGACAGACGTAAGCACATGTTGTTTGCCTGCTGTAGGTACCAATTTCCAACATGCTGTCCTTCCCACACACACTGTAATTTATACACAGAAGAGCTGCACGTTGAAAAACATTACAAGGAAAAAAAAGTACATCCTTCTGCTGCCATCATCGGAAGGCAATTCCTGAGAAATCTGGGCTCAGCCATCGGCAGGTCTTTGATCCAGATGCTCCGGACCACCCACTGCACAGCTCCACAGGCAGCAAAGCAAGAAGGTGAACAGCAAGGGGCTGGCTCCTGTTTGCCAGAGGTGCTCAGGACAGCACAAGATGTTCAGGACGGCACGAGATGGCACTGCGAAACTCAGCTCCTCCTGCTCTCCAGCTCTAGGCACAGCCGATGAATCTGAAGCTGCACGGTCTGCCCTGAAAGCCCACTTTTTTTCAAGCCAGAGCATCAGGTGAAAGAGATTTATTTGTAATAAACTGTTCCATTTCAGAGCTCCGCTTCCTGCGTCAGCTTTTAGTTTATATTGCAGAATAACACAAAACAACAAAGTGAATTATTACGCTCTGCACTCGAGTTCAGAAAGGAGCAACACACTTTTTGGAAAACAAATGACAGAAAAATTCTGGATTAAATATATATGGCATGCATCTGAAACAGAATTCATTATAGAAAAAGAATAATTTCACTATTACATACAACTTTAATCTCTAAAAGTAATCAAGAAAAATTGTGTTTTTATTGTGTCTCTACTTACAACACGTTTGGCATTCAGTAATGTTTGGAAACAACGCCTTTCAGAAGGCAACAAAGCACGGACACACCAAAGCAGAAGCAAACTGTGAAAGCACCTAGAGTTAGGGCAGCCTTTACAACTGTCTAATCGCAGACATAATACATGGTCCAAGAAAGCAAAACACAGACCACCTATAAAACACAACATATACTTTACAAAATTAGCTAATATTAAAATATTTTGGATCCAAAAATCATAACTCTCAGACAGAACAAGGAAAACCATCCTTCTTTTTACTATGAGACCAAGCAAGTACTGAATTATGAAGTGGAAGTAATTTAGAAGAAAATAAACCATTTCCTACAAAGTGCTCTCCAGTACAGTAGCTGCCTATGGTAAATACTGAACTACAGAGATTTTATTTTTTTTTTTTATTATTTTTTTTTAAGCCAGAGGAGTAGCATCCATGCATAAGCAATTACACACCCACCTTGAGAGCATTTTTAGAAGGGGGACTCCCAGGCGGGTCCATCAGATCTCCCCGTAGCAGACCCTCCCCAACCAGGCGGCCCCACACTCCTCCCAGCAGTTGCTGCCCACCAGAGAAACACCACAAAAAGCAGATTTGGTCTCAGTCTGAAGCACGCAATTGCCAAATCCGTTTCAGAAGGAGATTTACGATACAGTTCCCTTCAGCAGCTTGTTTAGACTTCTCCAAATCCTAAAGGGTAAACAGCAGTACATCCAAGCTAATTACTCCGTATTCAAATATCAAAAGAATACTTAACTCAGCACAAATTAGCTTTTCTTATAAAAAAAGCCCTCCTTCGCTGCTGCTGTCGTTCTCCAGCTAGGGAATTACACCCAGCAGGGATGTCTGTGCTCTGGGGGAGCAGGGCCAGGTCGGTATTGCCCCAGCCCCAGCGGATGCGATGCGGGACATGGGTTACCTGCGGCCCCCAGCTCAGCACGGGAGCTTCCAGCTAGCACCAACCAAGGCCGACACAACAAAAGGGGCACCAGGAATTTACTTCCGACATCTCTGCTACTAAAGGGGAGGTTTGCAAGACACTGAATACAATAACATTTCACACATCAACATCTGGTTCTAGTTTACCAAAGCATTATGCTCTGGAGCGGTTGCTGGACACGCGGTGAGACCGCTCCAGTGCCTGATGTAACAAGCTCAAAACCCTGCTTTACATCCAGAGCATGACGTTTTCTTTTTCGACCAGGCTGGCTAAGTCTAAAACACTTAGAAGGCTTTTAGTGTTTTTATTTTCTAAAGCAACAATTAAGCATACACGCATTTTACATGCACAGAGTATCAGATTTTTAAAATCACGTTCACTGGCTGCTTTATAACACAAAGCCCACGCTGACAGGCATCACATTTAAAAGCTCTATTTATTTCATCTAGTCCACATTTTCTTGTGATTTCTGAGTTTGGACTTTCCAGAATAATAACAGGCAATGTCTGTTTGTGCTGGGTTTTATGAAGAAAAGCTAGAAAAAGCAACAAAAGCTGCTGCTAAGAAAATTCAGTGAGAGCAGGAAATACTGATCGTCTTAAATTAGTATTCTTAATGGCAGAAAAAAATATATATTCAGTATAGGATTGGGAAAAGATGTCCTGACATACTGTCAAGGAGGACCCCCACCTGAGGACAATGGGGAGCCACCCGTGCTGGGGCTTCTCCTCCCCTCTGGCCCTGGTCCCCTTGGCCCTACAGAGCAGCACCATCTTCTGCAGCACGATAAACAAATCCGCGGGGGCACACCCTCACCTTGATCCACACCCAACACGCCGCAGGAGCGCCCAGCCTCCTGCACATGCCTTGGAGGAGCCTTCACAGGGAACTGGGTGCAGGCGAGCCACTTCCAGAGCTCTGCGCAGCCAGGCTCCGTGGCGCACGGGGCAGGGCTCCCATCACCTACTCATAATCCGGCACAATTCCTCGCCTTACCTCAAGCCCTGTTGCTGCATTTAGCGGTTTATTAAAGAAGCTAAAAGTTCTGAAGGTCCAATTTATTTTTTAAACTGTCCCTTAATATGTTACAGCAACATCAGAGTCATCTCGGAGACGCTCCAGCATCCCTGCATTTCTTCTGTATTTCACCAACTTCTGCTCAGAAAGATCCTGAGAACTGGAACAAAGCAGCTCTTCTCATCACACGCACAAAGAGGTGCATCTCGGCGAGTTTCTCACCAGGAGGATATTGCTTCTGACATTTAATAGGGAAGAAAAAACTTTGTGGCCCTTGCCTAGGGGAATACAGAGTAACTCAAGAACTTTGAAAGCACATGCAAAAAAGATGGGGTAAGGTGAAACTACTTTCTCATTTAGTAAGTGTGGCTTAATTTCTTCAAACAAATGAAAACACCTAAGTGGGTGCGCACACAAATATACAGACACTCCCAAGTCCTATCTCCATTTAAAACATTTCATACCCACGTAACTTTCTCTCTCCTATTAGTAATTCGGCAAGAATACCAGAAACATTTTAAATTCCCATCTGAGTCCCTGGTTCAGTAAAGACATGCATACCCGGAACAGAAATCCTATAAACGTAGCCACTTAAAAAGAAAACTGCTGGTGATGTACCAGCGCGCTCCTCCTGCGAAGGGCTCAGAATCTCGCTGCATCAGCAGCAGGCTGAGCGTGAGAGAATGTGGAAAGTATGTCCAAAAATGTGACATCACTTCTCCAAAATGGTGTCTGTTTTCCCTACCAAGTCAGAGATTCACTACTTTCAGGACACCTATTAGCACGAAAGGGAAAGCTTGCTAGAATAAATTCCCCAGGTTTCTTTGTAAAAAGAAAGCCCTTTGAATTACAGCTGTGGTGTCATTGAGGACGCATTTTCAATCCACTTCCTAAATTGACTGCTTACCTCTGAGTTAACCAGTTCCTTCCTATCTTCAGCTCTTTTTATTTGTCATTGACTCATGGCCTTGCAAGCTCCCATTTCCCTCATGTGAATGAAACAGAACCAGGAGTTGCACCCACTTATCATTGCCCCCAAAGCTTTTCCCTTTGCCGGTCTCCAGGGCCATCCCATGCTTTTTCTCCTCCCCTACATAAGACTGTTTTTCTCTCCTGTCCTTCTCTTTCTGCCAGCCCAGGGCCAGCTCTGCGGGATGCCACATTGCACCCCCCGGTGCTCAAACACATTTGGCCTTCATTAATTTTCCCTTCCGTCAGCAACCTGAGCCCTGAGACACAGCACACCACCCATTTGGCCGTAATTTAGTGAAATCAACAACCCCACACCTCATCAGCACAGGTGCTTTTGCTGGTGCGTGTGCCTGGTGAAGCCCCTCGCCTCACACGGCACTCAGAGAACTGAGGTTAGGTTCAAAGACCCTCTGCATCAACGCTTCCTCGAGCCACGGGCACTTGCTGGGCACTGCAGACGGTGAACCACAGAGGCCAGGCACTGCACCTTCAGCCAGAGACAGGGAAAACTCCCGTGCACGTTTCCAGCAGGCCCACATGCAAATAAAGCAAACGGGAACTCGTCCAAGAGTTTTCAGTCGGGAGGCATTTCGCCTTTTGTTTAGCTCTAATTGTGTTACCACCTTCCTATCGCTCCACAACGAGAAACTGAAGTGGAACGTAGGTCACCCTCACGTTCCTGCTACCTGCTTAAAAAAAAAAAGATTAAGTGTGACAAAATAATTATAAAAATTATTTCGGATTTAACAAATACCTGGAACCAATCTGAGAAAATAACTAATGCTACCAGTTGAAAACAATGTGACACTGCTACGACAAGCAAAATGGATGTGATTATTTTAAGAACAAAAGCACCATATTGGCCTCTGTTTGTTTAAAATGACTTTTTCCTGATTTCAGAATTTGACTCATTTCCCTTTCACGAGCAGTATCAGTCTTTCTGACAAGTGCTGTGTACATCTGGGCTTGCGAGCTCTCGAGTATTCTTTTTTCTTTCTCGCTTTTGAGCAGTTCCACTGGATTATGTAACTTCCCTCAAAGGCAGCTTGGTTTGCTAGATTTTTTTCATCTGTCTTCCACTACCAGATTTGCTGAGCATTACAGTAAAATGACCTCAAAGAAACAAGGAAAATATATGTACGTTAAAAAGGAACCAAAAACCAAAAAGCACAGATGCTCTAACAGATCTTGCTGAATTTTTTTTAATACTTTTTTTTGCTCCACTTTTTATTTTCTTACTGCTCACAA
Organism: Aythya fuligula; assembly: GCF_009819795.1. Taxonomy (NCBI): domain Eukaryota; kingdom Metazoa; phylum Chordata; class Aves; order Anseriformes; family Anatidae; genus Aythya; species Aythya fuligula. The sequence continues at coordinate 14,556,985 of NC_045560.1, read as the reverse complement.
AACATTTCTGAGTGAGAACATCTGTGCTATGCTCTGGATTTATGTTAGAAGAATTCCACTTTATTTTCAATATACATAAGCATCGGTTCAGCATTGTTGCATGTTTTATCCATTCAATTTCTGCTGGGATGAAAAGGTTTGTTTTCCTTTGAAGAACCAGGAAATTGTTTTAAAGCGACATGGAGCATATTCGGTATAACTAACATCGCCAAAGTTTCTCCCCCATTTACTCCACCTTATTTTACCAGATTAAATGCGCCACGACCAAAAGATGTCATAGTCTGGAACAACTGAGAAAGTGTTACTTCCAATGGTGTTTTTATAACCCAGCTAAAACATCTGCAACCATTAGAACTGAAGCTGAACTACGAGAGTCAGATGGTTTTCCACTGGTAGAGGCTATCGCCCGAGACAAGGAAGGCTGGCAGCTCCCTAAACCCCAAATTACAGACAGGAACCACTCACGTAACGTGCTGAGCGCTTTCACAGACTTCCACAACTTCTCCCACGGAGCCACAGGCACTGGGCTCAGCAGCCCAACGTTGCTTCTGCTCATAGCGAAATCGCTCACAAGGCTCTTCCACCAACGCTTGCTCCACTTCTGCCATCAGCGAGTGATGCTTAAATATTGACAAACCACGTAATGCTGAACCGAAAGCAATGACGCACCCCATCCAGCTACAGATAGGTATTGCTCACATAAGCAAAACAAAGTAATACCACACATACCCTCCACTGAAAATACTTCCCAAGCTGAAGGACTTGCCAGCTGTCCAGCTTTCGTGCCCGGCTTGCAGAGCAGCCTCCTGTCCTGGGGGTTCAGTACTTCTGCACAGTGAGGTCCGAGTGCAAGGGACCCACGGGGCCACCACCGCGCCTGCAGGCTGAGCCCTACCTCTACCCTGCAGCTTCTCATGCAACGCAGGAACCCATTTCAGCACTTTTCCTCATTAAACCAGCAGCTCTCCACCGCTGTCTGGAGTTCCCACCAAGCTCCAGCAGAGCGAGGTAGCAATCAGCTGGGTTTCACCACCACTGCCTAGAGCACAACAACAGCAACAAGGCCAAGAGCTGGCTCCAGAAAACACCCAGCAGGGCATTCTCCATTGGGAACCAGGGCTCTCCTGGCTGAGTTCAGGTACAGCATTTCAGTGCCAGCATGCACACACCACAGCAAGAGCAGAGAGACTGCATCGCCACGTTGTCAGCTGGAAGTAACCAGTCAGCTGAACAGCAGGGGTGAGAGGGTTTTCTCTGGTTTCTGGTTGTGTTGTGGACCTTTTTGGCTGAAGAAGGTTCCTGCACGCTGTGAAAATAGCCTGTGATACTACTTTCTACTTAAAACAGTCTGAAGAGTTAGAAAGGTATCAAAAAGAAGTCAAATTAAAAAAAAAAAAAAAAAAAAAAAAAACAACTTTGCTGGACGATAGTACATTAGTACCCATAAGCATCTTCACTGTGACTGCAAAGGAGTGTCCCTGGAGGAGCCTGCTGTACCTGCACCCAAAACCTAGTGGATGGTCTTAAGTAGGGAAAACACTGAGATCAATACAAAGTACACATAAAATCAGTAAATTTTCATAGCAACCCACTCCTGTGTGCTCTCCACCATGTAACAGGTCATAAAAACTAGCCCCTCACAACATGCTCACGAGCAAACGCACAATTGTTTGCTCCACAGAACATGAGAGGCACGAAAGTTGTCACCGTGCATCTGCAAGGCAGCCTGCTGCTTGGCAGCTGGTTTTTAAGCATAATCAGTCTGAGAAGTCCTGTTCAGCTGGCACTGGAACAAAAAGAAAAATTCAAGAAGAGAAGAGAAGCGCATCACGCTTTCCCTAAGACTACCACCTTCCCCGCCAATGAATTTCAGATCTGCCAACGAGGTGGAGCTCTAAACTTTGGGTGGCATTTGACACTTGTTACCTTTGCTTACACGACCAACTTTTTTTTGAGTTCCGGTCTCATATCAGCAGCTGCCTTCAAATGCTATCAAAGAACAGATTACAATTACTTCTAACAAACATTAACGCGCTACGGTTTCTAAATTAACAATTCAAGCATTGTTCTCCACAGTATCGCAATCCCTCCAGCATTTAATCTCCCACAACCTTTTGGTGAGGCTGAGGGGAAAGGACTCTCTGAAGAGGTCTCCTAAAATATTTTCGGTTCATTTGCAGTTTTGGTTAATTTTATTAGTTCTCCTAGAAAAACAGTGTTACACACAGAGCCTACGAACACTACTACAGGCTCATGATCTATGGACGCTACTACAGGCTCATGGTCCACAGCACATCAGACTGAACAATCACAAAGAACCTGAACAATCCCTGCAGAAACCAAATGGGAGACTGAACAATTCCCGTAAATCCAAAAAAATATGAATTCCCAATTCTTGTTTACTGTGTTCATTTACATCACACAAAGACATTAAGCTAAAGCACAAAATTAAAAAAAAAAAAAAAATGTACGTACCCATTGTATATGCATGGCTATTTACATTTGCAGAAAAAGTAGCAAAATGCTTATATCTCAAAAAGCCCCCCACACAAAATGATAATGGTGACACTAGAAAGTTACCAATAAATAAATAATCAAAAATAAAAATAAAAATCACAAATATCTCTGACCGGAACCAGGTTAAAGCAAAGCTACAGGTTGGATGTACAATTCCTTTTGACAAAAGGTTACTTGATGCATTCCAACCTTACATTATTTTTAGGAAAACTTTCCACATTAGGTTATAGTCAATCATTTGCTATGTTTCACAAACACCTACCTGTCTGTGCCCTTTTGGGATAGCTGACAATTTCTTTCCATTAATGATAAGAAAATCAAGTGTAGCTGACATCCCTCTCCTCAAAACTCCTTCCTACCTTACTCCAGCAGTTTTCTGTCCTCAAAAAAACTGACAGAAAGCCATGAGCAGAACTACGTAAACACACAAAACCTGCCAAGCTTCTGACCTCCTTGACAAGAGGAGTTTGGGAAACGCACCTCAAACTTCCCAGGCCAGTCGCCACCTGAACAAACCGTACTCGTTAAATGCTCGCTGCAGAAACTGTGCCAGAGGCTGCACCAGTCCAGCCCCAAAAACAAAACATCGTTAGTATGCCCCCGTGCGAACAAGATCTCATGGACCGCGATCAATTTTGGCCACATCCAGTTACTCTGGACAGCTGGACTTCTCAGACATCTATTTTCACTTCTTCCTTCCCCACAAACACAGCTGGAAGAAAAATGGAGCACATTTCAGACACAAAGCTTCTCCTGCACTAAAAGGAAAGGCTCAGAAAGATTTCCTGTACACTCTGCACGGATCAAGCCCCGAGCACAGCCCGCCATATTAAGTTATTCAGTACTTAAAGATTTAGCATTGAGAGCTGTGTTAATCCAGCCTGATTTTTTCTGCTTTGAGATTTATGCATCCTAAGCAAAGCCAGCAGCACCCACAACACACTGCAGTGAATTGTGTGCTGTCCATATGCTCTTCAACAGTCTTAACATTTCACAGAGAGGAGAACCTTACTATCACCTTCATTATTTTTGCCCGTGTTCTTTCCGTTCTCAGCATGTCTACTTAACCTAAATAACATCAAGCCGAGAAAACTCAAACTGAGGTCAGAGCTTGAAGTTACTTGCTCGTGGCAGCCTGCAAGCACGAAGCCTTGCTGTCTGGCCACCGCTACCCAGGCAGGGCAGCTTACTGCCAACCGTAACCTGAAAACCACAGCAAAGCGCGAGGCGGGCTCAGCGCAGCTGGCACTTCAGCTCTCGTGTGCTTCAAGTGGTTCTCCTGCAGGAACTGCTGCATAGAGCAGGCACGCTCTTTTTCGCAGGATGCGAAACGCTGTTTTTCCTGTCAGTATGAAAACCATAAACATAATTAAAGTATTCTGAATAATGTTCCACCAGATATGCTTTTTTTCCTAACAACACGGTCGTGGTTAAGCAGAGCTTGGTGTCAGCTTGATGCCAGCTGTCAGATCCTGCCAGATGTGCCCACATACCTTTACCCTGGCAGTGCGGGAATTACTTTGTTTCCTCTCTGTCTCTTTCTGAAGGGAAGACTTTCTCCTTTGCTACACTAGGACAGATACAAACTATCTAAGTGCTACAAACAGGCAACAATCTATGAAATTCTGCCACAGAAGCCCTGTTATGCTACAGAGAGCACAGGATGCACACCATGGGTTTGCTCACCAGGCGCTGAGGCGCCGTCTCTCACTGCCACACATCGCTGTGGAAAAGCTTCAGAAGTTAAGCTAAAAGCAAGGTGTGACAGTGCCTATACACAGCACTCAGAGAAAAGCCCGTGGACTCTGCTTACTGCGCTTTCAACCACAGTATTTCCATATAATAGAAGCAATCCCAGTAATTATGACTACCTCAAGTCCATACCGCTGGCATACAGCATAACCGCCATATAAATACTAATAAATAAATAAAAATGTGTCATTTGAAACCCTGGATCGAGAGCTCTGG